>NW_025814834.1:98757291-99957291 GCF_022079265.1 Lynx rufus | reverse complement strand
TTCCTCAATGACTTTTATATACTAATATGAACTTTGTGAATTTTCAAAAAATGGGTTGTCAATTACAGCATTCCCCAAAATAGCAGGAACCTTCATATTTTGTGCTTGTTTCTTAACACTTCACGGCAACTTGAGAAATTGCTGTTCTTGATCTTATATCAGAGAACAAAAGTAGTTCTTGCAACTCATATTTTCTAGTCTAGTTCAGGCTCAAAGTCAAAGCTTTATAATGGTAAAAGTTGTGTGTGTGTGTGTGTGTGTGTGTGTGTGTGTGTGTGTGTGTGTAATAGGCTCAATTAAAGTTAAAAATAGGTAAACAAAATAGTATGATTCAGAATTACAGAGAGTTTGAAACCACTGACTTAGGAAACCTCATGGATATGGCTGTGGCAGGAAGCGGCTGCTGGAAAAGAATTCAGTTATTCAATATATTTGCCAAAACTTCCACCCCACAGGTTGATAGCAAAAATATTAGAAGAATAGCAAAGACCAACTACTATTTAACTTTTTTCTTTTTGCCTAGGGAACTCTTTGTCCTCAGAGGTAAGAGATACCCTCTAATGCTTATCACTCTCCGGGTTTCATTACCCTCCTTCTCTATGCTGTATAGGTTAGACTAATCATGTTAGATGCTGCATGCTCATCATTATTGAGTAGAAACATAAAAAATAATAATATTTAAAGATGGCTGCAAATTATCTGTCGTTTTTCTCATTGAAACGTGGTGTCTACACTCTATCCCTTGAATCTGAACAGGCCCTGTGACTGCTTTGAGCAGAATACAGAAGTGATGCTACTAGCTTTGTCCCCAAGCTGTAATCCACTATCAGCTTCCTGTCTCTTGGGACACTCTCTTTGGAAGCCCTGAGCTACCAAGTAAGAAATCCAACTGCTGTGGGACCACCATGTTGTAGGGGCACGTGAGGTGTTTAGTCAGTAGTCCCAGCTGAACGCAGCCTCCCATCCATCTACTCCTAAGGTACCATCCATTCCAAAAGACTATCTCCTCCAAGGCACTGAGGAGAATCCTTGTTGGACTTTCCAATCCAGCACATTTGCAACCTCTGTTGCAAGTAACCTCTGTTGATGTCCAACGGAAGAATAATCTCCTTACCCAAATCTGACCCATAAAAACCATGATACATAATGAAATCCCATTGTTCTATGCTACTAAATTTGGAGATTATTTTATTTTTTTTTTAATTTTTTTTAACGTTTATTTATTTTTGGGACAGAGAGAGACAGAGCATGAACGGGAGAGGGGCAGAGAGAGAGGGAGACACAGAACCGGAAGCAGGCTCCAGGCTCTGAGCCATCAGCCTAGAGCCCGACGCAGGGCTCGAACTCACGGACCGTGAGATCATGACCTGAGCTGAAGTTGGACGCTTAACCGACTGAGACACCCAGGCGCCCCTGAGATTGTTTTCTTATATAACAATAAATAAGTAGAGTAGAATGAAATAATTCTAAGTGCAAATGATTCAAAGAAGACCACGAAGGAATTAATTTCCTAGTAGTCCTGACAACAGAGAGGGGTCTAAGAGGAAAATCGTCTTGTTTGTAATGTGACCTGCAACATGTAAAACCTAATGCAAATATTCAGTGTACCATTTCCCCCATTCTTTGCTTGCTGGGCTTAAACTTTTATTTGGTTCAGTTACAGAAGCTTTCTGAGCTTCAGTTTCTCCTTCATAAAAATAAAGATTACAATGCCTGATCATTTCACAGAACTTTAAGATAATAAAATAATTTAATTAGCAGAAAGAAAGAAAAGAGAAAACTAATGTTGCCTCAAGGCCTAGTACATGGCAGCATGAACCAGCTGAACTCCCAACTGCAGATGGGTGACAAGAGGACAGACTTGGCATCAGGAGACTGAGTAAAATTAACTATGAGATATTAGATAAGCCATTGACATCTCTAAGAAATCCTGTTCCAACTTTACAATGAAGGGGATTGCTACTTTATCCACTAACCTCACTGGGTCTTTTGTATTGGGATTCAAATATGTCCAACTGCTATTAACAGAGCTTATGAAGCTAAAACATGCTAGAAAATATGAAGTCTTAATGTTGACCACTGAGGATGACGAGTCTATTATTTTCCTGGACCTAAAACCTCTAGATCCATGTTCGGTTTCATGTCATTGCGATTTGTGATAAGCACAACAGTCATTCCTACAGAAAAGATGCTTGTGTCTTACCTTCCACTTCCCCTTAGTCACGTGCAAGCCAGCTTCTGGTTTCACAGTAACATTCAGGCCCACTTTGCCACTACATGCCTATCCTCAAATGACCAGACGGCCTTGTTCAACTTCCTAGAACCTTTTAGCGCTGCTGAGTAAAATTAATTCCAAGCAATCTGATCATTTGTGGGTATCATTGAGAACTCTGTTCTTATACCTACAATTCTGTATGAGTCAGTGGCTTGTCAATTCTGTTTAGCAGGGTATTATTTTGTATAAGAGACTTCAGTAGTATGTGTGGCTCTAAGCAAGAAGCTTGGTAGTGAAATGATCAGCTCAGAAATTGGAAACCTGGGCCTTAGTTCTGATTCAAGAACATTTTTGCTATATGACCTTAAGGAAATAACTAACTCCTTGAGATTTAATTTCATCCATAGAACAGTGCCCCATTTCACTGGCCCATTATAAAGTAAAATGACATAATGCATGTAACAATACTAATTTTTTCTACACCTGAGTTGGGCACACTGATCATAGACAGAAAGAGACATGTGCATGAGCATTCAGCTTTTCCACTAAGAAGACATAAACCCCAGTACTTTAAAACAGGAGACTCAGTCATGCTCCTCATGTTTTTCTCGTGTGACTAAATGTATAAAAAATAAGAACACAGGCTCTGTGACCAATTGCCTGCATGCACATCTTTGCTTTGCCACTTTCTAGAAATTTGACTTTGATCACATAATTTAACCTCTTTGGGCCTCATTATCCGTATCTGCACAATGGATATTTGTTCAATAAATGCTTATTGATGACAAACAAATATACATGATTGATAGGAATCCCTTACTTTATGGGGTCAGTTATTACATCTATGTAAATACTCTTTACTGTGGTGTTTCTCAAAGCCTGAATGCTGGAAAGTTTGCATCAAAAGGAGGTGGCCACATAACATAGTGGCCAAGAGCACAGGCTCAGGAACCAAAGCCTGTATTCAAATCCCAGCTTTGCTGCTTACTAGCATTATGTCCTTGGCTAAAAAACAAAACAAAAAAATAAACAAACAAAAACAAACAAACTCTGCCTCTATTTCTCTTATAAAATACAGGTTAACAAAATGTAGTGTTTTCTGATTTTAAAGAAGTTAACATTAATAAAATACTCATAACAGTGTCTGGTATATAATAAACACAATGCGTTAGAAAAAAGTATTACATCAGGGAAGAAAGGCTTGATACAATGCTGGTTTCTGGGTCCCAGTCATGACGAGATAAATCAGAATCTATTGAACCTGTGGCATTTTAACAAGCTCTCTAGATAATTCTTAAAGACATTAAAGTTTGAAAGACACTGCTTTGGTTATAAGGAGCCTTGATGAACTGATTCCACAGGGGCAATTGATATAGTAAAATCCAACTTTACTTTTTATGCCAGTGTCTTAGGTCTGAAAATCCCCAAATCCTTATGGGAGATTTTTCCCCAAATCAAATTAAATAGACCAATAAAACACACTTCTGGATTAGCATCTCAAATCATAATTCTGAGTATGCAGATTTCCTGGACTTGTTTTTTATAAGATGGCTTCTCTTCCTTGATCAGTTTCCCTAGGATAAATGTTACTCATTATCCACATCCTTGCTCCTCTGAGGACTGGATATAATCTTATCACTCAATTCCTCAGTGAGTCTCTGGGCCTAGTTGGAGAGCAGCTCTAACAGGAAATGCCAGTTAACCATGACCATGACAGTTTTAGTGGTTTGTTTCTCCCCCAGAAGGGGATCTAGAGTTGCTGCAAAAAAAAAGTTGCTACTTTCCATATTTATTTTGTCATTGGCGGCATCTCCCCCAGAAGGGGATCTAGAGTTGCTGCAAAAAAAAGTTGGTACTTTCCATATTTATTTTGTCATTGGCGGCATTCCTACAGTTAAGCTGGATGTCCCAATGAAGTGCAAAAAATGGGACCATAATTTGAAGACAGTTTTTTTTAATGTTAACTTGTTTTCTTTTTTTATTTTTTTAAAATTTACATCCAAATTAGTTAGCATCTAGTGCAACAATGACTTCAGGAGTAGATTCCTTAGTGCCCCTTACCCTTTAGCCCATCCCCCCTCCCACACCCCTCCTGTAACCCTCAGTTTGTTCTCCATACTTATGAGTCTCTTCTGTTTTGTCCCCCTCCCTGTTTTTATATGACAGTTTTTCATGTTAAAGTAACAAAACCCCTCAGAGGCCAAAGGCATTGGCTTCACTGACTATCTGAAAACAAGTGAGGCGTTGGAGCTATGCTGCCAGCTTTTGTTGCCACCAAATAGAGTCAAAGTCTGAGATACTGGGGGCTGGGCTTTAACATGGGGATTTGGGGGTGGGCACAATTCAGCCTGTATTGATGATGACGATGACAACAATGACGACAATGATTAACGCCAGTCAGTTGTTGAAATTATATTTTTTATATTATGTCAGCTATGAACTTCATCTATAAAAATAGTGAATGCCTATTTCAGGTCCTTTGACGCTTCTAGGGTCGTAAAGTCACTGCTCCATATGCGAGAGAGTGGAAAAACCTATTAGTACCAAATAGGAGCTAGATTAGTTGTCAGAATCTGGTGGAGTCATATTAATGAGCAGAACTATAAAGTGAAGATCTGTAAATTCTGACTGCTGTAGTGCTAGCTCTGTCTGACATACAGTCAGCATTCTAACATGTCTGCTTTCTTGGGAATGTTACTACCAAATTCGGCTTAAATTACCTCCAAAGGACAATGCCAGCCTTTTTCCAAGACTCTAACATGGCACCAAGACATAACTTAAGCAATAATCTGTACACCTTCAGCGTGTTGTTATAGATGCAATTCTAGTTACACTTTCTTCTTCACCTTCTTTCTCACCAATGGCAACATGAAATACTCATGGCCAACATAGGTCAGGTATTTCCCATAAGATCCAAACCAAAGTTGCCCCCAAAGTTTTTCAAAAATAGTTTTTAAAAACCAACATAATAATGGTAAACTTTTGTCTCACTAATAACAGAGTGATTTCTTAAAGACTCTGTCAAACCAATAGCCTAGTGTTAAGGTTCTAGATTGCTAGAGAAATATCCTCCCCAAACTCTCAGGCAATTAAAAAAAATGTGTCTGTATGGTGGCTCTTACATAGATCAGATGACCTTAATTCGGTCCCGTGAACACCATAAAAATCTTCACTAACATATGTTCACACATACATAAAGATAGATATGACTGAATATATATGCATGCACACATCATGTCTGTGTACATGTATGTGTGTACCCATCACATTATCATTTTGGCAGGCCACGTTGGAAAGTTTAAAGAATATAACACTTTCACTAATAATTCTAAACTGAAGAAATAGATCAGTAGAGAGGATACATCAGAAGAATAGGAGGCTCGGGGAAGATGGCGGCGTAGGAGGACGCTGGGCTCACCGCGCGTCCTGCTGATCACTTAGATTCCACCTACACCTGCCTAAATAACCCAGAAAACCGCCAGAGGATTAGCAGAACAGAGTCACCGGACCCAAGTGCAGACGAGAGGCCCACGGAAGAGGGTAGGAAGGGCGGCGAGGCGGTGCGCGCTCCACGGACTGGCGGGAGGGAGCCGGGGCGGAGGGGCGGCTCGCCGGCCAAGCAGAGCCCCCGAGTCCGGCTTGCAAAAGCGGAGGGGCCTGACGGACTGTGTTCCGACAGCAAGCGCGACTTAGCCTCTGGGAGGTCATAAGTTAACAGCTCTGCTCAGAAAGCGGGAAGGCTGGAGGACAAAGGGAGGGTGAGCTGCGGAGCCCCCGGACGACAGAGCTCAGTTTGGCGGGGAACAAAGGCGCTCTCCAGCGCCATCTCCCCCGCCCATCCCCCAGCCAATATCCCAAAGGGAACCGGCTCCGGCCAGGGAAATTGCTCGCTCCGCGCGAACACCCAACTCTGTGCTTCTGCGGAACCAAACCTCCGGCAGCGATCTGACTCCCTCCGGCTGCACAGGGCCCCTCCTGAAGTGGATCACCTAAGGAGAAGCGAGCTAAGCCTGCCCCCCCTGCCGCCGTGCACCTTGCCTTCCCACCCCAGCTAATACGCCAGATCCCCAGCATCACAAGCCTGGCAGTGTGCAAGTAGCCCAGACGGGCCACGCCACCCCACAGTGAATCCCGCCCCTAGGAGAGGGGAAGAGAAGGCACACACCAGTCTGACTGTGGCCCCAGCGGTGGGCTGGGGGCAGACATCAGGTCGGACTGCGGCCCCGCCCACCAACTCCAGTTATACACCACAGCACAGGGGAAGTGCCCTGCAGGCCCTCAACACACCAGGGCCTATCCAAAATGACCAAGCGGAAGAATTCCCCCCAGAAGAATCTCCAGGAAATAACAACAGCTAATGAGCTGATCAAAAAGGATTTAAATAATATAACAGAAAGTGAATTTAGAATAATAGTCATAAAATTAATCGCTGGGCTGGAAAACAGCATACAGGACAGCAGAGAATCTCTTGCTACAGACATCAGGGGACTAATGAACAGTCACGAGGAGCTGAAAAACGCTTTAAAGGAAATGGAAAACAAAATGCAAACCACCACAGCTCGGATGGAAGAGGCAGAGGAGAGAATAGGTGAACTAGAAGATAAAGTTATGGAAAAAGAGGAAGCTGAGAAAAAGAGAGATAAAAAAATCCAGGAGTATGAGGGGAAAATTAGAGAACTAAGTGATACACTAAAAAGAAATAATTTACGCATAATTGGTATCCCAGAGGAGGAAGAGAGAGGGAAAGGTGCTGAAGGGGTACTTGAAGAAATAATAGCTGAGAACTTCCCTGAACTGGGGAAGGAAAAAGGCATTGAAATCCAAGAGGCACAGAGAACTCCCTTCAGACGTAACTTGAATCGATCTTCTGCACGACATATCATAGTGAAACTGGCAAAATACAAGGATAAAGAGAAAATTCTGAAAGCAGCAAGGGGTAAACGTGCCCTCACATATAAAGGGAGACCTATAAGACTCGTGACTGATCTCTCTTTTGAAACTTGGCAGGCCAGAAAGAATTGGCACGAGATTTTCAGGGTGCTAGACAGCAAAAATATGCAGCCAAGAATCCTTTATCCAGCAAGTCTGTCATTTAGAATAGAAGGAGAGATAAAGGTCTTCCCAAACAAACAAAAACTGAAGGAATTTGTCACCACTAAACCAGCCCTACAAGAGATCCTAAGGGGGACCCTGTGAGACAAAGTACCAGAGACATCACTACAAGCATAAAACATACAGACATCACAATGACTCTAAACCCGTATCTTTCTATAATAACACTGAATGTAAATGGATTAAATGCGCCAACCAAAAGACATAGGGTATCAGAATGGATAAAAAAACAAGACCCATCTATTTGCTGTCTACAAGAGACTCATTTTAGACCTGAGGACACCTTTAGATTCAGAGTGAGGGGATGGAGAACTATTTATCATGCTACTGGAAGCCAGAAGAAAGCTGGAGTAGCCATACTTATATCAGACAAACTAGACTTTAAATTAAAGGCTGTAACAAGAGATGAAGAAGGACATTATATAATAGTTACAGGGTCTATCCATCAGGAAGAGCTAACAATTATAAATGTCTATGCGCCGAATACCGGAGCCCCCAAATATATAAAACAATTACTCATAAACATAAGCAACCTTATTGATAAGAATGTGGTAATTGCTGGGGACTTTAACACCCCACTTACAGAAATGGATAGATCATCTAGACACACGGTCAATAAAGAAACAAGGGCCCTGAATGAGACACTGGATCAGATGGACTTGACAGATATATTTAGAACTCTGCATCCCAAAGCAACAGAATATACTTTCTTCTCGAGTGCACATGGAACATTCTCCAAGATAGATCATATACTGGGTCACAAATCAGCCCTTCATAAGTTTACAAGAATTGAAATTATACCATGCATACTTTCAGACCACAATGCTATGAAGCTTGAAGTCAACCACAGGAAAAAGTCTGGAAAACCTCCAAAAGCATGGAGGTTAAAGAACACCCTACTCACGAATGAGTGGGTCAACCAGGCAATTAGAGAAGAAATCAAAAAATATATGGAAACAAACGAAAATGAAAATACAACAATCCAAACGCTTTGGGACGCAGCGAAGGCAGTCCTGAGAGGAAAATACATCGCAATCCAGGCCTATCTCAAGAAACAAGAAAAATCCCAAATACAAAATCTAACAGCACACCTAAAGGAAATAGAAGCAGAACAGCAAAGGCAGCCTAAACCCAGCAGAAGAAGAGAAATAATAAAGATCAGAGCAGAAATAAACAATATAGAATCTAAAAAAACTGTAGAGCAGATCAACGAAACCAAGAGTTGGTTTTTTGAAAAAATAAACAAAATTGACAAACCTCTAGCCAGGCTTCTCAAAAAGAAAAGGGAGATGACCCAAATAGATAAAATCATGAATGAAAATGGAATTATTACAACCAATCCCTCAGAGATACAAACAATTATCAGAGAATACTATGAAAAATTATATGCCAACAAATTGGACAACCTGGAAGAAATGGACAAATTCCTGAACACCCACACTCTTCCAAAACTCAATCAGGAGGAAATAGAAAGCTTGAACAGACCCATAACCAGCGAAGAAATTGAATCGGTTATCAAAAATCTCCCAACAAATAAGAGTCCAGGACCAGATGGCTTCCCAGGGGAGTTCTACCAGACGTTTAAAGCAGAGATAATACCTATCCTTCTCAAGCTATTCCAAGAAATAGAAAGGGAAGGAAAACTTCCAGACTCATTCTATGAAGCCAGTATTACTTTGATTCCTAAACCAGACAGAGACCCAGTAAAAAAAGAGAACTACAGGCCAATATCCCTGATGAATATGGATGCCAAAATTCTCAATAAGATACTAGCAAATCGAATTCAACAGCATATAAAAAGAATTATTCACCATGATCAAGTGGGATTCATTCCTGGGATGCAGGGCTGGTTCAACATTCGCAAATCAATCAACGTGATACATCACATTAACAAAAAAAAAGAGAAGAACCATATGATCCTGTCAATCGATGCAGAAAAGGCCTTTGATAAAATCCAGCACCCTTTCTTAATAAAAACCCTTGAGAAAGTCGGGATAGAAGGAACATACTTAAAGATCATAAAAGCCATTTATGAAAAGCCCACAGCTAACATCATCCTCAACGGGGAAAAACTGAGAGCTTTTTCCCTGAGATCAGGAACACGACAGGGATGCCCACTCTCACCGTTGTTATTTAACATAGTGCTGGAAGTTCTAGCATCAGCAATCAGACAACAAAAGGAAATCAAAGGCATCAAAATTGGCAAAGATGAAGTCAAGCTTTCGCTTTTTGCAGATGACATGATATTATACATGGAAAATCCGATAGACTCCACCAAAAGTCTGCTAGAACTGATACATGAATTCAGCAAAGTTGCAGGATACAAAATCAATGTACAGAAATCAGTTGCATTCTTATACACTAACAATGAAGCAACAGAAAGACAAATAAAGAAACTGATCCCATTCACAATTGCACCAAAAAGCATAAAATACCTAGGAATAAATCTAACCAAAGATGTAAAGGATCTGTATGCTGAAAACTATAGAAAGCTTATGAAGGTAATTGAAGAAGATTTAAAGAAATGGAAAGACATTCCCTGCTCATGGATTGGAAAAATAAATATTGTCAAAATGTCAATACTACCCAAAGCTATCTACACATTCAATGCAATCCCAATCAAAATTGCACCAGCATTCTTCTCGAAACTAGAACAAGCAATCCTAAAATTCATATGGAACCACAAAAGGCCCCGAATAGCCAAAGGAATTTTGAAGAAGAAGACCAAAGCAGGAGGCATCACAATCCCAGACTTCAGCCTCTACTACAAAGCTGTCATCATCAAGACAGCATGGTATTGGCACAAAAACAGACACACAGACCAATGGAATAGAATAGAAACCCCAGAACTAGACCCACAAACATATGGCCAACTCATCTTTGACAAAGCAGGAAAGAACATCCAATGGAAAAAAGACAGCCTCTTTAACAAATGGTGCTGGGAGAACTGGACAGCAACATGCAGAAGGTTGAAACTAGACCACTTTCTCACACCATTTACAAAAATAAACTCAAAATGGATAAAGGACCTAAATGTGAGACAGGAAACCATCAGAACCTTAGAGGAGAAAGCAGGAAAAGACCTCTCTGACCTCAGCCGTAGCAATCTCTTACTCGACACATCCCCAAAGGCAAGGGAATTAAAAGCAAAAGTGAATTACTGGGACCTTATGAAGATAAAAAGCTTCTGCACAGCAAAGGAAACAACCAACAAAACTAAAAGACAACCAACGGAATGGGAAAAGATATTTGCAAATGACATATCGGACAAAGGGCTAGTATCTAAAATCTATAAAGAGCTCACCAAACTCCACACCCGAAAAACAAATAACCCAGTGAAGAAATGGGCAGAAAACATGAATAGACACTTCTCTAAAGAAGACATCCAGATGGCCAACAGGCACATGAAAAGATGTTCAGCGTCGCTCCTTATCAGGGAAATACAAATCAAAACCACACTCAGGTATCACCTCACGCCAGTCAGAGTGGCCAAAATGAACAAATCAGGAGACTATAGATGCTGGAGAGGATGTGGAGAAACGGGAACCCTCTTGCACTGTTGGTGGGAATGCAAATTGGTGCAGCCGCTCTGGAAAGCAGTGTGGAGGTTCCTCAGAAAATTAAAAATAGACCTACCCTATGACCCAGCAATAGCACTGCTAGGAATCTACCCAAGGGATACAGGAGTACTGATGCATAGGGGCACTTGTACCCCAATGTTCATAGCAGCACTCTCAACAATAGCCAAATTATGGAAAGAGCCTAAATGTCCATCAACTGATGAATGGATAAAGAAATTGTGGTTTATATACACAATGGAATACTACGTGGCAATGAGAAAAAATGAAATATGGCCTTTTGTAGCAACGTGGATGGAACTGGAGAGTGTGATGCTAAGTGAAATAAGCCATACAGAGAAAGACAGATACCATATGGTTTCACTCTTATGTGGATCCTGAGAAACTCAACAGGAACCCATGGGGGAGGGGAAGGGAGAAAAAAAAAAAAAAGACGTTAGAGTGGGAGAGAGCCAAAGCATAAGAGACTGTTAAAAACTGAGAACAAACTGAGGGTTGATGGGGGGTGGGAGGGAGGGGCGGGTGGGTGATGGGTATTGAGGAGGGCACCTTTTGGGATGAGCACTGGGTGTTGTATGGAAACCAATTTGTCAATAAACTTCAAAAAAAAAAAAAAAAAGAATAAAACAGATGAGACGGGAAAACATGGCAAATTGGAGGCACATAGTATCTTGCACCTGTATCTGTCCCACAAAACTCATGCAAGAAATGTTTGTAGGTATGTAAGTTATGGTAAATCTTTAACATCCTTATGAAACAAATTTACTTATTGTTAATTCTTTAATCTTGATGAAATTTAGACATCTCTGTAGCAACCCAGGTGTTGTGTTACACACTTTGATCTGTAAATATATCAAGCTGTTTAAAGATTACATAATACTGCAATTAGATAGCTTTAGTTTGTTCAGACAATAGCTGGATAAAATATTATTTCTTTTTTAAATGTTAATTAATTTATTTAGAGAGAGAAATAGAGAGCACAAGCTGGGAGGGGGGGGTAGAGAGGGAGAGAGAGAATCCCAAGCAGGTTCCACAATGCCAGTGCAGAGCCCAATGTGGGGCTCAATCCCATAAACAATGAGCTCATGACCTGAGCCAAAGCCAACAGTCAGACACTCAACCAACTGAGGCACCCAGGTGCCCCAAAACTTTCTATTTAAATTGAATGATATGTCTGTCAGTAGAAGAATTGCCCTTCATAATTTGGTTTGGAAGGTAAAAATGATTTACTTTATATCCCCATTTGGGAGTGCACATTTTATTTTATAAAACATACATACACACATATGTTTACATATCCATGTGCATATGAAGATTTTGGAGGAAAATACATCAACATTGTTCAGGGGGTTCTTTTTGGGTTTGAGATTAGGAGTGATTTTCGATTTCTTTTTATTTTTTTTTACATTTTCCATAATGAAAACAGATTTCTTCTAAAATCAGAAAAAAATACCCTCAAGTCTACAGGTTGTTTTGAACAAAAGAGGATTCAGCCCTCTTCGGCAGGATCCTTGGGATTAAGGGAATGCAAAGTGACACCGTGTCATTGCCTGTTTTCAGTTCACTGCTATTCCTAACACATTTCTACACGTTGCATATTGGATTAAACATACTGGCAACATTCAAGGTGATGTAGGGACTGAATGCTTTGAAAGTTCTTGCATTTCATTGACTCATACCTAATGTCTCAATGGATCTAATTATTTTGCTTCCTTAGTGAGTTGAGTAAAATGGACCAGGCTAAGAGTGCAGTGACATGGGAACAAGTCCCAGCTTCCTCAAACATTAAGTAGGTGTGTGGGTGTCAGGGGCAAGGACCGACTCTGAATCTCCACATCCTGATTCACACTCTGGCTGATACCAACAAACCCCCCTCTCAGGTGGCAGGGCTGAGTGAGTCAACAAAGGACACGTGAAATGCTTCAATAACAGCAAAGAATGATACACAGCAGTATGTGAGACATGAATATCTTGAGGGAAATGCTTGTCCTTTTCTATTATTTTATTTACGTTCATCTGTTTACTCAAGTTACTTACAGTGTTAGGTCATGTAGGAGTTCAGTATCCATTTCTGTATTTTGGTTAAAAGTATACTTAAAAGCATTTCTAAATCAGTACTTTTAACAAAAGAACTTTATTTTCAGATCTTTTTCAACCTTAATTGATGCTTTCCTGTTAGGAAATTAGAATAATGACACTGCAGCATTAACTCAGGACAACTATTTGTCAAGCATTTGAAGATGACCAATCAAAATCTCAGATGGAGAGGTGATTTCTTTAAGAGGAAATCCCTACCATAGAGAATGAAGTTCAAATGAAACAGGTGCACAGACAGGGAGAATTTGTGGGCATTGATTCTACGTGGAACCTGAAGCATAGACTCCATTTGAAATACCAGAATATTTAATACCAGAAATTCCAGTCAAACATTTTACTTTTGAAATATACGGAAAACGTCTAGCACAGTAAAGAATGACTTTTTACAACTGTGTCATTGAAACTATTGGGCCAATGTACGT
Organism: Lynx rufus; assembly: GCF_022079265.1. Taxonomy (NCBI): domain Eukaryota; kingdom Metazoa; phylum Chordata; class Mammalia; order Carnivora; family Felidae; genus Lynx; species Lynx rufus. The sequence continues at coordinate 99,943,867 of NW_025814834.1, read as the reverse complement.
AAATGTGGATTTAGGATTTTCCTCCTTTATTCTATTTTGACTATTCTGAGTTCATGGGAATATTTTAAGGCCTTCTGTTATTTTGGTTCTGCAGATGTGGTCTCAGAACCTTTTATTGCTCAGTTTCTATCAACTAACCAATGATGAATGTCACTTCCATAAAGTAAGAAAACAGCAGGCATGAAAGACAAGGGTTTTCCAGTTGTCTTGATTTGTCTGCAGGAATAAAGACTCTTCAGAAAGCAACACTTTAATGCTAGAAAAAATATATTAAATAAAATTTTCTCCTCAGGCCATTGGCCTCAGTCTCTATTTTACACACATCATTGTAAGGTAATTTCAATTGCAATAAGCCTGATTTAAACAGAATTTGGTGATATGAACATTTATTTCCTGATAATTTTAAGTATTGTATTTTGAATAATTAGTACTCAAACATTGTACATTATCATTTTATTTCAAATTAATATTGGTTCTTAGATGTGGTAAATTAATACATGTTAATAATAATAACAACAAGAATAGGATTGTGATCATAAGCCAATGTCAATGAAATCACTTAGGTTCTCCCTAATTTCTGACTCTGATAACTTTACAGTACCCCAGCCTGGGCAGGTATTTATGTAGTTTGCATATGCGTATGACTGTGAATACATATCAACAGTGGTCCATGCCAGATTTACTTCTGTTAAGTAAATTAATCAGACTATAGTGTACTTCCCTACTGAACATTTAGTGTTGGATCATGTAACTCTTGCACCAAATAAACCAAAAAATATCCTTTAAATCATGCAGACATGATATAAGTACATTTTAAAATAAATCAATGTGATCTATTAATGAGTTCTGTATTAATCCCTCTCCCTCTCAAAGCATAATTAATATTTGGATATATCTCATTAAGTATAAATTAATTTTCAAAACCACTGACACTAGAGAATTGTAATTATTTAATGTATGAACTATAGCATACTATTGCCTTTTAATTAAAATCAGATACCTCATTTCCCTACTGTACTTTCAGGCAAACATTTGTCATTTTAAAGCTTGGGATATGGTTTTAAATTTCTTCACCTTTTCAAAATCAATGAAATACATTCATCCTTTGCAACAAACAGATTAGCAGTTTTGAGTTCAGGTTCTGAAAGCAGTCTACCTGGGTCCAAAACCCAGTTTTATCAATTATTAGCTATTTGAACTCAGTTACTTCATCACTCTTAATTTTGTTTCTCTCTTTCTTTTTTTTTTCTTTTTTTTTTTTTTTTACTTTTAGAGAAAAAGAGAGAGATAGAGCATGTGAGCTGAGGAAAGGAGCAGACGGCAGAAGAGAGAATCCCAAGCAGGTTCTACAGGGCTCAATCCCACAACCCTGGGATCATGACCTGAGCCAAAATCAAGTGTCAGACACTCAACTGACTGAGCCATGCAGGCGTCCCTCTCTTTTTTATCTGTAAACTGAAGGTTAGTAAAAGTGTATAACTCATATACTCATTGCAAAGGATAAGTGATATAGTACAAAGAGAAGATTTAGGATATTATTTGAGCACAGCTGCCAAAGGAAAAATCTTTGCCTATGGCATGGACAGTAGAAAGAAATTAAAGACTGCTAAGTACCCATATTAAAATACAGATGCCAAGATAACAGAAACTCAGAGTAAGAAAGGATTAAAATGTCACAAAGGGATTAATGGGATTTCTCATTAACCAAGGTAGCCAGTGCAGAGTCAATGTATTCTGAGGATACTTGCTCAAGATGATTCTGGAAAACTGATTTCTAGGTGGCAAGGAAATGGAGCCAGTAGAAAGGTTGCAGAATGGAATGAAAAGTGGGCAACCTGGGAATCCACAAAACTCATGGGTGGAATTGTAAGTTTATTTGAAGATGAATAATGATGCCATTGAGAACTTGAGTGGGGAAGTGGCATTACTAAAGGAAGGCTCCTGAGCTTTCCCTGGTAGGACTGAATAGGGAGGAGATACAAGATTACAGACAGGAATATCAGGTAAAAATATTACTCTTACTCTGAGTAGTTTTACAAACTTATGATTTCATGAGTTACAGGAAAAATAATGACAGTCAAATGTGTGTGAGTGTGTGTAAGACTTTCAAATAAATAGTGGAGAATAATGGCATATCCTACATATTCTCCAGAAACAATACATAACAAGAAAAACAAATAGAACTAGAAAAATACCCAATTCATGTGTAATTAAAAGATAAAAAGAAATTACCTCTGTGGAAAAAGAAGAGGAAAGAAAAGAACAGGGAGGAGGAGGAGGAGAGGGGGAAAAGGGAGGGGTGGGTGAAAGAAAAAACACCTATCCCCAGTGAGCTATCTTTTCGGCTTTTACAGAAAACCTTTGCCAGGAGTAAGAATGTCAGGAAAGAGAGAGGAGGTGAGCCAGTGGCAGGTATAAAACTGAGCCAAATATTACTACAAATAGAGAAGGGGGGGGGGAGAGTTCCTTTTAAGTGTACAAGACCAAAAAAGAGTCATGCGGTTTGAGAACAATTACTGCAGGAAAGCACATGACATCTGAGGTTGCAATCTGGAAACATTACCTCTAGGAAAGAAGATTAAGAGGAAATTTTAGAAATCATTTAGGAAGTAAAAAATTAGCAAATGGGACATTTAGGGTCCTACTGTGAAAAAAAGAAGCAACAAATTAGAGGTTATATAGAATCCCTCTCTTTCTCAAAAGCAAAAATGAAAAGGAAACAAAAGTAAAGAAATACAAGAGTACCACTGAAGACTCCATCTTACATAACATCAAAAAATTTCCAAGTGATTATATGAAAACTATAGAAATCTGCACAACAAAATTATAATATAGCAGGAAAGGAGGACCAAGGTGTTTAAATCGATGAAACTCCATATCCTCATATGAAACTACGAACATTAACCATATACACAAAAACATAAAGCTAAACATTTCAAAATGAGTTAAAGACGATGCGAGAAAAACATTTTTTAAAAAATACTTATTTATTTATTTATTTATTTACTTATTTATTTATTCATTTATTTATTTATTTTCAGAGAGAGAGAGAGAGAGTGTGCACAAGAAAAGGAGGGGCAGAGAGGGAAGGAGAGAAAGAATCCCAAACAGACTTCACATTGTTAGTGCAGAGCCTGACGCAGGGCCCAATCTCATGAACTGTGAGATCGTGACCTGAGCTGAAATCAAGAATCAGACGCCCAACTGAATGAGCCATTCAGGTGCCCCTGAAAAAAACACCTTAACAGAGAAATTAAAATGTAAAACAATAATCAGATAATAAAGAAGCATTTTTAAAAAGAGAAATACCTGATTAATCTAAAAATCAATGAGAGAAAAAGGCAAAAATTATCTCAGACCTTAGGATTAATTTTAATAATGTTGATGAAAAAAAGACGCAAATGAAAATCTAATAAGGGATTGAAGGAATGGAGAAAAAAATGTCAATGAAATGAAATTGAGATAAATAAATTAAAAAGATCAAGAGAAAGTGGCTGAAAGAGAATGCAGGCAAAAAATATAAAATGGAACAATACTAATATTTAAAATTGAAATCCAAGAAAGTTTCAAAAAACAATAGACTTGCATTTGCATACTAAAAGTGACACTAGATATCTGGAAAAAGATATGTGAGTAAATGTATAAGACTTGATTAATAAATAAAATACCTTTGATGATTTCAAGGATTTTTAGATCATATAATTTATAAAAGCAAAAGAATTAATCCAGAGATTATAAATCTCCAAAGAGATATAAAGTAAGGCAACAATGGAGCAGAATTAAACAACAAAACAAAAATTTATAGAACAAAATAAATACTAAATATGAAATCTATATAATATGATAAAAGGAGTATCTCAACCAAAGATAGTGGGTGACCATTTGTCAAAAAGGATCAAGTTAGATACATACCTCACAATACACAAGGATAAATTTCAATTGATTTATAGGTCTAAATATAAAAAACTAAACCATATTACAAAATAACATGTGTGAATTCTACTATAACCTGTCCCGTTTACATGTGAAGATTTAGAAACTATAGTTCAAAATCCAAATACAATAAAATAAAACACGATAAATGTGACATAGAAAATAATTGCCATAAATACATTCAAAAGAAAACTGACAAACCGAGTGCAAATGTTTGTAAAGTGTATTACAGATAGAGTGTTAATATATAATCATAGGTATTATACAGAATCTTACCCATTTAGTGGGTTTGTAATAATGACCAACTACATGGTAGAAAAATAAGCAAAAGACAAAACCAGCTCACAAGAAAGATGCAAAATGTGTTTAAACATGAGGAAAATGCTGGGGCGCCTGGGTGTCTCAGTCATTTGAGCACCCGACTTTAGCTCAGGTCATGGTCTCACAGTTGGTGAGCCTGAGCCCCACATCGGGCTCTGTGCTGACAGCTCAGAGCCTGGAGCTGCTTCAGATTCTGTCTCCCTCTCTCTCTGCCCCATCGCCACTCATGCTCTGTCTCTCTCTGTCTTAAAAATAAATAGAACATTGGGGCGCCTGGGTGGCTCAGTCGGTTAAGCGGCCGACTTTGGCTCAGGTCATGATCTCCCGGTCCGTGAGTTCGAGCCCCGCGTCGGGCTCTGTGCTGACAGCTCAGAGCCTGGAGCCTGTTTCAGATTCTGTGTCTCCGTCTCTCTGACCCTCCCCCGTTCATGCTCTGTCTCTCTCTGTCTCAAAAATAAATAAACGTTAAAAAAAAATTAAAAAATAAATAAATAAATAAGTAAATAAAACATTAAAAAAATTTTTTTAAAAATAAGGAAAATGTTCAGCCTCACCCTGATTTTGAGAAATGCACATGCAAATACACTAAGATACTATTTTTCATTGGCAAAAATGAAACAAGACGACAACACATTCTCTGGGTGAAGTTCAAGTGAAAGAGGAACTCTCAACAATGCAATTTTGAATGCAAATTAGTATAAATTTTGTAGGGGGGAATTTAGTAACATTTAATCAATAAAACTGCATATGCCCCCAAAAGTCAACATCTAGAAATTCTCCTTGAGTTACCGTTTGTAATTTCTTAAACCTGATATAAAGCCAAATGCCTATACACAAAATTGAAAACAAGCCACCTTGTGTTACTGTTGAATATGATGTTAGTTGTAGATTTAGCTTTTATAGCTTTTATTATGTTGCGGTATATTCCTTCTATACCTAATTTGTTGAGAAATTTTATCAAAGCAAGGCAACTGCAAAAAGTCAGGGTTAAGGCAATAGAGAAAATTTTGAGTGAGACAGTGGTTCAATGTGCAGTCTCTGTAAAGGTGAAGGGCAGGGTTCTTGAGGAAAAACACTCAACACTGCATAATTCTATGGTTGTCTTATGCAGAGTCAAAATGGCAGCTGGTTTGATAATCTGTATGAAAAGCTGCTTCAACCTCTTTCAACAGAATGTTCAAACATTTGGTTTGATTCTTCATTTGGTTAAATTTCAATTTTTGATATGATACAATGTATTATTTGTATAATTTCTGAACTACTTCTAAGCTGCAATTGTAAAGCTACTGGTTTTCATTGTTTACTTAAGAAAGTGGAAATAGAATGCTCATTGCAGTCAGAAAAAAAAAAGGTTTGAATCTTGAGTTTAGCACTGTTCTGCGACCTTGGGAAAGGGACACAGTATGTTAATATCCTCATCTGAAAATGGCATAAACGTATCTATCACAAGGCTGTGCAACTCTACATTTTATAACTTCTTAAAAGTGTATAAAGAAGTCAACGGAAAGCTATTCTATCAGTTTTGACCCATTCAGACAATGAAAGGAGCTCTCACATACATGTTTCACAATGGAGGAGAAAACATTAGATACTAGCACTTCGGTTAAACTAATTTAGCCAGAATGTCCATGTAGGAGTTGAAATGGTATATGTTGTATTTTACATTGGTTAAAACAACATGAGAGTGTGCGACGCACAGAATACATGCTTAGAAGTGAGCACTATCTAAATCTTTTGTAAAAGCAGAAAGATTTGAATAATACTTTTAATTTGACACACAATTCTGACATTGGTGTTATACTTGAGCAAGACACATTTGTAAATGTGTCTTTCCCATCTTCTAGACAGTTTTCTACTCTTATTTTTTTCCATATTGATATAAATGGTATAAAGAAAGTCTACTAAGGGGGCGCCTGGGTGGTTCAGCCGGTTGAGCGACCGACTTCAGCTCAGGTCATGATCTCACGGTTTGTGAGTTTGAGTTTGAGCCCCGCGTCAGACTCTGTGATGACACCTCAGAGCCTGGAACCTGCTTCTGATTCTGTGTCTCCCTCTTTCTCTGTTCCTCCCTCACTCATGTTCTGTCTCTCTCTGTCTCAGAAATAAATAAACATTAAAAAAAATTAAAAAGAAAGTCTATTAAGAAAATTTTGTTCATCTCGTATACAATTGACTTAGGGTATAATAAAGAAATAACCTACAAGCTAATCTTAGGTTATATTTTTAATACTCAGAAAAATTATTCCTATTTTAAAGATGTAAAAGACTGCTGGTTCTCAAGTGACTACTCAAGAGTTCATGCATGTTAATGACAATGACTTGGAAACACATACAGAAAGAAAAATAGAACTTGGGAATAGATTTGAAGAAATTAGAAGTTATAGAGAAATCTCCACATGTACCTCCCAAAACACCCACACCATAAAAAAAAATCATCAGTCTGGCTTCCAAACTTTAGCATCCTCAAGTGCTAATAAGTAAGAAGGTAGGAAAGGTCAAGGATGATTTAGGGGATATATTTTTTAGAAAAGAAAAAAGTGCATAACAACGTGTTCAAATTTTCTAGGGAACAGTACATGAAAGAGGAAGCAATGGCTTGAGAAGGTTCATTTTTGCCTCTGATTTTAGATTGGGAATTAATTCCCACATCAATATCCACATCAAATACCAGATACCAAAGTAAGGGAAACAAGAATGAGATACTGGTGTCAGTCCACAGCCACCTTCTTCTCTCTGTTTCAGAGGTGTGAAAAGCTACATTTTAGTGTAGTTATTTATTATACATGTTCTCCTAGCACCCAAAAGGAACTGAAGAGTACGAGCTGCCTCTGTATTAGAGGAGGAAGCTTCTGGAAAGAATATCAACAAAGAGCTCAATCTAATATGTAGTGAGTGATTTATGTGGTTAAATAGGCAGAATTTGTTAAGAAAAAAAGAACAGGGGCGCCTGGGTGGCGCAGTCGGTTAAACGTCCGACTTCAGCCAGGTCACGATCTCGCGGTCCGTGAGTTCGAGCCCCGCATCAGGCTCTGGGCTGATGGCTCGGAGCCTGGAGCCTGTTTCCGATTCTGTGTCTCCCTCTCTCTCTGCCCCTCCCCCGTTCATGCTCTCTCTCTGTCCCAAAAATAAAAAATAAAAAACGTTGAAAAAAAATTAAAAAAAAAAAAGAAAAAAAGAACAAAGGTTATAATACAAACCAAGGATATTATTTTTTTAAGATGATTTGATGTAAAATAAGAGGCCTGTATCTTGTTTGGTCATATAAAGATATGTCATGAAAATGATTTAATATTAATCAGGTCCCTCTGCAGAACAGCACACAGCATACTAGTCCCCTTGTATAAAGGACATATGTGCATGAGTGTGTATGTGTTTATGAAGAGAGAAGTTTCTAGAAGGACCCTTGAAGAGCCATTAACATAGTTACCTCTAAGGTATGCTACTACATTAAATCCTTGAGATATCAAGATTGACTTGTGAGCATAGCATAGATTGGTGCTATTCTGATCAATGCATATAATATTTGAGGGTAGGGAACAAATGCATTTAATATATTTATTTCACCTCCCTGTCATATAGTAGGTGTTCAAATTGCTATTGGCCAAGAACAAATATTAGTCTTCACTGTATTTGTAAACCCAGGGAAAAGCATCTCAGATGGTGTCCTTCTTAAAATGATAGATGGCTGTCTTAAGTGGCGGAGAGAAAAATACTGTAACTGAAAACAAAAACTTGATTCTCTTCTCTCCATCTGCTTTTCTTATAGTAAACTTATGTAAGGACACATCTGATATTTACATCCTATCTTCTCACATGTGATGAAATTTCTGCAATTATAACCAATTTTAACTTCCCAAGTTTTTCCAAATGTAATGTCAAAATTCTAGGTAGGTAACATAGCTTTGGGAGAAGGACACTTACTTAAGTAATTAATGACATTAAACCAAGATAATGTTTTTTCAGTGAATATGTTTATGGGGCTAGAGAAAACTGCTCATTTTCCCCATGAGGAGGGGGGCAGGGAGGGAGAGGGAGAGGGAAGTATTAGGGCTAAGAGGCTGATCTGGATCTGGTCCTCTCTACTCCTCACTCCACCTGAAACATTGAATAATTCAGTCCACAGTGGCTTATTTAGGAAGTTGCTTGACTAATTTGATAAAAATAATCTAAGGCAAAGCACACCCCAGCATAATTTTGGGAACCAAAACAGCATCGTAAGAGCATATTCCCAGCACAGTTTGTGAATCCAAATCATGTGTTTATGGGGTGGTCTTTACAAAAGAATCAGAATAGATTATTCTGCTATAAAGATCATAGCAGCGATAAAGTGAAATATGCCATTTGTTTAGTAAATACTATCTTCCACTCAATGCATTAATCCATGTCCTAATCCAATCAGGATCTCTTTTTTCTTCTCACAAGAAGCCCATACAAGTGTATTATACTCAATAGTCAGAATATTTTATGCTAATTTAATATACCATTTTATTTATCCATTCAATGTTAAAATGAGGAAGTGTTATCCATTTCTTGAGGAAGAACTCTAAATGTGTGCCATGACAGATTTGAAAGTTTATTAATATATGTTAATATACTTATTATTCCTGAAAATAGTGATAATTCCCATTTACAAATATAATTTATATTGGCTCTATATTATTTAGAAGAGCGAGAAGAACGGCTATGAGGAAAAACACAGTCTGCATTTTAATATAAAGATTCATGGTAATGTTATCGTGTAATTTCATAATTTATACCAAGCATATCAGGTCTATGATATCTACAGGATATGCTTTGAAAGTCAAATGACTACAGCCTTGCATATAAAATTATAATATCTGGATAGTACATGAATAATGCAAGAGTGTACACTAAAATGTTCACATTAAATTTATCTGAATTGCTTTTGGCATAGTGAATTCCCTTTGAATCCATTCATTTCTTAGGCCAGGCAACAAAACTCTATGAAGATTTTGGTCCAAGTCTTCCATTTTCTGTATCTTCTTTTCATTTATCACAGCTAGATCAACCTAATTTCAAATTTCAGGCCTCCAAATCTAGGACTTTAAATTGTAAGTAAATTCTTGCATGAATTGTATAATTTCCTCTTGCCTAAAGTCAAAGGAAGAAGAATGCTTTAAAAATATAGATGTCATGGGTACATTTTGGCCTTCCCTGCCTTGTTTCTCTGGTTAACACATTCTTTAATGCCATCCCAGTCTGGAAATAACGATCCTGAATTTTATTAACTAGTAATATTTTTCATCAATGATTATTTAATATTCATATCACATGATGCTTGTTAAGTCAACAAAGATACTTTCTGTTAAAACTATTTTGTTGTCCCTTAACTTTATCACACCCTAAAACAATACTGCCTGAGAGACATCTTCCACCTCCCTCCACACATGTATCACATGCCAAGGTCTAGTGCAGTCCAAGGTAAAAGATGAGAAGTATGAAGCCCTACAGAGTGAACAGCTCAGCAGCCTCATCTATCAGAAAATATTGATTGGCTTGATAATAACTCTGTAAGTGTGAGACAATGGTTGTCCGGGGAGTAGCCTTCCTAAAGTACAAGACAGAATTTATAGTGAAGTTCTTCGAAATTGATTGGGGGCCTAGAAGGTTTATGTGACAAATTGTGTCCGTTGCCTACACAACTGTCTTACCTCTCTGCTTGGAATAGATATGAGACACCAGGTACTACAGTAGCCATCTTATAACAAGTAGGTGACAAGCGTGAGGGAAAGGTTAAGAGCATTTAGAGATGCCAGTCATGCAACTGCAGAGCCACAGAAATTCAGCTGCCTGCTAACGGACCTTTTCTCTTGTGAAACTAATAAGTCACAATGTTTTTAACACCTGCATTTATATTTTCTTTTCCTTTCAGTTGAAGGAATGTCTACTTTATTCAGTTTTCAATTTGTTCATCACTTGAGTGATTCGTTCTTAAGACTGAAATTAATATTGATATTGTACGTTGAGCTCCTTCTACTGCTCATTTTGGTCAAATCCTCTGTTTGAGGTGATAAGTAATTGTTATGATCTGAAAAGTCTACACAAGTTTGACAGTTAATATAAATAAGTGAAGTGTGTAAGAACAAGAAAATATTAACTAGAACGGGTGCCACATCTAACTGAAGAGGGATGACCAATCTAATGATGGCTGGTCACTGTTTCCCTGAGGAAATCCTATCTCAATATGTCAACGTTGCCATATATTCCAAGTTTTCAAGAGAGAAGTAGAAGAAACATGGGTTTTCATGTAAAATTTCCCAGATTTTAAATGGTGACAACTAATTATTTTTTATATTTTTTAGTCAATATTTGAACAAATGCTGTAAGGGTCAATCTGAATATATCTGAGTGTGGGCCAAATTACTATTTTAGAGTTAATTTTCTTAAACAAGAAGACCAAGACAATGTCCTTTTTGACATATCTCATTTTGACAAAATGATGTAACATGCAGCTTTCTTTGTTTTTCCTACTTCATGACAATTACACAAATAGATCTTAAATTATACCAGGCCATGAGAATTTCAATAGAAAGTCTAAACCAGCTGCAACCCCATATTTAGCTTTTTCACATCCCTTTAAATAAGCTTTAAAGTTGATTCTCATTTCAACTGAAAAGTTGAGAAAGAAAATAGGTCACAGCCTTAAGCAGATGGCTACTCGGAACTTCATGAAAGAAAAAAAGGGGGGGGGGATTGGTTTCTACATGTAAAATAGTCAGAAAATGAAGCAGATATTTCTGTGCTGTTAAGTGCACTGGGGACTCTTTCTTAACCTGCCTCAGCAACATGCTATGTATATTCCCGTGATTATGTTTTGAGCACATTTTGTAAGTATCTATTTCATTATAGCTGTCAGGTCTGAAAAATGTCTTAGAGATGCGATGACAATTGCATGAGGTTAAAGAGGTTATCAGGTTAAAGAGATGGTGTTATGAGAATGATAATTTCTAACTGGGTCACAGAAGCAAGTCAGCTACTATAGCCATTGGACCGATATGTGTACAATATATGATGATGATTTTTCCTCATTTTTTATTCATATATCACTAATTCACTATACTTTGCAATTGTGAAAAAAAGCCTTTGCAATTATATATTGTTAATAAGAGCCATTACTGACTGTAGTAGAGTTTCAAAGTTGCCTAACTGCATCTATTCTGTCTTCCATTTTCTTAGCAGAATTTTGACTTACCTTAGAAATTTTCTCTATCCCTCTTTGTAGGACTCACATGATTTGAGTAGGATTAATTCCACTCAAGCTGCACTGATGGAATTGACTTCTATATACTGAGTGGGAGAATCACATCTTCACAGTGACTGGAAGGGAATAGGTGTGATGTAGGAAAAAGAATAACAATTGGGGAAATAGTATATGTGAAGGTTGGGGTAAGAAGGAATATATGATATACTCCAAAACACATCACATCTAATGTACATGGAATGTGGATAGTGAAGAAAGACAGTGGAGAAAGAAAGCCAGAGATGTAGACACAGTGCTGTGTTTGCAAATCATTGTAGACCTTGAAAAGGATGGGGACTTTATCCTGATGTGGTGTCATTGAATAATTTCAAGCAAATAATTCAAGGCATAGTCATATTTAAGTTTAAAGAAAAAAAACATTCTGGTTTTTCTCTGTGTGGCGAATGCACTAGTCAGAAGACAGGATGCCTTGGCCGTCCAGAGACCACTTACGAGGCTATTATAGCCATCCAGGTGAAAGATGATAGAGATTCTGACCAGTGTGGTATTGTAGAGACAATTAATACACATGGTCAAGTAGCACAGAGATGCTTTGACTCCCATACATCAATATTACAAAGTATCACAGGAGTAGTAGATAATTTTGTAAAATCTCAGTGACAGAAAAGGTCATCTTAAAGTGAGGGAATGAGAAGAGGATGCATAGATGATAAGATCTTTAGACTAAACATTAAAGGATAGAAGAGTCTGATGAAAAGAGGTAGAGGTCAGAGAGGCATCTGGGAACACAGTTAATAAGATCGGAAAGGACAAAGACTATTGGGCAGGGTGAATAGTAATTACACACATTTGGGACACAAAGGAAACACTTAATGCAGACATAGAAAACAAGGTGAGAAAGTCAGCTCTGGGCTTATTGTGTTGACCTTGACAGCAGGTTTACTCCTTTGTACATTATTCAACAGTAGGCATTGGCCCCTTGAAGGTTTTCAGAAAATTAATTTATCCAAACAAAGCTATGCTTTAATAGTATGTACCTAGCAGTAGTAGGGGCATGGTCTTTAGAATTCCAGAAAAGGAGAAGAATGAAAGAGGCCTAAGCGAATCCTAGCCATTTGTTGATATCAAAGCATAACAGGATAAGTGGTGCAAAAAAATAACTGAGACTTCAGGCTTCGTTGTTAGGTGGGTAATGATACCATTAATACAAGCAGAAAAGTCAAGAGAACATTATAGAAGAGGCTAATTGTATAAATATGTTAAAATGATGTGATGTGATGTCATTGCCATGTTTCCATAGAATCAAGTGACAGCTGTAACTGAGAAGGGAACAATTGCTATTTTCAAATTACGGCTTAAAAGTCACATGTGTTTACATTGTGGACACAATGGTCATGTCATCATCTATCAATGGCTGTTTTTAGGTGTGTAATTACTGACCTCCCTCCACCATCCATCATTAGTTGGTGAATTCATGGAGGCCAGAAACTGTCTTCTGTAGTCAGTAATGTCTGGAAAAAATAAAGGGTCTTGAGATCTGTCGAGGAGGTAGCTAAAGACTCCCATACGAAGCTCCTCAAGGCACCACTGACTTTTCTATGATGAGGTTTGAAGAATATCCTCCTGCATAATGAGTCTTCTCTCTGCACTCTTTCATCCTAATTTGTCTACTTGACCAACTCTTGCATCAGCTCCTCTATGTATGTATACTTTCAGCACAATGCCAGTGAAAGCAGAGGTTGTGCTCTGTGCCAATTAATGAGGAATAATCAGCTGATGATTCTTTGATGACTGTACTATCATGACACTATTCTCCTTTCCTGGTTTGTAAGAAGAATCGAATGCACACAGGAAACCTGCTTTAAAGATCCCAGAAGACTTAAATGTCTAAATTGTGATTTTAAAACCATAAAAAGCAAAGGAATCAGATTAGATGATTATAACCTACAGCACATTTTCCCCAAATTTTCTATTATAGCTTTCTAAATTCAAGGTACTTTTGAGTCGCCTTAAAATTTAATTCTTTTTGGTTAATTGATATTTCCTGTTAGTTTTGTCCCAACTAATCAAGATTTTACTGTGCGAAAGTTAAAATGACTTATTTATTCAAGTACTATTTTCAAGTCCAATTGGTTTATTAAGTAAAATGCATTTGAACAATGAAACATAAAAGAAGTGGATTTTAGTCTAAGAAGGAAAGATACTGATTCTAGTCAAGACTATTAGGTGAGTGTTTTTATTACATGTAAAGAAATATAAAATACGCCAGATTCTCTAACATTTCATCCTAATAAAATCATTTATAAGTCATTTTAAGAAAAGTTTATCTGATTTATGAAACAAATTTAGAAACGGTGAATGAGATAAGGAATTGTGTTTTATTTTTAATATAAACTACCACTATAGCATGGAAGACTTAAATATTCTCATGTCAAAAGGACTTTTCAAAGATTGTGAAGCTCTAATAAAAAAAGATTTCAGCGCTATAATTCTACAGAAGCATCCTTCAAAATGGCTTTATACATTACACCCAGACAGCTTTTATTAATAGTTCTCCAATTATTTAACAGAATGAAGAATGACCTCACTTGGAATTTTATAGTAAGTTATCATTCACTTTTTGCTTGGAGTTTTTCTGTCAGGCAGTACTGGGATGGAAATGGATATAAAGTGGCATTTGGTACCAGGGATATCAGGGTAGTAGGCAGAACTAAAAATGAGTGAAGGAAAGAATATAAATTACAAGCTTCTCAGGCTAGGTTCAGAGCTTCTAAGGATTTCATTTTTATTCCTCATCAGCCTCAGGAGATATTACTTAGATTAGTAAGAGCTCACTAATATACAAAGTAAATTACATTTGTATATATGATGAGGCTGCAATATGGTAAACAGAATGGGAGGAGCTGATAAAACCTGTAGTCCCGCAATAGCAAAATAAACAAAAAACATCTATGTTCCCCAACATTATCATGCTTCCCCTACTTGGACTGGTCTTCCAAAGCTTGAGACCTCAGGTCCTCAAACAACACTCTGAGCTCCTTACCATCTGCAAAGAAAGGAGCTGAATGCAGGGGGTATCACTAGTCTCTGAGATGCTCAATTATCAGTGTCTTCCTTTTTATCCTACCCTTATACCTATATTTTATTAGGGAATTGATGATTTAGTCCATCCCAGTGAGAGCACATAATCCTTTTAGTTATCATTGCCAGAATGCAAAATAAATGAGGAGTGAGACTGTTGAAGAAAACAACTAAAGGTATAATGTGGAAAACCCAAAATGACCAGGAAGGGAAAGAGATACATTTCCGACCCCAGAACAAGGGAACGATGGACTTGCTACAGGTTTTGTTTTATCCAGACTGACAATACCTGACAAATACAACAGCAGGATGATCTACCTACACCAAAAAAAAAAATGCATATAAATATATACACATATTCAACATATACATACTCAGCATTGGATTAGAACAAAGTTTGATAATGAATTTACTTATTTCAATTTTAACCAGAGAAACATTCATCTGACTATAAATAGCAGTCAAGTAGGTCCTGGCTGTTTTACCTTTGATAGAAGTTTTAGTAACCAATTGAGAAGGGAGGGGATGGAACCCTTCCATATCACTGCTTTCTAGAAGTGGGGAACCTGAAGAAAATGGTGCCAAATCCCAATGTAGACTATTTTAGGTTTAAGAGTACAGGTATAGGGGTCACTCACAGCTTTTTTTTTGCCCATTCCTGACCCTGCCTTTTGATTCCCAGAAAGGGTAGTATCAAGGTCCATAACATACTAGAAAAGCCCTAGATGCCAAACATAAGAACATGGAAGAGAGGAGATTAAGACAAGTTTTACTGCTTGCCCTTAGTTAGAGAGTAGAATGGAGACATTGTAGTTTCTTGTGATCTTGCCAAGTTCGTTAAGACTAAACATTCCAGTCAGAGGTGAACACTCACAGATAATAAATCAATGGCTTTACTTGATAGCAAAAACTCATATTCTCTTTTGTGAGCCTGCAAGTGATTAAGGATTTGAGGTTACATTATTTTATTTCACCACAACCAACTAGAGAGATTGAAGATAATTAGCAAGTAGATGGCTTACATGTCTTCTGAACAACTTCCACACTTCATTTTCCAACATTCCTGCCACACCAAGTATCTCACTGCTCTGTACACATGCTAGGACCTTGCATACTCTGTTGTGTACATGCTTTAGGGAATCTTCCCACTTTATTTTTTAACCCTAGAAAGTTCCTACTCAGTCTTCAAGATACAGTTTTGATGTTCTCTCCTGGGAATTCTGAACTTGCTTTAGCTCTTGCAAGCTGATCCTTGCCCCTACGTTCTATAAAATTCTATTTATACCAACGTCCCCACTCGAGTGCAAACTCTTCAAATGAAAGGTGGGAATGATACATAACCAGTTTTATTCCTATTTGCTATAGCACACTTCCTCATATTTAATAATTCGAAAATGAATGAGTAGATGTGTGTTAAAAATGCAAAGTAATTAGTATGAAAAGGGATTAAATTACTTGTGTCTTTTTCTAACTTTTTGGAAGCAATACAATTTTCCCTCTACCAGTGATATGGAATATTTTTTTAAGTATTTTTTATGTTGATTTATTTTTCAGAGAGACAGGCAGATGTGAGTTGAGGAGGGGCAGAGAGAGAGAGGGAGACAGAATCCAAAGCAGGCTCTAGGCTCTGAGCTCTCAGCACATAGCCCAATGCAGGGCTCCAACCCACAAACCATGACATTATGACCTGAGCTGAAGTTGGACACTTAACCAACTAAGCCACCCAGGCACACCCGGAATATTTTTTTAAAATAACATGAAAAAGTCCTTTATTTGAGAATCCAGAGACCTAATATGTAGGTCAAACTCTGCCACCACCTAACTTTATGTCATTTGACCTCTCTGGGCCTTAATTTCCTCAGCAAAAAACCAGGGTGTTCTAAAGTCCCCTCCCACATAAAAATGCTCTAATTTCTTAGTAACTCTCCCAGAGCACTTTCTTTACCAAGAAGGAAGGAAACAACTTAGGCAATGGTCAAGACAAACTTTTAAGACAGTCTATTAATCTAATGGAAAACACATGATGAAGTAATGAAAAAGGAAATAACCTCAAACTGGAAGCAACCTCATTTTCACCATTCAGTTTACCTGTGGCAGTTGGCAAAAAAAAATGCACCTCTTTTCATGTGGGATTCCAACTTTAAGGCAGCACATGCTCAAAAGGCATGCATTATGTTGCCCTTAGGGACAGCATGCATTATGTTGCCCTTAGGGACTGGTGTAAATATGATCAACCTAATTTGGCCTTGAGCCCTAAAATAAGCCAGACCTAAACTGAGCGAGACTGAAAGCCTGTAACCACAGTT
Organism: Lynx rufus; assembly: GCF_022079265.1. Taxonomy (NCBI): domain Eukaryota; kingdom Metazoa; phylum Chordata; class Mammalia; order Carnivora; family Felidae; genus Lynx; species Lynx rufus. Next base: position 99,927,004 of record NW_025814834.1, on the reverse strand, counting down.
CTACTTTTGATCAGGAGAAAGGGCAGAATAAATAATTATAGGATATATGTTAAATTTTCTGCAGAAATAAACTATGGGACAAATACAAAATAATCCCGTACATGAAGTTTATAACCTTGACCAAGTTGTCTGGTATTCTCTATGGCCTCTACTGAGATTACCCTCTTGCACCTAATTTTTAAGGAATTAAGAAGAAGTAAATGGGAAAATGTATCAGTATAAAAGCACCTGCAGAAATAGCAACTGAACATCTTCCGTCAAAACATTCATGGGCACCTATGTGGCAGTAATGAAAAATATCTAAATATAAAAACAAGAAATAAGGGGTGCCTGGGTGGCTCAGTTGGTTGAGTGTCTGACTCTTAATTTCAGCTCAGGTCGTGATGCAAGGGTCATGGGATTGAGCTCCAAGTCAGGCTCTGCACTGAGCATTCAGCCTACTTGGGATTCATTCTCTCTCTCTCTCTCTCTCTCTCTCTCTCTCTCTCTCTCTCCCTGTGCCTCTCTCCCTGACACTCTCTCTAAAATAAACAAAATTCTTAAAAATAAATAAACAAGAAATTAAAATAGTAACAGCAAATACCTGTAATCCCCAAAAGCTAACGATATTGACAGTTTCCTAAGAATTAAATATTTAACACTATAAAGGAATTCTTAATTTTATTGTTTCTGTGATGTGATATTATAAATAGCCAAAAGCACATTTTAATTTGTTTCTCAGTTTTCACTATCTCACACTTTCAGAAAGAAAATAAGCATGTGAGAGTTGGTGTTTCTTCAGTTTTGTTTTATTTTTTCCCTTTACTTAGGCAGTTGGGGATAGGAATGTTTTAATTTATTTCAGGTAATTACTTTTTCCCTTTAAAGATGCAATTGTTAAATAAAAACCCATTTAATATTAATGTGATTTCCACCACATTCAAATCATCAAACATTCAAGTCAAATGATGACTTCCCCTTAATAGATTCTTGGCAGCTAGGTTTCATCTCCTAATTCTTGTTGCAACCAAGAGGGAGAATAATCAATGTTGGGGCACACTGAAGGTACTGTCTAGAATAGTTTATAGCAGTAGTAACATTGCCACATGCACCTGCAAGTCATAACTTATGTTCTCTGATATAAGATGAATGCATGGCTTTCACACATAGTGACTGAGTGCTTACTTCTTTCTACTACATTCTAGGCATGGTAGGGAAAATTAGTAAAAGGGGGAAAAAAGAAAACATAGTGTATGCCCTCAAGGAGCTTAATGACAGCGGAAATAGAACATATAATAATGAAGGGGTAAGTGTCCAATTACATAGTACAGAATAAAAGAGATCACGTTTTCATGGGAAGTTTACTATTTAGCAGAAATGAATGAATGTCTATATATTGAGCTTTATTTTTAGCTGAGAATTTATCATTATCAGCATTTTTGTGATGAATAAAATTAGGATTGCCAGCTTTCCCCAAAATCAGATTAATTCAGAGTTTTCATTAATATCTGCAGATTTGTCTTCCTAAGTTTTGTTCATTTACTGAGCTGCTTCTGAGACCTGTCAATGGGACTTAGTAGCCCTTACTTTTGACAGGATCAAAGGCTAAGATTAGCTCAAGTTCATACAATTTCCCAAATGGAGTGGATTTGGGGGGGTGGGACTCACTTAGGATCTGCCATCACACATGACCTCAAAGAACCACAGTCCTGATAGGACTTCATCTGCACTTCCCGTCTGGCATGAGAGTTTGCTGTGCTGAGGCCTCTACTCTGAGGCAATGCCTTCTGAGTCATAGAAGATTCCATCTATGTTTTGCCAATAAATTCTTAAGCTTTAAGACTGAGGCCCACAGCATCCAGATTGGTAAGGAAGAAGTAAAATGTTCACTATCTGCAGATGACAGGACTCCACCAAAAATATACTAGAACTGATAAATGAATTCAGTAAGATCACAGATACAAAATCAATATACAGAAATCCATTGCATTTCTATACACTAATAATGAGGCAACAGAAAGATAAACTAAGAAAACTATCCCATTTATGGTTGTACCAAAACTAGTAAAATACCTAGGAACAAAGTGATACAAGGAGGTGAAATACTTGTTACCTGAAAACTATAAAATAGTGATGAAAGAAATTGAAGAGGACACACACAAATGGAAAGGTATGTCAAGCTCATGATTTGGAAGAAAAAATATTAAAATGTCCATACTACCCAAAGCAATATATATATTTAATTCAATCCCTATCCAAATAACAAGGCATTTTTCATAGAAATAGAAGAAAAATTCTAAAATGTGTATGGAACCACAAAAGACCTGAAATAGCCAGAGCAATCTTGAAAAAAAAAAAAAAGAACAAAACTGGAGATATCACAATCCCAGATTTTAAGATATATTAAAAAACTCTAGTTATCAAAACAGTATGGTACTGACACAAAAATAGATATGTAGATCAATGGAACACAACATAAAATCCAGAAATAAACCCACACTTACACAGTCAATTAATCTTTGACTAAGGAAGCATGTTATGCCATAGGGAAAAGAATATCTCTTCAACAAATGGTGCTGGGAAAACTGGACAGCCATATGCAAAATAATGAAACCAGGCCACTCTCTTACAGACATATACAAAAATAAACTCAAAAGGCATTAAGGATCTAAATGTGAGACCTGAAACCATACAAATCCTACAAGAGAGCACAGGCAATAATTTCTCTGACATTGGCCATAGCCATTTTTCTATAAATGTCTGCTGAGGCAAGAAAAACAAACACAAACTACTAAAACTACGGCAAAATAAAAAGCATCTGCACAGCAAAAGAGACAATGGGAGAAGATATTTGCAAATGACATATCTGTTAAAAAGGCTACTATCCAATACAGATGAAGAATTTATACAACTCAACACCTAAAAGAACTAAAAACAAACAAAGAACAGAAATAATCCAATTAAAAAATGGGCAGAAGACATGAATAGGCATTTTTCCAAAGAAGACATCAAGGTGGCCAACAGACACTTGAAAAGATGCACACCATCACTCATCATCAGCGAAACAAAAGGCAACCAATGGAATGGGATAAAATACTTACAAATGACATATCAAATAAAGGGTTAGCATCCAAAATCTATAAAGAATTTATCAAACCCAATACCCAAAAAACAAATAGTCCAGTGAAGAAATGGGCTGAGGACACAGATACTTTTTCAAACAAGACATCCAGATGGCTAACAAACACATGAAAAAATGTTCAAGATCTCTCATCATCAGGGAAGTACACATCAAAACCACAATGAGATACTACCTCACCCCTGTCAGAATGGCTAACATTAACAACTCAGGCAACAACAGATGTTGGTGAGGATTCAGAGAAACAGGCTCTCTTTTGCACTGCTGGTGGGAATGCAAACTGGGGCAGCCACTCTGGAAAACAGTATGAAGGTTCCTCAAAAAGTTTAAAATATAACTACCCTACAGCCCAGCAATTGCACTATTAGGTATATATCCAAGGGATACAGGTGTGCTGTTTCGAAGGGGCACATGCACCCAAATGTTTATACCAGCACTATCAACAATAGCCAAAGTGTCAAAAGAGCCAAAATTTCCATTGACAGATGAAGGGATAAAGAAGATGTGATACACACACAAACACACACACTGGAGTATTACATGGCAATCAAACAGAATGAAATCTTGCCATTTGCAACTACATGGATGGAACTAGAGGGTATTATGCTAAATGAAATTAGTCAGTTGGAGAAAAACAAATATATGACTTCACTCATATGTGGAATTTAAGATACAAAACAGATGAACATAAGGGAAGCGAAGCAAAAATATAAAAACAAGGAGGGGGACAAAACATAAGAGACTCTTAAATACAGAGAACAAACTGAGAGTTTCTGGAGGGGTTGTGGGTGGGGGGGGGATGGGCTAAATGAGTAAAGGACATTAAGGAAGACATTTGTTGGGATGAGCACTGGGTACTATACATAGGGGATGAAGCACTGGAATCTAATCCTGAAATCATTATTGCACTTTATGCTAACTAACTTGGATGTGAATTTAAAAACAAAGAAAGAAAGAAAAAAAAAGAAAAAGAAGAAAACACAATGAGGTATCACTTCACCTGTCAGAATGGTTAAAACCAACAACACAAGAAACAAGTGTTGGTGAGGATGTAGAAAAAGGGGCACCCTCTTGCACTGTTGGTGGGAATGCAAACCAGTGCAATCACTGTAGAAAACAGTGATTTGGAGTTTCCTCAAAAGATGAAAAATAGAGCTTCCTTATGATCCAGTAATTCTACCATTGGGTATTTACCCAAAGAAAATGACAACACCAATTCAAAGAAATATATGCAGCCCCTGTTTACTGTAGTATTACTTACAATAGCTAAATTATGGAAGCAGCTCAAGTGGCCACTGAGAAATGAATGGGTAAATAATATGTGGGTTGTAAAAAAAAATAAAGTAAAATAAAATTAAAAAAATATGTGGGTTGTGGTGTGTGTGTGTGTGTGTGTGTGTGTGTGTGTGTAGTTCAGCCATAAAAAGAATGAAAGCTTGCCATTTGCAACAACATGGATGGATCCAGAAGGTATAAGGCTAAGTGAAATAAGTCAGATAAAGACAAATACCATATGATTTCACTCATATGTGGAATTTAGGAAACACACGAACCAAGAAAAAAAGAGACAAACCAAAAAATAAATTCTTAACCATAAAGAACTTACTTATGGTTACCAGAGGGGAGGTGTGGGGGGGATGGGTGAAATTGGTCAAGGGGATTAAAAGGACACTTATTGTAGGGTGCCTGGATGGCTCAGTCAGTACAGCATGTGATTCTTGATTTCTGAGTTGTAAGTTGGAGCCTGATGTGGGTGTAGAGATTACTTAAAAATTAAAATATTTTTTAGACAGTACACTCTTAGTGATAAGCATTGAGTAATGTGTCTAATTGTTGAATCACTGTATTGTATAGCTGCAACTAATATAACACTGTTAACTGTACTGAAATTAATTTTTTTTAATTTCAAAAAAAAGAAACAAAAGAGTGAGGCCAGAAGGCACTGATGAGTGATGTATAATGAAAAATAATAGAATACATGTGCTTCTCACTTCATGTGAAAGTTAAAGATTTGATATAATCAACATAAATATTTCATAAATGGAATATAAGTTTCATATAATCCCATCTAAAGATAGAATTCCAATCAAGGTGTTTTGCTATTATGAAGTGTGTTTCATTTACACTAGACCCTCAGAGAAGGGAGAATACTTTCAGCCTTCCCAGCTTTGGAAGCAGCATCATGGGAAATTGGTGAGTCACTACTGTTAAAGTAATCACTGCAGTTACACTAACCACATAGGGTCTAAAGACCTTTATGAGACCTGTCCCCCTGTTAACCCTGATGCCATCTCTCCCACTTCTCCACACGGGTCTTTGCTTCTCCAGAGTTTTACTCAGGATGAAGGTCTTGATAGTCCCTCCACCTAGGAAATGCTTCCCCAGAAAGGCACATCAGCCTTTTCTCACCTCCTTAACAGTATGCTTTGCCGTAACTTCCTCAGGAATGCCTTCACTAAGCACTCTCTCCTTTGAAAACTGTACCTTTCTTAATGGTATTTCCTTTTCTGCTTTATATATCTCTCTTTACTAATCAGCAATAAAAAGGACTGAACTACTGATACACATGACCACTGAGATGGATCTTAAGGATATTATAATGAATGCAAAAAAAGAAAAAAAAAGCCAATCTCAAAGGTCACGCACTGTGTGATTCCATTGATACAACATGCTGTCGATAACAAAATTATAAAGATGGAGAACACTTGCCAGGGATTAGAAAAGTGGAGGAAGGATGTGCTATAAAGGAGCAGCATTGGTCATATGTGATCAAATGCAATAGAATTGTGCACAAAGGTATGCCAAAAAATGAGTGTCTGAAAACATTGGTAAAATATAAGGAAGAGCCATAGTCCACTCAATTTTATTGTGCAATATTCAATAAATGCACTAGGGTAATTTTTCATGAATGCACTATTCGTGGTTCTGATAATGTGCTGTTATGAAAGATGTTACCATTGGGGGAAGCTTTAGTGATGAGTACAGAAGACAGACACATCTGTGCTATGCTGAATTCATGTGAGTCTATATTTACAAGAAAAAATAAATAAAATAAAAAATTCTTTCTAGCACTTATTACCATCTAACATCTGTACAATTTACTATTTTCGATATTTTCTCTCCTCTAATATATAAGCTCAATATAGACTAGGAATTGTCATTTATTTTTGTTCAGTGCTGTATCCACATTACAGAGTATAATTCTAGGCACACAGTAAGCTCTCTATGAATAGATATTGAATAAATTTATGATTAATGAATATATTTCACATTAAAAATCATCTTAACATTGTGATTAATATCATGACCTTTGATTTTGATCCCAGCTCTTCTATTATCTAGTAAATCTTCATCAAATCTCTTGGAACTTTTTATGCTATTTTCTCATCCAAAAAATTAATAATGCTTAAAAGGTTAAACTGAAAAAAAAAGACCATACACACACAATAATACAGATAGAGGGATATTATTTGAGATAATATTTTTGGAAATAATTAGAGGAATATGCTTCAATAACCTTATAAAACTAAGATCATTTGACTTATAGTTTATGAGAAATGTGGACATAGTTTTAAGAGCAGGGATGATCATCACATTATTTTTGTAGTGAGAAAATTGGAAAAAAATGTAAATGTCCAATAATAAAAAAAAGAGCTATGATTTTAGCATATTATAGAGTACTCTGGAGCATTTTTTTCTCTGAAAACAAAGACTTCATTTCATTTTATGAATGATTCCTTATTATGCACAGATCTAAACCTATAGATCTAAATCTATAACTTAGTCATAGGCAGATTTTAAATTTCTGTTCTTTATTAATGTCATCACTACCAACATCATTATTTAAAAAGATTCTCCTTTTTTACCTTTTGCAACATGCCTGTATTTGCAAAAATAATTTCATTTGTCATTTATAAGGGAGATTAACTAAGCATGCATCCCACTATTTTGATCTCCTGTCATTATTAAATCTACAAATAAAGATAATGTAAGTGATTAATAAAATGCTCTTCTCCCAGAATGTGTTATTATACATGATAAGCATACATACTAAATGAAACACAATTGCTAAATAAAAAAATAGGGGCACCTGGGTGGCTCAGTCAGTTAAGCATCCAGCTTCAGCTCAGGTCATGATCTCACAGTTCATGAGTTCCAGCCCTGTGTCGGGTTCTGTGCTGACAGCTCAGAGCCTGGAGCCTGCCTCAGATTCTGTGTCTCTTTCTCTCTCTGCCCCTCCCCCACTCATGCTCTGTCTCTCTCTCTCTCTCTCTCTCTATCTGTCTCTCTTTCTCTCTCTGTCTCAAAGTAAATAAACATTAAAAATAATTTAGAGGTGCCTGGGTGGCTCAGTGGGTTAACTGACTTTAGCTCAGGTCGTGATCTCACAGCTTGTGAATTTGAGCCCCGCGTCAGGCTCTGTACTGACAGCTCAGAACTTGGAGCCTACTTCAGATTCTGTCTCCTCTCTCTACCCTTCCCCCACTCCTGCTCCATCTCTCAGTCTCTCAAAAATAAATAAACGTTAAAAAAATTAAAAAAATAAATAAGTAAATAAATATCTGTTCCTCAATTCCACACATAGGGCAAAGTAATGATGACAAAGTGATATCCTTATATTGAAATTATTAATATTTTGCATTTGAACTATCATAGGCATTTTTCTGTTGAGAAAGAAAAAGTGATTAAGTCATGTCAATCAGCCCCTATTCATAAATTTGAGTGCAACATTTTATGTGATAAAACTAGTTTAAGGTGAAAAATTATATGTGAGGAACGTCAATTATTTAATGAATCTCTTTTAAAAAGATCAAATTTCAGATGAATACCATTGGCTTTTCATCATCTGTGTAAAGGATCTCTTATTTTGAGACAGGGTGCTGAAGAGTTGTTAAAAAGAAAAAGCAGAGGGAGAAAAGAAGCAGCAGCAAGGAATGCATCCTCTCTCCCTGAGTGATGAAGCTTTGACCACTTCTTTCCCGAGCTATGCATTTATTCAAGAAACAAATGGCAGTAGAGTACCACTGCATGGTACCTGGTGTTGGAGATGCCACACAGATTAAGCTCCAGTTAGAGCCTTCTATAATCTCAAAAGCACAAGGGGAGAAAATGTGTATACATTTAAATTAAACTTAATTAAGTTCCCCTGGGTGGCTTAGTCAGTTTAAAGACTTGATTTTGGCTCAAGTCAGGATCTCATGGTTGGTGGGATCAAGCCCCACATCAGGCTCTGCACTGAGAGCGTAGAGCCTGATTGGGGTTCTCTCTTCCCTCTCTCAATGTCCCCACCCCCACATCACTCTCAAAATAAATAAACATTAAAAAATAAACATCATTAAATATAAGTAAGTAAAACTAAGTACGATTATGCAATACTTCATTATGTTTCAGGTACACTGAATTAATTCTTATATATAAACACACATTTTGCTCTTGAAAATCAAGTCTCAATTTTCTCACAATAAGCCTTGGTCATTTTCTGGCTGAGGTCTTTCAAAAATGCATGGCCTCATACTCGAATTGTATTTTCTATTCCCTCTTTATTGTGAAATGCTAAGCTTCTTTCATTTGGCTAATTAAGAGGCCCCCTACACCACACACTATCTTTGGGCTGCTTAATTTACCAACTCACAATCTTTAACTGTTTTTATTTGTTAAATACGCAACATAAAAGCAATGAGAAGTTAATTAGTATAAACTCCAATTAGGAATCATAATATTGCTGTCTCCTGGTATAATCAGAAAACACTACTTGTGGATTTCTTTCTATATGTGCATATGTTTTTTTTTCTATTTCTAGTAAGATTCACTACTGTTACTGTTTTTTAATTTATTTTTTTTACCATTTATTTATTTTTGACAGACAGAGAGAGACAGAGTGTGAGTGAGGAAAAGGCAGAGAAAAGAGGGGGGACATAGAATCAGAAGCAGGCTCCAGGCTCTGAGCTGTCATCACAGAGCCTGACACGGGGCTCAAACTCATGTACTGTGAGATCATGACCTGAGCTAAAGTTGGATGCTTAATTGACTGAGCCACCCAGGCACCCCGTTATTATTACCGTTTTATGAAACATTATCTTCTATTTGATCCTTTTCAAAATAGATATGACTAAATAAAGCAAACCTGATTTTGTTTCAAGTCTGTACCAAGAAAAATCAGGGACTGTACAATCTGCAAAATTCCAAACATACCAAAGAGACACATTTATCTTTCTTTTTATGTTTATGGAACACTATATTTCAGAGGGAAATCTACTATTTTTCTTGGGTTAATGATAGATATTGTAATTGACCTATCCCAACACAGTTTACCCATCCACCTTTCAAAAAGATGTAAGATTTCTTTGCACAATGTCTATAATAGAGTTATCTATCCACTTTTTTTAAAGTTTATTTATTTATTTTGAGAGAAAGAAACACATACATTCAGGAAAGGGGCAGAAAGAGAGAGGGAGAGAGAGAATCCTAAGCAGGCTCTGTGCTTTGAGTGCAGAGTCTCATGCAGGGCTCGATCTCACTAACAGTAAGATCATTGCCTGAACCAAAATCAAGAGTTGGCCACTCAACCAAGTGAACCACCCAGGCACATGATCTATCCACCTTTTAAAAAATTTCTAAAGAGTAGGTGCGCTCCTTCCCATACTCGCCCTGGTTTTATCAAACAATTGTTGGAAAGGCCTTCTTTATGCTGAGCCAAAATCTGCCAGTCCTGATGCCACCTAATATCCCTGGCTTTAGTTTTACACGAAGGAACACATCTAATTTCTATTCTCTGTGACGGCCCTTTCAACACTCATAATAGATACCATCCTCCCCATATTTTGCCATGTTTTCTCTTTCCATAGCTACATTTCTAATTCCTTCATTATAGCTGCTAAATCTTTGAGAATTATGATTGTCTCCTTGTATATAGTCTTCATTAAGGGACAGCATCTCAGGTGTCTTTTAATTGGCATTTCAAACACTAGAATATTTACCTACTGTGTTCTAGAGCAACACCAAGCAACATAAATATAATGCAAACCATGCATGTATAAGCTTAATTTTTTGTAGCCACGTTAATAAAAAATAAAGAGAACTAAGTGAAATCAACATACTAAGATGTTTTATTTAACCCAATGTATCAAAACCATTAATTCAATCTGTCAAGAATATGACATTTCACTAGTGTTTTACATTTTTCCTTGTTTTTCTTTTTTCTCTAAGCCTTTGAAATCTGGTGTATTTTATACTTACGACACACCTCGATTTGGACGAGGCACATTTGAGGTGCTCAACAGCCACATGTTCAGTGGCTACAGTACCAAACAGCACAGTTTTAGATAGTTTATTTTATTAGCTCAGCCTAAAATTATATCAATGTTTCTAAAGTTCATGTGACAATCTAAGTTCACACTGCATATGGTCAATGAAAATATCTAAATTGGCCTATCAGTTACTATTCCTCATACTATATTTTAAGAAGTATATTTTTGTTATAAAACACATGCTCAAGTTCATTCTAACCACTGGTAGGTGCATGTTGACATGGGCCAGCATACCCACCTCCAGATTATCTGTAATCTTGACTCTGTAGTTTACTAAATCAACTTGCCATTTTGACTGGCTCATTCTACACTTTGATAAGTATCCCTTTATTTATTTAAAACTGGTTTACCAAAATAAATTAGTTAACTAGTTTTACCAAAATAAGTAGTTAACTAGACTTTTTGTGATCATTTTGCAATATACTCAAATATTGAATCAGTATGTTGTATAAACTGAAAGTAATACAGCTGACCCTTGAACAATGCAGGGGTTATAGGGGCCCACCTCACCCAGGGGTGGAAATCCCCCAAAACTTTCAGATCCCTAAAAGCTTAAATAATAGACTATTGTTGACTTGAAGGCTTACCAATAACAGAAACAGTCAATTAACATATACACTGTACATTTATATTTTTATTATAAGGTAAGCTAGAGACAAGAAAATGTTATTAAGAAAATCAAAAGGAAGGGCGCCTGTGTGGCTCAGTTGGTTAAGCCTCCAAATTCAGCTCAGGTCATGATCTCACGGTTCCTGGGTTTGAGCCCCACATGGGGCTCCATGCTGTCAGCACAGAGCCTGGAGCCAGCTTCGGATCCTCTGTCTCCCTCTCCCTCTTGCCCTTCCCCACTCACTCTCTCTCTCCCTCTCTCAAAAATAAAGATGAAAAAAAAAAGAAAATCAAAAGAAAAAAATACATTTATTGTACTATACATATATTTATTGAAAACAATCCACATATAAGCAGGCCAGGATGGGCTGGGCCAAGGATGATGGCAGCTGGTGGGGGAAGGGAGGGTGCTGGCCCAGAAATGGGGATGTGATACAGCCTTAGGGGCTAGGCTCAGCAAAGGCAGCCACAGGGGCATGAGGGTGAGCAGAGGAGGCCCATGGGTAGCAACAGCAGCCTCAGGGCTCAGTACAATTGCCCGATCAGTCTGGAGGTGTACCACTCATTGGTACCCATCAGCAGCTGTGGCCACACATGAGTGCCTAGATTGTAGGAGGCCTATAGGCTAAGGTGCCACCAGGGAGAAGGATCTGAGCTAAACTTGGAATAGCCCGAGGCCAGGGAGCCCAGGGCAGAGGACCTAGGAGGACAGAACATGGGGGCACGGGGCTCCATGAGCAGGATGATCCCTGCCCTTTGGATGCTATCCCTCCCCTTTGGCCCAGCCTCCTGCCCACCAGCCCCAGGAACTCTACCTGACCTCCTGCAGCCCTGCCCCATGTAACATCTGAAAGTAATCACATAAGAGGCCTCAAGTGGAAACTGCACAGCCAAGCCCTTCCAGAATTCTTGACCCAAAGAATCTATAATAATCATAAATTCCCATTTTATACTACCAAGTTTTTGAGTTAATTATACAGCATTGGGTCACCAGAACATGATCTTAACACTTAGTGTGACAGTGTTTTGCTAATATAGTATTTCTCAATGTATTCTAATGCTTTTGTCTATAATTGGAAAGAGTGCACTTAACTATGACAAAAACAAGATTTAGAGAAGATAAATCAATATATTAACACTGGTTTTCTCTAAAAGAGGGAAATATAGGCACTAGAATCATTGTTTATATTTTTCAGAATTTTCAGATTCTCTATAATAAACCTACTATTTCAAAAGCAAAAGACAATAAATGCTGTGCAGTTGAATTAGTGATAAACCAAAAAATATATTAGTAGCTACTGCAAAAGGGAAAAATTGTAACTACTGTTTTCCAAAGCTTAGGTTCCTTCCTTCCTGCCTGCCTGCCTGCCTTGCCTCCCTATCTCTCCCCTCCCTTCCTTCTCCCTTCTAGGACTCTTCTCCTTTAAACAACAACAACAACAACAACAACAACAACAATAAATAATCCAAAATTGACATTAATACACATTTCATAATTTATAATCTCTCTCTAGTAAGGAGAAGGTTAACTAGGAAGACATTTTTGTAGCAGCAGCTACAGGAGAACATGGAAGTTGCATTCTATGGGCTCTGGAGGCAGGAGGCTCTCAGGGTCAACTTCAAGTCCCATGTATTTGAATAGAGTCACTTTCCAAGGTTGAAATTTCCCTGAGTTTATTATTAACAGGATTATTTGAAATATTTGTGTGCCCCAAGTGTATGAAGTTTAATAGCTTAGATAATCCCATGACCAGATCATGCACTCCCACAGACTTCTTAAATATGTGTCTGTAATTGTAAAGCACTGAAGTATTAAGGCTCAGAATTTAATTAGATAATTCACTAGAGACGAGTTACTTTTTCAGGCAGTAGCGCATGCAGGATTCACTTTACAGTGATTACATCTTAGTTAAAATAGATATTTATCATAAAGCGGGCCTTGTCTACAAAGTTACAAACTAGTAGGGACATAAAGGGAAATAAATGCATCCAACTCTAGAGGATAACAATACTGTTTTTTTGCAGAGCATCAATTCTGGAGGACAGACAACAACACAGCAACTGTATAACATATATAATTTATGTGTTCCTTCTATTAGATACTATTTAAGAGATTAATTCAGTTTTTAACTTTTCTATTCAGAAGAAGCTTATTCTCAAGACATGGCCCATCATGCATAAAGGACAGTTCTAATTATGCTAAAATGACAGTAAATTTAATTAAAGTTTCTGACCTCAAACATAAGACACAGTAAGAAAGGGAGTTAATGTAAAATAAATGGTTAATTTAACTATTAATTAGTCCATTTAATGTGAATTTTTAATCCAAACAATAAGGAAACTACAAATGAAAATGAGTTTAAATACTTCTTTCTACTTGTTTGTCTTAAAAAATGTGTATATAAAAACACTACTGATTTCTCAAGGATGGCTCAAAAATGTAATTGTTAAATAATTTGTATATTTTTTAATGTTTACTTTTGAGAGAGAGAGAGATACACAGAGCGTGAGTGGGGGAGGGGCAAAGCAAAAGAGACACAAAGCATGAGTGGGTGAGGGGAAGAGAGAAAGCAAGGGAGACACAGACTCCAAAGCAGGCTTCAGGCTCTGAGCTGTCAGCACAGAGCCTGATGCAGGGTTCAAACCCACCAACCGACCGGGAGATCATGACCTGAGCAGAAGTCAGGCGCTCAATTGAATGAGCCACCAAGGTGCCCCATGCAATTGTTAAATAATTTAAATGGACCAATAGTTTCAAACATATTGTGAAAATAAATAAAATAAACTGGATTTGGGGATGCCTAGGTAGCTTAGTATGTCTGACTTCAGCTCAGGTCATGATGTGATCTCAGGGTTCATGGGTCAAACCCCAAGATGGGCTTTGCACTGATGGTTTGAGCCCCACGATGGGCTTTGCACTGACAGTGTGGAGAAGGTTTCAGGTTTTCTGTCTCCCTCTCCTTCTGCCCCTCCCCCCCTCAAAAATAAGCATTAAAAAAATAAAATAAATGTATTTAAATGTTTAAATTGAAACTATTTATGACTTATGACTCAAATAACAAAAAATAACGTTGCCTAATACAAGAAATGCTAAAGACTAGCCAATTTTTAACCACAAATAATCTGATCATTAACATAATTTCTTCTTTTTTTTTTACCATTTTCAAATTATGGCATAAAAATTCATTCCACAGTTGGAAAAAAAAAAGAAACAAAAAAAAAACCTTCTAAGAAGCAGATACAAAAATGAAATGTAAACCACAAGGCTGGAGAAGCATAATAAATGCTGCATGAACATTGCAAATAAAAGTACCATTTGTCTTGCAATTACTTAATTAGAACAGTTGATATGATTTCAAATGAATGAGAAAATAATTATTCCAGCATACAGAATAAAGCTATGAAGATATATAAAGACTTTCAAAATGGCTGTGTGATCAAAAGACCAGGGGCTTTGGACCTAGAAAGATGGGATAGTGTCCCAATGTTGAAATGGTGAGGTGGGGCCATTAAGTTAGTTAGATTTCCAAGTCTCCTACCTCTGTAAAAAATGTTATCACTGGCCAACGAGCAAGAACGTTGGGAGGTTTAAATTGATACACACATTTCCCATATGATAGGCACAATATGAGTGCTCAACAAAAATTTGTCCCCTCTACTGCAATCTCTTATTTAACTAGTTGTCAAAGAAGAAACAGGGTAATAGAAAAATTAGTGATCAGAGAAATGATCCAATACAAAAATTAAAAATCCACCATATATAAATAGATAGGTAGGCAGATAGATATACAGATATAGATATCTACTCAAGGCAGAATTATCATCACATGACTTTCCCTTCATACCAGGCAATTATTCAATATAGTAAGTTTGAGAAGTAATTCATATTTTCTTCTTCTTTATAACAGCAATGGGGAAACTGAGGCTGAGGACATGTGTGGTAACCATGAGTCAGGTTACATTTCTCAACTGTGCTGTGTGACCTCTTAATAATACATCGAAAATATTCCTTTGTGGTCCTCCCAAGTGACTATTATCAATGTTAATTTATACAAAAGAGAGGTATTTTTCATTATTATGACTTTTTAGGAAGATTGGTTTTAATCACCATCATGAACAATTGAAAATAGGATGGAATAAACATATATGCATAAAAACCAAGAAAAGGGGGGGGAAGTACAATGATGTATTTTCATACTGGTGGACATGTTTCTAAGCCTAGAGATAAAAAAAAATAGCAAAGTAAAAGATGAATTTTATCACAAAATTCAAATTTTCCTTTAAGAAAAATAAAATTAAAGGCGAAATATTTTTTAAACATTATGTTTAAAAAAGATAATAAAACTTATCATTGAATTACACAAACAAGTGGCTTAAAAAAATACACAAAGACAACAAAAGAAAAAGGAATGGCATACATAAATACATTACTCACAATGAAGGTAATAAAACTGAAAATAGGTGCTGAGAAAGTTAAACCAGTATTCAAATACATAAGATATAAATAACAAGGAAATATGTGTGTGGTTTTTATATCTATATGGATGTATATAAATACATTTAATTTTGTGTATGAATATATAAATATACTCAGAGAACGACAGCCAAGGAGCCATGCCTACGGAAAGTTCTCAAGATCTGGACCTGATTTAACAAAAATGCTGAACTGCAATGGATGAAAATCTGAGGGACCTCGGAAAGAGTGATTATACTTTGCGTGTAAGATAGATAGATAGATAGATAGATAGATAGATAGATAGATAGATAAAATAAGAAAATAAGGGACTAAGTTAGCCAGCTGCTAAGATGGTCCCCCAAATCCTCATTTCTTAGTGGTCTCCTACACTGAATTAGAACTGACCTTTGTGACCAAAAAAAAAAAAAAAAGTAAATAAAAATAAAAAGAGAAGAAAAAGTACACCTTCGGATCACATGGCTTTTACACTTGCAGGCCCACCACAGAATATATATATTGGCATATTCTAAGAAGCTGCTGCCTGAGGTCTGGCTTCCACTCAGCCTGAATCGAAGTGCTAGGATCCTCTCTTTTGGGATGCTGACAGGTATTGGCATAGCCTCAACTACTGAGAATGTTTTAAAAATGTCATAGGCTGCTTGGACAAGCACAGAGATTTGAGAGACAACCAGGAGCTCAGGTGGGGTTGAACAACAAGGTGCATCTCTTACACAAGGCCCATCTCTTAAGACTGGGCAAGGTGATTGTTTCATAAATAGATACCAACACAGAGTCCAACATAAAGAAGAGAGGAATATGTTCCACATGAAAGAACAAGATAAACTACACACACACACACACACACACACACACACACACACACACTAAATAAAACAGAGCTGATTTACCTGATAAAGAGATCAAAGTAATGCTCATAAAGAGCCAACTGAACCGAGTAGAATGGATGAACACAATGAGAATGTCAACAGAGATGGATAATAGACAAAAGTAGTGAAGAGAAGTCACAGAGCTGAAGAATATAATAACTGAACTGAAAAATACACTAGAGGGGTTCAACAGGTATATTCACAAATATGCATGCATATGTATATGAATATTATTCAGCCATAGAAATTAAATCTTTCCATTTGTAACAGCATGGATGGAAATTGAGGGCATTATTCTAAGTGAAATAAGACAAAGAAAGACAAATATTATATGATCTCTCTTATATGCAGAATATTAAAAAATTTAATTACAAGCACTAAGCTTATAGATACAGAGAATATATTGGTAGTTGCTAGACATGGGATTGGGACATAGGAAAAATGGGTGAACTGTTTTTATTTTTATTTTTTGTTATTTAAATAAATCAAATTAAAACAAAAGGTCTGTGAAAGTAATGAGTAACTTTTTTTTTTAATGTTTATTTATTTATTTTTCAGAGAGAGTGAGTGAGCATGTGAGTGGGATAGGGGCAGAGAGAGAGCGTGAGAGAGAATTCTAAGCAGGTTCTGTGCTGTCAGCACAGGGCCGGACACAGGGGCTTGAACTCATAAACCCTGAGATCATGACCTCAGCTGAAATCAAGATTTGGCCACTTAACTGACTAAGCCACCTAGGCACCCTCAAAGTAACAGGTAAGTCCTAAGGAAGGATTATATAATACATTTAAGTTTCTGCCTTTATCCTTTGTATTATGCATTCTGGAGATATCCAAGTACCATGTTATTAGGACATTCAAGCAGTATTTTAGAAAGGTCCCCAGGGAGAAACCTGAAGCCTCATGCCAAAAGCTAGCACCAATTTACATAAACCCAAGTGAATGATGTACCTTGAAAACATATTCTTCAACCTCAGTTAAGCTGTCGGATGCCTGAAGACCCAGCTCAGGGTTGACTGTAACTTCACTAGAAATGCTGAGTCAGAACCATCCAGCCAAGCCAATCCCAAATTCCCATTACACAGAAACAGAGTACAATAAACGCTCTTTTTAAAAAGTCACTAATTTGGGGGCAATTTATTGCATAGTTATATAAAACTAATACTGATTGTGTGTGTGTGTGTGTGTGTGTGTGTGTGTGTGTGTGAAAGAGAGAGAGTGATAATGTGTATATGTATTTGATCAGTAGATAATCAAGTTAATAATTACTTTTTCTTTAAAATACAGTTCTAAGTTGGTAAAGATGGTAATGTAACAAGCCGCACATTGCCTAAGGGCAGTATAAAGCAACGTGACGATTTTGGAAAGCAGTGCTTCCAAATATATCAGGAGCCTTAAAATGTGTTATACTTGGAAACCTATCTCACACAATATATAAAAATTGATTCAAAATGAATCAACAACCTACATATAAGAACTAGAAGTATAAAACTTTCAGAAAAAATCATAGGGATAAAACTTTATGACCTTCAGTTTGGCAGTGGATTCCTAAATACAACTTCAAGAGCTTGCATGTAGATAAATTAAACTTTATCAGAATTTTTCAAATTTACGCATCAAAGGACATTATCAAGAAAGTGAAAAGACAATATACTGAGTGGAAGAAAATGTTTTCAAGTCATGTATCATATAAGTGTCTACTGTCCAGAATATAAAAGAGCTCTTAAATACAACTACAAAAAGAATAAAGAAATAGGCAAAGGAATTCAAGAGTCCTTTCTCCAAAAAAAGAAATACAAAAGACCAACAAGCATATAAAATACATTCAACATCACTAGTCATTAGGGAGGTGAATACCAAAACCACACGGAGATACCAATTCGTACACTCAGGATAGTTTATAATAAGACACAGAAAATGGGGCACCTGCATGGCTCAAACGGTTAAGCATCCGACTTTGGCTTAGGTCATGATCTCATGGTTTGAGTTTGAGCCCCATGTCAGGCTCTGTGCTGACAGCTCAGAGCCTGGACCCTGCTTCAGATTCTGTGTCTCCCTTTCTCTCTGCCCCTCCGCTGCTGGCACTCTGTCTCTCTCTTTCTTTCTCTCTCAAAAATGAATAAACATTAAACAAAATAAAAAAAGAAGACAGATGGAAAAAACAAGTGTTTAGCGAGGATACAAAGAAATTAGGATTCATACATTGTTAGTGGGAATATAAAATGGTGCAGCCACTTTGGAAAGCAGTTTGGTGGTTCCTCAAAAAGTTAAACACAGAATTAGCATATTACCCAGAACTTCCACACCTCAATTTATACTCTGAAAATTTAAAAAAGGCACTCAGGAAATTCATGAGTACAAATGTTCACAGCAGCACTATACTTAATAGACAAAAGGTGGGAATAAGGCAAATATTGCTCAAAGAATAAATGAATAAACAAACTGTGATATATACATACAAAGGGTTACTATTTAACCATAAAAAATGAAGTGCTAATACATACTACAATGTGGATAAAACTTAAAACATTATATTAAGTGAAGAAAGCCAGACAAAAAGGTCACATGCCATATGATTTCATTTACGTTACATATCCAAATGGGTAAATCCACAGAAATAGAAATCAGATTGGTGGCTACCAAAAGGTGTGATGGGGACAATGGGGACTGATGGATTAATGGATACAGGGATTTCTTTTTGGGTGATAAAAATGTTTTGGAACTAGATACAGGGGGTAGCTGCACAACATTGTAAATGTACTGTATTGCAGTGAATCGTACACTTTAAAGCAGCTTATTTTGTGTTGACTATTGTGAATTTCAGTTCAGTTACCGAATGTTACTTTTGGGGCACCTGAGTGACTCAGCCAATTAAGCGCCCAACTCCAGCCCGCCCCAAATAATGCTTAATATATGATAATTCCTGTTTACCTACTTTTACACATAAAGGGGATAAAAGGAATGAATAAAACACACCAAAAATAATTTTAGTGGATGCATTTAAGTGGTTGCATTTTGTATGACTGCTTTCTTCCCATCTTTGTTAATGGGCATTATACACATGTGCACGCACACACACACACACACAGCCAGACACGCACAGACACACACATTAAATCATGGCCTTTCATTACTCTAAAACCATCAAAGCTCCCAAACGGCCATCTCAGTATAAACTGTAAAGAATAAAATGGAATTCAAGTTCTTCTATAATTTGGGCTCCACTAGGTATAAAGTTTTGTTATTTACCAGTAGGCTAGTCTGAACTGACTGCTATCCCTCCAAGATGTAATGCTAGTTCCACAAAGCCCTATGTTATTGCCCATGTGGGATGCTTTTCTGTTCATCTTTACCTATTTGCTCTTCAATTCCCATCAAAGGCTTCCCTTCCCACCATGATCATCTTGAACGAAAATTTTCTCTATTCTTCCATACTATCACTTCCCTAACACCTCACACAATGCTGTACACAGTGGATACAAGTGTTTGTGTCATATTACCTCTATCTGTTTGTATTTTCTTGAAATAGATGATTCAATCTTGTGTGGACGTGCACACAAGACTGTATAGTTGTTCTGTCTTTTGTAACTTTGAGTCTTGAGAGTTTTTATATATAATCTAGATATTAGTCCTTGTTGAATATGAGAGTAGCGAATATTTCCTACCAGCCTGTAGGTTGGATTTTCATCCTCTTTTACAGACCAACTCCATTCTGAGTTTTGATATACTGTGAGGCCTAGATCAGTGTATTTTTGCTTGTGTGTTTGTTTTGCCTATGGATGCCCAATGGCTCCAGCAACACTTACTGAAAAAACTATTTTCTTCCATTATATTACATTTGCACTTCCGTCAAATTTGTATGGACCTGTTTCCCAGTTCTCTAAACTATTTCTTTGATGTCTGTCTATCCCCCTGCTCATTCCACATACTCTTGATTATGGTAGCTACTAAAACCTGTTTTGTTTTTAAATTCATTATCAGTTTAATACAGATTTATATGAAGTTAAAAATGTTTAGATAATTAATATTATTTAAAAACTTGGAAATTGTAATATTTTGTTTATAAAACAAATGTTTTTCTCCTATCACATGTATTTTTCAAATCTCAATGAATACAGGGAACAGGACAAAAGTAAAGTAAAAAGGCCAAGATTTATAATGGGAAAAGAGATCTTTGATCATAATCTCCCATCTTCTGCAGTGTAAATTAGTTATTTTAAATGAAAATATATAAACTTGTCTAAAAACATAGTGCATGTATATTCCAAAATACTAAAAGACTAAAATAATTACTTAGAAGGTCCTTGGAACTGTGAAATTTTATGTGCCTCAAAGGCTTTCAATGCTTTATATGAGGACTTCTGTCTTAAGTCTATAAATTTTTATTGTCTTAAAGCACATAAAAATTTCTTGAATGATTTCCAATCATTTATTTTCTACAAAAGCTAATCTGCTGAATTGCCTTTCAACATTTACTTTGCTTCTTAACAGTGCAAATTATATCTAAATACAAAATACTCAACAACCATACATATTGTTCTAATTGTGTGCTGTAGAGCTGACACAGAATAATGAAATGCTAATTGCAATTAGAGCATTTTATTTGTTCAGAATTGATTCCTTGGTTTGACCCGCTTTCAGAATTTTCTACAACCACAGGCTTATGCTCAAATACCACAAAAGAATTCATTGACCACAACCAGAATCAATGTTTTCACCAGTCCCTTCCCATTATGTACACTGCATCTCAGGACACAGCCATCAGCAAACTCCTTAATCTATACATACATGAAGCACTTGCATATATAATAAGGCTGTCCTGAAAATGGCAAAAGGCTTACTTTGTCCAATTTGCTATACACCTTCCACACTCCCCTCTAAAAGAGACAGACTAGGAAGCATGTAGACCTAGTAGACTACTGCAGGTATTTGCTAGCCAGGTATGGAAGACAGGACACTTTCTCCAAACCTCTCTTGTGCAATACCGGTTATTAGCATCCCCCTGCAGCTATTGGATATGTCAAATTGTTTCTAGAGGAGTAGATGACCAAATAAAACTATGACTTGTTACCTGAATGAATCACAAGGAAAGATTTTCAAAGAAGATCACTTCTTTACCTGTTTGACATCATATGCCAGAAGAACATATTTTAAATCTGGTGAAACTGAATGTTTTGAGGCTTTGAAGGTTACCTAGAAATAAAAAAAAGGCAGTTACAAAAGCAGTAAAAACCTTAATAACAGAGACATTAATATGCATTTGGACATTTAATGTAGATATTTAAAAAGATCTGAATTCTCATCATAACTCTGTGGAAAAGGCATTTTGATTTCTATTATAAATATGCATGTATGTATGTATACTTATTCCGATGGATATAAACACTTGGAGAGGCCATATTACAAATTTCATTAGGAAGAAAATTTTCTAGCATATCTTTTTTATGTATATCATGTGAAGACTATGTTAATATTTTCATAAGAAAAAAGCAAAAACTTACTGAACTTTTTAAGTAACCAAAATGCTTTTATATTTTCAAGTTAGAAGGGAAGGAAGGAAGGAAGGAAGGAAGGAAGGAAGGAAGGAAGGAAGGAAAGAAGAAAAGGAAAGGAAAGAAAAGAAAAAAAAAGAAAAGAAAGGGAAGGAAAGAGGAAGGAAGGAAGAAAGAGTAACATGTTGTGGTATCATAATTTCTGTCTCTACTTTTGTTTCCTTATAGGTTTCATACTTGTATTTAAAAGAAGATACTTATATTAAAGACAGAGTCTCCTCAGAGGACACTCCTATAATAAAATTAATTAAAACATAAATACTGATTATACTTGATTATAACTACATTGCACCTGATTGATTTTGAGCCTACAGTTCTATCATTGGATAGGCCTACTATCAGAAATAATTGAAAATGAAGTGAAAAAGAAATATATTGAGAGTGGAGAAATAATTTGATTTG
This sequence comes from Lynx rufus, assembly GCF_022079265.1. NCBI lineage: Eukaryota > Metazoa > Chordata > Mammalia > Carnivora > Felidae > Lynx > Lynx rufus. The sequence goes on along the minus strand of NW_025814834.1, from coordinate 99,904,677 downwards.
AAATAGAGATTATATTTAATTTCAGATGCAAAGAAAAGGCAAACAATTTGAGTTAATGCGTCAAAAGTCTACAAAATACAAAAAATAAAATAAACCGTATATGCATTTTAGGCAAACTAGTTTGTATAGTTTCTGCAGAGAAATACATATGAAAATAATTTTGTATACTTTATGTCAGGCCAATTTCTATAAGACTGAACTCTTTTAAAAATGGAAAAAAGAGAACTCAAGGTTTTTAAATTTAGAAATCCTCAAAACACAATGGAAAGGACAAGAAACTCAGCCTAATCAATATTTGAAATAGTTTGTGTGGTATAATAAAAAAAATATATTGAGTCTTTTTTCCTGATTCTTTGCACAGAGCTTCTAAAATACTTGTAGTTTTCTGAGAGAAAGGAGTGTCATTTATTATTAATAATTTTAACCATGCTTGGTGTATAGGAATGACATGACTCAAGGGTAGAGTCCAGGGAAGAGTGGCTAGACAGCTTCTGGAGGGGGTGCCCACCACCTGACTAGAAGATTAGAACTTTTAACCCTAATTGGAGGCCAGGGTGGGAGGAGGGACGGAAGATGTTCAGTTGCATGGCCAATGATAATCATGCCTAGGTAATGAGAGCTCAATAAAAAAACTATGAATGATGAAATTTGGAGGTGCTTCCTTATTAGTAAACATACTAATGTACCGGGAAGGTGGCATCCCCCAACTCCACAGAGACAAGAGACTATGCTGGGACCCTTCTGGACCTGCCCTATTCACCTCTTCATCTAGCTCTTCATTTGTATTCTCTAAAATAAATGAGTATTCATAAGTACAGCACTTCCTGTATCATTCTAGCAAATTATCAAACCTGAAGGATGACTGTGGGAACGACCAAATTTACAGCCAAGTTAGTCTGAAATGCAGGTAGCCTAGGGACTTGGGACATGCAGCTGGTATTTTAAGTGGGGGCAGGCACTAAATCCTTAACCAGTAGGGTCTACACTAATTCTGGGTGGTTAGAATTGAATCAAACTATAGGACACCCAGCTGGTGTTAGAAAATTGTTAGAATAACATAGTTAATCTCTAAGCCTGATACACAAGAGAATGCAATAGTCTGGGGAAAAATACTGTTATATGGCAATATTAAGATTTGGGAGTTTTGCCTCCATACATCTATGTTATACAGCCCATGTATAAGACACTTCAAAAGAAGATCAGAATAGTCATTGGCAGTAATTCACCTCAAGGATTTTAGTTTTCATTTCAATAATAATGGAACTAACAACAAAAAATGATAGAAAGAGAGCTACCATTGATCTATTATCAGCTCTGTAAATTGCTTATAATTTAGCAAATCTCAATAGTCCTCAATATTCCTCATGAAAATTTTATGAGGTTGGTATCCTCACTCTTATTCTTCCTTTCTCTGTCATTAACTTACTGTGTAGGAAAACTTAATGGAAATTTGTCTGCACAGAATTTAGGGTGACATTGAGAAAATAAGATCAGGTCTTTCAATACTACAGTGTCAAGAGGTGTATTGTTACACAATAAAGGGAGGTTTACTATTTATTTAAAAATTGCTCAAGAAGATGAGTATGTATAACAAGAGAATACAAGAGAAACTCCTTGAATAAATCCTGCATTATCTCACCAGCAGGAGTTCCTTTCTTTACGTTTTGGAAGAGAGCGTCCCTTCTGAATTATTTAAAGAACATCTCACCTCTGTAGTCCTCATCCACTCACATGTGATGTTTCTCACAGAAATTAACTTCACACATTCACAGGTGTGTCTGTGCCTCCGGTAACAACATTTTATAGTATCTTTTACAGTTCCTACAATTATCCAGTCTGGCACTTTATTAATTATCACTATACTGCCTCCAGCTTATACAGCACATAAACTGGGAAACTTTCCAAATACCTTTTCAGAGGCCCAAGCTGCTGAACCTTCTCTGAATTTAGAGAGTTGTGAGCAGGTCACTGATGCTACAAAGTGACTTGCTGATGATGGTACACGTGTAAGAAACACATTCTTGCAGCTTAGTCATAGGACATCAGAAGTCTCAGGCAAATCTCTCTTAGCATAAACCATTAATGTTATCATTTGTTGCATCTGGGAGATTCATTCTTTCTAGTGGCCACAGGAGACCCTTTGATCTACAATGACCCTAATTACAGATACTAATACAGTTCTGGTTGAGTCTCAACTTGATATGGCTTTAAATTAGTGTTTTGAAAGGTTTATTATTGCCAATAAGGCTATTAAGTTATCTATATATTTAATCGCTTAATTACTATTGAAATAAAAGGATGCAGAAATATTTTCTGCATGTGTTTATTGGAAGTATTTAGCAATTACACCTACCAGTGCATTTTTTGACACTGGGCATGGTACAAAGGGCATTAAAATGCATGAACTCTGCCATCCAGGAACATTCAATTAAAGCCAAGCAAGGTTGGATAAACAGAGGAAAATAAATATGCAGATGGTTAACTAACCCAATTAAATGAGGGAGGCAAGACATTTGATCAAGTTGAGAAGAAAATGCATGTTTCTAGGCAGCTTGGGAAGATTTTGCAGTACCTCATTCACATGTATCATTCAATTCTACCAAAACTCACTTCTTGAACATTCACAATATTACCATTACCATAGTAGAACTGAAAGTGCTAGAAGGTTGAGAAACCAGGCTCATTAAAATCCTTTCCATCTAATATTAGAAAGGATGAGACAAGCATTCTGTTTCTCTATAGTCTATGGTAGAGTAGGACTCCCACACCCAAATGCCTAGAGGGACAGAGTATAGACAAGTAGAATTAAGCTGTATGGGTAAATTGAGGGCAAATGGAATAGTCAGACTATCTAAAAGGGGCAGTGGTCCCTCGGCTCCAGAAAACCATCATCTTCTAAGAAAGTTCATATAGTATTTCTAGTGTTGCATTTTTTTCAAGATAAGCTAGAAACCAAGACTTTAATTTACAATCTCATGATTTTTAACTATAGACCAATACTTTTAAATATATTTATAGGCGCCAATTTCTACCTGTGGGCCACCAGTTTGCTAATTTGGGGTAAAGTAATAATTGCCATAAGGATGAGGAAAGGGCAAGAAGACAATGTTATAGGACTTAAAGAACAGAATGGTAACTTTTTTCATATATTTTCTGGCAATATAAGTGAAAAATTCATGATGTAGTGTTTCCCACTTAAATGAAATTACAGACTATGTTATTAGAATAACCTTAACAATATGCACAAGTAGCTTAAAAAGATTACTGGAGAAATGGGGGTCAGCCCCATGATTACTGTTGATATTAATAATGCATGCACTATTACTAACAGGAATATAGCAGAGCTGATTGCTGTGTTTCACGAATGGTGAAGTTTAAAGTCAAAAAAAGCAACAAAATCAGATTTGAATTTATAACTATTACTCTGGCAGTTGGGTAAAAACTGAGCTGGATCTGATGACAGCCTAAGGTCATTAGATCTGGTAAGAGGATCTCACGACAATTTAGTCAAGCAATGCCAAGAAGTCAAGGGTGAAGCAGGGGCATAGAGAGGAAGAGACACATGCAAGAGAGATGATAGATAAAAACAAAAGAATTTAATGATTAGATTTGAACACTGAAAAACAAGTAAGTATCCAAAGTAATTTTATGTCTCAAGTTTTTAGCACTGGGTGAATGTTGCTATTGTAACTTAAGTTAGGCAAAAGTGAAAAACAAAAAACATATTTTGAGGAAATTCTGAAACATTTCAATTTCAGACGTGTTATGGTTATAGTCCTTTTAGAATATCCAGCAGGGGGTGGGAGTGAGAGATGGAACCTACACTGCTAAGTCAGGTAAGCGACAAACTCTTGATTTTGGCTCAGGTCATGATCTCAAGGTCATGAGATGGAGCCCTGTGTGGGGCTCTGCGCTGACAACTGACAATGTCGAGCCTGCTTAGGATTCTCTCTTCCTCTCTTCCTCTCTTCTCTCCCTCCCCTCTTCTCTTTCTCTCTCTCTCTCTCTCTTAAAATAAAAAGAACTTAAAAATATATATTCATAAGATCCTACAGGGGATGTTTGAATTTTTTTAAATAATAAAAGCCTGGAGTTTAAGAGATATACCTAGGAGCTTCATTATTAATCATTATACAAAGCATTAGATGAAAGTTTGTTTGTATTCAATGTAAATCTATCCCCATCAAATAAAAGAGACTAAACCCCTAAAACAGTATGCCCTACAAGGGATGGATCAGTAACAATGCAATTATTACAAGTATTGCTTACTATTACTTTTATTCCTTAAATGTATATGCTTTCTTTGTTTTGTACTTTTGTTCAACCTGCTCCACCTGCTATAAAACTTTCACAACTTGATCTGCTCCTTATTCAAATTGTATTTCTCTAAAATACTCCCTGTCCTTTTCAGCTCAAGTGATTCATCTGACCTTATATGTATATAATTATATGTGCAGTTCATTTAATCATTGATCACTGTTTCATGATTGCTCTTCTAGGTTGTTTGGGACTGCGATTTACATCTTTTATTGCCACAGTAATGCCCCTATTAAGAGGCTCTATTGCAATGATTCACTCTTGTCAGAAACATTATAACTTGAGGTAGAAATAAGATAATGATAGTGTTGCAAGGTGTCAGATACTGAAGATCAGGGCAAGAAATCATTAAACACAAACTTAAATGTCAGAAGTGCCAGAAAAGATAAAATATTCAGTTGTAGGACTTGAGGATGAGAAAGGACAGAGCAAGAGGAGAAGAATAAGAGATGGAGTTAAAATTAGCACTAACTGGTAAGAAGGATTTGGTTGTATGTTAAGATTGAGACACAAGAGAAACATGGGAACTGTACAGTTTGGGTGGGTATTGTGCACGATCTTGCAACAAGCTGGTGATAAAAATATTTATAGCCATCTCTACTTACAAAAGTAAATAAACAAAACAACTGGCCTAGGACCTTGAGTTGGATAATGCTCTAAGTCTTCAAGTGTCAGTGGGTATATTTTTAATACATAGAGAATGATTAAAAGAAGAAGGTAGGTCTCTGTGGACCCTATGATCTTTTCTTCCTGCTCCCTGCACCTGTACCCTACCAAGCTCCCTACAGACTGATACCTATACCCCTTATGTTTAATTTATTTGGGCCATAACTTCCCTCATCACTCAATCTCATTTTTAGTTTATTGATACATGACAAAAAAGTTTAGAAAAAAATCATCTCTTATTCTAGAAAAATAAAATACTAATTTTTCAAATATGTGATTAAGTATATATTATGAATAAGTTTCTTTAACACTGCAGTCTATAAAAGACCATGAAATATACATGATGGAGGATTTTAGAAAGTCAGTTGACCTTAAATGGATGAGAGGAGGAAAATGGTCACTACGCACTTAACTGATACAAAGGAAAAGGAGATGAAGGGAGGCTAGAAAAGAAGGCAAACCAAAATTTAGTCCATGGTATGATGCTAAGAATGGGCTCTCTTTCTCTGCCTGGCTTCAAATTAAATGAACAAAGAAGAAGCAAATAGATTGTTTTTTATCTTGTAGCTCTGAACCAAGCCATGATTTGTTTTTATAGCCATAACTGTGTTTATATGCAAAGAACTTAAAAATCAAATATCTTATTGTATTTTTTCATGTTCTCTTTTCTTAGCTACTCAATTAGTTAGTATAGTGTTTAAGTTATATTTCTTTGTGATACCCATGACATCCATGTTGTATAAACTTAATAGATGGTCTCTTTTTTCTTGGAACCATGCATTTTATTGATACTAGAATATTGTGTAAAGTACTAAATGCAGAAAATGCCATGGTACAAGTAGGTAGTTTTTAAAACTATTGAATAGGGACCTATTGATCGATACCCTGTAGAGTATTTCACATATGTATTTATTGCTCAATAAATGTGAATAGCCAAATTAATATTTATTGATTTGGATCACAGACCATACACTAAAACATTTAAAAACCAATTTTTATTTTTATTTATTTATTTACTTTTTAAATATTTATATACAAAGATGCTTTTTGAGAGAGAGAGAGCAAATGAGCAAGCACAAGTTGGCGGGGGGCCGGAGGGGGAGGGACAGAGATAGAAAGGGAGACACAGAATCCAAAGCCAGGCTCTGAGCTGCCAGTGTGCAAAGCATGACCTGAGCCAAAGTCGGACGCTTAACCAAGTGAGCCACCCAGGTGGCCCAACAATTTTTATGTTTAATAGATGGTGAAAACTAATAGTCTCTGAATTTTATTAATAACTAAAAAACAGGGCAGACAAGGTGACTTTGATGAGAAGAGTGTCAATATTCCTCTACCCCAAAAGTCAATAAATTGGAAACGCTTTGGCTAGAGAAAGGAGGAAAAGGATATTGTAGCATGTATATGTATATAAATTATTTCTTTGAAGTTCAGTGTGTGCTATTCTACTGACTTCAAATTGTCTAGGGCTTTCTAATCATTATATTTCAAGCATAATTTTCTTTTAAGTGATTGCATTCAGGTGCAGCTGCACTAAAGAATAGAGCCTATAGAGTAATGGAAGACATGCAGTTGGCCTACAGACCCATGAAAAGATGCTCAACATCACTCATCATCATGGAAATGCAAATCAAAACCACAATGAGATATCACCTGACGCCTGTGAGAATGGCTAGTATCAAAAAGGCAAGACATAACAAGTATTTGTGAAAATGTGGAGTAAAAGAAACCCAGGTGCATTGTTTGTGGGAATGTAACATGTTGCAGCCACTATGAAAACCAGACTGGATGTTCATGAAAAAAATTAAAAATTCAAATACCATACAATTCAGTATTCCACTACTGGGTATTTACCTAAAGAAAATGAAAGCACTAATTTGAAAATATATGTGCACTCCTATGTTTATTGCAGTATTTACAATAGCCATGATATGGAAGCAACCCAAGTATCCATTGATATATAAATAAAGAAGATGTAGGAGGTATGTAGGTATGTATCTACACACACACACACACACACACACACACACACACACACAATGAAATATTTCTCAACCATAAAGAAAGAAATCTTGCCATTTATAAAAACATGAAAAGACCTAAAGGATATTATGCTAAAATAAGTGAAGTCAGGTTGAGAAAGAAAATCATCACATGATTTCAATTATTTGTGGAATCTAAAAAAAAAAGTGAACAAACAAAAAACAGAAAGAAATCCATAAATACTGAGAATAAACTCATAACTGCCAGAAGGAAGAGGGGTGGGGTGCAAATGGATGAAGGGAAGTGGGAGGCACAGGCTTCCACTTATAGAATGAATAAGTCATGGGGAAGAAAGGCACAGCATATGGAATATACTCAAAGGTATTGTAATAGTGATGTATTATGACAGATGGTAGCTACAATTTCCGTCAGCATAGCATAATCTATAGAATTTTGAATCACTATGTTATATACCTGAAACTAATGTAATATTTTGTGTCAAACACTCTTCAATTAAAATAAAAGGAGTAGAGGTGCCTGGGTGACTCAGCCAGTTAAGTGTTTGACTCTTCATTTCAGCTCAAGTCATGATCTCATGGTCGTAAGATGGAGCCCTGCATTGGGCTTCATGCTGAATGTGGAGCCTGCTTGGGATTCTCTCTCTTCCTCTCTCTGCCCCTCCCCCATCTAAAACACATTAAAAAGAGAAAAAGAATAGAGCATATAGAAATATATCAAAAGTTATGGAAGCCCTAAAGATTATCACATCAGAATTTCTGGGTGAGTTTTCCTCATGATGACCTAATTAATACATGCTCAACAGAAGGCTTATAAGTTAAGATGGGTGGACTAGAGCTCTCCAGCAGGAAATTACTTGTCTATTCGTTAAAAATCTTTATTTTTATTTTTGAGAGAGAGAGAGAGAGAGAGCAAGTAGTGGAGGAACAGAGAGAGAGACACACACACACAGAATCCAAAGCAGGCTCTAGGCTCTGAGCTGTCAGCACAGAGCCCAAGGCAGGGCTTGAACTCACACACTGCAAGCTCATCACCTGAGCTAAAGTCGAATGCTTAACTAACTGAAACACCCAGGTGCCCCACTTGTCTATTCTTGTTAAAATATTCCATCAGGTAAATATTAGAGACTATGATTCCACAGATCTAATTAATGAAGTTATTTTTTAAAATGTGATATGTACATTTCAGGTATTTATGTTAGTCATACAATTTTATTTCTGCCATAGGCGAGAAGATGGCTACTGAGAACTGTGCAATTACCCTATTTTTATTTCTTTTTTATTTTTAATGTTTATTTATTTTTGAGAGAGACAGACAGACAGACAGAGTGTGAGCAGGGGAGAGTCAGAGAGAAAGGGAGACAAAGAATCTAAAGCAGTCTCCAGGCTCCGAGCTGTCAGCACAGAGCCCAACGTGGGGCTCAAAGCCACAAGCCCCGAGACCATGACCTGAGCCAAAGTCGGACACTCAACTGACTGAGCCCTCAGGCGCCCCTGCAATTATCCTATATTTAAAAAGAAAGAAAAACATAACGATTAATATTGCTTTATTAAAAAGAAAAGCTTTAACCTGACTCTTCTATAGAAGTGAGAGAAATGGGAAAATATTGGTGCTTCAAAAAGTAAATTTGCTTGAGAACTCATCATTTTTTCTTATGGATAAAAGGCCTACTTAAAATTTGCATGACATCATTAATTTAGCATTATCATTAATAATCCCAAATAAAAAGAGAGAAGAAAAGCTAGCAACTAAAAAGAAACATATTTATTCCAGATTTGAAATATTCTGGAATATTCCTCAATAATACTATGTTTGATATCTACTCCCCTGTCTCTATATTCTATCTTGGATGAAATAATAATTTCATATAAATATACTCCATATAACATTATATAGAGTATAATATTTGTTAGTTGTTTTCATCTTAATGGGTCTTGGATGCAAAGAATTAGATTAATAAATTTTTAATTGTGATATAGTATAATTCACAATCAAATGAAAACATAGGATGCCCAGATAAATATCAGATAAACAAAAATATATCATAAATATGAAAATAATAACTGTATAACTATGAAAATAATATGAAAATAATGCAATATCCTATAATAATCACGAAAATAAGTGAACCACAGCTAAATGAAAATATGTACGAATCAGTAACAGAATGCTGAGTAATAAAGAGAAATGGAAGAAGATCATGGGTTGCCTGATGCATCTATTAAAAGTTCAAAATCAATTAAGACTAAATAACATGTCATTTAGGCAAACACACATACACACACAAGATGAGTTAGATATTCACCAGATCCCCAAAGATGTAAAAATAATTTTCAGAGTGAATTAGTTAAAAAACAGTTGTCATTTACTAAATTGCACTTTAATGGTCCAAAGTCGAAAGTCATTCTTCTTGTCCACTTTCTCCATAATGTCCATTAATAGGCCCAAGCTCAGCTGAGGACACCAGAGGTTGTTTGCAACTATGACTGAATAAATGTCTGTATTCTCATTTCCTGATGCACACAAGCAACTATTTTCTTATGATATCAAGGGAGGAATTTGTGGGCTGTGGGGCATATGAAGTCTCTATTTCACACAGTAATGAATGACAAATGGTTACCCAGAGTAAAAACACAAATTACACTCCTATCTGCAATGAGTAAGAGATCCTGTTCTCCACATTCTTTCCAACACTTGGGAATATCAGAGTTAAGCCTTGCCAAACGGACAGGTGTAAAATACAATCCCATTGTTGGTCACCATTTTTCTTTTTATAAATAATATTAAGCATCTATTTATTTGTTTACTAACAATGCTTCTTTTATAAAAAGTCTATAAATAGATTTTGCTCATTTTTCATCAGAACTGGGAAAGTGTTTATTATTATTATTAATTATACATCTTTTTTAAGTTAACTTATGCTTTTTACCATATCTTTATCATTTACTACTTGGCATTCTTTAGTATGGTAAAATATCTGTCTGTGCACTCTAATTTTAACGTGAAACTATAATACATACAAGATATAAACAACAAAAATATAAAGATATGATGTTTAAGAGGAAGATTCTGAATATGCAATTTATTTGAAAAAAACAGAATAAAAATGTTGGGTTTTCACCTATGAACATCAGTACTTCTAAAGTACATTAACAGGTGGTCTTTGAATACTCATGCTCAGGACTCATAATGATAAATTGAATCTCCATTTGTTTCTCATTTGTCAGTATCTATTTGATAAGCAGAGATATCATACATGACCCTTCTTTGCTAAAGCAAAGAGCAATAGTAAAGGAAAAGAGTAATTTTAGATTTACGTTCATGGTGGCACAAAACTTTCCGTTTAGTTGTGGAAAGAAAGAGGGACTGCAAAGTAAGTCAAACCCAGTGGAATGACAATAGGGAACAATCATAAAGTGCCTCCACATTCAATGTCTTGAGACCAAATCCCCAAGTCTGAAGAACAGTATTATTTTCTCTCATCTCACAGTCAGAGTTGCAAATATTGCTGGTCTCCTCAACTGTGCTTAGGAGCTCTGTTAGAGATTCACCAGATTTCCAAACATGGATATAAAAATAATTTTCAGAGTAAATTAGCTTAAGAGTTGTCATTTACTAACATTGCATCTTACTGCCCCAAATCTACAAGTCATTTCCTGTACTGCCCCCTTTCTCAGAAATGTTCATTAATAGCTTTAATCTTCTCATGAAATATATAGAAGACAAAGATCAATAACTTTTCTGCATATAGTTAAGTCTCCAATGCAGACTGTTTTAAGTCTAAGGCATGAAGAAGGTGTTCAGTTTTTACACTTCTTCTTTTTTTTTAATATGAATTTTATTTCACGTGGAAAATGAGGGGAAACTTATGGGGTACATTCCTAAGGTCTTATGGGGCAGATGATGCTTTTAACTATTATTAAATAGGTAATTATGGCTGAATGAGTTTGTTATAGACATTCAGTCAAAACCTTCTCCATTGTCCCTCCTTTGTTTTTCTTTTTCTTTTTTTTAAGACTCATTACTTGTTCCTTTTTACCAGTTAATAATAGATACATCTCAACCAAGAGATTTGAAATAAAATCCTTTCACAGGGCTTTCCAAATGGTGGTGAATGAGTAATTCCAATGACATCAAGGACAAATAGAAATATCTGAAGGAAAAAAATTGCTTTACATGAGCACCAATGCAAAGTTCCAATTTGAAAAGTTCGTGCAAAGAAATTCATAGGAAAAAACTGAACCAACTGCCAATGCATGTATGACAAGATGATGCCCATCCTCACTCATAATTAAGTAAGTACAAATCAGTATAATAATTAAGGGTTATTTTGCCTCAACCAAAAAAAAAAAAACATGTTGTGACAGCAAGAGTACAGTATTAAGCAATATCATATACCACTGGTTGACTTGTTTAATACAATTTGATACTATCTATTAAATTTCAAATTTAATTTCAAATTTCCTTTGACACAGCAATACCACTGTGTGAATTTAGCCTATAAATACATTTCAAAAATTGTTTCCAAGTGTATCTACAAGTGCATAACAGGAAATAAATAGCACATCATGCAAAGAAATTCTATATAACCATCAAATAATATTAGAGAAAAACAAATGGGTTTATGTAAAGAGAACCTCACGTTACATTATTAAGTGAATAAAAAGTGTAAGCTCTCCATACTGTTGAAATATACACACACACACACAGAGTGTATATATTTGAAAATATTATGTTGTTTATGTAGAGACCTATGAAGATATACAGACTTATTTCTGGAGAATTGTTTGATATTATTTGGTACAAATGTGGACATGGATGTCTTCAAAAAGGATATGGAAGAAAACTTTTATTTTCACTGTATGTGCACATGAGTACCAGCTCTGTCCAACAGGACTTTCTATGATAATGGAAATATTCTGCACACAGTCTAATGTGTAACCATTGGCTTCACTGGGCTATTACACACATGAAATGAGGCTGATGTGACTAAGAGATGGATTTTTAAATTTTCACATGATTTTAATGAATTTAAAAATAAATGTAAATAGACCACATATAGCTAATGACTCATATTAGATAGTTCAATAAACTATTTATAGTTTTTAACCATATATTTTCATTCTATTGTTTTTAGAAATGTCAACGAAAAAGATTAAGAATATTTGTGTCCTTAATTATATTTTATTGAAATATCCATTAAATGTCAATATTTTAAGCGGCATATATAAATTATGGATACAGTAGGGAATGACCAAGGATAAAGAAGAATGCCATAGAATTGTATTATACAAATATAAGCTCTGATTTATTCAGAATTTATAAATGCTTTGTTCCTAACAAAGAGAATTCACAGTGTGAATTTGTTTTTATTTTTAGAAAAAATATATGAGTGTATGTAAGGATACAAGATTTCTCCACATATCTATATGAATTAAATCTTAACTTACCACTTCTTTTATAAAAAAGTAGAATGCTATTCTAAGTATTTTTCTTCTAAAATGAATAACACCATGGTGTTGCCACTTATAATGATGTGAATAATCTCTCATTCTGAATAAAATATGATTGTACTTCTTTAGTTAGAAATACATATTTCAGGGGCGCCTGGGTGGCGCAGTCGGTTAAGCGTCCGACTTCAGCCAGGTCACGATCTCGCGGTCCGGGAGTTCGAGCCCCGCGTCGGGCTCTGGGCTGATGGCTCAGAGCCTGGAGCCTGTTTCGGATTCTGTGTCTCCCTCTCTCTCTGCCCCTCCCCCGTTCATGCTCTGTCTCTCTCTGTCCCCCAAAAAATAAATAAAACGTTGAAAAAAAAATTTTTAGAAATACATATTTCATTATAATTTACTTTTTGAAATTATAAGCTGGTTATTCATTTATCTTAGATATTCTTTCTTCCTTAATGTTTCATTAAAATCAATAGTATATACAACTGAGTCCTGAAGAAAGTTTTTCAAAGTTGCGTAAATAAGAATATCTGGGACCTGATGAACATTTTTAAAAGTTGTATAAATAAGATAGAACTAGTTAAGAATAGTCCAGGTATTTAAAATAGGCTGGAAAAGGTTCATAATGTCAGACAGTATAGCTGGTAAAGGATAGGATTTTCACTGTAATCTCTCCCAATTCATATAGTAACTCTTAACCATTGATTATCTGTATTAATGGCTAAGAAGTTGCAATCATTCAGTTAATACAGAGAGTCTATTATCTAAAAGAAAAGATAGGAAGAAGGAATGAAAGGAGGAAGGAAGGGAGGGAGAGAGGACAGAGGAGAGAGGAAGGGGGAGGAGGGAGAGAAGGAAGGAGGCAGAGAGGGAGGGAGGGAGGGAGGGAAGAAAGGAAGGAAGGAAGAGGATATTAAAGACAAAACGCCACTTTTCTCATGATGAAAATGACTTCACTGTTTTACAGAGAATATCTAAGCAAGGTGAGAACAGACAATTATACTTAGTTATATTGTATTGGGGAATTCCTTATATTCCTTCCTGCTTTGGTAAAACTGAATGCAGAATATAAAATGCAGAGAAGAGAAATAGGAAGATAAAAAATTCAAAAGTAATAAGTAAAAATTTCTTAATGTGATGAAAAATATTAATGTACAAGAAGCTCAACAAATTTCTAGTTAAAAAAATTTGAAAAGGTCCTCACCTAAACTAATCACAGTCAAATAGTCAAAAATCACAATGAATGAACTTGTAAACAAGAGAAAAAAAATAATGTATCACACAGAACGGATAAGACTAACAGCTAAATTTTCTTAAGAAACCATACATATCACATGTTAGGATGACATCTTCAAAGTATTGAAAGAAAAAACATCATCAACAAATAATCCTATATTGAACTAAACACTCCTTCAAAAATCAGGGAGAAATTAAGCCACGTCTAGATAAACAAAAATTGAGAGCTTTTGTTGCTACCAGACCTGTGGTCCAAGAAATATTAGAGGGAGTCCTTCAGGTTGAAATTAAAGGACACTAAACAGTAACCTGAATCCACATGAAGAAAAAAAAAATGATCTAGTAAAGGTAACTGCATGGAAATTCTGAAAGGCAGCATAAACACACTCTAATTCCTCTCTCCCAGTATTTATTTAAAAAGATGGCTTCATAAAAAATAATTTTAAAACTGTATTGTTAGGTTAAAAGTATAAAGCCATAACTTGTAAGACAACAAAAATGCAAAGGAGAGAGAAGAAATAAAAATATGTTGGTACAGTTTTTGTATACTATTTCCATCAAGAAAATATACCAATTGTAAACAAATATTTACTTGATAACAAAAAGCATAAGTTCCAAAATACATAAAGAAAAATGAACAGAATTGAAGGGAGAAATAGACAATCCAACAGTAATAGTTTGACTTCCTGACCCAATTTCAATAATGGATAGAACTAGGCAGATTATCAATACAGAAAAAGAAGACTTGAACAACATTATAAAGCAAAAGTATCTAACAGACAGAAATCCCTAGAAAAAAATATATTTTAAGGAAAAGCACATGGAACATTCTCTAGGGAAAGACCATATGTTAATTTACTGGTTGACCTTAAAATTCAAATGAAACACTCTCTAGGGATAGACCAAATGTTAATTTATGGGTTGATCTTAAAGTTCATATGAAATGAAAGGGATCAAGAATATTCAAAACAATCTGGAAGAAGAAGAATGTTTGAGTACTCACAGGTCCTGATCTGAAGTCTTACCACAAAGCTACAGTAATCAAGATTGTGATAATGGCATAAAGATAAACATACAGATTAAGAAAATAGAGAGTCCAGAAATAAATCTATACATCGGTGGTCAACTGATATTTTACAAGGTGCTAAAACCATTCTGTGTGAATAGTCTTTTCAAACAATGTTGCATGAACAAGTGAATATCCACAGGCAAAAGAATGGATACCCTGCCTCACATCATACACAAAATGAACTCAAATCACAGAACTAAATGTAAAAATAAAAATTGTAATATTTTTAGACAAAAACACAGGAGTAAATCTTTATGATAATGGTTAGCCAATAACTTCTTGGATTAACAAGCTATATAAGACAAAAGAAAAATAGATAGACTTGATTTCATTGAACATAAAATCCTTTGTTCATCAAAGGATACCACCCAGAAAGTAAAAAATTACACACCTGGCAGAAGTGATTTGCAAATTTTATATATGACAAGGAACTTCTATTTTGGAGATATAAATGGACACTTACAATTTAGCAATGGAAAGAGTCTAGTTAAAAAGTGGGCAGAGGATGTTATCAGAAATTTCTCTAAAGAAATGCAAATAGCCAATAAACATATGAAAACATGCTTAACATCATTAGTAAATTCCGGAAATGCAAACCAAAGCCACATGTTATACCACTCCCCACACACTAAGGTGACTACAATAAAAAGGTAGACAAGAACAAGCATTGACAAAGATGTGAAGAAATTTGGCTCCTCTCATACTGCTGGTGAAAAGGTAAATAGACAAGACCACTTTGGAAAATAATTTCACAGTTCTTCAAAATGCTAAACACAGAGTTACCATATGACCCAGAATTACACTGCACAATAGTGGAAAGATGTCAAGAAAGAGCAATGAAAACATGTACCTACACAAAACTTGCATACAAATGTTTATCTGAAACTTCAAATGTTCAATTGAAACATTTGTATATTTCATGGTAGCCCTAAAATTAACCAATTCAAATGTTTATTAACTAGTGAATGGATCAAAAAAGTAGCATATCACACAATGGAATATTATTTAACAATAAAAAAGAATGAAGTATTGATATATCCGAAAACATATATAAACCCTGAACATATTGTGCTAAGTGCAAAAGTTAGTCATAAAAGACCACATACTGTGTATTTCATTTATCTGAAATGAATGGAATGCATAAATCCATAGAGATACAAAGTAGACTACTAGTTGCAGGAGGTTGCAGAGAAAAGATTCCAGAACTGGAGAACTGGAGAAAGACTTCTAGTGTGTATGGGTTTCTTTAAGGGTAGGTGAAATTAGGGTAGTCTAAAATTAGACTGTGATGATGGTTGCACAACTCTGTCAGTATACTAAAAAACATTGAACTGTACATTTCAAATGAGTGACAATTATGGTATATGAAGTATATGCCAATAAATCTGTTAGAAACACACACAGACACACAGAGAAGGAAGATAAATTAGAAAAGAAACTGAAGAGTAGTATGATACATTCAGAGGATTCAGTGTTATTTGCATAGTTTAATTTCTTTCCCAAGTGTTAAAGTAAACTTTTAATTCAGATCTAGTTTTCCCATTAGTCAAAAGCAAGAAAAAAAAAATCAGTTACAGGAGTCCTACTTTGCTTATCACATGTCATTAATTAATAGATGAACAGAGGGGCTCCTGGGTGGCTCAGTCAGTTAAGCGGCCCACTTTGGCTCAGGTCATGATCTCATAGTTTGTGATCTCGAGCCCCACATCCGGCTCCGTGCTGACAGCTCAGGGCCTGGAGCCTGCTTCGGATTCTGTGTCTCCCTCTCTTTCTGGCCCTCCCCTGCTCACACTCTGTTTCTCTCTCTCAAAAATAAATAAACATTAAAAAAATCAAATAGATGAACAGATTTTCCTGAAACTAAGGTGCAGGAGACATTTCTTTCAATGTCTAATCAGTAATGAATGCATCTGGGGATAAAATAAAGCTTCTTATATTTATATATATTTCTTGGATAGCCTACAAATTAACCATGTTTCAAAATAATAAAGATGTTGCAAAGAATCAAGTAATTGTTTCCTGTAAATGTCAATCTCTGCTTAAAATGAATATCATTCACTTCAATAATTGGAAGATCTTTTTACTTGTTTGTAATCTGATGAGATCACACCTGTATTGAATGGGGAAAATTATTATTTTGGCTTATAAATTACCCTTTTTGCAACTGATTCAAATTTTAGGAGAGTTAATTAAATTTCATTTTTTCCTACATTCTCTCATGGACCAGTATGAATAAAATATTTAAATAAATGATGCTATGTGGAAAAGAAAATAAATCTGATTAATTCATAAAATGTACACTACATGTCTACTTTGTGCTATGCCATCATTGTTCTAGTCACTGAAAACAAAAAATTGAGTAAGTTTTGGTTGGCCTCTTCTCTTAAGATATTCATAAACTAGTGAAAGTTTAATGAAAGATATAAAAATGTATCATAACGAATTAATTAAAACATAATCAAAATTTATCTTTGGATAAGCTTACATATATCTGGGTTCTAAAGCAATAACTACTTCATTAATTATGTCAACCATCTATTTGAGTCTTTTGAAATTAAAGTTTTAATTTTAACATTTCAATCAAGGAACCTGATACTCTATGCAGAAAACCTGAAAGCCTCCACCAAAACACAGCTGGAACTGATAAATAAATTCAGTAAAGTCTCAGGACATAAAATCAATGAACAGAAATCTGTTGCATTTACATACACCAATAATAAAGCAGCAGAAAGAGAAATCAAGGAATCAATACCATTTATAACTACACTTAAAATCATAAGATATGTAGGAATAAACCTAACCAAAGAGGTAAAAGACACAATATTATTACACAAAGCAATCTATACATTTAATGCAATCCCTATTATATTACACAAAGCATAAATCCCTATACACAAAATCTATATTACACAAAGCAATTTATACATTTAATGCAATCCCTATTAATATACCAACAACATTCTTCACAACTTGAACGAACAATCCTAAAATTTATGTGAGTCACAAAAGACCCTGGATGGCCAAAACAACCTTGAAAAAGAAAAGCAAAGCTGAAGGAATCACAATTCTGAACTTCAAGTTATATAACAAAGCTGTGGTGATAAAAACAGCATGATACTGGCACAAAAGTAAACTCATACATCAATAGAACAGAATAGAAAACCCAGAAATGAACCCACAACTATATGGCCAATTAATCTTTGACAAAGCAGAAAAGAATACCCTTTGGGGAAAAGATGGTCTCTTCAACAAATGGTGATGGGAAAATTGGATAGCAACATGCAAAAGAAAGAAACTAGACCACTTCCCTATACCATACACAAAAATAAACTCAAAATGGGTGAAAGACCTAAATGGGAGACAGGAAACCATCAAAATCCTACAGGAGAACACAGGTAGTAACCTCTTTGAAATTGGACATGGCAACTTCTCACTAAATATGTCTCCTGAGGCAAGGGAAACAAAAGCAAAAATAAACTGTTGGGACTTCATCAAAATAAAAAGCTTCTGCACAGCAAAGGAAACAATCAACAAAACTAAAAGACAACCTATGGAATGGGAGAAGATATTTACAAATGATGTATCTGATAAAGGGTTAGTATAAAGAACTTAAAAAAAACCTCAATATCCAAAAAACAAATAATCCAATTAAAAATAAGAAGACACAAATAGACATTTTTCTAAAAAGATATACAGATGGCCAATAGACACATGAAAAAATGCTCAATATCACTGATCATCAGGAGAACACAAACCAAAACCATAAGGAGATATAACTTCACACCTGTCAGAATGGCTAAAATGAACAACACAAGAAACATCAGGTGTTTGTGAGGATACAGAGAAAGGGGAAATACCATTGTTGTAGCCTTCAGAATGGTCTTACAATTTCGACTTCAAAATCCCTAGAATATATTCCTCACATAGCAAAGTGTTCTTTTAAAGTATGACTCAAGGGGCGCCTGGGTGGCACAGTCGGTTAAGCGGCCGACTTCAGCCAGGTCACGATCTCGCGGTCCGTGAGTTTGAGCCCCGCGTCAGGCTCTGGGCTGATGGCTCGGAGCCTGGAGCCTGTTTCCGATTCTGTGTCTCCCTCTCTCTCTGCCCCTCCCCCGTTCATGCTCTGTCTCTCTCTGTCCCAAAAATAAATAAACGTTGAAAAAAAAATTAAAAAAAAAAAAAGTATGACTCAGATATCAAAGTGTGCCTATTTCTTACAAAACAAAACAACATAATTTTTCTAGTAGTTATTCTACTGGGTTCATCTGGTACCATTCTCTGCATTCTCCACTGCTTATATATTTTCTATTCTTACAATAGATCTACGCAGTTCCTACCCAAGGTTCTTTATAATGATTCTTCTTTGAGCCTACAAAACTCTTCAACCTGACCTTGAAATGTTGCTTCTACATTGGACCTTTCCTAGACACCTAATCCTTGTCTAATCCTCACTCTATGCCACCTTTTTTTTTTCCCCCAAGGACTTAATACTAGCTGCAACTGCTTATATTTCTACTTGAGCATTTGTTTGTTGTTGGTTTGATACATCTGTCTTCCTCAACATGTATCCCCAGAACCTGGAATATAATCTGATAAGTGGAATATAATCTGATAAGTAGCAGGGGCTCAATAATTAGTTGGCAAATGCATTAATAGACTAAGACAGGATGAGTCATTTTAACAATGATGCAGCAACAGTACAGAAATGGAGAGGGAGAAAAATGTCTGTAATCTTTTAAGAGATGTAAGAATCTCAAATGTAGACTAGATTTTTTCAGAAAGATTAATCAAGGGATAGCAGAGCCGTGAGTGGCTTGGTGATATAAGTGTGTGTATGTGTATGTGTGTATGTGTAATTGTGGAATGCAGATAATGTTGTTTCTCTTTGTTTACATGAGCAGCATTTCCACAAGAACTGAAAATAACTGCATGGAAACAATGATGACATAGGTGACAGTCCGTGAAAATTCAAAATATGCTAAAAACAAATATGGTGACTTCAGCAAAGCCAAGGCAACAAAAGATATTTAAAACACATTTTACTTTTATTTATTTTTTTTCTTTTCATTTCATTGTCTGCTGCTTTCTTCCTGATTAACTGGTGGTAAAATACGTGTGTGTGTATGTGCATATACACAGATATACACATATATATGTGTAGATATACACATACACACACACACATACCTATATTTGATTCAAGTATCTTTTGTAAACAGTTTAAGGAATAAGTACACAAATACATATAGAAATTCCTTATACAAAAATATGAAAGAATTTTAATTTATTTTACATTTCTTTAAGAAGAATTTAAAATGAAAAACTTATCTAGGCCTATTAGAAGCAACACTAGACTAGGAGTCAAGAAATTTGTATTCCAGTCTTACAACTCCACTAAAGCATTGAGCAAGTCACTGTATTTCTCTGGGTCTCAGTTTCTTTTTATTGAAACTAAAGTAGAAGACAGGGAGAATGCTTTCTAGGTCTGTAATGGGCTCCCATTATCATTTAATGAATGCTGAATGCCCTATATTACATTCCATAAGCACACTGAAACACTAATTTACTATATTAGTCCCAATGTATTATGAAAATATCTGCACTCTTTAGTGCAAATGGTTGCAAAATTCTGCTTCATGCATGGTTTTCCATTAACCAAAGCTTCACTAATCAAGGTTTTCTGAAAGAAAGACAAGAAAGAAAGAAAGAAAGAAAGAAAGAAAGAAAGAAAGAAAGAAAGAAAGAGAAAGAAAGAAAGAAAGAAAGAAAGAAAGAAAGAAAGAAAGAAAAGAGAGAAAGAAAGAAAAGAGAGAAAGAAAGAAAGAAAGAAAGAAAGAAAGAAAGAAAGAAAGAAAGAAAGAAAAAGAGATGAGGGAGGAAAAAAGGAAGGAAGGAAGGAAGGAAGGAAGGAAGGAAGGAAGGAAGGAAGGAAGGAAGGAACAAAGGAAATCCTTATGTCATAGGGACCTTGCAAACATTCAAAGGTCTATTAAAATGCATTTGCTTGCATAAATTCCACCATGCTAGCCAGCTAGCTTCCATCATCCTATCTGACACACACCAAAGAAATTTATAGCCCCAACCCTGGGAACACTAAGTAAGAATCTTTAAAGAAGCAAATACTGGAATTGTAATAATTTTATTGCACATATTTAAGAGGAGTATTAGATATAGTTGAAACAAGCTCTTGTTCAAATGGTTAAGTAAGTGATGTTTAAATAGAAAGTAGTGTTTTGCTCCTACACAAAGGAGACCTTTGATATATTAAAAAAATGCTTATACCATCCAAGACATTTTATCCCAGCGAATAAATGTAGTAGCATCTGTTTCCTGGATCATTCACAATGCTAATTAAGTGTGAAAAAGAATATGGAGTGGTCTCTCTTCAAGTCTTTATCACCTATAGGGAACTGTATGAATAAGTGTATGGAATTTTAGAATAATCATGTCACACTCGCCAACATATGGAGACAAGAGTATCTGTTCTCACATTTTATATTTGTCCTTGAAGAAACTTCCAGGGTGAGGATCAAAATTTTCCTTTCCGATTCTCCTGTTTTGACAACGATTACTTGTAAAACTATGCAGGAATTCATTTTCACATTCATCTAACTTAGAGAAAATTTTGAACAACCTAAATATTCACAGTAGATTCCATGTCCTCTTTCTTAAATGAAAAAACATAAACAAAATATTCCAATCCTTGCTGAAAAATATTACTTTATTTCCATTCTCCTGAATGTGCATTGATGGTGTGAATATAGTATGATACTTCTTTGATGCCTAAGAGTTGGAAATTATGAACATCATCTAATTAAATACAAATGATCATTTTTAAAATGAATATGGGTGTACAAAGGAACTACATACTTTCAAGGTGAATAATAAAAAAAAATGTCAGAAATATAAATGTATCTAATGATAGGGAGTGGTTATTGCTTTTGGATAGAAGACGGATATGCCCAAACTGAAGACTGAATTCTACTCCTGAAACCAATATTGCACTCTATGTTAACTAAAAATTAAATTAAATAATATATTATTATTGTTATATTTTATATTAAACAATATAATGCCAATGTAAAGAATTATGCTGGCTGGGGCACCTGTGTGGCTCAGTTGGTTCAGCATCTGACTTCAGCTCAGGTCATGGTCTCCTCATCCTCGAGTTCGAGCCCCACGTTGGGCTCTGCGCTGATGGCTCAGAGCCTGGACCCTGCTCTAGATTCTGTGTCTTCTTCTCTCTGCCCCTCCCCCACTCAAGCTCTATCTCTCTCAAAAATAAACATTAAAACAATTAAAAAAAAAAGAATCATGATGACTGGAACATCAAGTAGTCATGAGTTTTCATCTTCTAACTTAAAGGAAATCACTTACTTCTTTGTCAAATAGTTGACAATAGCCAGTAAGTGATACTAACTTGTTGGAACAATAACAACAAGTCTCAATTAGAAGTACCCCAGAAAATTATATGAAATCTGGGTTCATACTTTTAGCCTGTCCTCTGCCCTATCCAAAGAAGAGAAATCCAAGGCCAAATGATTATATTCATGCCTGCTGGTCTTCTTTTCCAGGACTGTCCATAAAAAGAAGAAACATGTCTCAAGAAAATGAAGGTGGAAGCTTCAGCTGAAAATCTTTTCTGACAGAAAAAGAGAACCATTCCTTGTTGTCATCTTAAGAAAAAAAAACAAAAAAAAACTAAAAACCACCTGTTAATTATCTCATGGTTTCCCTGGTATTCCTGCCTAGAACCAGATCTTGCAAATTTCCACTAGTGATGTTCTCGACTAGCCAATTTTTGTTGTCGTTGGAAGAAGCTGTCTTGTGCATTGTAGAATGTTTAGTGGCATCTGTGACTAGATTCCCATGGCACACTCACTGCTCATCTCCAGCCATAACAATCAAGAATGTCTTCAGACTTGCAAAATGTCTCTTGATGACAAAGTTAGACCAACTGAGAACCACTGCTCGAAAGAAAGAAACTGTATTGTCATGCACACAGCAACTGCATAAGTGTGCAATTCCTGTGATTTCATTGGCCCATCAATATTAGTTACAATACTGATATTACTCACTACCAGGATACCAACACATAGTGCTAAAGCTAGATCTTAAAACAAAAACAAAAACAAAAACAAAAACAAATTCTCCAGGATTAGAGCCAACATATAAAGCCACTCAGGCAGTCAGAACTGTCTAATAAACTATCTTTATTTTAATTTTTTCCAAGTTTTTATTTAAATTCCAGTTAGCATAATATTACTTTCAGGGATAGAATTTAGTGATTCATAACTTACATACAACACCCAGTGCTCATCACAATAAGTGCCCTCCTTATCTTTATTTCAAATTTTAAGAGGTGAAATTTTGGGTGTCTCTATCCAGTAAGTATTTATTGGTGCCAGAATTTTTTGATAGGGCACCTATTTCCTTCAACATGAACTGAAAAATAAGTTTCTTGATTTCATGGTGGTAAAAAATCAGTTGGATCTATTCCCTCCACCCCCACAGACCTAGTGGCAAAACAAATTAAAAAAATAAATAGAAATATTATGATGGCATGCAAGCCAATGGAAGATCTCTCCACACACAATGAGTCAATAAATACTCCCTGGTTCCAGTCAAACCTACTATTTTTTTAATGGCCTATAAAAAGACAGTTGGACCCCCCCAAAATGTGTAGCTAACATTTTCCTTGGAATCATCTGCTTCCATATATGAAGTTCCTCCCTCTAGTATGTTTTTAAAAGCTTGCAGATTTTCAGAATCAAAAAGATATGAGTCTTATCCGTCAATCACCCATTTCCATATTAGTACATCAGGCCCATGTTTCCAATTCCCTTCTAATTTAAACTGGTGATTTGACAGAACTATTTATGGTTGCTGGTGTATTCTGCTAAGACCACTGGTGATATTCAATTTACTGACAGCAGAAAGAATACAGCTAATACTTATGAAACATTTCTTCATTATTTCATTGTGAATGAGCTTTTGTTTGAAATAGTCTGGCTTTAAGAGATAAAATTTCCAAACACTTAAAAATGATTAAGAGCAGTTTTGAGGCTAAACCAGTTCTTTTGCACAACTCATCTTCAAAAAGTTATATACTCTTTAATTTCCTCGTTCATTAAAAAATCTGCCTATCTTCAATCCAAAAGAAGCCTTAAGACAATAATTTTAGGAAAATGATGTACTTTTGTTTTATTTTTGAAAGCCGGGTCCAGTATTATTGTTACTCAGAGTCTGCTAACCATGATTACATAGCTAAAAAGTACACACTATTCATATTTAAAATATTTTTAAGAGGGAAATCACAATGTGGTGTTATCTTAATTTTTATAATAAAATGACTGTTACATTTTAGACTGTTACATTTGGTATTTCCTACCAAATAATAAGCTATTCTGTTATCACATTTCTATCAGTAATGTGTTTATTTTCTTAATTGACTTGGCACTTTGACTACACAGCCTTTATAGTGATCATAGCCAATTAATTATGATTCTAATTAAAATATTGATAATTGTTCAATGAAAAAACTGCTGTGTTAATAAAATTCTTATGCTCTAGTAAGAGATTTTTTTTCAACAGAATGGCCTTTGAGGAAAGTAAATCCAGACTTTAGCCTAGCATGAGCTTTGAAAATACAACTACATTTAATAATGCTATCATGGAGTGGGGAGGAAATGATTAAATGAATTCCTCTGAAGAAATATAGAATCATGGTTGTATATTTGTTCTTTGTTTTCTTTTACAGTTTTCAGTTAACTAGTTGCAAATATATGCCACACTCCAATCCCTTATCCTTGCACCAACCCCCCCCCCCCGCCCACAGTCAATTCGACACCTCTAGGACTTATAAATTGCTTAATTATCTGTGTTGTGAGATAAATGTCTTTAGGGAGCCCATGAATCTTAGAAGATCAGTAAATTGGAATATTTGCTAAATATGACTCTGTGGTAATTAAGAGTCATTGCCTACATACAAGAGAGTAGAAGAGACCTCAAAAGGATTCAAAAAGATTAAACACACATGCACAAAGATAAAATGGTATTAATCAACACATGGAGAAACTACAGCAAGATGAGGTGGGGGTGGTGTGAGGTACCAACAAAACATGTATCATAGAAGCTAAGAAAGCAAGGACCAAATGTCGAAAAAAATACATAATCTGTGACCACAGTGAAGACCTCACCAGCCTGTATAAAGGCAAAGGTCAGTAAGGAATAGTCACATAACTGAATCTTCATGTACTGAATGCCTATAACTAACTTAAACGTCTGGCCACTGAAGGTCTATACTCCACATCAAAAATGACACTTTATGATAAAACAACAAAACAACAGCAACAACAAAATGCATTTAGTTTTTTTCCCTAAACTAATTTTACTGACAATCAATTCATACTGACTTTAATCAGCCAATCATTAGCATACCCTCTGTCATTACCAATTCCTGCTTTCTGCCTTCTATCCTACGGAAGGCTTCTTTTCCATTCATTTCAACATCTCTTGGTAATTCCTCAGCCTTTTCTCTAGTATCCCTGAGGACCATGCAATTAAAAAATAATACACATTGCTCTATTCTGTTTATTAAACTTTTTCATTAGGGTTAGTATTTTCTGCCCTAAGGAAATCCATTTATTTAGAAAGTGAGTAATACGCCTTATGAACAGTTGCATTCAGAAGCTGTCCCTCTAATCTCTGTGAATTAACCGATGAGTTTAAAAACAAAAATGGCTTTATTCTGTTAGTTGCTGACCTAATTACTAAAGTACATCAGATGTTTGGTTTAATGTAGCTTAATAGATATATAACTATATAAGCACTTCATAATTTCAATGACTATTTTTTTCTTAATATATAAAAATACTAAACAAGAGAAAGTTCCAGTCTATTTCACCTGGCCATCCTATAATAAACATGAAGTCTTGAGGTCTATTTCAGATGTACAAGTAGAAAAAAGAAAAAAAAAAGTAGCTCATGATTTGCTCACTGATTTAATTTGCATAGAAGGTCCTCTGAGGCTCTGGACTATGGCTTCATACAAAGCCATGTTATAGGTAATATACTGAACCTTTGATTATATAAAACTGTCAGCAAATAACTGTGCACTATTTTTCAGTGGTGTTTGACAACTGAATTTTGAGTATCTGCAACATTTCATTCATTAACACTCACTCAACAAATAATCATCACAAAATCTAGCCTTAAGAAATTTGAATTTACAAGAAAGACAAGATTCATATTCTTTTGTAAGAGCAAAACAAATACATTCCATTATTTAAACATTGTCAGGCTAACCAGTGATTCTGGAGAAGCAAACTGAAAATGATAGAAGCCTAAATCATAAAAGCAAAACACATCAACTCCAGCAGAAGGCCAGTTTTAGAAAGCCTGCCTTCTGCTTGATCCAGAAAACCACAACAAAATTAGAAGTCAGGAAGAATGAAAACTGGGAGAAAAAGGTTGTGATAACTTGTGTCAGATTTTTTTTTTAATCTTGATATTCATATGACTGATTTTACATAGAAAATATTGGAAGAAATATTCACTGTAAGGAAATTTCATTCTTAGAAACATTTCTCATTTACTAAAATGGGGAGATATGAAGAGAAATGGAGAGAAATGAAGCAGATGGTCACATGGGCATTTTCTATTAATAGATGTACTGATTCTAATGATATTCCAGCCCTCTTTACCTGAAATGTTTTGCAGGTGCTGGAACTGAAGAAGAAAAAAGTTATGTGCACCTAGAGAGCATTCAAAACAACACTGAAATGCATAAAGTAATTAATTTTTCATTACTTACAAAAGTTGTGTTTTCCAATAATAATGTGGTGGCATTTGTTTCTATATTCAGTTTAATGACATGTCCATTCTCGCTTTTATACACCACATCTGTATCTGCAACAACAAAGATATTAACAATTGACAAACACATTTACTAGGTAATACAATGAACTGTAGAGGAGAAAATGTGCATAACAAACAGACACACTTAGAACAATCATTGTTAGCCTTTAATAACGGAGCAAATTTTTGTATTTGGCTCACATTAATCTTCTGCAGTGATCAGGAAGCCTGGCTAGCACATGGTCTATTGTGCAGTGAAAACAGGGTTATTGAGAGGGCCACTCAGGTTTCTGGTTTAACAACTAAAAATTAATTAAAATACGGGAAATCTGCTGCCCATTCCGGGATGAGAAAGAAGGGACAAAAAATGCCTCCAGTTACCAAGATAAGCTGTTACTGATTCATAATCCAGTTAAGCTGACAATAAAGGCTGTCATTTACCGTAACTGGACACAAGTCTAAGCTATTCCTACTGGACCACCCTCATGCACGCTTTATGCTTCCCGTCCTACCACCCCTCAATTCCCATCCAATCTTTCTCCTTAGGGTTGGGAATTTTGTCTCTGACAGGTTATCTGGCTTGTGTGACCACAGCCCAAAATCTCTGAGGGAAATGAGGTTTTTTTAAATAACCACATGGCTTCTGGACAGTTGTTGATCTTATATATGAGTTAACTTCAACCACATATGTCAGGAAATTAAATCATCCTAAGAATATGTCAGACTGAAAATATCAACAGGAGGGAAAGCTGTCAGAGAGGATACTCAGAAGTTAAATATATACATATTACATATACGTGTGTGTGTGTGTGTGTGTGTGTGTGTGTGTAAAAAATACCCAAATAAAAGTAGACATGAGTGTTTTTTTAATGATAATCTTCTGTCCAATTTTGCTCAATTCTAACTTTTGCATAGTATTGCACCTCCCTAACCCTCTGTCCATTCTTGGAAGAAAGGCAATATTGAAGGAGTTTGGGTCCACTATCCACAGTGAATGAAGTTATACAAGATACAATTTCTCAGAACCCAAATGTCTTCACATGTATAATGGTAAACAAGTATTCCATGGTGGGTTATGAAGATTATATGGAAATGTCTGAAAATTCAGACAGAACTAGGTTTTCTCGCTTGTTCTCTAGTTATTTCAATATTATAAAAAGCTATAGTCAGAAATCATATGATGAGAAGCAATCAATACTAGCAGAAATTTGTCTTTTTTGTATCTGTGTTTCATTTAAGAAGACTGAGAGTTCAATATGACTCTCCTACTAAGGTTAAGGATGGCACAGGAGGCCAGTAGTTCCTCTTGAGCTTAATGAGGACAATGGAACATTGAATCAGGAACAACAAATGGTGTTTTAAGAAAGTAGGAAAAGAGGCAAAAAAAAAAAAAAAAGATATTCAAGTTACTTTCTGAAGCAGGCCGTATGGGCAGATCTTCAAAATAAGGCCTGTATCACCTTCTGAACTTCTCTCATCAGCTATAAATAAACTGAGTTCTCCTCTCACTAACTTTACCTGTTGTCTTTTCTAGTGATGTAGAACAAACAACAGTTGTACACAAATAATAAATATTTATTTTGATTTATATTCCTTTCCTCTCTGGCCTTTCTTTTCTACCCTGTGTTTAGGATCATAACTCAGCAGCAACACTGGTCTGGGTTATTCATTTGGCTTTGCCAGCTGATTCGAGTCTTCTTTCTGCTCTCAGTTAATGTTTGCATGAATAAAGAGTCGAACCTTAACACCTCTGTTATTTTTCTTGATATTCTCAATTCTGGACCACCTCTTGATATTGAAGACCCGACAAGCATGCCTTATCAAGACAGCCTCATAATATTTTCACTATAAGTCAAAAGAAAAAAATTTTCCCCTTTCTATTATACTGTGAAGATAAAACCAAAAGCCAGCAATGTGTGGTTCTTCTTCTAGAGGACAAACACATCACAGAATTCTAAACAGGGATGAGGTCTTTGGCCTTAAGAAGGAAGAAGAGCTCAGAGAGCAACTGTAATATGAATAGTGGTTCCTCTTCAGTGGAAGGGTTAGAGTAATGTATGGCCCCAGAGTCTCTCACATTAAGAGAAAACTCTAAGCAGGTGATGGATTATATCAAGAGTAGAGGAAGGAAAATTAGGTTTTGTTCTCCTTAGAACCAAAGTAGAAGGAAGCGAAGTTTGTTTGAGAAGATAAATACTAAATTTAATATTTGAAAAGTAAATTTTGCTGAATAATTACTTAGACTTGAAAAACATGTACAGAGATTTGAGATTTACAAATACCTTGAGATCTGTACACCTGCAAATGTTATCATTAGACTCAACATTGCATGAGCAGGAGAAAACTACTTTCTTTAATTCAAGTGTAACTCTCTAGCTTAAAATTTAATACAGATTTTGGCATGAATTATTTAAATTTTTTTAATGTTTTTTTAAATATTTATTTAAACTCACAGAGTGTGAGTGGGGGAGGGGCAGAGAGAGAGACAGAGAGGGAGGGAGGGAGAGAGAGAGAGAGAGAGAGAGAGAGAGAGAGAGAGGATCTGAAGCAGGCTCCAGGCTCTGAGCTGTCAGCACAGAGCCTGACGCAGGGCTTGAACTCATAAATCATGCGATCATGACCTGAGCCAAAGATGGATGCTCAACTGACTGAGCCACCCAGGCACCCCTGCATGAATTATTTTAAAAGCATCTAATACCTGCCTTTATTAATTTTTTTTTCTGGTCTTCAAAATTTGGTCTTCTGGGTCTCCTATTTATCCTATCCTGTTTGATTTATAATCACTAGTAGAATCTCCCATTTTGATACTCCTGTTATTACATTATTAAATTACTTTCTAGAACTATATTTCAAAATTGCCATGTCATATTTTGTTTAATATTAGGTGATGAGATACGACTGAGTAAGAGCAATGAATAAAGTGCATTAACACAGAAATTTTAAGGGAGGTGTATTTGAAACATTCTTTAAACACAGTATCATGCATGTCTATACAGCACATTGACTAAATCATCTTTCTTTCTTTCAGATCATTGAAAGTTAAGAGTCAATTGTCCTGAACACATATTTGATTTGGTCATTTTTGTTTTAAATAAAAAGGTGTGACAAGATAGAATCACTACCTAGCCTCTCTATCCTGAGGTCCAAAAATATATTCTTAGTGTCTGTCTCCCTAAATGATTATTATTACTGTAATTTCTATTCCTATTCTCCTTAATGTGTCTAACAAAAGGAAAAACATAATAGCATATTTTAGCTTTAAATCATTCAGGGGGGCACCTGGTGGCTCAGTAGGTTAAGTGTCTGTCTCTCGATTTCAGCTCAGGTCATGATCTCACAGTTTGTGAGTTCAAGCAGGCTCCACACTGCTATCAGCGCAGGGCCTGCTTGGGATTCTCTCTCCCCCTCGCTCTCTGCCCCTCCCCTACTCTCTCATGCATGTACACCCGTGCTTTCTCTCTTTCAAAATAAATAAATAGACTTTAGATCATTCAGGTAAATGTGTTTTTTTTTTTAATTTTTATTTTAGACCTACACAAAGCAGGTAGTAAAGCACTTCACATAACAGCTCAATTCTCAATTTACTAACGACATTGAGAGAAGTGAGGCCTCGATGTTTGCTCCAAATATTCAGGACCAAGAACCAAAGGAGACTACATCCATAAGATTTAATTTTGAGTTACTCCAAGTTCTTGCCCATAGAAATTATAAAACTATACAAACTCATTTTTTCAGAAACTCAATAAAAATTAATTAATCTGAATAATAAGCTCTTAAAACTGAGCAAATTCTTAATCATTAAACACCTGTTTAATTAATACTAACCTCAAGATTGCTGCCTCTCTGTCCACCAATCCTAAGCTATTACATCATGAAACATGGCAAACTTCAAACAGGTTCTCACAGCGAAAGACCATTAACCATTCAAGCCCAGATCCCTAGCCCTATACTTATCTCCCCACCCCCACCCAATTATCTCCTCCTTCTGGACCTTCTAAGACTGACAAAATGTTGTCCTCCGTATCTGCAAAAAGTAATAAAATCAGTTTGCTTAACAGGTTATTCCAAGGGTTAACCTTCGGAAAACTCATCTTCCATGTGCATCAATATAAAAGTACTTTCTTGTTTTTGTTGTCATTGATGTTATTATTGATAATGTAAGTATGCATTTAATTTTGATAGGATAATTTGCTTTGAACATTTCAAAACAAAATCTATCATCTATCTATAAAGACAGTTTTCAAAAACTGGAAAAAAAAAGTGTGGCAAATCAACTATTTTGAAGATATTAATTCAAATATGATCTTTGTTTTTTTAAAAAAAATCTGTTTTGGGGGCACTGGGGTGGCTCAGTCAGTTAGGCATGAGACTTTTGACTTCTGCTCAGGTCATGATCTCACAGTTTCATGAGTTTGGGTCCCACATGGGGCTCTGTGCTGACAGCATAGAGCCTGCTTGAGATTATCCCTCTCTCTCTGCATCTCTGCTCACATTCTCCCTTTTGCAAAAATTTTTTTTTAAATCTGTTTTTGATATCTAAAATAAAAACTCCATGGTGTCTAAAATCTCTTAAGTGACATTCAAATAATGAACTAAAAAAAAATCTAAAAACAGTGAAAGAAAATAATGAAATGATAACCACAGAAAATGCTCAAATGATTTTTGAAAGAATTTGTTAAATATCAAGTTAAGATTTAATCATTTAACATATCAACATTAAATCTGGAATACTGAACTAATCATATTTGAAACACAGCAGACCCCTCATTCATCTCTCCTAAAACACTGCTCATAACTATGCAAAAGTATCCTCACTTTTTTTTATTGTCACTTTTAAAGAACCACATATTTACCTGTGAAAACTGAAGACATGAAAAATGGCTTCATTTACCTTTCCTGCCTACCTCAAAATCTTGCTCTATACATACTCCTTTTTTCCCAGACATTGAGAATGAGGTAATCTTTCTCCTTTGCAAAGCAAAATGCTGTTTCATGGCCAAATCAGTATTCTCCAAACTTTTAAGTATCTTTGATTGCTGGTACCTCTTGCCAGCTACTTGTACTTTTCAGAGCATACATTTTTATTTTTAATAATAATAATTAATAATAATATAATCACCTGCATCCAGCTCTTTCACTCTCCCCCAGGTTTGTTTCAATAAACGTTCTACATAAGTTTTCTGCATTATTCTGTGCCTCTGCCCTATGTGCTGTTCTCTGTATCTTCCTGCTGTGTAGCTGCTGTCCTTATGCTGCTGAAATTGCAAATTTGCAACATTACCACTGACCTGAAATTAACCAAATCCAATGTGCTCTTCCACCAAGCTTAATCCGTACCTCACTTGATTTTGCAGTGTATGATGATGATGATGATGAACAGAAGGATTTTGAAATCATCTTTCTTGACTTTGAACCATTGCTTTGCCCTGGAATGATTTACTCAAAAATTTCTATCTGTTCTAACCCGCCTCCTTGCTACCTAAACAAAGACATCCTTTCAAGTTCAGCACTGAGCTTTATT
This sequence comes from Lynx rufus, assembly GCF_022079265.1. NCBI lineage: Eukaryota > Metazoa > Chordata > Mammalia > Carnivora > Felidae > Lynx > Lynx rufus. The sequence continues at coordinate 99,872,564 of NW_025814834.1, read as the reverse complement.
TACTTATTTTTTTTTTCCAACTGCTGTTGTCTGAGTGATCCCTTCTACTCAGACCTTCCTATACTGATTCTTCAACTTTCAACTCTGGTTCTGACCCCTCCCCGTATGCCAGTTTTGTGTGTCCAATTCTATGTCAGATCACATAAATGTCTTGCAGCTATAGAAAGGTCAGTAGACAAAAAGTCAACTCCTTATACTTATGGCTATATCCTCCTTCAAAGTTCCATATATATGCACACATGTATGTCTACTGTGTCTTCTCTACTTCTTCACCTCCTATATTAATACTGTTCTTTATAACCTTTCACTTGGAAGAGTGTTTCAGTTTTTCACATGTTCTCTATGCCTCTAGTTTATTCCAATCACACAGCCTAACACATTCTAAACACCACTTTGTATTTTGTCATATGCACCAAAAATAGTCATGGCTCACGAATAATAAAGTATAAAATCAAAGCCTGGCAGTCAGGTTACTCACTACCTGGCTTCAACATATATTTACATAGCTATTGTCACCTGATGCTCTATAAAATAGTCCAGATCATCTGTTGTTTATTCTTGTTTACACATCTTGTACCTCACCCCTACTCTATTTTGCTAATGACACACACTGCCCAGGTGCTGCCCTGACTCTACCTGTGTTTCCAAGCACCATTAAGTTCCCAAATTTACAGAGCCCTCACTCAATCTTTCCCTTTTCATAATTTCTATGTTTAATTTATTTAATATTTAATAGTATATTTCTTTAAAAATTACTATGTATTTTACGGAGCACCTGGGTGGTTCAGTCGGTTGAGGGACCGACTTCGGTTCAGGTCATGATCTCAGGGTTCATGGGTTCCAGTCCCGCATCGGGCTTTCTGCTGACAGCTCAGAACCTTGAGCCTGCTTTGGATTCTGTGTCTCCCTCTGTCTCTGCCCCTCCCCTGCTTACACTCTGTCTCTCAAAAATTAATAAATGTTAAAGTTAAAAAAAATACTATCTATTTTATTTAGTTTCAATACACTGTTTTGGGTTTTCAATTACTTTATAAACACAAGAAAGGACCTATTTCTTGTTCCTTTGAGAAGCGAGAGGATTCACACCCACAAATCTTACTATCTATATAAACATGAGTTTACCATTCAACTGTCTGCACTAATATGACTTTAATATTTCAGGAAACTCTTGCCAGGAAGATGAGGTTGCAAATAACTTCATCTCCTCCACTCCTACAGAGAACTTTGTGAAAACCCATTTGTTTGAAAAACAGAATACTGGACTAGTACCTACTAAAGCAAGTATCTCTTTCTCAGAACAATACACAGCTCAACCAAATGACTGATGACTATTTGAGAGCCTCCCCAAACCCTCACCTCCTTGAATAGATCAATCCTAAACTCCTACAACACAAACTCCCCCAATTCCAATCAAGACTGCTAATGACAGACCTGTCAAACTAGATGCCCCAAACCTCAAACATACCTTCCTTTCTCCGTTCTTTTCCATATGCTGTTCATTCTCTGTCAAGACGGTGATCTCCTTTACCAAAGTGAGCAATAGCTTCAGCTGTCACCTTGATGTTTTTATTGGGGGGGGGGGGCTGGGGAACCAACATTCAGTTCTTTGAAATTTCTGTATTATATAAAATATATAATATGTATAGTATATATCCAATTGAAGGATCTCAAGAAATAGTTTTCTCTGCTACAGGACTAAATCTTTCCACTATCTTTCACATGTTATGTTTTTCACTGTTACGAATTTAATTAGAAATAGATTTAGCACTAGTGACAAAGACTCCTTTCTTGACCAAAATTCAGTCAGCCTCCTCTGAGCCCTCTTCTAGACTAGTCCTTGACCTTGGCCTGTCTTTACCACATCCTGCTAAGCCAGTTTAGTTACAATATGCCCAATCATTGATGTCTGATCAAATTCTTCGCCCTCCAGCTGTGAAATCTAAGTGGTTGGACTTGCATTTAATGAGAATCCTGTTAGGCCAGTTTAGTAAGAATCCTGTAACCTCCATATGTCCTCTCAGTAATTTTCCCCTACTGCCCACCCCCCACTTGGTTCTTTGGCAATAAATCTCTAGTTCCATTTCTGTATTCAGAGTTCAGTTGAGTCTCTCTCCCTCTATAGCAATAGTCTCACTTCTATTATAATAATCATGAATAAAGTCTTCCTTACTATTTTAACAAGTGTCAGATTAATTTTTCTTTAGCATTACCTTGGAAATCTAAACTTAGGTAACCTACTTTAATAACATTCTGGTATTAAATTTAAATTATATGTTATATATTATAAATTAATATGTTATTAATATTAAATTAATGTAATTTAATAATTTACTATAAATTAAATTATATAAAATATATACATATCAATAAACTATATACATACAGTTAATCTATGAATAACATGGGTTTGAACTATACAGGTCCACTTACATGCAGATTTTTTTCAATAAATATGGTACAATACTATAAAGACAATTTCTCTTATTATTTTCTTAAAAGCACTTTGTTTTCAGGGTGCTTGGGTGACTTAGTTAAGCATCCGACTCGATCTCAGGTCAGGCCATGATCTCATGGTTCATGAAATCAAGCCTCTGTGTAGGGCTCTGCACTCACAGTGCAGAGCCTGCTTGGGATTCCCTCTCTCCCTTTCTTCTCCCTCTCCCTCTCTCCGCCTCTCCCCCTCTCCCCACCCCAACTCTCTCAAAATAAACAAACTTAAAAAAAAAGCATCATTTTCTTTAGCTTACTTTATTGTAAGAATTACAGTACGTAATACATATAAAATACAAAACAAGTGTTAATTGACTATGTTATTGGTATGGCTTCCAGTCAACACTAGGTTATTAGTAGTTAAGTTTTTAGGGAGTCAAATCTTTTTGCATAGTTTTTTTAAGTTTATTTATTTATTTTGAGAGAGAAAATGAGGAGGGGAGGGGCAGAGAGAGAGGGAGAGAGAATCCCAAGCGGACTCTGTACTGACAGCCCAGAGCCCAAACTGGAGCTCCATCTCAGGACCATGAGATCATGACCTGAGCAGATATCAAGTGTCAGACGCTTAACCCACCGAGCCAACCAGGGGCCTCAATATATGCACATTTCTTACTGTGTGGAGGGTCAGCATCCCTAACCCACATGTTGCTCAAAGAAATACACACACACACACACACACACACACACAAACACACACACACACACGCACACAGTTAGTTTAGTACACTAGACCAGTGGTCCACAAACTCTAGCTATGGCTATGGGACAAATCTATGTCCACCAAATTTGGTCCACAATCATGTTTATTTATTTATTTTTTTTTCAACGTTTATTTATTTTTGGGACAGAGAGAGACAGAGCATGAACGGGGGAGGGGCAGAGAGAGAGGGAGACACAGAATCCGAAACAGGCTCCAGGCTCTGAGCCATCAGCCCAGAGCCCGACGCGGGGCTCGAACTCACGGACCGCGAGATCGTGACCTGGCTGAAGTCGGACGCTTAACCGACTGCGCCACCCAGGCGCCCCTACAATCATGTTTATTTATTTATTCATTTATATTTCCCTGTGGATGCTTTCACACTATAATTGTAGGTTTGAATAGCTGCAACAAATGAAATGGCTCACAAAGCCTAAAATATTTACTCTCTGGTCCTTTCAAGAAAAAGTTTGCTGACCTCTGTGTTAGACTATTAATTGCTTGACTCATCATAGAAAATACATTTTGTTTACAATATTTATAAATGTTAGCTACTGATCATTGCAATTCCACTAGAAGAATGTTCTTTGGATCCCCAAAATATCTATATACTCCAAAGAGTTATTTTGTTTTGTTTTGTTTTCCAACCTGGCATGAGAAATATATTTGCCTTAAAGTGATCTGAATTCCTGGCAAATAGGATAAAATTAGGTGCGCAAAATAAATGCATTTTCCTAAAAAGTAACCAGAATAAATGTCACCTTCATTTAAAAGTCATCATAATTGTAAGTAATCATTAATTCATATAGAAGTGTCAATCCTATGAATGGCACTTCCTGTAATAAAGAGCCCTTTCCAGGCTCAGTAATGGAGCAGTTGATGGCCACTCAGCTAAATGATGTCTTGTTGATTTGTAGCTAAAATGTGAATAGCAGCAATTTTCTGATGATCATTTCATTCCTTAGATTATTTGCAAAAAAAAAAAAAAAAAACTCACAGAAGAGGAAAATAAAGCACCCCTCTCTAGAATTTCAAATATGTGTTGCCACCAAAAGGTTTGTTTGCATAATAGTGTCATAAGTACCAGATTGTAACTGTTTCAGTTTCTTAAGCTAAAACCTACAAGAGTTTTACGGAAAGTTTTCTTAACTTCAGACTCCCATAATCAAAGATGTGCTTAAGTGGTCCAGTATACGGAAGCCTGCAGGCAAAAGGAAGACACATGCAGATTCAAGCCTTCTCTTCACTGAGTGTCTCATGTAAAATGAACATAAATGGTGCGTGTGTTTCCATGATACTAAAGGTCTAGAATTCTACTGCAGTAACACTTGCAGAAAACAGAGCTTATTTTAAAGTAACATCTAAAGTGCAAAATATAGGGGAACAAAAAGAAGACAAGCAGATATCTGAAGCACTTCTCTCTCCTTTCATTTTGTTTTTGCTGCAGTCAGCCACCAATATGCCACCATTTCTTTTCTCATTCTGAAGATTAAACTGGGCTGAGCTCAGCCTCCAAATGTATCTTTGGAGGTGGGGCAGGTAGCCAGTAATCCCTTAAAAAAATGAGAGTTTTCTTATTTCAGGGTCCACTCATGCAAGGCGCCTCTCTGGATGTGAAGATACTATCTGGTCCTCACCACACTGCCTTGGTGATTTGTCTGTTGCTGTGAGTAATAAACTCTCTTCGTCTCTGATGTAAAGCCCTAATGTTTTACATACAAGTTCATTTTCAAGTAGGGTGAAACCTCAGATCCTGCATTTATTTAAAAGGTCTCCTCCCTCAGGGGGCGCCTGGGTGGCTTAGTCAGTTAAGCATATGACTTTGGCTCAGGTCAAGATCTCACAGTTTGTGGGTTTGAGCCCTGCTGTGCTGACAGCTCAGAGCTTAGAGCCTGCTTCGGATTCTGTGTCTCCCTCTCTCTATGTCCCTCCCTGGCTTGTGTTCTATCTCTCTCTCAAAAATGAATAAACATTGGGGCGCCTGGGTGGCGCAGTCGGTTAGGCGTCCGACTTCAGCCAGGTCACGATCTCGCGGTCCGTGAGTTCGAGCCCCGCGTCGGGCTCTGGGCTGATGGCTCAGAGCCTGGAGCCTGTTTCGGATTCTGTGTCTCCCTCTCTCTCTGCCCCTCCCCCGTTCATGCTCTGTCTCTCTCTGTCCCAAAAATAAATAAAAAACGTTGAAAAAAAATAAAAAAAAAAAGAATTTGAAAAAAAAAATGAATAAACATTAAAAAAATTGAAAGAAAAAAGTTTTCCTCCCTTAATTCTAAGGATCCCCCCATTTTCTCTCAAGTTTTAATTTTATTATTAATTTCTACATCACTAATAAAATAGCTTCATATTACATGGTGACATTTTATTAATTTAATCACAAATCAAATAATCTTTCATCAAACTTGTAAATTAAAAACTCAAAAATGAACATTAATTCTATACACTCAATTTATGCTTGGATACTGCAACAATGACTATAATTTAAAGCTCTGAATTACACTATTTAAATATGTATCTGTAGAGACTTAACCACCCATCACTTAGCTATTTTGATATCCCCTTTGGATCCTTCCTGGCCAGTCCATGCACTTAAGTGAATTTCCATTTACTATTGACATTGTCCCAATGACAAACATGTTTATTCTCCAATATCTTTGATAAGGTTATGCCCTTCTTCTCAAGATGCAATATTTTGCCATGGTTCTTTCAGTTGAATGGACATACGAAATCATGATTTTTGCCTATCTAGTGCCAACTCATCTTAGACAGATTTTGTTGTCCCACAGCAGTGTTTTTCTGGCCATGTTTATCATCAGCATACTGAAGATCTCAAAAGAAAAAGACATATGGCAATTTCACTTATATGTGGAGTCTAAAAAAACAACAAATGAATAAACAAACAAAAAGCAGAATAAGACCTAGAATACAGAGAACAAACTGCTGGCTGCCAGTGGACAGGGGTAGGGGATGGTCAAAATGACTGAAGGGGAGTGGGAGGTACAGGCTTCCAGTAATGAAATAAATAGATCACACGAATAAAAGTACAGCAGAGGGAATACAGTTAATCATATTGGGAAAGTGTTGTATGGCGACAGATGGTAGCTGCATGTGTGGTGAACATAGCATAAGGTATAGAAAAGTTGAATCACTACGTTGAACACCAGAAACTAATGTAACATGTGTTAACTATACTCAAATTAAAAAAAAAAAAATGGGAAAAAAAAGAGAAAGAAAAATACACGAGGTCAAGGACAGTAACGTTTTGCATCTTCCCTCATTTTAAAGTAATATATATTCACCATGGAAAATTTGTATAAGGCCAACATATCAAGGAAAAATAACTGTGAAACTGTTAATGTATTTCCTTATAAAACACACAGCTGAAATCTCAATGTATATCACAATTTGCATCCTTTCTCTTAAAATTGAAGATTAGGCATTATATCCCATTATTAAAAATTCTTCATTAGCTAATTCAAATTCTTAACACTTTCAGCCCAAATGACACTTTAGACAGAAAAATAAATTGAAACATAATCATTGGTAATATGAAAGAGGAAAAGCGGCACTATTTAAAATGTAGGGGAAAAAAAGTAGATAAGATACCCATGAATATAGATTCACAAAGTAGCACTGAGAAACTTTGTTGTCTGGAAAACTAATTCATACATCTAAACAACAGATGCTATGACTCTCTTCAAATGCATAATGGCATACCTTTATCAATTTCTGCACCTTTCAATTAAATCTCTAGAGACTAACATTGATCACTGCACTCCAAGGAGTATGCAACTGAACCATAAGGTAAGACTTCATTAAATAGAAAATTGATTTAGTTGAATAATATGGAAGTATTGCATCGATTTAAACAAAAACAACATTGAAAGAGGTGACAAAAGGAATAATTAAAAATTCACATACTCAAGGGCGCCTGGGTGGCTACTGGTTAAACATTGACTCCTGATTTCTTCTCAGGTGGTGATGTCATGGTTTGTGAGGTCAAGCCCTGTATAGGGCTCTGTGCTTCTATGCTGACAGTGTGGAGCCTACTGAGATTGTCTCTCTCTGCCCCTCCCTGCACACCCTCTCTTTCTCTCTCTCTCTCTCTCACTCGCTCTCGCTCTCTCATTCTCTTTCTCAAAAATAAAAATTAAAAAAGTTCACATACTCAAAGACAATCAGAGCCAGGAATGAATAACAGATATGTTAAATATGTTAAAATGAATATAAGACAATCACCAACATCAGAAAACTATAGTTAGTTCTGTGACTGAGTTTAGTGGAAATGAGGCAGCAACTTTGGGGAGCAGGTTTTTGTTTTTGAGTTTGGATGAAATCACTTCTCAAGCATATTTAGGCATTTTTAAAAAAACAGTGTGAGAGTTCATGAGAAAAGCAGGGTTGATTAAAGAAAAATACTCATTAAGTTCAAGTTGTAAAATGGTTTTAATCATATTCTGTCATATGCCAAGGACGTAACTTACTCAACCATAAACAACTATTATACAAATTGATGTCCTTAGAAGAAAATTGATCAGATAAGAATACTTGAATAAGTCACTGTTACTATTTTCTATTTCAGGGTAGGAGGGGGGAGGCAAGGAAAGGACTATTTTTGTTTCAAGTATCAAAAGCCTCAACCTAAATGAACATAACATACAAAACACACACACACACACACACACACACACACACACACACACACACACAAAAGGATTGTATTGTATGTCTGGCTTCAAGTATGACTTTATGCAGGGGCTCAAATGCTGTCATCATGGGCACAAGTAGTATCTTACCATAGTTTATTTTCGGATGGCTCCATTCAGATAGGCTTTCTCTTTGCAATCAAAAGATGGTTATAACAACCTGGAAAGCTTACAGCCTCTTATTTTCAACCCCGATTGGAAAAATCAAGATTCTTTTTTTCCAGGATTCTCAATTAGAGAGTGATTCATTACTTCTGTTGGTCTTGATTGGGCCAGGTAGACAGTCTTGCTCTGGATGTTAGGGATGTGCAATGCACTAGCATACAGAGGACTAAATCCCATGTCCTCTCGTGCCAAGGGTTGAGGATTGATTTAAAAAAAAAGTTATCTTGTGGATGTCAGAAAAGGGTCAAGTTTGGCTAAGTGATACAGAGAACAGATGTATCACACAGCATATCTGTGCTGCTAATGAATGATTTTACATATGAAGGGTGTTGTTGAGAACAAAAGCAATGCATCTCCAAACCTAACACAAGTTGGTGCTTCATTATATAGGAAAGTGAAGCAGAATAGACGGTGAGGGTGAGTGAGTGAGTGAGAGAGAGACAGAGAGAGAGAGATTTGGAAGCAGAGGTTTGTGTCCATAATAGGAAATGTACTGTAGTAATTGCTAAAATTCTGAGGAAAAAAAAGGAATTTGCTTGAGGTCCTGCCATATTCCCAAGTCATGCTCCCCCTAGAGAAAAATGATTTTGCTTGAAATCACAAGACTTTTGTGGCTCACTGGGGAAGCTTGCCAGGAGGAATGTGTGCTTTTGCCAGGATGTGTAGTCAGAGATTTCACTGCACTGAGAGCGGGGAAACCTGCTGGCAGCGATCAGGGTGAGACTGCTGTGGGGGTATAGATGCATGTCCTGGAAGAATTACAAATTTCCATCAAATTTTCAAGTCTCCTGTTGAGTTGTTAAGAGTTATCAGATTTGCCAAGGAACAGACTGAATTTACAAATGAGTCTTGCCAATAAGGATAAACTCTAAACATACTATGTAAAACCTATCACTTAGTGTTACAACACCAATGCGGTATGTATTTTATTACCATGGTTATTTTCCTGAAACTGCTGACGCAGATCCACCTAGGATTATTGTCATCCAAATCTCCCTTACTAAACATCACAGGCAAGTTCAAAGTCTATCCCTCTATCTTAAATCCTTTCCAAACAATTTGTTTATTTAAATATATATATATGTGTATATACAAATATATCCACATATATCATGCACATGTACACTTAATCAAGTAAAATATATATGAATATATTAGTCACACAGATGTAAATTATCTGTATAATCTATACAGATTATCAGTAATTTTTATACATTGTTTCTATAAGGGAGTCCTTAGAATAAAGTTGACAACATAATTGTCTCCAAAATATTTTGAATATCTGGGAGGAATGACAGAGGTGATCTTGTCCAATCCCTTCATTTTATCAGTGAAAACTTAAAACCACAGAAAAGTTGGGGTGAACACAGTGAGGAATCAGTAAGTAAAACTTCTGGATTGGGATTGTAAATCCAGTCTAATTTCTGCAACTCTGGCTATCTCTTAACCAATGTCTGAGGCCTATCCTGCTTCCTTCAGCTAGCCCTCCCATCTGTATATTCCCTTTCCCTTTAGTGGTAAGCTTCACGAACCTCCTTTCTGAAGGTAAAGGAGGCACTACTAAGTCATAACTAAGCAATGGGTAATGGGTAGGCAATACATTAGCTGTCAGTGATGTTTCCAAGATGGCCTCAATTGACCCACAGTAGCCCATTGAGGGAGGCACAAGGGTAATGGTGCTCCGTCTGCTCCTTGGGATGAGCACACTGGCGACAGAATTACTAAGAGAAAATGGGAAGTCTGCAGGTACTCTAAGCCGTTTGGATAAGTACTCCCACATTATCTTCTAACTGACGCACGGGATGGTCCCCATTTCTCATCTTACGAAAAGTACTCTGGGTTTTCTTAAATTCTCCACTCCTTGCCATCCCTCCAACTATAATTTTTTAATACTCAACATCATATTTAATTCAAGCCACCTGTTTGCACAGATGGCAGCTTGCTCACTTTTATGCAGGAGCTAAAGATCTAGGCCTGACAAAACACGAGTTAAACTGTCACTTTGCTTTGTTTCTCCAAGTTTAAAGTGAGTTAAAGAATCAGAGAGAACAGATGTCTCTCCTTACGCATTCTATTTCACCTTTTTTTTTTTCCTGGTCTCCCATATCTTTTAGAAAACACGATATGAGATTCTTTGTGCCGAACATTATGTTTCTGCTTCAAAAAGATGAACCTTCCTGTACCTCTTCCTAATATGACACTTGCTGTCACCACATTAAGCAGATAGGAGCCACAATCCGCAGACCCTGCTTCGCTTCACCTGCATTTTCCCTTCCTAACATTTGCTCTGGAGCACAGCTGGAAACACACATACGATCAGCTAGCAGATATCTGTGTTCACAGATGCAGGTATGATACAGAAAACAAGCACTATTTTTATCCTTATCAAACTGTGCTGCTATTACAAGTAACAAGGCGATACACAGGTTTTCAATCTCTGGTTAGTCACTCAACTATTTACTTGTCAAGTGTTTACCATGTTCCTGAGAAATGTGAAGTGGGAGAAAAAAAACACCTAAAATCTAGACTGTAGAATAAAATATGGTTATGTGGTACATTAAAAAAAAATAGCCACCATGTATTATTATCTACAACAATGAAGGTGTTTTATTAGACATTTATACTTATCTCATTTAATTCCTATGGCCCTTTTTACCCAAGAGAAAATAAAACTGAGCCTCAGGGAGCTTCAATAACTGGACTAACACTATAGAATTAAGAGAATGGTGGAGCCAGAATTCTGATAGGGCACAGATTTAAATACAATTTGATGAGGGGCGCCTGGGTGGCTTGGTCGGTTAAACGTCTGACTTCGGCTCAGGTCATGATCTCAAGGTCCGTGAGTTCGAGCCCTGTGTCAGGATCTGTGCTGACAGCACAGAGCCTGGAGCCTGTTTCGGATTCTGTGTCTCCCTCTCTCTCTGCTCCTCCCCTGTTCATGCTCTGTCTCTCTCTGTCTCAAAAATAAAGAAACGTTAAAAAAAAATTTAAAAAAAAAGCCATGCATTGTCATGGCTAATATTTAAATACAATTTGATGAGGAGAGTTACAATAGCCGCTCCCCGGGGAGGCTACTTCTGGGTCTCTATCCCCTTCCAGCACACACCCCTCCCAGTCTACGCTGGTGTCCTGACCTGCAGGGAACAGAGGTGGTCATTGATGGGGCAGCTCCTGAGAGTCCTTGCAATGTTCCATTCTGGGATACAACTGAGGTCTGAGCCTGGCACATGGAGGAGCCTATGCCTCTATGTCTATTCTGCAGGTGTATGTTTCTTCTTTCAGCCTCCTCAGTGTCAGCTGTCGGAATCCTTTCAGAAACCAAGATAACAGCACAAGAGCATGTGGCTGATGGCAGTGCCTGCCCATGCTCCACTAGTGCAGACTCACCTCTGAAGTTCAGGAAGAATGGAGTGATATAACCTTCAAAGGGCTGACGGCAGGCTGTGAGGCTGGAGCAAGATGATGCAGTCCTCCTGCTTTTATACTAGACTCTATGCCATCATATGAAATATTTATATATGTGTGTGATTTTAAAAAAAAGTAAGTATATGTTTCTTTATTTTTTTATTTTTTTAATGTTTATTTACTTTTGAGAGAGAGAGAGACAGAGAGATAGAGAATGAGCAGGGGAAGGGCAGAGGCTCCAGCCTCTGAGCTCAGCACAGAGCCTGACATGGGGCTTGAACTCACAAGCCATGCCATCATGACCTGAGCCAAAGTTGGACGCTCAAGTGACTGAGCCACCCAGACGCCCAGTACATGGTTTTTTTCCAATTGTTTTCTTGTGATAAACAAGAAACAATAACACAATTTACCATCTTAGCAATTCTTTTTGAGTGTTCATTATTTTTGAGAGACAGAAAGAGACAGAGTGCAAGCAGGGAAAGGGCAGAGAGAGAGGGAGACACAGAATTGGAAGCAGGCTCCAGGCTCTGAGCTGTCAGCACAGAGCCCAACGCGGGGCTCAAACCCACGAACTGTGAGATCATTCATGACCTGAGCCAAAGTCGAACGCTTAACTGGCTGAGCCACCCAGGTGCCCCTACCATCTTAGCAATTTTTACTGTACAAGTGAGGGGTATTCAGTACATTTATAATGTGCAACCGTCACCACCATCCATCTTCAGAACTCTTTTCATCTTCCCCTAAGTGAAACTCTATATACCTGTTTAATTACTCCCCAATCCCCCTTTCCCACAGTCCCTGGCAATCACCATTCTACTTTCTGTTTCCACAATTCCACCTGCTTCTATATACCTTGGATAAGTGGGATCATACAGTATTCATTTTTGTGATTAGCTTATTTTACTTAGCATAATGTCTTCAAGATTCATGCATGTTGTAGCATATGTCAGAATTTCCTTCCTTCTTAAAGATGACTAATATGCTATTGTATGTATATACCACATCTTCCTATCCAACCATCAATGGAAACTTGAGTTGTTTCCATATTTTAACTTTTGCAAATAAACATGCATGAACTACTACTATACTACGGATAGTATAACTATACTACTATAAACATGGATGAACAAATATCTCTTTAAGAAACTGTTTTCAATTCTTCAATTCTTTCCATTCAATTCTGCTTTATTTTTTTTTAATAGTAACCATTCTATGATTATGTTTTTGATTTGCTTGTTTCTGATTTTCGTGTGTTTATTGTCCACTCGTATATCTTGGAAAAATGTCAATTTGTGTCCTTTGTCCATAATCTGGTTTTTGTTGCCGTTGTTTCTTTTTGTTGTTGTTTCTGGGTTTTACGAGTTTTCTAAGTATTCTTGTTATTGACCCCTTATCAGATATATGATTTGAAAATATTTTCTCCCATTCTGTGGGCTCTCTTTTTACTCTATTGATAGTATCTTTTGATGTGCAAGTTGTTTAATTTTCATGAAATCCAATTTGTCAATTTTAAATTTTGATCATCTGAGCTGTTGGTCAGATCCAAGAAATCAATGCCAAATCCAATGTCCTGAAGACTTTGTGCTATGTTTTCTTGTAAAAGTTTTATACTTTTAAGCCTTCAATTTAGGTCATGGTTCCATTTTGAGTAAAGTTTTGTATACAGTGTTAGGTAAGGGTTCAACTTCAATATTTTGCATGTTGATATCCAGCTTTCCCAGTATCATTTGTAGAAAAGATTGTTGTTTTTCCATTGAAGGATTTTGGTACTCTTGTCAAAAATCATTTGACCATATATGAGAGGATTTCTTTCTGGGCTCTCTATTCTATTCCATTGGGATATGTGTCTGTCTTTATACCATTACCACAGTGTTTGAATTACTAGAGCTTTGTGGTAGGTTTCAAAATCAGGAAACATGAGTTCTCCAACTTTTTTCAATTTTTTCAGGATTGTTTTGACTATTTCAGAGTCCCTTGTGATTCCATATGAAATTTAGGATGTGGTTTTCTATGCTACAAAAAATACTGTTGGGATTTTGATGGGGATTGAAATGAATCTGCAGATCACTGTGGGCAGTATTGAGATTTTAACAATATTAAGCTTTTCAATCTAGGAATATTAGATATATTTCCATTTATTGATAACTTCTTTAATTTCTTTCAGGATTGGTGATAGTTCTTCATTAAAATTTTGGTAGAATTCACTAGCAAAACAAGCATGTCTAGGGCTTTCTTTTTTGGGAGATAATCGATTACTGGTTCAATCTCCTTACTTATAGCTCTCCCTTCCATAGTTTTAGCTCTATTCAGATTTTCTATTTCTGCATAATTTAGTATTGGGACATTTTATGCTTCTAGTAATTTCTACATTGCATTAAAATACCCAATTTTTTGATGCACAATTGTTCATAGCACTCTCTTAAATCTTGATTTCTGTAGAATCCATCATAATGTCCTCACTTTCATTTCTGACTTTAGTAATTTGAATGGTCTTTTTTTTTAAACCTAAAGATTTGTCATATTGTTGATCTTTTTGAAACAAATTTTTATTTTTATTTTTTCATTTTCTCTATTGTTTTTCTATTTTCTATTTCATTTTTCTCTACTGTAGTCTTCATGATTTCCTTCCCTTTGCTAGTTTTGGGTTTAGTTTTTTTTTTCTTCTTCTTTTTATACTGAAGTTATAAAGTTAGATTGTTGGTCTGAGATCTTTCTTCTTTTTTTAATAAATGCATATTCATTTCTGTGAGAGACAGCTTGAGCAAGGGAGGGGTAGAGAGACGGCCTACAGCAGGTTCTGTGCTGACAGCAGTGAGCCAAATGCGGGGCTCAAACTCACAAACTGTAAGATCATGACCTGAGTTGAAGTCAAATATTCAACTAACTAAGCCACTCAGGTGCCCCTGTGATCTTTTTTTCTTTTTCTATGCTAACATTTACATTTCTAAATTTCTCCATTAGCACTGCTTTCACTGTGTCACATACACTTTAGAGGCTCCTTGTGTTGTCATGTTCATTTATCTCTGAGTATTTGTTTTTACTTATTCCTAAGTTATTTTTCACTTTTACTGTGATTTCTGCCTTGATCAATTGGTTAAGAGTGTATGTCATTTCCATATATATTTGAATTTTCCAGTTTTTCTTCTAAATTTGATTTCTTTTTTTTTTTTTTTTGCTTATAGTCTGTTTTTATTTATTTATTTTTTTCTAAATTTGATTTCTAATATCATCCCATTTTAATCAGAGAAGAGCCTTTATATATGTTTCAAAATCTGTTGATACTTGGTTTATGGCCTACTTTATGGTCTATCCTGGAAGATATCACATGCACACTTGGGTAAAATGTATATTTTATTGTTTTACAGAGTGTCTCTAGATGTCTGTTAGAGGTAGCTGGTTCATAGTGTTGCTCAACCTTCTATCTGGTTGTTAAATCCATTGTTAAGAATGGGGTATTCAAGTGTCTATTATAGAGCTATTTATTTCTACCTTCAATCCCATCCATTTTTAATTCATATATTTTGATGGTCTGTTTTTATGTGTGTAAATGTTTATAATCGTTACACCTTCTTGGTGTACTAAAACTACTGTTACTATATAATGTTGTTCTTTGTATCTTACAAACTTTTTTCATTTAAAGTCTATTTTGTCTGATATTAGGATAGTCACTCATGATCTCCTTTGGTTACTGTTTGCATGGAATATCTTTTGTCATCCTTCCACTTTCAAGTTATTTGTGTCTTTGGATTGAAAATGTATCTCCTATATAAAGGATATAGTTAGATCATATTTTAATCCATGTGACAATCTGATCTTTATATTGGAGAGTTTAATCTATTTGTAATTACTGGTAATTTGAAGTTACTGTTCACAAGAAAAATAAAACTGTTTTTTGTCATTTTTCTATTTGTTTTCTATATGCTTTATGGATTTTTATTCTCATTTCCTGTATTAGTCTTCTTTATGTTTAGTTGATTTTTTATACTGAAACGTTTAAACACCTTTCTCATTTCCTTTAGTGTATATTCTGCAGCTATTTTCTTTACAGTTACCATGGGAACTACATTTAACATCTTAAAGTTTGTAACAGTCTAATTGAATTTATACTAGTTTATCCTCAATAATATACAAGTCTCTGCTCCTTTACAGCTCCATCCCCACCACTTCTAGTTGTGGATGTTATAAAATTACATATTCAGATATCATGTATCCAAAACCATACATTCTGGGGCTGAATTCCTAAGAAACTAAAGCCTATATTGTTTCTGGTGTCTTTGTCACTTTCTGCTCCCATGGGTTGAATCCATTAGAGCCTGGTTGAGGGGCAAGATGACCCTTATGACTTCTCACCCTCTTCTCATGTGAATTCATTGCTTCAGTTTTTATAGAAGTCTGGTGTTAATATTAAGGCTTTTGAAAAAAGGAAAGGTCTAGGTGCCCCACTGCAATT
The DNA here is from genome assembly GCF_022079265.1 of Lynx rufus. NCBI lineage: Eukaryota > Metazoa > Chordata > Mammalia > Carnivora > Felidae > Lynx > Lynx rufus. The sequence goes on along the minus strand of NW_025814834.1, from coordinate 99,856,657 downwards.
AAAAAAATCCACTTATGTTGTTATGTACATTCAATAACTAATAGAGCAGTATGTGTTTATAAATTGGGATTTCCCTTGTACAATGACCTGCCTAAGATCACAAGGTATAAGGAATGCTGAATAATGAGAGGATTTAGCCATTCTGGATTCAAGGAAATAAATTCATCTCACAGTGCCCTGAATTTCAATTATATCCCTAACCATAATTTCAACCACAATATACACACACCCTGACCTCCTGGAAATCCAAAAGTTCCAGGCTCTTACTAAGCTATAGCCCATCAGTAAGATGTTTTCTTTTTCTTCCACAATAGTTTCATGAGGAAATCAATGATAAGTCAGCCTTCAGGTATTTCTAGATAATGTACACACACACACACACACACACACACACACACACACACACCCCTGCAGTTCTGTATATAAAATATCAGAGGGAAAACACATCTGCTTTCACAAAAACAGTACTCTAAACCAACATTAAAGAGTTAATTTTAATTGATTAAATCTTTACAACCTAAGTAGACATAAAGTTAGCTGATTTCTAGAGTGTTACACAGACTGCACTCTTTATGCTCCTACATATTCTCTATGGCAGTCAGCCAGAGAAAGCCTTTGGAAGACTGAAAACTCATGCTGGAGCCATTGAAGTTTATTCTTGCCCATTCTGAAAAATTGGCTGATATTGATAATTGTTATAAAAAGTTTACCCCATGAGCCTCATAGGCTGCCAAGAATGTAATTGTGCTGAAATGGAAGGCTGGTATTAAGCTTGCATCTGGTTCTGAGTCAAGGAGCCCTCACTCTTTGACTAGCATCAAGGGAAGCTTCTTTCATTTAGGGAAAACAGATGGAACAATTTGACTATAATGGAGTTCATTTTGAGGACTGTCCCAGCTTGTCCAAACTGATGGCACATTGGATAGGATTTCAAATAAATAATGAACACCTGCAGGAGTTGTACTTACCACCCCTGGCTCAAATAAATCAAATTTAAAAACATCTATTAGGCATCTACTATGTTGGAGGCATGGTTCCACTCATGATTTTACTCAACATGATATTATAATCCTAGTTCTTCCCCCCTCTTTTACTTAACAATTATACTAGAACACTGTATTCTGTAATAATAAAATCATTTTTCAGAATACTCCTGATTGTGCTTTCATTTATTATATCAATATATGGTTGTTGTGAAATTCAACATTTGCATACATGTTAAGTGGAATCTTAAATATATTCTAACGTTCCTGAGAACTACAACCATCTTCCCGAATGCCTTCTCAATCTTCTCGATCTGCCTGAGTGCAAATGCATGCCATTTAGAAATTTGCTCAAGCATTTTGAATCTTGAAGTTTCAACTCAACCATGATGAAAAATTATATCCATAAATCTATAAACACTGAAGCGATTAAAATACTTCAGCAATAAAACTCAATAAACACTTATTAAGTTTCTACTATATATCAGGTACTAACTAGTCTATGTGCTAGGGATAAAAACATATGCATAACACATCCTCTCACGGTAAAGCAGCTCACAGGTCAGTGAAAGATATAGGGAAATAAAACTGTTTCAATACAAAGAGAAGTACTGTGATTAAGAGTAAAGACTTGAGTTATTGAACATAGGTTGCAATTAGCCACCTGTATTTTCAGACACTATGAAAAAATCGAGATAAACTACAAGCATAAAATACAGACTGGATTTTAAAAATTCAATATGAAAAAATATAAAATATCTCCTTTTAAACAGTGATTAATACTGAACTGCTCTCAGGATATATTGTATTAAAAATGTATTAATACAATTGATTTCACCCATTTCTATTTTTTAATGTGTCCTTTAGAAAAATCTGAAAATTACAATGCACTTGTAACTTACATTAGGTTTTTGTTGGATAACACTGGCATGAACCCTTATGCAAGAACTCTTGTCTTCAAAATTCATTCAATCACTTACTAGCTGTGAGACCTTAGGCAAAAGTTACTTAATTTTCTATGCCTGTTTGGTCATGCATAAAAAGAGGCTGATGAGAAATAATATTATTGACTGAAAAGGTTGTTGGAATGAGTAAATGAATTAAACCATGTAAAAGGTTACTGTTACTAAATAAGTACACAGAAGAGTACCCACTTCAGGCCAGGAGAAGTAAATACAAGGAAGAGTTTGTAAAAGGAAAAAAAATGGTTTCACTGAGCCTCAAAAGAATGTGAGAGAGTTGTCCAAGTGTAATAGCCCGGGAAGAGTATTCTAGGAATATGGAACAATACGAATAAAGTCATCAAAACTGGAGAGAACCACGGGCCATTCCAGGAACTGAAAGTGGTTTTTAAGGTGTAATATTGCAAACTTCCTCAAAGCAGTGGTGGGAAAAGAGACTAGAGAAGAGGTAAAAGCCAGGTCAATGCACTGTCCTATCCTATTCCAAGGAAGTGAGGAAATTGAGAACTCCCTGTATAAAATCAGCCACACTGTCCCACGAGAATCAAAGCTAAATATGCAGAGAGGAACTGAAATGAGAAAAAGTGATGTTGTGTAGGTGAATGCTAAAATATTAATAAAAGAATTTCTGAGGAGTAAGGCATACTTTTTCTTCCCCACTTAGCTTACTCTTAACGCAGGCTGCTTCTGATAGTTAGAAAGTTATCCTTTTCCACTAACTGAGTCTGTTAAGCCAACAAGCCAACAGTTTTGAATTCTGCAAATTGGCAAGGCCACCAAAATAAATACTACTGCTCAGATTCTATTCTGATTATTGATACACACAGATTCTTATAAGTCGTTTTTAACTTACACAGACAAAATAGAATTACAAAGACCTACCTCCCAGGAGAAAGAGAAAATGTCGGAAGCTATCTGAAAAGGGTTACGTTGTCTTAGAGATACAGGTAGGAGTAAAATATTAACTGAGGCACATAAGAATTTTTAATTCGTACAAACACTGATTCAAAGTGGCCAATGCCAAACAGAAAGTGGTTAGGACCTCTGCTGGCAGGAGTAAGGAAAAAGTGTTTACAGAGAAGGCACAGAAGCAAAACAAAACATTTGGTCTGCTTTAAGCATTAAGCAGTTGCCTTATTTGAGAAAGCCTCATAGGCTGTTTATGATTATTCTTAAGTTTTGCTTTGTTTTGTTGTTTGGTTTCTAGTGCACTGACTCTGGCTTAGGTACTGGTTTACTTATATACACTACCTAAGCAACAGACCTGCCTCAGCCTAATGGCCTCCTTGTTTCTTTTAACAGCAGTTGCAATGGCATGTCATGAGGACAATACAATAATGAGAAAGGTGACTCTTCTGGAAGAAATATGGTGGGTTAAATTTTAAATATGTTAAATAAAGAAACATTATAAAAAAGTGAAAAAGACAAATACATGTATCCATATATACCTATAATATATACTAAAGGCATGATAGGAGAACCTGTAACAGTAAGCAACAGCAATAGTATCTGAAGTAACTTCTACTTTTTATTAGAGTCATTCTTTTGTGTTCTCTTCTCATACGATTTGCTGCTTTGTCTTCAATGGTTTAAACAGCTAGATACAAAGAGCTGGTCTATATCAACATCCTGTGACAGCACCTGAGGACATATTCCCAGTTGACATCCAATAGATACCTTAAATATTTCTTGGTCATATGCTATTAGCATGTTTCTCAGAGTTTCTCTATGTCCCATCTCATCGCCACCCCCCACCTCAGTGTTGAGTGTGTCACTGAAGCAGGTCAACCCCTTTGCTCTTGCATAAGGCATGTTCTTTCTCATAGGACAGTGCTTTCTCTTATGCAGGCTCATCTACTGACCGCATTTAGTCACTCATGGCTTAACACTATACTCTTCCAATTGCCTCTTCTTCGATCTAGGTATGTATGTATGTATGTATGTATGTTTATTATCCTTCAGATATGAAAACTAATGAACACAAATGACAAATTTTGAAAAAAATAAAATTCTAGTTAAGACAGTTGCATCTTCAGATGAATGAGAACTACAAAGGAAATAAAAATGTAAAAGTAAACATTATACTAAACTATTTCAAATGTTATTTAGGCACCTAAGCTCCTAGGGGGTCTATATTTTTACTGACTGTTATATAAACTGTAAATCTCACTGTGACTATTTTTTAGGAGGAGAGCACAGAAAACCCAAAATTGAAAGTGTTGAACAATTTAGAAAAAAATAATAATTGAGAAATGGCCTTGGTGGTGGGAGAGCCGACTAGGAAATGCTTAAGCAAACAGTGATGGAATGTGACAGAAGCTGTTAGAACCCAAATCCACACACACATTCAAATTGTTTTTCATCTGGACACAGTTTCTTCCTCTAGTCTGCACTGCAATTAAAATAATGGGCTTCAACCCTCTCAACCAGTGCCTGATGAGACAGACACGTTTATGCTTTCAAACATTTGGGCCATCTACTTGTTCATATGCTGTACTTTGATGCCCAGGTTTCCTTCTGTGCCAGCGATCCTGGTCCAGGATGAAACTGGAAAAAGATGGTGCAGTGACAGGATGATAAATGAAGTTCACCAAATTAAAAGGTTGGGTTGTCCTCTTCTGTTCTTGGCAAAAGAAACAGATTTACCAACATGTCTGCCCTGAAATACATTCTTCTATAAAGTTTTAAAGGCAAACAGCCAAAGCCCACAGTATATAAAGAGACTGATGGCAACTCTTCTCTTTCTGTCTTTACATAGCTACCCAGATTCACAATTCCTGCTGTAGAACAGGGGACTTGTATAGACACAAATGCTGTGTGTTTGTTGTAACTTGAACCAAATTCATATTTTAAAAACTCCAAAATAGAAGGACATCTTAAGATACAATTATTCAATTTCATGAGGGATTGTGCCCTTAAAATAAGATTTGTTGCACATTTCATTTTAAAATTTAATCCATGCCAGGGTGCCTGGGTGGTTCAGTCGGTTAAGCGTCCGACTTTGGTTCAAGTCATGATCTCACAGTTCGTGAGTTCAAGCCATGCATCAGGCTCTGTGCTGCAGCTCAAAGCCTGCAGCCTGCTTCAGATTCTGAGTCTCCCTCTCCCTTTGTCCCTCCCCTACTTGTGCTCTGTCTCCCTCTCTCTCTCAAAAATAAACATTACTTTTTTTAAAATTTAACCCATCCAAAGCATTCAAAATACAATTAAACACATAGACTTTAACTGATTTCCCAAATTTTTAAGCACATAGTCTCTCGAATAATACCTAGATAAGCAAAATTTTTTCAAAAGCATTTCAATCTGCAATTGTAGAAGTTGTGAAAGGGTGCTAATTCTTTAAACAGAAATAAAATTAGAGTAGTAAAAGTTTCAGTCATGATCATGGACAGGCAACACGTTCTAAATACCAGACCTCTAAAACTAACTAGAAGCTAAAATCACCAAGTACTACATGACAACTGGTAAATCTGTCATGCAGTTTCATTATCTCAGTCAGATACTTTGCACATTGTCACCCCAAATCCAATCGACAATGTTTCACCATATTAAATTCAATTTGAAAACCTTCTAGAATATTTTACTTTGAAAACCGATTTAAGTATTTTGTTACCCCTTCTGAATGTTTTTTAAAAAGCATAATTTTTGGGGCGCCTGGGTGGCGCAGTCGGTTAAGCGTCCGACTTCAGCCAGGTCACCATCTCGCGGTCCGTGAGTTCGAGCCCCGCGTCGGGCTCTGGGCTGATGGCTCAGAGCTTGGAGCCTGTTTCCGATTCTGTGTCTCCCTCTCTCTCTGCCCCTCCCCCATTCATGCTCTGTCTCTCTCTGTCGCAAAAATAAATAAACGTTGAAAAAAAAAATTAAAAAAAAAAAATAAAAAGCATAATTTTATCTTTCATTTTTCTTTACATTATATTTTAGATTCTTATTCCCTCCAATTCTCCTAACACAATTTAGCAAAACTGCAGTATTCTAACAAGGCCCTGATTCTGTTATCTCAGTTTACGTTTGGAATCTATCCTGTTCACTGAGGGTTACAATTTTTGTTTCACAAGCTTCTCCTACCTGTGTACAGATTGTTCACAGAACAATGAATGAAACTTTCTACAGAAGCCAATGCAAACGCTTTGAGTGTCATTTGTCTAATAATAATTCTAAAAAATTTGTTAAAATGGGTCTTTAAGTCTGCCATATTAAACAGCAATATAATTCAACCAATCCCACAAGCCCAGGGAGCTTCCTAGTCTATTTTCTCCCATTTTTAATGACTTCTTTCATTTGTAGTATGTTTGTGTTTTGTGGGCATGTGTGCATAAGGGTACATGTATTTACAGTTTCTCTTCAATGCCACCGGTGCTGATTCTCTTTCTTATTCCTTCATCATTACCCTTAATTTCTCCTATGTTTTCCATTTCTGAGGGAATTTTAAAATTTTCTAACAAATCTAGGTACTTCCGCAGAATGATTTTTAAGATTTAAGAAAGTGGATAGAGAGGAGAGGTAAACTATAATCAATACTCCCATGACAGGCAAGTACTTTCAATATATAGGTCATCTCTCAGGGCGCCTAGGTGGCTCATTGAGTTTAAGGATCTGACTTCAGCCTAAGTCATGATCTCATGGTTCCTGAGTTCTGTGCTGACAGCTCAGAGTCTGGAGCCTCCTTCGGATTCTTTGTCTCCCTGTCCTTCTGCCTCTCGCCTGCTCACGCTCTGTCTCCCCTGTCTCTGTCTCTCAAAAATAAACATTAAATGAATATATATATATATATATATATATATATATATATATTAAATACACACACATACACACATAGGTCATCTCTTTAACAATACAACCTTTGAAGGAAAATACTATTACCACCACTTTAATCTATGAGTAAACAAATCTACAGAGATCCAGTAACCTGCCTCTCATCACACTGATAATTAGGGAAGGAGCCAGCACCTAGATTTCCAACAGGAACACCTATGATTTAGTGCTACATCAAAGTGATTTAAGCTTCTATGTACATCAATAGTTACAAAGTTAGAAAGGCATGTTTTAGGAAACTTAAGGTTTTATTCTGTAGCCTTTCCAATTGTTCACAAGTGTAGCATGATTTATACTACTTTGTCATCTCAAATGTTAATTTCATCATAAAAATTATTAGCACTATAGATATATTACATTAGAGGATGTTTTTATAGACAAGAACTTTTGGCAATAATTTTCAAAAACTAAAATGACTTAAACTGCTTTATTATTGATACAGCAAATAAGAGTAAATGCTGAGTATAACTTGGGGAATATTAATATTCCTAGAAATGTTCTATTTGTGGAAAATGTTTTAATTAAAGCATTTCTCTGTTTTCTGAAAAATACTAGCTGTACACAATGTTACTTGGAGCTTCAGGTGAAGGATTCCATGATTTGAAGAGTTCAGGAACTCTGTGTTTCAAAATGCAGTTTAAACAATCTGAGAGATCCCAGATGTGAGGCAGGAGGGTAAAGATATGTATGGATCGATATTTCCACATTGGTTTGTAATACATAGGCCTATTACTTATAGAGGAAGAAAATAAGTCAATCAGGGACTTGTACATAAACATTTTGATGATACTGATCCAAAACAATGTTTTTCACACTTTTAAATCAGTACTGCCTTAAATAGTTAGTTAATAGCTATTGAATTATTTAAAAACACAGTTAACATTGTTACCGATAATGGAATTTTACATGAAGTCTCTTAAAAAGCAAATTACTATGAAAGTAAACTAATTTGGGAAGCCAGTGTTTGACTCAGGGCAAACTCAAACCTACGTGCACACATACCAACTAATGACCAAAATATGCTCATTATTTCACCCTGTCCATTTCAGTACATTTAGCATTTCCTCAAATCTTTTTTTTTTTTTTGGCCCACTCTCCCCTCCTGAAATCTTAAAATATAATTTCTCATAGTTAAGCAAGGATATTAGACCATTGTCACTAATCCTTATATGCCGTATTAAATATTTTGACTCAGTACCAATTTGTTTGAATAGCTTCCCCCCCCCAGTGTGAAAATTATAGTCTTTTGAAATTCAACACTTCTACTGCCTTTAAGAGCCATTCTAATTTTTAGTCCTGCTTTAAAATGTACTTTTACTCCAAAGTTCACATTGCACAATAGGATAACCGCATTCTTTAAAGAAATAATCAACAGCATTATTGCAAGTCCAGAGGAGTTAACTGCTAAATTTATGAGTACATGTTACAGCAATCTAGAAAGAGTCAAGAACAAAACTTATATAGATATAACAGGAAAAATGGACTGCCAATATTTAACAATATCTATTAATTTTATCCTTACATTGTTTCATTACATCTTTTCTAAGATGGGGCCAAAAATTTATTGTTCCCAGGCAGACTGTGTTGGTGATTTTTACTCTTTAGGAATATAAAAGAAGAATCAGAGTATGGGGTAAATAAAGAGAAGACCACAGAGTATTAAATAATGGTAATAGTGGGTAGGATCACAAACGTTTTCTACTTGTGATTATGGGAGGAAAAAAATCTGCGAGTTGATCAGGGACTGCCCTGAGATGAAGGATACTTTGGCCCCTGTACTTTATAGGACTCTCTATCCCTCCTCTAACTGTACCCCTATTCATGGAGCAAGGATTCTATGAGGCACAGTGGATGCCATAGTTATCTACTGGTAACATATCCATCCGGAGTCCATACCTGCCTAGGACTCTAAAATTTCCTACGTGAGCTCTCTTCAATAGTTCATTCCTTGAGTCTTTCCTCCTTAGGATGGATTGTACCATATCTCTGGGCTTAATGAGTGGCAGGGGATATGTTTATGGGAAGGTGTAAACATTTTCAAAATGCAGTCTGGGGTTCCCACACATATTTGTTTCAGGTTCCTCAAGGTACTGAGAAGAGGGTGTGGGGCATAACAGCCAGATGCCAGGTGTTGATTCTCCTGTGTCATTGAGTTTTGGTGGAAAACTCTAAAAAGTCTGGTAATTCTCAATTCAAACTTGACTTTGCAGATTGTTAGGGAGATAGCTTTATCAAAGTAGGAGGATGGAATGTAGTTCATTTAACAGTATTTCAGCTTGATTTATGAATCAGATATTTAATGTGGAAAAGTATCTCCATTTATATCTCATTCTGGCCCTAAAAACATTATGACTGGTCCTGTTCTGATCACATTATAATTGCTATTGGGGAGAGGCACATTGTATCGCTGAATCATTTGGGAGGAATGCTGAGTAGAATTGGATTGACAAAGTGCCTGGGTGACTGAAGAGTGAAGATGTGATGGAGGCTTAAGCTATGATTCAGGACATCTATAGAGCCATTATGAGCTAAGGAAAGGCTGAGTTGACAAGAGACTGCCACTGTCTATACTCAATGCAGAGTAAAGAGGCCAGTCTGGGCTCCACAGTTTAGGAACTCAGCCATTAAGATCAACAGAGAGAGCATCAACCACAGGCATACAGGATAAAAACAGTTGAGTCTAGAGATACCAGATGACATTACAAAGCATGAATCTTATCTGAGCACCACAAGGTTAAGAAACCAACTCTTCCCCAGATGCCAGTTTATAGTGAGAGTCAGGAGAGGGGGACTAGCTGAGAGACTGATCATTTTTAGTCTAGGGAGTCAGCACTGCCTAAAAGGATAGCCTAATCCAGAGCTGTACAGGTTAATGCAATAGATGAGACATAAATTGACCAAAATGAAGTATGTTTTCCTAGTACTTGGCAGTACTAGGAAAGACTAAATTGGTTAAAGAAAAAAAATAATAAATTGCACTGTCTCTGTTTATTTAAGTTGAAGTATTCGCAATTTTGTGACATCATTACTTAGGAATAAATGTGTTTATATATCACCCCTATATTTTTAAAGACATGCTACTGATGGTATTATGATACTTTACCCAAGTTCCTTTCATTCTAAAATGCTCAGAAGCCAACACTTCAAGTATCTCTTTTGGGTTTCACTGATCTTAAAAGTCTGGTATTCAAATTCTTAAAGTATCATAACTCTCTAAGCCTAAATGAATGACATAAAATAGGAATAGCTATCAGCACTTTGCCAGGGTTTTGTGTTGACGATGTGTCAGATGTCATGCTAAGTGTAGGAGCCTCTGAGATGAATAACTCATGGATGTTGTCCTCAAACAACAAGGAAAGGATGAATTAGAAACATGCTGCTGTGGTTACATGGGAAGGAGTGTCCAAGTCCCCCTCAGATAAACATGAATAATTTCCAAATGCAGTTGATGCTGGAGCTGAGTGGCTCTTCTACCTCTTTGGGTAAGGCCATTCAAGGTAGAGGAAATAGTTTAAACAAAAATTATAAGGAATTAGACATCGTATCATTGTTTAGGGATTTCCTTAGTTCAAGAAATCTATAACATATTACCATGGACTGGGTGACTTAAACCATAAGGATTTATTTTTCTAGTTCTGGAGGCTGGAATGTCAAAGATCAAGGTGCTGTAAGAACTGGTGTCTGGTGAGAGCCCTGTTTCTGGTTTGCAGATGGCTGTCTTCTCATTCTATCCTCCCAGGGCAAAAGTAGAGAGAGAAAACAAGCTCTCCAATCTCTTTGAATAAGGGTACTAATCTCATGCATGATAGCTCTACCCTCATGCCATAATCACCTCCCAGAGGCCCCAACTCCTAACACCATCCCATTGAGGATTAGGACTTCAACAATTCATTTTGAAGAAACATAAATATTTAGCCCATAACAAAGATCAAACTATTAAATTTAGCTGGGTCCTGTAATTACTGAAGAGGTAGGCAGACTCCATATTATGGAGAACCTCCTGTGTCCTATCAAGGGATTTGGATCCAACCTAGTAGGCAATGAGGAGTCAGTGAAGAAAGATTAAGCCAGGAATTGATATGACCAGTATGATACAACGATCCTGTTGCTGCTATAAGGTGCATGGATTGAAGGAAGGCAAGACCAGTATAAAGAGAACACGCAGAAGAAGGAAGAAGATGAATGGAGTCTGAATTAAGGTGGGAGAAAAAGGATGAATACAAGAGAGTGAGTACAAGAAGTCATAAGGAAGTAGAATTAATTGAAATTGGATGTCATTTGGATAAAAAGGATCAGGAAAAGGGAGTCACAGAGGAATGCTGAAGGACTAGCACAAAATGGTATCATTCACCATAGTTTGGAAAACAGTAGAGTTAGCAAGGAACAACAGTGAGTTCAACTTTGAACGAGTTCGAGGTACCTGTGAAGACTTAAAATTTGGATTCTTCAGGAGAAACTCGGAAAAGTAATGCAAGATGCTAAAAATTTCTTAAAGATATAATTGAATAAAAGAAATTTCAAAGCACCAAATGATCAGAGGGGACTAAAGAAAAAGGTGTTTTTAAATAAACAAATACATACCTTTAGGGTAGGTTGAAAGAGAAAGAGGGAGGAAGAGAGAGAAGGAGATTGGAATTGACTCTATAATCAATAATTACTCCACAATAAGAGTATCAGAGCAAAGGGGACATTATTTATTAGTGTATAAATAAATACTGGCACTCCATAATAATACTTCTTCTCTGAGGTAAAAATAATACACACAGTTGTCTATTAGAGAAAGATAATCTGCTATTTTTAAAATCGGCTTTCTTTGGGTATAATTATTATATACAATAAAATTCACGCTTTTCACTTTATATACCAATTAAGTTTTGACAAATACACACACACACACACACACACAAACATATGTATATGTACACATGTGTAGGTATACATATATACATACATACATATAGGCACATAACCACTATAACAAAGCACCATAACCACTATAGCAATCAAAATATAAAACTCTCAACTACTCCAAGAAGTTCCCCTTTTAGTAACTAAGATTTAAGTTTTAGTGAAAAAGAAAAAAATAATTACTAATTTGTTTAAGAGTATTCTGAGTTTTTGAGATGACAAGATATAAGGGCACACTGGTTTTATTTGCTTTATTTATCTTTTTGACACAAAGCACAGAGGATCTAATCAATAAAAATTCATTAAGTAATAAATTTTGCATTCTTGAATGCATCTCTGTGACATTCTTTTTCATTTTTCCCTTGGGATGTGATCTTAAATTGTACTCCACAGCTAAGCCCCCATAACTCTAAAATTAAATCTGAGATGGTCACTTCCTTAACCATCACGTGCCCTCATATGGACTCAGCCCATGTATAAGCAGACTTTGATTAGACCAGGTAATACCTCCTGATCAAATGTATTTTACAGCACTTTACTGATTATCATGCACATCAACTCTTCCCTCTTTCCATTCACAAAACCTAGTATCTAAGTCAAACTTCTGTTCACTGCAACCCTGCTGTGACCTTTCTCTGTCATATCTCAGGATTCTGATAGGGCAACATGAGAAAGACCCAGAATCAAACGGTAGGGTCACAGTTATGTAACTACTACCTTGTGAAGATGATGCAAATTTTTTAGAGACATGTATATGCAGCTGGCCAAGAAGAACAGCTAATTAGAGAACTTCAGGATCCTGAATATATTCGTAAAGAGAAATGATTAACTTTACATTTGTTAAGCATTTTCAAATTCCTGCAAGAAAAGCATCAACTAAATCTAGATCTAAATAGGTGTGTTTTAAGACACAAAACCAAGAAGACTGCTTTTTTAGCCATGGAATGTCACCTTGGGAGATATTACTTGAGTTCAAATAGATAAAATTCCTAGTACTTCATTATGTCTCTTCTACTTATGTGCCAAAAGAGAATAACTAATAGGGAGAGAAAGAAAGGTTTTATATTTTCAAGTCGCTATGAAAAATGTAATCCATTCATACAAAAGAACGTGTGATCATCACTAATGTGGACACCCGGCAGAGTTAATGGGCCTCTGAAACCTATTATATCAGTCAGTAGAAAGTACCTATAAAGCTAAAATTCGAAACTCCCATCACCACTGAATATTCAAATGAATACTATGGTTACTAATTCTAAAAAGGAAAATTACCACATTTATTGCTATATGCTAAAGAGAAAAAAATTAAATGTAGTTTTCCATCCTTGAGGACAAATTCTGTATCCTATTCAGCTTTATATCCATATTATCTACCAGAGTGATGTGAACAAAGATTCCCAATATATATGTTCTTTATATAAGCCTTGCAGGTAATAATACCTAAGGGTAGCCTGATGAGATGGCCATCCTTTCCAATTCTTTCTTTAAACGTTAGTAGTTGGACTAAAATTAAATCTCAGAAGTTAACAATAATTTCAATCATTCAAGTGGAAGTAGCAAAAATGGTATTTAGAAATGAACACACTAATTTGGATTCATACTGTATTTAATGTTTGTTCTTTAAAATTTCCATTTTTGTTGATCCCCTGACAGAATTGTTCATGTCCCACCTTTCCTCAAGTTGCCTTATGCATTCCTAGAGAACAGTTAGTTAAGGGAAGGGCTGGTTGGGCACTCGGGGGAATTAAGTTTAGTACATATCTTATGTTTCATAATGCTAATGCTGTCTGTGTGGAAGAATAAAAAGATCAATGATAGCCGTGATAATAAAGCCACAGAAACAGCTTCTCATGTGGTTAGAAAGCATCAAAATCAAACTTGCAAAATGAAAACTGACTTATCCCAGACTCTGACAACCAACTGTTATATGTCCACCCAAGTCACCAATGTGGCCTCCAAGAAGTTTAACACAGGTGCTTAGCAATGCTGTCTGCAGTGGCAGTTGTGAGTCGGAAGCCTCTACGAGAGCATACACCAGGTCAGTGAGACCGTCCCTTTATTGGCCTCTGTAGTAGACTCTACTGTTGGGATGTAGGCATAAAGGAAAGAGCTTTGTCTTAATCAGATTAATATTCCTTGCGATTAAAGGAGTACCCAGCAAAATATCAACCATATATTGCTGGCATGTATATTTCACATTAAATATTATTAGAATGCTTATACTACATATTTAATAAAAACAGGCATGTACATATGTAGACAGACTACATCTTTACAGGATATGGACTGTACAAATACATCTTATCTCCTTTCATTTAAAAAATGATTTTCCTTTTTACTGGTCCTCTATATCATCATTTAATATACCTCATAATTCCAAAAATCTCAATATTCTAGAAAGGGTCAAAACCAGCATATAAGTGAATGACAGAGAGCTTGATTAAGGATACACACAACAAAGTCATAGCTGCTCAGCCAACATAGTTTGATCATGGTTTGTCTCTTCAAAGACATCTCAGTTTCCGCTTTCCATGACAAATGAAAATACAATAGCATTTACCTACATAGTTTTAATTTTAAATGTTGAAATAATCGGGAGAAAAGTTAAATCCTTAGCAATAATACCAATATAATAACATATTCTTAGTGACAGAGTAAACACAACTGCTATGAAGAAATCTGTGGTATGGCTTTAATTCACACACACACACACACACACACACACACACACACACACACACACACAAATGTATATTCTTCATGCACTAACGGGTCCCAAGTGATAATTAAGTTGAAATACATAGCTTTGCCCTACTAATCACAAAATTTACCATAATTTCTGATTTAACTAGGGAGAAAGGTGGGGTGATATTAGATCCTGATTAAGTCTTCTGATTAACTCATAATTTATTTCACACATACTAGTTAAGCATTTCTTTAAAATAAATACTAGATTACACGTTAGATTTGACTTGGTGGGTAAAAGCTAGTAAGCATTGATGTAATATTTTCATGACAACACTTCAAAATTACCATGGTGAATATTTATTCTCCTTATACAGGACTGTGTGTTTGTGTACACACACAGACATACAAAACACGGACCAAATATTGGCTTTCACTGATCCCAAAATGTATTGCGTAAAAATAATCATTTGAATAAAACTTCTCCCATATTTTCCTCTTCACTCTCCTTCCCTTTAAGAGTTGAGACAGGGATGTAAGAAGTGTCTGAAGGATTTATGCAACTAGATGAAGCTTTCTATATATATGCTCTATATGCTCATGTACTCTTTTTCAATGCAGTAAGACAGTCTAGATAAATGGTTTCAAGGAAAAGAAAAATTTTCCCCTTAAACAATTGTCTATGAATTTAATACGTAAATGGAATGAGGACTTATCCTTAGAATGTCTTCTCTATTCTTTAAAATTCCGTTGTTCTTGAGGCGCCTGGTTGGCTGAGTTGGTTAAGCGTCCGACTTCAGCTCTGGCCATGATCTCATAGTTCACAAGTTCGAGCCCTGCATGGGACTGGGTGCTGATACCTCAGAGCCTGGAGCCTGCTTCAGATTCTGTGACTCCCTCTCTCTCTGCCCCTCCCCCACTCATGCTCTGTCTCTGTCTCTCAAAGATGAATAAATGTTAAAAAAATTAAAAATCCCCTTGTTCTTTTCACAAGTAAAATAAACATGTTCTTGAATCCTTCTGCCATTAACATCAGCCTCATTAAATCTCAGAGACTGAGATTTTATCTGCAAATAGCTCTGACGGCTCCCTCAATGGCAATGGCTCCTCTCTTTCTCACATGTTTTCATATAATGGTTATCCTTAACATTTACTCACTGTAAGTATAGAATTCAAATATTTGTAATAAGTTTGCAGATTTGTGCAAGCATCACTACAATCCAGTTTTAGCTCATTTCTATCATCCTCCCCAAATTCTCTCAAGTATATTTTCCATCATCTGTGCCCCATCCCCTGCAGACAATCCTCATTTTGTATCTATAAATTTGTCTTTTCTGGACATTTCATATTAAGTGAAAACATACAATAATATATTCTGGGTTCATCAATTTTATAGCGTACGTCAGGAGTTTGGTCTTTTTATTACTGATTAGTATTCTACTGCATAGATCTATGCATTGTGTTTGTCCATTCACCAGTTAAACTTGTGGACGGCTTCCAGTATTTGGCTATAATAAAAATGCTCTTATGACCATTCTAATATGAGGTTTTGCATGGATATAGGTCTCACTGTGCTTGGGCATATACCTAGTCATGTAATCATGTCATTTGATTAGCGTGTATTTCACTTTTAGAGTAGCTGTGAAAATGTATCCCTAAGTATTGCGCTCCTTTATTTCCCCATCAGCAATGTAGGGGGCTCCAAACTCTCTACATTTTGCCAACACCTGGTAGTTTCTTTTTGAAATTTTTTTTTAATGTTTATTTATTTTTGAGACAGAGGGAGACAGAGTGCGAGTGGGGGAGGGGCAGAGAGAGAGGGAGACACAGAATCAGAAACAGGCTCCAGGCTCTGAGCTGTCAGCACAGAGCCCGATGCGGGGCTCGAACTCAGGAACTGTGAGATCATGACCTGAGCTGAAGTCGGACGCTTAACCGACTGAACCACCCAGGCGCCCTGGTAGTTTCTTTTTGATTACAGCCATTCTTGTAGGTATGGAGTGGTATTTCATAAAGGTTAATGATGTTGAGCACCTTTAGATTTGCTTACCAGTCATTCATATGTCTCCTTTGGAGAGATCTCTCTGAATCTCCTGCACGTTCTTAAATGATGTAATTTTCTTAATATTGAGGTTTAGGTTTTCGAATATATTCTAGATAGACTCCTTCTAGGATATAAGTTTTGCATCATTCCCCTCCCCCTCTCCCCCGTGGCTTTTTTTTTCTCTCTTAGCAGGGTTTAGTCATGTTTATTAATCTTTAGTTTTTATGGATCATGCTTTTGGTATCATATGAGAACCTGTCTAAACCAAGGTAACAAAGATGTTCTCATAGGCCATACTCTAAGAGTTTTATAGTGTTAGCTTTAACATTTAGGTCTTATATATGATCCATCCTCAATTTTTTTTATCTTGTGAGATAAGGAGAGAAATTCAGCTTTTTGAAGGGGATATACAACTCTGCTATCACCATTTCTTGAAAATACTACCATCTTTCCAATGGAACTGCCTTGCCACTGTGGTTTTGTGAATCCGTTGACTGTAAATCTAAGGCCTTATTTCTTGACTTACAATGCCTATTCCACTGATTCATATGTCTTCACGATGACAGCACCTCAATCTCTTAATTACTGTAGCTTTATAAAGTTTTGAAATCAGGTAGGTCAAGTCCTCCAACTTCTTTCTTCATTTTCAAAATTATCTTGGCTCTTTTAGCTCCTCTAAATTTTTGTATAAGTTTAAGGAACACTTTGTCAATTTGTGCCTCCAAAAAACTTACAGAATTTTGATGGAGATTGCACTGAATCTTTCATGAATCTCCACAAATTCTCAGTTTTGGGGCACAAATTTTACACCTATTTTGTTAATTGTATCCCTAGGTGTTTTTTTTTTCCTCACTGTTTTGTGTGTTTAGAAAGCTTTCTTGGGGTGCCTGGGTGGCTCCGTCTGTCAAGTGTCTGACTCTTCATTCTGACTCTTGATTTCAGCTCAGGTAATCATCTCGTGGTTATGAGATTGAGCCCAGGGGGCACCATGCTGGGTATGGAGCCTGCTTAAGATTCTTTCTCTTCCTCTCCCTGTCCCTAACTCACCTCAAAAAAAAAAGATATAATTGACTTATGGCATTATATTAGTTTTAGGTATACAACAATGATTCAATACATTTATATAATGCAGGATGGTTACCAAAAAAAAAGTCTCATTACTACTATCATCACATAGTCTTGTATTGTGATGAGAACTTTTTTTTTAAATTTTTTTCTTACATTTTATTTATTTTTGAGAGGGAGAGACAGAGCACAAGTGGGGGAGGGGCACAGAGAGGGAGACACAGAATCCGAAGCAGGCTCCAGGCTCTGAGGTGTCAGCATAGAGCCCGACGGGGGGCTCGAACTCACAGACCGTGAGATCATGACCTGAGCCGAAGTCGGACGCCCAACTGACTGAGCCACCCCGGCACCCCATGATAATGTCACTTTTTAATGAACATTTTAAGTGGTAATTCCATTTAAACAGATGACACATTTTTTTGAAACAACAACGATGCCTGTGAATAGCTATGGCAAACAGTACAGCAGGAAAATCACTGGTTTCTGAGTCACAAATGCCTGCCCTGTTCTTGGTCATTTGGGAGGTTTGTCATTTGTCTCAAAATATAATCAATGAGCCTCAGATTCTTTATGAGTAAGACGACCATAAAAACACTTGTCCTCATGAAAGAGGATTTGATATGAAATGAGAAATAGCATTTTATAAACTAAGGAATTCTATGTTTATATTTCTAGTATCTCCTATTTTGAATATCACACAAATAAAATCTAAAAACATGCACAGATGTATGGGTGAGTTGAGAAAGACAGAGGTAGAGACCTTGGAAATGATGGTGTCTTTAGGACTCAGCATAATTGTCTGAATGAGTCAAGAGTCAATAAACGGTTTAGCAGTCTCTGTCAGCTAAAAGCATACATTAAACAAAAAGCAAATATTTAGGGCTATGAAGAAAAACAAGTTCAGGCCCTGCACCCAGAGGCCTCCTATACCTTTGTTTGTTTGTTTGTTTGTTTGTTTGTTTGTTTGTTTGAGAGAGAGCGCTGGTGCACGTGAGCAGAGGAGAGGGAGAGGGAGAGGGAAAGAGAGACTCTTAAGCAGGCTCCATGCCCAGAGGAGAGCCCAATGCAGGGTTCAATCTCACAACCTTGAGATCATGACCTGAGCTGAAATCAAGATTCAGACACTTAACCAACTGAGCCAACCAGGTGCCTCTCCTGTGGCTATTTATCCTTTTCCTGGTTTCCAAAACGCACTGCATCTATGATATATAAATATATTACATGTAGGTGTGTATGTGAGTATGCATGGGAAGAGCTTTTGTAACCTCTGCCTACCTCACATTGGCCCTCAGAGCCTGCTTTTGAACTGGAAACATGGCTTCTGTACAAGATGGATCAGTCTGTCTCAGGCTGTCTTTTCTCTGGCTCTGACTCTAGCTGTCTTTTCAGATCGTCTTGGTGCCTCTGGTTGTTCCTGGCCCTCCTTCCTGTGTCTCCCACTCTGTCTTTTTTCTGCCTGTTTTTATCTATTGCCATCTGTCTCCTTTCACTCCCTGATCCTCCAGCTGTCATCTCTAGTTGGATTCAGTGGCAACATGAGATTTTATTTTTGTGACTAAGCCTGAGGGATCATGGATTCTTACAATCTGTGTCACTGGGGATTGTGGGTACTGGTACAAGGCTGTGACCAGGGTCTGCCCCCACAGACCAAAATGTACCGAATCCCCACCCCCCTCCATGGTCTATTTGATTTTCTTTTCACGTTTTGCGTATAGCATTGGGCCACTACCCCTTATCCTCACCATAGTTCTGCACTGTCACCAAAAAAAAAAGCTCTTAAAAATTCAAAAAAATCAAGATTGTTATATCTAAAATCTTCTGTACAAAATCAAGGTGGTGTTATATTTCTTGTATTACCACCCATATCTTAACAACCCTCCGCTCTCTTTGAAACATACCCACTTGAAGCTTGTTCAAAATATGTATTATTTATTATGACCATTATCATTACCATCATCACACCATTATATCCATCATCTTTAGTATACAACTACCATCCTGTTCAGGAATTTGTTATTATTAGAGATAAAATATCACTGACCCTCACTGACACTTACCAGTTAGTATGAGTGAAATGTTAATGGGACTTGAATCCTGTATGGGCCTAACCAACCTGTAGAAACATGTTATAAGTCCAGGTCTATCTAACTATTTTAGAAGCTGTGCAGATGTTTATGAACCTACCAAAAGGCATTACTGATATACTTGTAGTTATCTCTGCTTTTTAATTGCAACTACTTTTGTCTGCTTGGCTCCTAGCAATGTGTCCTCAAACAGGATCTTCTATTATCTGAAAGCCAGGAAACTAAAACACTTTGGAGTTTGCTTCAGAGATAAAAACTGGAACATCTTCCTACTTTATAGATGAGGCTTAGGAAAAGTTTCTGAAATAAAATAGTTCACTACTACAAAAAGAAAAAAAATAAACTTTGTAATAAATGAAATAAATGAATTCCCAAGGTAGTCTATGATTGAGAGGTAATTCTATAGGACATAACTCATCAATGAGAATATTCTGACTTACTATTAATATAAGACAAAATGCACCTTACATTTTCCTAGTTACATTCAAGGGCCTTAGGAAGGAAAAGGTGCCTCAATTTAATTTATGTGAAAATAAACCCCGTTTTAATTACCTGAGATTCATCAAATTGCTACCTTTGGAAGATACACAGAATAAGTTACTATTAAGGTCACAATAAGACTAATCTATAAGAGGAGTAATTCACTTCCTACATTGAAAAAGAAATGGGGGAAAACCAGGGTGAAGAGTGAAGAAAAGGTGAGAAAGAAAAAAGGAAAGACATCAAAAGAAAGAAAAAATATGAAATATGAAAGTGACTAGAACTTAGATCCTCTCTGTTTAGATGTTAGAGCAAATTTATTTAGGGCTCCTCTGTTGAAGAAACATGGTGGAGTCCCTTTTTACTTGTTTCAGACAAGTAACTGTAAGACACACTGTAAGATAACAAGATGCATGTTAAACATGTTAAACATTCAAGATTTCATGTTAAATACAGAGCATGTTACTTGAATATGATCTTGCGTGAGTGCGTGGAGGGGGCCACTGGTGTGGGAGGGCATTGGAACAAGAATTTGTACCTAGGAAATATTTGGCCCGTCGACCCAAGTGGGAGGTACTACTGGCAGTTAGTAGTCACAAGCCAGGAATGCTGCTACACAGACTACAAAGCATAAGCTAGGCCCCCACAATCAAAAATTATCTATCCCTAATATCAGTAAATGAGAAACTCTGACCCAGGTCAGTTGCTGTCACACTTTAGCCATCAGAACCACATGGAGAACTTGTTAAAAACAGAGCTTGCTAAGTGGGATACCCAGTATTTCTGACTCAGTAGGTCTTGGGTGGGTTCCTGTAATTTGCATTTCTTTTTTAAAAATATTTTTATAAAATTTTTTAATGTTTCTTTACTTTTAAGAGACAGACAGAGACTGAGCATGAGTGGGGGAGGGGCAGAGAGAGAAAGGGAGACACAGAATGTGAAGCAGGCTATAGGCTTTGAGCTGTCAGCACAGAGCCCAACATGGGGCTTGAACCCACAAACCGCTAGATCATGACCTGAGCTGAAGTCAAGACCCATAACCAACTGAGACACCAGGAAGTCCCTAGAATTTGCATTTCTAAGAAATTTCTTAGTGTTGCTAATGCTACTTGTCTGGCACCACATTTTGAGAACCATCATCTTGACTTAAATCCCTCTGATAGAAGCACTCATAAAATCGTACATTTCTCCTCATATACGATATATTTACAGTAAAAAATATAACGTCCATCTTCCTTTCTAGATTCTAAGCTCAATTAAGCAAGAGAAATGTCTGTTCCATTTATCGCTGCTTAGTCACATAACAGTCACTCAAATTTCCAGTGAATAAAAAATTTATTGAACTTCACTATTTAGAATACTGCTACAAAGTTTCAAAATCTAAGAGACTGAAGGCTCTTTTCCTTATAGAACAACAACAAAATGCTTTTTAATCACAGATTTTTAATATTAGGAGAGGAAAGTCTGGTAAGGGAACATTTACTACCATTTATATATCTTCTGCCTTGTAAGTTGAAAGCCTCAACAAAACTGCTCAAATTGTTTGAAGCCTTTAAGAATTTACTTAAAATATTTATATAAGTCATTGACACTAATGAAAACCATGTATCTCATAACTGAGCCTCACTAAATCAAAGAATTGACTTACTAGAACATATTGTTAAATTTAAAAAAAGACTATTAGCATGGATGCAAAACAAAAAAGACAAACTAAAAGGAATAAATAAGTATAATATAATACCGACCAATAGGCTCAACCTTTATTCATCACTCCCTTCTTACCGAGACTATACTATCTCCAGTTTTCTAATCTGTATTCCCACATAAAACTAAAGCCAAGCTGGGTACAGAACCACTAAAGACAACTCTACTTAGATAGATCATGGAGCAAACATTGATAATTCTGGCAAGTATTACAAGCTTGATTTTCTCCCCTTACATTTCTCCCACTTATGAAACCCTCTTGAAAGGAAAAAATAAAGTCCGCAATAATAAATTTTAATGTCATTGCAAGGAGTGTCTACTCCATATACATTTAAAACACACAGTATATAGTTAGCGATTTATTTCTTTAGATCTGTGATCAATATAAAACCTGATCTCTCAGTAATCATTAAAGGCATTAAATAAATAGCAATTTGATTTAATCTTTCTCTTTTGTGATCTACTCACATGCAAGTAACGAAAAAAATCTCCCTAAAGTTCCACCCTGATCTCCTTTCTCTTACAAATCTTAAACAGTGGTTCATTGAACAATGAAATACTATCAAAAAAAATTCTGAATTTGGAAAATCAAGAATTAGGCTAGGTCAGAAACACTCCCATAATAACACTTAGAAATACTGGATGAAATACACGCACGCGCGCACACACGCACACACACACACACACACACACACACACAGAGAGAGAGAACAGGTATGTTTGTAAGATTGAAAGAAAAATAGAAATCTAGAGTAATAGACATCCAAGCTGAATGGTAAGAGCCATGGTGAAAAGGGGCAGGGGTAGTGAACAGTTACAATAAGGAAACTGTACTATAATGTCCATTTCAGGCAGTAGTGAGACTACTGCATCAAACCTAAGACTCTACAGGATTATAAGCTTACTGAAGAAAAAACCTTCACCTACTGATACATAAAACTAAGATGCAACTTGTCTTGATCTGGGTCTGAGAAGGATTGAAAGACAAAAGAGTTCCATGATAAATCAAATTACTAGGTCTATGTTCTTGCACAAATTTGGAGTCTAAATTTATGCTAACCATATGTGATTTTGGAAACTCAGAGCCAAGAAATAGGCACATTACAAGGGCTCAATAGACACATGTGGTTTGTGGCTACTGCAATGAACACTGCAGATCCAGAGAATGAGACAGGTAAAGGATATTGCGAACATAACCATAGGACATCCTCGAAAACCATAGTAATCATTTATCCTAAACATCCACAGGTAAAAGTAGAAAAGTTTCCTGGAAGAGAAAATAGTTCATCTGACTTCAAAATTCAAATAGACATATATGGGTCACATATAAAAGCCCCTCCCAACCTCGTCCCTCACTACTTCACATAGAATCTTTATCCACTAACAAATCCCACAGCAAAAAGCTTACCCTAAGTCATATAAATCATAGCATGCTGAGGCACCCAGCTGGAAGCCTATATTCCTGCCTCTAGTTTCACACAGCACCATTACTCAACCTCATCTTTGGCTCTTAATGCTACATTTATTTATGTTCTCAACTTTTTTTTCTTGTGACTAATATTATCATTTTATTTTATTGGATTTTTTT
The DNA here is from genome assembly GCF_022079265.1 of Lynx rufus. NCBI lineage: Eukaryota > Metazoa > Chordata > Mammalia > Carnivora > Felidae > Lynx > Lynx rufus. The sequence goes on along the minus strand of NW_025814834.1, from coordinate 99,833,342 downwards.
AAGTTATCTCAAAATCTTTCTGGAGTTAAAATAAGAAACTGTACTGTAAAATAATAAAATGTGAAGAACACTAAATCAGGAAGAAGAAAAATACAATATAAGGGGGACATAAAATTTAAAAAGATGAAGAGGATAAAATAAACTAATGAAACTCTACATGGTTCATAGGATTGAGTATGTCATTGAACTTGCTGAAAACCAATGTAAGAGAAAAACATCATCAGTCCATTAATCCCTAGTACCTTAATGAAAGAAACAGAGTGGGTTTTTTTAGAGAAGAAAAACTTATGCCACTAAAGTTCATTTTCCCCCTAATATATGGAAATATTATGCACACACACACAATTGATATTTCTAAACCATAACTCATTACCTCTTATCCCTAGGACCTGGAAACTATTACTTTGGTATATTTTTTACAAAATTCATCCACGTAGGGGCACCTGGGTGGCTCAGTCAGTTGAGTGTCTGACTCTTTATTTTGGCTTAGGTTGTGATGTCATGGGTTGGGCTCCACACTGAATGTGGAGTCTGCTTAAGAGTCTCTGTCTCTCTCTCTTTCTCTCTCTCTCTCTCACCCTCTGCCTCTTTCCGCACATATATACACATATATACACACATACATATATATATATACATACATATATATACATATATATGTATATTATTCATGTTATTAGCATGTATCAGAATTTCATTCCTTTTTTTTAAAAAAGTTTTTATTTAAATTCCAGTTAACATACAGTGTAATATTAGTTTCAGCTATACAATATAGCGATTCAACAATTCTATACATCACCCATCATGACAAGTGCACTCCTTAATCCACATCACCTATTTAACCCATCCCCACAACTACCTCCTGTCTGGTAACTATCAATCTGTTCTCTGTAGTTAAGAGTCTCATGGTCTCTTTTTTTTTTCTTTTCTTTTGTTTCTTAAATTCCACATATGAGTAAAATCATATAGGTACTGTCTTTCTCTGACTGACTTATTTCACTTAGCATAACACACTCTACCTTCTTCCAGGTTGTTGCAAATGGCAACATTTCATTCTTTTTTAAGGCTGAGTAGAATTTCATATCTTTTGAAGGCTTAATAATATTCTATTGCATATGTATACCACATTTCATTTATCCATTCATCCACTGATGAATACCTGAGATGCATCTACATTTTGGCTACTGTGAATAATACTGCTATGAACGTTGGTATGCAAATATCTCAGGTCCGCGCTTTCAGTTCTTTGGGGGCATGTGCCCAGAAGTGGATTTCTAGATCATGTAGTAATTCTATGTGTAATTATTCGTGGAGCCACCATGTTGTCTTCCATAACAGCTGTGCCATTTTATACTCCCTCCAACTATGCACAAATCATGAATTGGTCCACATCCCAGTCAACATCTGTTATATTCTGTTGTTTGTTTTTGACAATAGCTATTCTCATGAGTGTGAAGTGGTATCTCCTTGTGGTTTTGATTTGCACTTCTCTAATGATTAGTCTGGTTTAGTACTTTTTGCCCACCAGTTTTTCCATCATAGTTCGTGTTTAATTTGAAATTCCATCCACATTAATAAGCCTCTCTCCCTCTTCTTTCCAGCTAGAACTCCAAGTCTTATAAAGAGACTTATTTATTTTTTAGTATGTACTAGAAAACCCATATTACTTTTAATCTTAAGGTGCATGAATGTCAGCTGTTTAGCACTAAGAGATTCATAAAATGAATTTAATTAAAAAAAATACATGTTGGGGCGCCTGGGTGGCTCAGTCGGTTGAGCGTCCGACTTCGGCCCAGGTAATGATCTCGCGGTCTGTGAGTTCGAGCCCTGTGTCAGGATCTGTGCTGACAGCTCAGAGCCTGGAGCCTGCTTCGGATTCTGTGCTACCCTCTCTCTCTGCCCCTCCCCTGCTCATGCTCTCTCTCTCTCTCTGTCAAAAATAAATAAACATTAAAAAAATTACAAAATAATACATGTTATAAAATAAATTATGTGTAAACAAAAATTCAGACACAAAAATTCTGTTATCATTTTTATTCATTTTTTCTTAGTGATAGCTTTTACAGAATAACCAAGAGTCATTTCTCACCTTCAGAATTCACACCTATGTCTAATGAATAAATTTACACGGATTAGTCATATTCTTAATATGTTTCACACACTGTAGTGCAAGCTGTTTTTTACTACATGATTAAGGAAAGAGGACACGGGATTATGAATATTTAAGTTGCCATCTGCTTTCCTATTCAGCATCATTTTCCATTTTTAAAAGCACCCTGGAGGGGCGCCTGGGTGGCGCAGTCGGTTAAGCGTCCGACTTCAGCCAGGTCACGATCTCGCGGTCCGTGAGTTCGAGCCCCGCGTCGGGCTCTGGGCTGATGGCTCAGAGCCTGGAGCCTGTTTCCGATTCTGTGTCTCCCTCTCTCTCTGCCCCTCCCCCGTTCATGCTCTGTCTCTCTCTGTCGCAAAAATAAATAAACGTTGAAAAAAAAAAAAAAAGCACCCTGGAGACATTTATCTCTAAGGGATTTATCATGGAGACTATTGTTGTAGCCGTAAATAACTTAAACAATACTAAGGTTGTGCTTATCAATCTTAACACTTGGGGAATGAAACTCTGCCCTGCTGTCTTAGATTCAACTTGATCATCTATTAACATACTTCCCACCACTGATATAATTAATGTGGCTGAGGAAGTGCCTCTTCTATCACTTTTACTCCATTTTGAATCCACAGACTCCCTCTGTTGAATCTATGCCATGGTTTGCAAATCTCCAGGGAAGAAATGAGATGGATCCCATCTCCTTGGGCCAATAAAAATAGTATTGCAATTAAGTAGCTTTTTCAGACTTAGGTGACCACAAGATGGGGGTGGGGAGAACTCTGGGTCAACAGCTTCATTTTGCCCTACAAAGTGTAGAGCTTGGTAACATGTTACTTTTTTAAAGCTGGAAACCTATCTTTGTGGTTAAATCAAAGGGTAGTCTGCATTAGTAAAAGAGCTGCAACAACAGAAACAGAGTCGTTTGCTGCTTGATCAACACACTAGACAAGATTCACAAGGAATCTCTTCGGCAATATTAGGGAATGTCACGTCATTTTGGATCAATTCAAACATCACCTTTTCATGGAAACTGTTCATCAGATGAAATCATGTAGGGGGCTGGATCAGATGACATTTGAAATCTCTTATGATTCTAAAAGGTTGGCATTTTTTCATATGTAATTATCAATAAATGATATTCTGATTTAACTTCATGCAGTCATGTGTTTAATCACCATTGAGACTTTATGCTTCTGTTAAAGAAATACTGTACCTTATACTTTATGAAATTGTCACATCCTACAGATTATTAAACCTGAATTTTAAATTGACTGTTGACAGAATAAATTACTAATCATTATTTTGGTAGAAAATTTACTGATTGAATGAATAATTTTGAAAGTATTTCGTATAAACACCAATCCTTACTTTAGAATATAGCTGGTACACAAACTACATGAATATTCAGAACCAGAAAGTTTCAAATTAGGTGAGTTTTCCATGTTTTTAAAACTCTTGAAGTCTTAATTTTCCATTTATTATAATTCTTTTGTAGTCCCCACCCTGTCCTCCACTGTATCCAAAGATCAATACCATGCCTCTACGTGGGCATCAGTAAATGATGTTTAAAAATGGCTGAATGGCTACATCAGTGTACTGTTGAGTGTGCCCAAGAATCTGCCAATACCTTGCTCATTTTTGTCCCCATGTCTAAAGTGTCCTTGCCCCTGTAAAGACTCAAAGTTTTTATATTATATATGTTAGTACTAACATATATAATCTGGCACTTGCATTGCTTACTGGCCCAAAGGGTTTCCTTACTCTCTTGCAAGCACAATCCCATCATATAAAGACTACACATTAATCCTTGCGTTACACATTATGTGAGACTGAAAAAATGCTCACAAAAGTTGAGATTGTGCAAAGTGATCTTAATAATCAGTGGAAAAACTATGATCGTCCTGTGGACTTTAATGTTTTTTTTCAAAACATTATAAACTTCCTTATGGTTAGTTATAAATATATGGGGAAATGACAAAAATAGTAAAAAACTAATATTTAATACAATGTAATTTAAAACATTATAAACATTGAGATTTACATTTTTGTTTTTTTTATGAGAAACTTATTAAGAGTACTTTAAACAAAAAAGAGTATTTCGAATCTTACTGGTCTTTTTGTTTTATATATATAACTTAATGATACAAAGCATCATTTCTATGCCTTAATTGTTAAACCATTTTGTATGTTTGGATTTGTTTCTAACATTTTATCTTTCATGCCTTAAAAGTTGTGAAATAACTCTAAGAATTCTTTTAATGCTAAGTTTTTTAAGTTTTGTTACTTCCTCTGGGTCACTTTCCTCTGTTTGTCAAAACCCCTTTTCTCATTTATGTCCATCATTCCCCCTCCCTAAAGTTTCTCTGGCTTTATCTAGATTCTGGATTGTCAGCTATCAACATCCCCACATCAGCTATTTCTTCCATAAATCCACTTACATCACAATCCATTTACATTCAATTTTCACTTTTCTCATTATCACTTTTCATTTGTTTGATGCACTTTTATCTTTGTTGGCCATCTTCTTCATCTGATTATTCATTTCTGTAAAATGTGACGCGCTTTACTTAGCTGGTCTACAAACTGAATAAAAGATGCACAATGACCAATGACAGATAGACCCTGAAGAAATAACATGATTGGCCATTGATCACAATGCACATCTTTTATTTACACAGTGAGGTGTGGACTAAAGAGCTAGCAGTAAAGTCTGCATGTTATGCAAATTACACACAGGTAATATACCATGGCAATTTAAATATGAACCATAGTGTTGGAGGACTGATGCTGTTGAGCTAAACCATGGTACCTGAATTCCTACCTATCAGAACTATGCAAAAAGAGAACTGTGTGTGTGTGTGTGTGTGTGTGTGTGTGTATGTGTGTTCTAATATTTGTTGTGTTTTGTGCCCAGATGATAACTTAGCCAATTTTATTGTTAGAAATAGAACTTTACTGGGGCGCCTGGGTGGCTCAGTCAGTTGCACGTCCGACCTCGGCTCAGGTCATGATCTCATGGTCCGTGAGTTCGAGCCCCGCGTTGGGCTCTGTGCTGACAGCTCAGAGCCTGAAACCTGCTTCAGATTCTGTGTCTCCCTCTCATTGACCCTCCCTCATTCATGCTCTGTGTCTCTCTGCCTCAAAAATAAATATTTAAAAAATTTAAAAATAAATAGAACTTTATAGACATTTTTGTCTCTAGCTTTAGCAGATCCCAAACATCTTAAGTGAGACTGCCTTCCTCTGATTTATTCCATCTAATTACACTTGTCATTAAACAAGTGCCTCACCCTAAGAAACAAAACTGCACTTCTTTTTCCAGGACATTAAAATGATGAACAGTAATATATATCAGTAATATATACATATGTATATATTACTGTAATATATATATGTGTGTACACATATTTATAAATATAGTTTATAAATACACATATTTATAAGTATATTTTATAAATACCCATATTTATAAAATATATGTGTATATATATATAAATAAACTAAATTCAAAATACTTCAGTTATTACATATGAGAATATAATGCGTAGCCTCAAAACTGAAGGAGTTTCCAATATACCTTAGAAGAAATGACCAAACAATATGAAATAATTGAATAAACAATTAAAATATATTAGATGAAAGATGTCAGTAGTTTTTGTTTTCTAGAAATATATTTTTTATGATCATCAGCCCAATGACAGTCATGACCACTCAGAGTGCTTTGTAAAATTAGACATTCGTGGAAATAAACTTAGACCAAAGTCTAATCTCCATGGATACAAGTCTAAAATTTTATATGATTAAATGCCACCTGTAATCAGTGGGATTAAGAACCACTGAGAAAGACAATACACAAGCTTTGACAATTACTGAGGACTGAAATACAAAGAAATCTTTACTGCTTTTGTAAAGAAGTAGAACAAAAATAACTCAGGGAAGGGTCAAAGAGTAGCCGGCATTCCAAGCATGTAGAAGGAATGCGGAGAGGGGATTAAGATTAGTAAAGCTTATTGATGACAACAAGCATGGATATTTAAATAAATTAAAGAACAAAAAAAATGGATAATAAATATGGGTATGTTTTGGAAAAATAAAAGAACCATACTTCTAAAGAAGGTGGGAGTGATGATAGAAAGTCATCTGAGGCAGGAGGTTAAAGTGAAAAGAAAAAAAGAACAAAATAAGACTGGATCAAAACAAATTTTCTCTTATTATTGTTGTTCTGCATGACCCTATTCTCAATACCAAAATCAACCTGCTACACACATTTGTCTTCTGTAAACTGTGTTAGGTTTCTCAACCCATTTGTAAGTTTCAAAAAAAAAAAAATTCATCGGAACTCCTAAAGCTTTCACACAGCAGATTACTTCTTTACCTTCTTAAATCCATAATCTCTTTTTCTTAAGATCTAAGCAAATGCTTCTTGGCAATGTCCTACAGCTGAATATAGCACACAAATGTCCATTCCCTTCTTATCCCCATTAATCATGTGACCCTGGATTGCTCTACATGGTATTAAAACTACCATCATGGATCCATCTTCAGAAGGGCCAATGTATGTCCTTCAGAAGAGTGTTTCACTCCTGTTTATTCATACGAATGCAGGCCATTGGGTTTTCAAGGCCACAAAATACAATGTTGGGCTCACAGAGGGGTAATAATGACATACTTTCTGACACTTCATTCTAGTTGCAGAAATAGTTCAGTAGTACATCAAGTGGAGGCCACTGTCCCAACCCAAGAAAACCTGATATGCTGCAGCAGACAGCCTCTGTTCCTCTTGCACGACACAGAGTCCACCATATTCATTCAGACGTCAAAATTCTATGAAATCCCTACAACCTACAAGGGCCTAGAGATATAGGAATAAAACCTGGAAAGATTTACATCCTATTAAAGAATATATGCATATACTTAAGCCTCCACTTAAGTGTTGCCGTTTATTACATGCCAAGCATGCACTAGAGATAGCAAGAGTGTGAATTCAAGGGACGAGTGGTGAGCTCTACAAGGGTAGAAGGAAGCACAAAAGGTTCAGAAAGGTCTACTCAGGGAAAGTATCCTGAGCATAGCTGTGAAAAATGAAATTAGTGCCTGAAGAATATGCCATTTTAGGAAGAGAAAAGTCATGTGAACAAAGCTTTGACCCCGCCTTTTCAAAAAAAAAATTTTTTTTCAACGTTTATTTATTTTTGGGACGGGGCAGAGAACGGGGGAGGGGCAGAGAGAGAGGGAGACACAGAATTGGAAACAGGCTCCAGGCTCTGAGCCATCAGCCCAGAGCCTGATGCGGGGCTCGAAGTCCCGGACCGCGAGATCGTGACCTGGCTGAAGTCGGACGCTTAACCGACTGCGCCACCCAGGCGCCCCTGACCCCGCCTTTTCAAATAGAGATTACTCTTTCCACCCCCTACATGCTCTTTGGACAATATTTCACCTTTATCTTGGCACACCCTTCCCTTCAAGGATATCCTGGATCTTTATTTCACATAGGCAACATCTGTACATATCTGAAGAAGAGAATGAGAAACCTTCACAATGTATTACTTTTGCACAAATCCATAATATTAACAATAAACCAATAAGATAATGACAGTTAACATTAATCAAGTATTTGCCAGCCCTTTTACTAAACACATACACATAAACAAGTACAATCTGGTTGGATTGTCTCATCAATCCTTTTAGAAGGTATTATTTTTAGTCTGACAATTTTGAAGAACCTACTAAAGATCTGAGAGGGTTAGCAATATGCCAAATCTCACATAGTTAATCACAGACATGGCAGGAATTAAACACTAGGTCTATCTACCTGCAGAGTCTGGGCTCTTAAACACTTTGCCACACTGCCATAGATATAGACTGAGATTCAAAATCCAATCAATGTTCTTGGCTCTAAATTGGACACTGTCCCAAATATTTCAGATTATACTTGCAGAATAGGTTTTCTCATTTCAAATTATCTCCAAAGAGATTTTATTTTCTAAGAAGTATGTTTATACACCCTATTGTTTTTATAGTAAAAAAAAAATTACTTTGTACTTTTGAAGTTGATAGCAAATTTGCTCAGATAGTTGGAAAAGAATTTTAATATGCAATTATAACAGACACACATTTGCAAGTAGTATAATAGGTTAGAAGAAAGAACAAGGGGAAAACACTAAGTGGCAAAATATCTTACATTTCTATCCTAATGTTATTGATTACCTTAAAAGGACAAAGGAAGCAGTAACTGAATTTTTCTACCTATTTCTTGGAAATATAAAACATACATCTACTCTTGCCAAAAGTTCGGGAGGGGGGTAACAGTAAAGTATCTTTTCTTGATGACTTAAATATTTTTCCAGAAAATGGAACAATAAGTTAGTATTAAATATAAAAATAATTATTTAAATTGTTCTAAATGTGTATAACCTCTAATCCCATGAAAGCTCTTGAAGACTTTTTGCATGGCATTTCAAATTGTGCATGATCATAATGATAGTATAAATAAACCCACAGTCCAAAAGGCACTGACTGATGCCACTCTTCCAGAGTCCAGAGTCCACATTAGCAATATTGGCCCTCTCTCTATGAAGTTTCTATCACACTTACCAAAGACCTTTGCTCCCAAACAGGCCACAGCATGAAAGTAAATTGCCCTTAAGTATTGATACCTCCTTCAAAACAAGCACAAACACATAAAAAATCAGTTCAAACATTTCCTCCACTGTGAAGCTTGTCTTGAGTCCTCCTACCGAGAAGGGTTTATCCATGCTTCTGTGTGTCCCTTTCTACAATGTATATGGCTCTCTTAGCTCATCTGTCACTCCATTTCACCTGAAATGGCTGCTTTGGGAAGATGAGGAGTCAATTTCACTCATCCTGCAATTTCTCAAGACATAATTCAATATGTGGTTAAGTAGTAGGTGTTCAATCAACTTTGTTTAATGAACAGAACACAATTTACTTGGCCCTGAAATGAGCCAGTATTTCAGAAACTTTGGTGATAAAGATTGAATTAATTTTTCAAGTACCCAATTTTAGACGAGTAACATGATCTAAATGTAAAATGACCCAAGAACTTTCACACCATAGATTTTTATTTCTCCTGGTCAATTTTATGTTTGTGTTGCTCTTGCTACTGTTGTCTAGCTTATAAATTATACTATCACCACCACCTATATATATAGTCATTAATATTTTTCAGAGTTCCTTAATATTTATTATCCCACCCTGTTTCTGAAAGAAATTGAGCAGAAAGCTATGTCTAGATTCTTAAAAAATAAAGTGAGTCACAGTTTATACTTGTTATTTATCTAAAGATACATGGAAAATGACTGTTAGAATTGGTCTGGAACTCAATTTTCAGAAATTTAGGAAATCTCATAATGCAGAAATGTGCATTTGGATATGAGCATGTTAGTCATTAAATCTGAAAGACACATGAAAGATAAATCTCGGTTAAAGTTAAGTGACAAGCTCATTTAGACAACTTCATCTTTGAAAATACCAGTCCTTTTAAGGGGGAAAACTAATGGAGTTAATAAAGGAATCAGGAACAAAATCTGGGGTATCTCCAACTTGGGAGGCCCTGAAGGTGGACCCCGTGTGAAGAAGACATATGTTTGCAAGATGTTCCACTTTTAAAGTAAAATTAGGAGTATAGAAAACATTTAGTATATGTGAATCTTAAATAGAAAAAGAAACTGTGTGTTGCACAGAGAAAAACAGTATCTTACTAATAGAATGAATGATGTCATGGGAGTAGAAATCAGTTCTTTTATTTACATATATGCCTTTGCATATATCCCACATACAAACAGCCAAATCAATCCTGCCTGAATTTAGAAAATCATTAAGATTATGACAGAAATCAGCAAACATATCCTTATTGGTTTTTAATTGGGTACAAATATATAGACAACCTAAAAAGCCATGGCAATTAGATCCATCGATTTAAAATGAAAATGAGGAGTGCACCTCTTTCATAGCATATGAAACACTTATAAAAAATATACACTTCAGGACATAAGAATATATAAATTAATAATAAAAAAGAAATACATAGACTGTATTGCCTAAGAACTGTTAACCTCATAATGAGGTATGATCTTAACCATGGAAACAAACATGGCCCCCAACTCTTAGTGTTTGATATAGGAAGTAGAAAGATCCTTTCGCTGGGGGCAAGGGGACAGGAATATGCATCTGCTGCATCTGATTTAAGTGGAAGCCTCTTCTGGACTGATCACAGTATGCAGAAGGATGGGATATGCTGTTAGTCTAGCCATAAGTGATTGCAGGATTTCTCAACATTGAACATATTTTGGACTGAACATTGTTTGGGAGGGCAGTGCTGTGTGTATTAAGATGTTTATCAGCATTTGTGGCCTATACCAGTGGCACCCACATCTCTGTGACAATCAAAACGTCTCCAGATATTGTTCAATGTCCCCTGGGAGGCAAAATTGCCCCCGTTGATAAGCAATGACTTAAAAGATTTTCTATCTCCATCTCACTCACTTGTAAATGCCTTTTAAAAAAGGACCCCTTGGGGCACCTGGGTGGCTCAGTTGATTGGGCGGCCGACTTCGGCTCGGGTCATGATCTCACGGTCCGTGAGTTCGAGCCCCGCGTCGGGCTCTGTGCTGACCCGCTCAGAGCCTGGAGCCTGTTTCGGATTCTGTGTCTCCCTCTCTCTCTGACCCTCCCCCGTTCGTGCTCTGTCTCTCTCTGTCTCAAAAATAAATAAACGTTAAAAAAAAAATTAAGAAAAAGGACCCCTCAAAACTAACGCAAATGATTTCAAGAACACAATATTAAACTTCAACCAACCAATTATTTTGTCCATCCATCAATAATTATTTACAGCATTACAGAAAGGAACAGTCCCTCTACATTATCAAATCTAATCTCTTAACCTTATCACAGATAAGAGGCAAACTCTGTATTATTGAATGGCTTGCCTACAGTCCCTCATAGAGCTAGACAGTAACCACACCAGCAGACCAACCTTTCTGTTTTACATGTATCTTTGTCATTTGAAATCAAGTCTTTTAATTTCAAGCATTATTTCCTGTAAGAAACGGCCTCTGTTTTCATTCAGATATTAGTGAAATCTATAACAGCTTAAATAAAAGACCAGGCAACTGATGAGGCCTGTCATAAAGCTTAACATTTCAGCTAACATAATTAAATGTACTTGTCCATAGACTTGATATTTGCTGAGGAAAGAGAACTGATAGATAACAATGAATCCCAGTGTAGAAAATTGAGTACAAATGTTGACTATATTGTCCCAAACCCCTTTTTTGGATAATGGGTTTTTGTCTGCTTTTCTATTTGGAGTATGGGTAGTTTATACACAGCTTTGATTATTACGCTCACTGGCATGATTTTTCTCAGAATAAAGTATATGGGTTTCCTACTCAGCTTTGAAAACAGCTTATTTGCATCATTAGCAATAATTCTGACATTATTCTAAACAAATTCCAAATCCAACTTTATAGACATCCTGCAGTAATAAAGATTCGACATCCTAGTGTTCCAAATGTAGTTCACATGAATATGTAGGTAGATACAAATGCCTGTTTGTCCTATTTCCACATTCAGATCTGCAAGGAGTGAAGAGGAAACGTTAGGCCTAGAAGAGATGACTGATATCCAGAACATGGACATCTGGGGCAAGTTGGGTCACAGACATAGGGCAAGTTATATGGTTAGACCACTAAAGTGTTTGGGACCAACAAAGACCCATGATTAGCACAATGGAGAGGTCAAGAGCTGTGAAGGAATATGGAACTGGCTGTGATGTTTGGTTATCTTATTTAGACTCCCAGTCCTCAAGCTAAAAAGAACCACTTGTTTTTTGTCAATTCCCATTCAAAGATCACTGGCCTCAGGCAGAATGGTTTAAGTAGCACCATCCCTTAATAACCTCAGTATCAAACTCTATTCTTGTAGTCCATGTATACTCCATACCTACTATAGATTCTGACCTCTAACATGTAGAAGATTTTGTTGGGATTCCCGGTTCCATGCTGTGGTGATCCTGTGCTAGGGTCGCTGACCCTGGTGTATTCACTGATCTTCTATTCCTGGGTCCGTTCACTTGAACATCTACTCTCTGTTACCTGAATCCATGCCTTGGTGCTACTATTTACCTACTGTTTCATTGTCTAGTGAGATTCATGGACTTGTCCTCTAAGGCTCCTGAAAGCCTCTTAGGCCCAGTTTTATCTCATAGATCTCTGGTCAGGACATGCTGTCTAATATTTATTACAACATTCCTGGATTTCTTTTCTTTTGCAAGGTATTATTTCATGAAGAATCCCAGTGCGCTGACATGAATGATAGTCCTGAATCCCTACTTTGATGTCATCTGATTTTCATTCTGTTAAAAAGCTAGTATCATATCTGTTTAACCAATCTAATATAATGTGCCTGGCAGAGTTTGCATGAGGATTGGATCTTAATAAATGAGGAGGGAAATTTATGCCACCTTACTCCAATATGTTTCATTTGAGCTTTCAGAGAAACTGCCCTCTCTGGGGTGGGGTGGGGGAGAGAAGAAGAAAGCGTTCCCATTTAAGTCCTTCTTGTCAAATACTATGAATGGAGGAGTCGACGGAGAAGTAAAACTCAGAGCAATTTGCTCGTCTACGATCTCATGGATCTTGGCAGTGTGCTATCTTTATTAAAGTCCTCTACAAAAAGAACACCATTCTTAAAAATGTACCACCTGAGGATTTTCAGTTAGAAAATTCAATAAAAAGCAAAAACCTAAGATTATCAATTTAGCTGTTTCTTCATATATGTTATAAAAGGAGTGCTATTTTCTAATTTGCTTCTTAGAATATATTACATTTTATTTGTATGGTGTTGTTTTTGTGTGATTTGGTCTACTCTACTTCTGATAAACAGCTGAATTCCTCAAGTACTTGAAAGCCCCTATTGACAGTGACTTTCCCAAGCCACCAAGATGAAGAGGAATCCTAATGTTACTGTTAGCCACTTTTTTTCAGTGTTAAAGAATATCGTTTCCCTATGCCACATGGATAGATTAAAACAGTACGTTTATATTTTATGTGTGTGTGTTTCATGATGTTTCGCATTAGTTTCATATCCCTCAATTACTAAACAAGGAAAGAGGAGAACCTGGCCATAAATCTGGTAACATTTTAGAAATTAGAACTGTCTAGTCCAGGGACTTTTCCAGTATTTGAGCCCTGATCTTGCAGCCATTTAGTTACAGCTAAATTGCAAACATCACATTGTGAGGCAATTAATTTCACCAGTGAACAGATTTACTTGTTAGAAATTTTTTTTCTTAGATTAAACCCAGATCCACCACCCTGTGACCTCCAATTGGAAGTCCAAGTTTATTCATTCATTTCCTTCATTTTCTATGTGGCAATTTCTCTTTAAGTATATGATAATAGAGGGGCGCCTGGGTGGCTCATTTAGTTAAAGGTCTGACTTTTGGTTTCATCTCAGGTCATGACTTCAGGGTTTGGTTCATGAGATCAAGCCCTGTGTCGGGCTCTGGGAAGCTGACTTGGGATTTCTCTCTTCTCTTTCTCTGTGCCTCTCTGGCTTTCTCTCTCTCTCTCTCTCCCTCCCTCCCTCAAAAAATGAATTAAAAAAACATTTACAAATAATGAAAAAAAAGCATTTGATAATGGATATTACACAGCTTTGTGCCCCTCCTTTTTTTTTTCTTTTTGAACCTTTCCAAACAAAAAAGGTTCTTTCAACTCCTTGCCATATATAGTGATTTTACCCTTCTAGTCCTCTTTCTCTGAACATGCTCCAGGTTCCTTATATATGTATTTTTAAATGAGAATGAGAACGGAACACACAACTACAAGCATGACTTGTTCAACAGTGTGATAATCACAGTCATTGAATGATCTACAGGACTGCTAATAAAAACCTGCTCCATTACCTTCCTTACTCTGTTAATGATCTCACCGTTTGTTTTTCTGAGGGGGGAAGGTTATGTTTCTGTATATCTGATAACAAAGTAGACCAAATAAAGGTTCCAGACTAGATCTGATTCTGGGGAAGTGGGCAAATAAGTCAGGCTCTTAGTTAATGTTTATTCTAATTGTAAAATATGCATTTTTTTTTAAAGTTCTCAAAACACTGGATATTGTGTCTGGGAAGTGTCATTTGGCTTTTATTAATGTGCATATAAAATAAATCTCTCCTATTTTGTGCTTTTCTTATATGCCAGACAGCATGGAAACATATTTTTGGACATTATGTTATGCATTTTTAAGCCTCATTGTTACTCTATTTTATGATCACATCTCGCCTTATCATTTATTTTCCCAAACATTATATTTATGCTAGCTTGTTGAATTTTATGTATGCTTATAAAACTTAATGTGTTTTTTTTTCAAATAAGGTAAGGGGTATATTAATAAATACAATTCAGTTTAAATACAATAGTAGCTTGTATTCAAATAAAAGCAAAAAAGTAAAGCATATGCATGTATAAAATATTTTTTTAATTAAATATTTCTAAAGTAATACAAGGGGTTTGGGAAAAAAATTTTATATGGGTAAAGCAAAAATGAAATTTCCTTCCTTATTCACCATAATTTTCATCACAAAAATAACCACAGTTAAACTCTAACATGTGCCATTTCCATTTCTTTTTAATGCATCTTTACTTTCTTCCTTCTTTATAGTCACTTCTTTCTGCGTTTCCCGTTAGGTATTCTACCTACCTACCTATCAATCATCTATTTTTCTGAAAGAAAAACTAACAGAAAAAAAGGACTGGATGACTTTTCATCTCATCACATACATGTATTTAATTTTTTAACAGCTGAACAATATTCTATTACAAGGAACTGATTTTTTTAGCCACTTTCTTCTTTGCAGAATATTAATTTGTTTTACTCTATCACTTTTACAAATAGTTTTGTAAGGAACATCATTTTGAAGGTTCCAGAAGTGGTGTGGCTGGTTAAAAGCTTGTATAATAAAATTACGTTAGAAACTGAAATGTTAGATCATCCACTGTCTTCAACAGAAATAAAAATAAAAATTATACTTTCACTAAAATATTCAATAGTGTCTTTTATAATATATGCTCTACAACTAAGGGCATTTTTAATCTATGTATTCTAAGTAAGTTTTTAAAAATTTTTGTTAAGTTTATTTATTTATTTTGAGAGAGAGAGTGAGCAAGTAGGAGAGGGGTAGGGAGAGGGAGAGAGAGAATTCCAAGCAGACTCCTCACTGTCAGCACAGAGCCTGATGCAGGGCTTGAGTTCACAAACTGTGAGATCATGACCTGAGCCGAAACCAAGAGTCAGACATTTCAATAATTGAGCCACATTCAGGTGCCCTTGTATTCTAAGCAAGTCTTAAGCTGCTCACCCTTTTTTGACAATTTTTATCACCTCAACTTCTATAATTCATTTGTTACCTCTTACCTTTTTGATAAAAGCCATCTTAACAGGTATGAGGTAATATCTCCTTGTGGTTTTGATTTACAGTGCCCTGATGATTAATGATGTTGGGCACCATTTCATACACTTTTTGGCCATCTGTATCTATATCTATCTATCTATCTATCTATCTATCTATCTATATATCTTCTTTGGGAAAAAAATCTGTTCAGGTCCTTCATCCATTTTTAATTGGATTATTCACTTTTTTATTATTCAGTTGTAGGAGCTCTTTATATATTTTGGATACTAACCCCTTATGAGATATATGGTTTGAAAATATTTTCTCACATTCTTATATGTTACCTTTTCAATCTATTATTTCCTTTGCTGTGAAGAAGCACTTAAGTTTGAGTTAATCTCAAACTTTTTAAACCTTTCAGTTCCTGTGCTTTTGGTTTCTTATTCAAAGAATCATTGCTAAAACCAATATCAAGGATCCTTTTCTTTGTTTTCTTTTAGCACTTTCATGGTTTCAGGTCTTATATTTAAGTCTTCAATCCATTCTGAGTTAACTTTTGTAAGATGTCTAAGACAGGAGGCCAGGTTCAGGGTACCTGGGTGGCTCAGTCATTTAAGTGTCTGACTCCAGCTCAGGTCATGCTCTCAGAGTTTGTGACTTCAAGCCCTCCATCAGGCTCTGTGCTGACAGAGCGGAGCCTGGAGCCCGCTTCTGATTTTTGTCTCCCTGTCTCTCTGCTCCTTCACTGTTCATGTTCTCTCTCTCTAAAAAATAAATAAACATGTTTTTAAAGGAGCCCAGTTTCATTCCTTTGCACGTGGATATCCAATCTTCCTAATACCATTTACTGAATAGGCTATCCTTTCCGCATTGAGTGTTCCTGCTACTCTTGTCAAAACTTAGCTTACCTTATCTGTGTGGGCTTATGTCTGTGCTCTTTATTCTGTTCCATTGATCTAGGTTTCTGTTTTCATGCTGATACCACACTGTTTTGATTACTACAGATTTGTATTATAGTTTGAAATCAGGAAGTGTGATTCTGCTGAAGTCTTGCACTATTATTACACTGCTATTTCTGCCTTGAGAAGTGTTAGAAATTGTTTAATATGTTTAAGTGCTCCAATATTAGGTGTGTATATATTTATATTTGTTCTATTCTCTTGAGAAGTTGACCCCTTTGTTATTATATAATGTTTTTGTCTCTTATTGCAGCTTTTGATTTATAGTCTTTTTGTCTGATATAAGTACGGCCACCCCGTTTTCTTGTAGTTCTCATTTATGGAATATCTATTCAATCCCTTCATTTTCAGCTGGGGAATGCGCTTAAAGCTCAAGTGAGTTTCTTGTAGTCAGGGAAGTCAGATCTTGTTTTCTTGTTTTGTTTTGTGTGAAATCTACTCAGTCACTCCGACTTTGAATTGGAGAACTTAAAACATTTACAATTAAAATATGATTGATTGTTAAGGATTTATTATCCCCATTTTGTTAACAGCTCTCCAAAATTCTTCATCTTTTCTTTCTCTCTTGCTGTCGTTCCTTAGAAGCTGATGATTTTTTTGCAGTGGTGTACTTTATTCTCTATCATCTGTGTATCTACTATAGATTTTATCTTTGTGTTTACTATAAAGCTTTCATAGTACATAAGAGTCTATTTTAAGCTTGAAATAACTTGAATTAAAATTTAAAAGTTCTACATATTTACTTTCCTTCCATCCAGTTTATGCTGTTGCTGTTCCAATTTATACCTTTTTGGATTCTATACCATTGGCAAAATATTATAGTAAATTTTAATGCTTTTGTCTTGTAAACTGTATGTTAGAGTTCAAAGTGATTTATTTAAAAAATGTTTATTTACTCTTGAGAGAGAGAGAGAGAGAGAGAGAATATGAATGGGGGAGGGGCACAGAGGGAGACACAGGATCTGAAGCAGGCTCCAGGCTCTGAGCTGTCAGCACAGAGCCTGACATGGGGCTAGAACGCACAAACTGCAAGATCATGACCTGCGCCAAAGTCAGCTGAGCCAACTGAGCCAAAGTTAGCTGAGCTAACCAACTGAGCCACCCATGCACCCAAGTTCAAAGTGGTTTAAAACCAACATTGCAGTGTCAGATTAGTTCAAATTGGAGTACATATTTATATTCAGCAGTGAATTTTATACTTTCACATATATACACATATATATTCACAGATTATATATATATATATATATATACATATATATATATATATCATATGACTAATTATTGTTCTTTCAGTTCAGCTCAAAGAACTCATTTTAGAATTGCTTATAAGTCAGGTCTAGTGGTGATAAATCCCCACAGTTTTCATTTGTCTGGGAAAGGCTTTATTTCTCCTTCATTTTGAAAGATAACTTTGCAGGGCATATTGTTTTTGAGTTTTTTGTTTGTCTGATTTTTTGTTTTTGTTTGTTTGTGTTTCCCCTGAGTATATTGAACACATCATTTTACTCTCTTCTGGCCTACAAGGTGTCTGCTCACAGTTTTCTCACAGTCTTATCAGGATCCCTTTATATTTGTGAGTCTATTTTCTCTTCCTGTTTTCAAACTGCTCTCTTTGTCTTTAATTATTGAGAAGTCAATTATAACGTGTCTTGAAGTTCTCCTTGGGAAGAACCTTTTGGGAATCTTAAAGATCCATGTACGTGGTGGCCATATCTTTCCTCAGAATTGGGAAGATTTCAGCCATTATCTTTTTTAAGTTTGTGTATTTATTTCAAAAGAGAGAGAAAGCAAGTGTGCAGATGCTGGGTGAGGGACTGAGAGAGAGGGAGAGAGAGAGAATCCCAACCAGGCTCCTCACTATCAGCACAGAGCCCAACATGAGGCTCGATCCCATGAACCATGAGATCATGACCTGAGCTGAAGTCAGACATTCAACCAAATGAGTTACGCAGGCACCCTAGCCATTATTTTTTTTAATATTTTTTCTGTCCCTTTCTCTGTCTCTTCTCCTTATCAGACTCCAATAATGTCAATATTACTTTGTTTGCTTGCGTCATAGTCCACATAGGCTTTCTTTATTTCTTGTTAATTTTAATTTATTTTGTCTTCCATGGATAATTTCAAGATATCTGTCTTTAAGTTCGCAGATTCTTCTGTGTGCTTGAACATATTGCTGAAACTCTCTATTGCCTTCTTCATTTCATTGACTGTATTCTTCAGCTGTTTAATTATTTTTTATACTTTTTATCTTTTTTTGTTTTGTTCATGCATTCTGTTTTGAGTTCATTGAGTTGTCTGTGTTCTCTTGACTTACTGAGCTTCCTCAAAATATTTATTGTGAATTATTACTCATGAAACTCACAGATTACTGCTTCTTTGGAGTTCATTAATGAAAAATGATTGTGTTTCTTGTGTGTGTGTGTGTGTGTGTGTGTGTGTGTGTGTGTGTGTGTGTTACTTTTTCATGTTTCTGATGGTTTTGTGTTAATGTCTGTATATCTGAGGGATCATTAATGTCTTCCAATCTTTTCAGACTGGCTTCAGTGTGAAAAGATCTTCACCTGAAGTGGCTGGGAAGCATCAGTTTGGAGGACATCAGCTGGGTGTACCCATTGTGGCTGCACCCATTATGGCAGAACAAAGCTATGACCTAGGACCTGGAGCAGGGTACAGAAGAGTGGAGCCTTGGTCCTGTGTATGGCAGGGCACCCTGGTATCCTGATCCTAGAGACCTTGGTACTGGGATCCTTGGGGACATGTCTCACTGCAGTAAGAGCTGTAGACGAAGAAGCTGATGTACCAACAAGGACTCTAGGAAGCTTCTTCATTTGAAATCAGTGTTGGTGTCTCTATTCTATTCCACTGGTCTATGTGTCTGTTTTTGTGCCAATACCATGCTGTCTTGATGATTACAGTTTTTTAGTAGAGGTTAAAGTCTGGGATTATGATGCCTCCTGCTTTTGTCTTCTTCTTCAATATTACTATCGTTATTCGGGGTCTTTTGTGGTTCCATACAAATTTTAGGATTGCTTGTTCTAGCTTTGAGAAGAATGCTGTTGCAATTTTGATTGAGATTGCATTGAATGTATAGATTGCTTTGGGTAGTATTGACATTTTAACAATATTTATTCTTCCAATCAATGAGCATGGAATGCTTTTCCATTTCTTTGTATCTTCTTCAATACCCTTCATAAGCTTTCTATAGTTTTCAGCATACAGATCTTTTATATATTTGGTTAGATTTATTCCTAGGGATTTTATGCTTCTTGGTGCAATTGCAAATGGGATCAGTTTCTTTATTTGTCTTTCTGTTACTTCGTTATTAGTGTATAAGAATGCATCTGATTTCTGTACATTAATTTTGTATCCTGCAACTTTGCTGAATTCATATATCAGTTCTAGCAGACTTTTGGTGGAGTCTGTCAGGTTTTCCATGTATAGTATCATGTCATCTGCAAAAAGTGAAAGCATGACTTCATCTTTGCCAATTTTGATGCCTTTGATTTCCTTTTGTTGTCTGATTGCTGATACTAGAACTTCCAAAACTGTGTTAAACAACAGCGGTGAGAGTGGACATCCCTGTTGTGTTCCTGATCTCAGGGGGAAAGCTCTCAGTTTTTCCACATTGAGGATGACATTAGCTGTGGGCTTTTCATAAATGGCTTTTATGATGTTTAAATATGTTCCTTCTATACCGACTTTCTTGATGGGACCAACAAATATATGGCCAACTAATCTTTGACAAAGCAGGAAGGAATATCCAATGGAAAAAAGAGTCTCTCTTTAACAAACGGTGCTGGGAGAACTGGACAGCAACATGCAGAAGAATGAAAACGAGAACACTTTCTAATTTTTTTTTTCAACGTTTATTTATTTTTGGGACAGAGAGAGACAGAGCATGAACGGGGGAGGGGCAGAGAGAGAGGGAGACACAGAATCAGAAACAGGCTCCAGCCTCTGAGCCATCAGCCCAGAGCCTGACGCGGGGCTCGAACTCCCGGACCGCGAGATCGTGACCTGGCTGAAGTCGGACGCTTAACCGACTGCGCCACCCAGGCGCCCCACGAGAACACTTTCTTACACCATTCGCAAAAATAAACTCAAAATGGATGAAGGACCTGAATGTGAGACAGGAAACCATCAAAACCCTAGAGGACAAAGCAGGAAAAAACCTCTCTGACCTCAGCCTCAGCAATTTCTTACTTGACACATCTCCAAGGGCAAGGGAATTAAAAGCAAAAATGAGCTACTGGGACCTCATGAAGATAAAAATCTTCTGCACTGCAAAGGAAGTGATCAACGAAACTAAAAGGCAACCAACGGAATGGGAAAAGATATTTGCAAATGACATATAGTACAAAGGGCTAGTATCCAAAATCTATAAAGAACTTACCAAACTCCACACCCGATAAACAATCCAGTGAAGAAATGGGCAGAAGACATGAATAGACACTTTTCTAAAGAAGACATCCAGATGGCCAACAGGCACATGAAAAGATGCTCAACGTCACTCCTCATCAGGGAAATACAAATCAAAACTTCACTGACATATCACCTCACACAGGTAACAGTGACTAAAATGAACAAATCAGGAGACTATAGATGCTGGCGAGGATGTGGAGAAACGGGAACCCTCTTGCACTGTTGGTAGGAATGCAAACTGGTGCAGCCGCTCTGGAAAACAGTGTGGAGGTTCCTCAAAAAATTAAAAATAGATCTACCCTATGATCCAGAAATAGCACTGCTAGTAATTTACATAAGGGATAAAGGAGTACTGATGCATAGGGGCACCTGTACCCCAACGTTTATAGCAGCACTTTCAATAGCCAAATTATGGAAAGAGCCTAAATGTCCATCGACTGACGAATGGATAAAGAAGTTGTGGTTTATATATACAATGGAATACTACTTGGCAATGAGAAAGAATGAAATCTGGCCTTTTGTAGCAATGTGGATGGAACTGGAGAATGTTATACTAAGTGAAATAAGTCCTACAGAGAAAGACAGATACCATATGTTTCACTCTTATGTGGATCCTGAGAAACTCAACAGAAGACCAGTGGGGGAGGAGAAGGGGGGGGAAATGTTACAGAGAGGGAAGGAGACAAACCATAAGAGACTCTCAAATACTGAGAATAAACTGAGGGTTGATGGGGGTCTGGGGGAGGGGAAAGTAGGTGATGGGCACAGGTGAGGAGGTCACCTGTTGGGATGAGCACTGGGTATTGTATGGAACCAATTTGATAATAAATTTCATATTAAAAAAAAAAGACATCAATGTTGGTGAAGACTGTGGGAATCCTTAATAGCAAAGGTGGCAAATGTCCATGTGGTAAAGTTCACTGGAGTTCTCCAGCTCTCCTTTGCCCACAGGGTGCAATTCCTCTGACGGAATGCCTCTTGTCACCAAACTGCTCTGGACTGTGGGATGGAGTAACAGATAAAATGCTTCCTATGCCTTTCTGTGGGGTCCTCCTCAGTTTTTAAGCTCCACGGGGTTTTTGCTGCTTCTTCATTATAGAACAGAGTTTTCCCTAGTTTTTTGTCAGTTTGAAGTTGCTTATTGTTTTTGTTTGCTTGTTTGTTCATTTTTGTGGAACAGGTAAGTGCTGGGATCTGCTATGCTAGCCTTCGATCTTGCTATATGACCTGTCTCTATTTTCGTTAATTATTTTTCTGTTTTCTACCAGCTAAGAACCTACCTCACCCCTACACCAGGGGACAAAAATCTGTGGTAAAAATACTATACTATTTTAGAACACAATAACACTAAATTTTTAAAAGTCTTTAAGTTATACACTCTAATTCCAGTTAGGTATTTCATGATAAAAAACAAAGCTCTGTACATTAATATTTTCACAAAAAATTAATTATGGTCAAATGTAAAAACTACTGCTACACAACACTCAGATCTTAAATATAGGAATAATACTATTTTTATCATATTGACAAGTAAAAACTGATTAGGTTTAGAATTATGTTTAACCTTACCGGTTGCCTGTTGTTTTTGCTGTCCTATTTATAACGGATATTTCCTATAGTGATGTCCCAGTGTTTGAGAAACTATGGTTCTCACCAGGTTGGAGTATAGTTATACAAATTCCAACAAAGATTCTAAATCATCAGGTACTGAAAGCATTTGGTGCAGAAGACACTGGTATTTTATAGCTGTGTTTGGGGAATCCAACATACCCAGGAATGCAAATTATAGATTTTTAAATCAGCTTTTGCTAAAGATAAATGCATACAAGTGTGAATCAAAGGTAAACAAAGATAACAGGCATTACAGAAAGTATTGCAAATATAGTTATAATACAACAAAACAATCACAGTGCTCAAATATTGTTTTCTAGTTTGTATCAGACAGCAATTAAGGCATTATCCCTTCGCTGTGTAATGTACATTACAATACTTCTCTCATTAAAAGCCCCGTATATAATTTATGATGTCCAACATTTAAGTTAATGTTTGCTTAACTAGCCTTGGACCATTCTTTTTCTCACCCAGTTTTCTCTCCTACAATCCCAGGCAAAAGCCATTCTTTTCCTCAGCTACCGGCTCTTTCCTCTGCAGAAACTGCACAGACAGGGATAGCTATATATACGAACAAGCCATTTATTTAAAGGGGATGAGTTTGTTTTCTCATTTGAAATTTTAATTAAGATTTTAAAAATAGTATTTCTTATAATGTTCCCTCAAAATAATAACTTTGTATATAAAAAGAAAACACACTGTAGAATTCTCTTTCCAAATAATGTAGACATCCCAGCCACCTTTAACTATGGAGTGCTTCACATATGGCTGGAATGAGTTGAAATGTAACTATAAAATACCAAATGTATTTTAAATAATGTAAATTATATCATTAATAATTCTTATGTTAATTGGATGATGAAATGCTGAAATTTATAAGGGTTAAATGAATTATTTTATTAAAATTAATTTTACCTGTTTCCCTTTTCCATTGTGGCTACTAGGCAATTTCAACTTCATGTGCTTGTATTTGTAGCTCTTATTACATGTCAGTTGGATAACAAAAGAGTATTCTACACTCTTAGGACTGTGGCTACGCATTGTACAAGTGTGACATTTGAAGAAATTTCATTGTCTCATTCAATGCTAAATGATTAAAAAATTTGCTGCATATGTAAATGAATCTACACCAACAACCCTACCACTGAGAAAGTCATGGGACATGAACAAATTTATATAATTTTCATTTATCTCCCTTAATTGAACTAACCCACAATAAATAATATCACTGGAAATATCTAAATAATATCTAAAATCACTGGAAATTATTTATTTTCCTCATTATCAACTCAAGTTTAGTCAGGATTAAAAAAAAGAAAAGACGGTTGGGAATATGAAGTGTGATTATTTACTAAAACCATATCAAATCATTCTCTAATTCACAGGGACAGAATGAAAGTCATGGAAATTAAGATCTATGGGTAGTAAAACTTTCATTACTTGTGATTTCAGTCTTCCAACAATTTGTGCTTATTTGCAGTAAATGATTTTGTCATTTGCTTAGCAGAATGATGCACATTCTTATCACAAAGAAATATGCCGCTGGCATAGTCATGAAGACTTCTCACCTAAACTGCAAAGCTAAGAACACCACCCAAAGAGAACTGCTCTCTCAGATAGCTTTGTTTGAAATAAATAACTAATACTAAAATGTATTCACTGGGAAGAAAAAAAAAACAAAAACAAAAACAATAAAAAACCCTCAAACTCCAAAGTTCTATGTGGCCTGTGCTAAAAATATCAATACAGCAATTTATAATATTTAGGGAGTTTCCATTCTGCCTCTCACAGTGAATGATCCTTGTGAGGACTGATCTCCCCTCAAAGTAACAGAACTCATTTAACAGCTTTTCACCAACAATTTTCTCCCTCAAATCCATTTGAGTTTGCTAAGGAATCTCCCATAGAGGCTCGCCACAGTGCAGTCACTTCTCATCTGTTCCAGGAATAAAGCCCCTGTGATTTGAAAGTCCTATTTATAGTCTCTAATCTACAGAGAGCCTTGGGGTAGGGGGAGGGCTTTCAGCTTGTTAGAAATGGAAGGGAATTTTGAAATAGAAATCAGTCTCTGAACTTGGCATCCTTACATTTTCACAGGCATGAAAAAAAAAAGATGAATGTATATTTAATTTAGTCCCTCATGGAATTCTCTCCTATATTGTTCACTATTTGCCTAAGTCTAATCGACTCAAATTAATATAAATAAACTGATGCTGCTGAAGATCATTTCAAGTTTGACATTCTATGAATATACACAGGTATAAAGTTCTTGATAAGAATGTGGTAAAGGATTTAATAAATAATTGGTGAATTACATGCAACTGGGGAACAGAGAGAGCAAAAAGTGACAAATTTAGGTAAGACCACCACATTATAAACTAAAAATATAACTTCTGCCCCCTGGCGTTGGGGTAGCGGCAGCTCTGTTTGTTGGCCAACAGATCCACGATCAGATGAATCCAGCAAGAAAAGTTACTAATTGGATCATCCCAGCAGTAAAACTGATTAGGCATTTCTGGTCCCTATTTCCACATGTTACTGTGATGTCTCAGCATTCTCTGATTCACTTCTTACTCATATGATATTTTCTTGGGTATCTGATATTTTCTTCCATCTTTTACCCTGATCCTCCTTCTGATGTCTCCCATTCAGTCTTGCTGCCATAAGCTACTTGCTGATGTCTCTTGGTAACTGTGGCTACCTGGCTACCTGGAAGGAAGCTAAGACCATCCTTCTTTTGGATCACAGATGAGGTTTCCTTCTCAGAAGAGGTCTCAATCAGTCGTTGCTTTCAGGAGCTTCTGATTCCCTCATCCTTAATAAACCAAAGTTATAAGATGTCTGAGCAACATGATGTCTTGTGTTATAGAGGGAAAGACCCTACTCTGTGTTTATTACCCTGTTTGACAGAGACCTAGCAATAAAGGTTTCGAGCTCCATGCCTCATACTATCTATGGCAAAAACATTTAATTCACTCTGTTCACACAGTTTTTAATTCTTTGATCTCTAGGTACATGCATCCTGTGTCAGAGCAATAAATGGGAATCACAGATATTAAGCTGTTTGGGTACTTCACCTAACAATCTCACCCTACTCCTTTTATGGAAGGCTCTGTAAACTCAGGGTTAGTTACTGAATGAAGCCACAAAAGAACTCGCCTTGGATAGAGGTCCCTTCCAGGACACATCCCAGTTTTTCATGTGAAATAGACTACCAGTGGTATATTCCCACCAAGTGGCCAGATATTTCTGAATCCTCTGAAAACAGTCAAAGATTTTATATATGAACTGTATGAAACAGAAAAAAATCCCAAAAGAAGGGTCAAATTCTAGTACTAGTTCTATTAAGTTTCTCTGAAACTCTGGATAAGTCACTTAAGCCCTCTTAATTTCCAACACCTCTTTGACTATCACTGAGTTAAAGTAAATGTCTTACAAAGTAATTGTCATCCCCCAAACTAAATCAATTGTGGTCAGAATAAAGAAGGGGTAGAACATATCTAAAACATCATGTTTGGCTTCTGCCAAACTTCTCAAACTAGTCCTGGCTCTACACAGACCTTTTCCAGATCTTTCTGTGAAGGGTATGCTGAAAATCTCATTGGTCAGAGTATGCGGTATTTATTGGGTTTAAATAGTGCTTAATAAGAAATCATCCATGATTCATTCCTTCCTTATCTTGGCATTTCTACTTCAGCTCTATTCTGCGGTATCTATATCGATGGAATATTTTTGGCTCAGTTATATATCCTGTCTCTCCTGCATTCAGGCTTGTGTATACCAGTAAATCGACAGATATTACTGGGGATATAGAAATTTCTCAGGTCTTGAGTCTAGGTAAGTTGTGACAACTCTTGCTTTGTCCACATATGTGGGTTGCAGCATGAGACAATGACATACTATTATTGAGGTGATACTTTGATATTCAAGAACTTCTCAAGAACTCCATGTGGAGAATTCATGATTGGTAGGACAGGATTTGGGTTTACCAAGAATCCAATCAAAATCTGGAAAAACAACAAAATCTCACCTTTACCTCTAACAAACATTTGGCATTTTACATAAACTATGTTAAACAGAGTCAAGAGCACTTTCATAAGATATTATCTCTCAGTTATCAACAATATAATTCACCTATGGATATATACAATTATAAGAGGAAAGTTCCAGAACCCCAAGAGGAGAAGATTCAACCCATTTATACATTATTAATATACTACTTAAATAAGTAGTGCCCTATTTTTCATTTTAAATATCACCAGGGGACATTTTAATGGTTTTAGATATTTTTAAAATGTACCTTAGTTCTTTCTTTTCTATAGAATTCAAGCAGCACATACATTTTTTTTTTTTGGAAAAATGGGCTAATTTAAGTCATAAAGAACAGAAAAGGATGGCCTATTTTCAAATAAATGTGTGAAAGCTGACTTTAATAATTTGGACACCGTCAGGCCAAACATTAAATCATAAAGCTAGTGATGGACTTTATCTCTTAATCCCACTCCTAATTTTGGTATACCTCAAAGGGCAAACTATATGTATAATCTTTCTTACCCATAATAAATTGATGTCATTAGTTTTCTTTTAAGGGACTTATCTGCTTTATATTTATTTAGTCAGCAAATAAGCACTAGGCTCTTTTACTGTATTTTCCTAGTAGAGCATCAACATGTATTTGTGGGGCACTGCTCAACCACAGAGGGTACCATTTACATTCACAGTCACTGCAGATTTGTATGTATTAGAACACTTTTCTAGCAGGTGACAGAAAAGCATCATTTTTAAAGAATAGATGTTGCTGAATTGTACAAATGTACCACTCTCTTAGACAATCAATTCATATAGTTTCTTTCTCCTCGATACACAATACTTCCTTTTTCTTCTTTACTTTCACCAGATGGCATTGCTTCGCAGAGAAAATAGAAGCCATCAAAAGAGTGCTATCTCATTATCCCAGCACCCTATCTATGCACCTGTCTGTTTCTATGTGCTCTGCCTTCCCTGTTACTGTGGATCAACCTTCTTGCTCTACTCTCTGAAAATACCTCCTTTTGAGATTGACATCCTAACCTTTTCACCTCATCAAGGGCAAACCTCTGGCAATTACATGTTCCTTTCATCAACTTTTCCATCTTTACTAGATTATTTTCATCAACATACAGCATGACAAAATGTATTGTATTAAAAAAAATCAGATGACCCCACATCTCCCTTCATTCATAACTACTGTTTCTTATTATTCTTCCTTACAGCAAAACTGACTGAAGTACTGCTTCTATTTCATGCACCTCCCACTTCTTCCTGGCTCTACTTTATTCAAGTTTATACTTTACCTACTCCATGGAAACTAAACTTGTCACAATAACAATGACCTCTACAATACTATAACCAATAGTCGAATTTTCAAACTCTTAGCTGACCCATCAGTTTCATGAATACAGATAATTACCATTTTCTTGAACCACTTTCTTCACGTGGACTCTGGGACATGATTTTCTTAGCCTGTGGCAAGGCTTTAAAAGACATCTCTGTGCTGAGGAATGTGTTCTTAACTGGCTATTTGACATTTCTACCTGGACGTCTAATTGGTATCCAAAGCTTAATATGCTGTAATAGTGTTATGTTTTACCTTCTTATGTATTAACTCCAATCAGCTTGAGGCCTTAAAAGGAAAGACAGGATTTCTAAAGAGGAAGGAATTCTGCCTCCAGACTGCAACATCAGCTCTTCCCAGATTTTCTAGCCCCCTGGCCTGCAGTGCAAATTTTGGATTTGTTAGCCTTATACTCCCTTGAGCCAATTCCTTAAAGTCTCTTTCCCTATTATCTATCTATCTATCCATCCATCCATCCATCCATCCATCATCTCCCCCCTTTTTTTTAAATGGCACATGCTTTGGTGTGCATGTTTTATTTTTTTTTTATTTTTAAATGTTTATTTTTGAGAGGGAGAGAGAGAGACAGAGCACGAGTGGGAAGGAGCAGAGACAGAGGGAGACACAGAATGCGAAGCAGGCTCCAGGCTCTGAGCTGACAGCACAAGCCCGATGTGTGGCTCAAACTCGTGAACCACAAGATCATGACCTGAGCCGAAGACGGACGCTTATCCGACTGAGCCACCCAGGCGTCCTTATCCATCATCTACTATTAATTCTGATTCTCTGGAGAACCCTACCACATATGTGAAATAAAAAGTTCCTAACTTTCCCCCATACTTGTTCCTCTGGCATTTTCGGTATCTTGGTAAATAACGTACTTTTTATTGTCACTTGTTCAGACCAAAATAACAACAGCAACAACAACTACAACATCCTTGACTCAGTTGTTTCTCTTGTACATCACATCTAATCCATTAGGAAATTATATAAACTTACCTTCAAAATGAGTCAGGCTCTCACTACCTCTCTTCACACTACTAACTTTTACCTGGAACAATTAAAGTTACTTTCTCACATCAACCTTAATTTTTTTTTAACTATATGTAGGTGGACCTCAAAGCTAATAGCACACACCCTGTCGGGAACAACTGAAGCATTTACGCTAAAACAAAATACCCACTATCACAATTATTATTCTGGAGGTACCGGCTAACACAATTAGATAAGAGAAAACAGAGAGAGAGAGAAATTAAAATTAATGGTATAAAAATACACTGGTGGCATGACTGAACATCTGGAAAACACAGATGATTCCACTAAAAAATTAACCAACTGCAACAAACACCAAACACCGCATGGAAGACAGAGTGAGACATCATGAATTCAGAGACAGTATGAAGTTGAAGAAACTAACATCCAGAACCAAACTATGACATGTGTTAGCCGTGATCTTGAACAACCTTGACCTCTTTTTCCCTCTCATTTCTTACATGGAAAATGGAGTTACACGGAGCTGTGTCATGGAGTTCTTATAAGTATCAAAATAATTAACATATATTAACTACTGGGAATATTTCTTAGATATAGAGTTTGGTATAATAGCTATATTGCTATGACATTATTAATACTGACATAAGCTATTGCTAAAATTTATACAATAGGTTATATTGTATAAATATAGCCTTTTTCAAATATAACCCCTTTTTCAAACTGCAAATTGTTTGCCCATCCCCTCTAAATTGTACTCCTCTCTGAAGAGCACAGTAACCATATTCTTTAGAAAGAAGTTGACAGCTTTATCTAAGAGTCAGAGAGATGATAATCTTACATTATTTTGGGAGTCTGTATCCTCTGATCTCATCTTTTTCTAGTGGCCCATAGCAACTTATACTATACAGTACCAAGAAATTAATATTGAAAGGCCGGCATCAATGTTGAAAAGCTCTATTTGCACCAAGGACGACTTATTTCAAATATATGCACCTATGTCCAATATCTATTCTTCATAGAGAAGGCTAACACAAGATGATATCAGTCTTATACAGCAAGTATGAGTGGAAATGACAGAATTTCGTTCCTTACGTATGAGTTACAGAACAAGTCTCTGAAATGTTATAAAGTAAGGCCTGTAGGATGTCACCAGGCAAACGATAACACAGTAAAGCAACACACCCTCTTCCAGTAGAGTCCCTTCACTTGATCAGTCCTTCTCAGTCACTTCTGAAAAGTGTAAACCGCTATTCATGAAACTGGAACTCAGCCTTGTAACTGCCCATCTTTCTGTGTGATTTCCACAAAAGCCTTTGAGCTTTCAGTGGGCAGATATGGTGTGTTATCTTTATCTAAGACCAGACATAATGGCATCCTTTCTACATGGAAGGCACACATAAATTGCGACTTCACTAATGGTATTTTAAGTATAAAAATGCCTAAGAAAGATTTCCCAAGCTTCTGTTCTCCACTATAATCCTTAACTTATTAGTTAAGTGCTTGATAACAAGGAAAGGTAAAGACAGAAAAATAATACAGACTAGTACAGCTCAATATCTCCAGAATGTACTATCAGTTTTCCGTGTACTTATTTTTGTTAGATTCAGCCATGATTTCAAGGTTGCTTATCCACCTGCATTAGCTACCCACTGAAAAAGCTACAAGTTAAAGCTGGTTTGTTTTCTATTTGAAGTAAGCATGAAAACAATATTGGCAAATTATGAGAACAGAGGGAAGGCGAACTTAATTAACCCTTCTCCAAAATCCCAAAGTGCACTCCAATGCACATCAGGGAGCTAGAAGTGTGGATTGACTTTGCATTGTATCAACATTATTCCTGTCCTGTTTCTTCCCTCTGTGACTTGGCAAAGAAAAATGTCTGTTCAGCAGGGACTAGAGTGGCCATTCCATGGCAACATATTTTGTAGCATAACCTAGTTGCAAGCATCAAAATATAATTTCAATTTTGGAAGGATACCTTGTAGCATAATTTGCTTGATATCCTCAGAAAATAGAGTAAACCCCAATGACTTCAAGTTTATAGTTTCATTTTCAGATTTGTGTAAGGATTCCTTTTGAACCTGCACTAAAAATAACAACAATCCTAGAATTAGAATACTGCTATATTAAAAACTCATTGTACATACCTTAAAATATTTTGGTCATTAAAATAAATATGAATGTGTATATATTTACATAAACATATCAGATATACAGACAGAACCACCTACACAAACTTGATTATTTCCCACTGACGTCAGGCCAGGAACTCTACTCTCACGTATACATATGCAGACTCCATTTTAGGCACATGCATATATATCATGGAAATGGCAAGTACAAAGACAAGCAGGACCCTCATTTTATGCATTAGCACGAAATTAAGGCAAGGTCATATATTTGAGAATTACAGTCAATGGAACTCTTGCTAAAGAAAGGTGCAATTAAGTTTCTGGCCCTGTGCACTTGGCAAGCTTTCATCTACCCAGCTTTTGGCATTGAGCCCTTAATGGACCTTTTAATTAATACAGACTGTGTTACTTCCTGTTTTCATTTTAAACAGAGATCAAATACACAAGGATGGACTTTAGAGTTTAACCCTTTAGAAACAACTGTTGAGAGAATATTAATATACATGGGCACATAGGCCAAAGGTAGATACAGAAGCAGCTGTTGCTGTCAATGTCTGGTGTATGATGGGGCCATGGAATTTTCCAACCGAGCTAGGTCTTGAATTGATAATATAGACAGGCATCAAAACCAAATAACCATAAACAATGAAACTGGCCAAAGTACCACCAGACAAATAGTTGCTGAGGCAGAGTACTAATAAACAGAAAGTTTAAGTCCAGTTTAAAACAGAAGAAAGCAAGAGGGGAAAAATTAGCAGAATTAAACACCTCTCTTACTAGGCAAATAAGCTAGTAAGCTTTGATTAACAACCATACCACAGATCGCAGGCACCTGTGAGAGATCAAGAACAGAGAAGAACACAAGAGACACTGAAATCTGAGATCAAGATGAAGCCTTCTGATGACACGGGAAGGTTCAAAAGTTGATCCTGGCAACAGCACTTTAGAGAAATCTGTCCCCATCTTAAGAAACACGGTTTATCAGTGAGAATCTGGATTATGTTGAGTGAATAGCTATGTTTTCCTTCCTATATGCTTCCGGAAGACAGTGTTGTGTATTAATGTTGACTTGGGAAACAGTGGCTCTGCGGTTTGGCCTTTGATGCATGCTTTGCTTGAGGCATTCTAGGAGCTCAAGAGCTTTTCCTTAAGTCTCTCTCTCCCCCTAAACTCTAACTCTCTCTCTCTCTTTCTCTGCCCTCCCAATGTCCCTTCCTCCCTTCCTCTCTCTTTTGACTTTGCATGAGACACTACATGTTCAGAAAGGCAAGGATAATTTTATATTAATCTCTTTGGCAAATCCTGGCAGAGTGCCAAGCACAAATTCGTGTATATTAATAAGTGTTATTTGATGTTAAAATTATTTTAGTTTCAAAATTTCCCATAACAATGTATACTGTGGAAATAAACACTTCTCTGAAGACAAATTATGTCTCTGATATGTGTTACAGAATGTACTCAGTATTCATTTAAATGACATTAATTAATCTCCTACTATATGTCATGGATACTATTAACGTTGGGATAAAAGATCAATGAGAATGTACCTCCTCTAGAACATGACAGAATGAACATCTGGCAAGAAACAGGAAGATATGGATCTAGCCTGTGGTCTGTCATGCACTTTTTATATAATCTTGGCAAGTCACTTCATCTAACTTGGACTACATTTACTCATCTTTACAACAATAGTTAGATTAAATTATTTTTAAAGTCTAGGGTTTGAAATAAGATTCTGAAATCATCCCTCATAAGAGGAGTTTGGGGCATGGTAATTATATATATTTTATTACTCATCCAGGTAGCACTTGAATAAACCTGGCATAAACCTAGTTAATACTAATGGAAGAAAGAAGTTTAAGGCTCTTCCTCAGAATAAATCTGTGTCCCTAACACTTGGCCCACTGAATTGGAAGTATATATCAAATCCCTTAGGCTCTAGCCAGAATGTCAAAGACATTGGTTATAACAGAGAAACCTAAGTGGAAAAGAATCACTGGGAGATGTAGAATTACCTTACTGAGACAAAGGCAAATAGTTGAAACATGCAACTGGAGAATCAGACTTCATGTCTAAGGTACTAAAACTCCCCACCATCAACTGCCCCAGTGCTGGAATACAGGATAGAAACCTCTGGCTTGTACTTGGAAACAAGACTTTCTACAGTGGCCTGAATATGAGATCTGAAAAAA
Source organism: Lynx rufus (assembly GCF_022079265.1). NCBI lineage: Eukaryota > Metazoa > Chordata > Mammalia > Carnivora > Felidae > Lynx > Lynx rufus. The sequence continues at coordinate 99,800,142 of NW_025814834.1, read as the reverse complement.
AAACGTGTTTTGGTTTGCTCAATCAGTATTTCATTCATAAAGCAACAGATGTGGTAGCTTTTGCAGAGTCATGATGATAAACAAAAGAAAATCTAGTTAAATCAACCAGTGATTTTTTCCCAAAAATTTTAGATACATTTATGTGATTTGAATATATTGTTCTAATCATGAAAATAACATTTTCTTATTGCAGACTATCTAAAAAATAGGGAAAATAGAAAGAAATTGAATTTACACAAACCTTACTACACAGAGATAACTGACTAGCATTCCACTGTTGTGGGGACTCTGCCAGTATCTTCTGTTTTTTGTCCTTCTCTTTACTCTGTTTCATGAGTTTTACCGACTCAAGGTCTCTACTTTCCCCTGTGTCTCTCTTTGCATCTGTCTTCTATATGCTTTACATTTGGACACCATAAGAGAGAATAGGTGAATAGCTTAAGTTACTATTCAGCAGAGTAACCTTGTAGGGCAGGGCTTGGGGACCGGGCACTCTGTCATCTCCTGGCCAGACTACCAAAAACAGCCTCTTCCTTCAGTGTCTTTCTCTGGTCCAATTAGCTGTGTTGCAAACGGGAAGGCTTCACGGCACAATGCTGGATGCCCCATATGCGGGGAACCCCTCAGAAAATGGATGTGGTCATACATACACAGTGAGACATTTCAGAAAAAAAAGACATTAGAGAACACTTGATGGCATTAGTATTTCAAGAACAATTCCTTACATTATTTCTATAAAGAAAGAAACCAATAGCTGTGAATATTTCCATTGTGCCCTGGTATAACAACTGACACCAAGCGGCCATATACTAGGATTAGAAAATCCATCTTCAGTCCTGATGAAAGTTAAACGTCTTATTTCCCCCAAATAACTTGTTTAAAAAAGAATAATGAGAGGAAAACTTCCTCAACACATTAAGTAGTAAGAATGAACAACCCCAGGTACTTACATTGCATTAAATAGGTCAGAATAGCTTAGTCCTGTGCCAAGGAAAACCTTGGTACCTATTATAAGTCAAGGTGCCTGTTATAAGTCACCCAGAGTCACTATAAAGGAAACAAAGATCCTCATAGCAACTGTATCCTAACCCAAGACCAATAACCCAATAAGGCTGCAAATGAAAATGCTATTCAGAGCTCATTGTGAAGAATTCAGAACAAATTTAAATTTCAATGACTCTACAAATACATACCTGTCTTTATGAAGTGGTTTCTTTTTGCTCCTCTAAATCTGCCCTTTTCAGTCAAGTTGTCTAAGAATGGTCTATTCTCCATAAATTTTAAAGTACTTTAATTAATGGGTGGTTTAAACTTATGTAAATATTATATCATGTTTCTTTTTTAATTTCTTCCAATGTAATAATGAAATGTGAAATCTTTTTTTTTTTTTTTGAAATGTGAAATCTTGATAGATAGTCCTTTGATCAATGCAGGTAACAGCTGTCTACCAACAATTAAATATGAACAGAGTAGATAGGATCTTTCCTCTCCTCCCAAATCATTACCAGTCCCTGACAATTTATTTCAGTTGGTTTGTGTGCCTTTAGCAACTTAATCAGCAAGTTAGAATGAGTTTTTATGTAGGACAAAATTCTGATGTTTCATTTGTTTGTTAAACCAGATTTATCTCTAATTCCAGGTACTTTGCATGGTTTATAAACCATAGTAGGTGCTCACATAAATGTGTGATGAGACTGAATAAATGTCTAAGAAGTAATGCTAGCTGCAATTGCTTTTCTCCTCCCCAAAAATAAACACTTGATGGATAATTCAGACACTACTGTAAGTGACAACCCATAGGGAGCAGGGAAATCAGGGTAAAAGGTGAGAACCAAAACCATCCATTCTCACAGAGCTTACTGCCTATGTACTCATGATTTCACCATTGCACTAACTGCATTAGCATGACCTTAAATTCCAGGAAACTTTCTCAGGAAGCTAAGAGTTGCAAGTAACTCTTTATTCCAGAGGCTTCCTGAAAATCTCATTTAAGTAAACATCATCTTTGATGTTTAGCATCATGATGTTTAGCATGATGTTCAGCAGAGTTTACTCCCCAAGATTCTTCTAAGTCCTCTCCCAAACATTCAGATTGCTGAGTCAACCAAATCAAAACTAGTACATGAAAACCCTTACCCATCCCTAATCAAGCTCTCTCAAGAAAAGACCCTCTTTAAATCACATTCTAAAACCCTCAAAGATATCCAAATTTTGTTCTACTTCCAAGACTCTACTAAGACTCGGTGAAGGTAATATGCTCCTGTACTACAGTGAGGATACCCTTAACTTTCCAATCAATCAGTTTTGGTTATTATAGTTTTGAGGAGTCATCATGTGACAAGGAACAGAATGAAATGAGTCATTTCTGAACAGATTTCACTCATAAAATATGCTTTGAAATTTGAACCATGTAAAAATGTTGTAACTTAAAACAAACATAATGCAATAAAAAAGAAGGAAAATGATAAAATGGAAGACAAATTCACCTAACTGTATATCAAAATGTTAATATAACCACTGATACAAAATAATCACTTTCAGTGACTTCTGAACAACTTCTTTCACTGATCTTATTTATATTCTAGTATTCTAAGGCCAAGACAAACTTCAAATAAATGTCCTATTTTACACATAGATTTATTGTTATTAATAATACTCTATTGTAATTTGAAGCTAGCATGAATATCACAGAAGAAATGCATAAATATGTTACTATATTAGGAACCAAAAACTTCAATGTAAAACAGGCGACAAAAATACAAAAAAAAAACTTGAGAAAAATCCTGTTTAAGCATAAATGTTAACTATTAAAATTACTTTATGCATTTTTAAAATTATACATACACATACATATGTACCCATAAAGCTTGTTTCTTTTTTAAAATACTACTCCTTAACTCCTTATTGTAAAAAATCAGGGTTTTTGTAGAAAGTGGTAATTTCTTGTCAGTCTGGAACTATAATTGATACTAAGGAATCAAAAGTCCAGAATAAGAGAGAGGAAAAAAGGAAGATAAAGAAATACACACAGGCATAAAAAGACTCATTTGCTATCACTCTAAGTCTAATAGAATGATTAAGTTTTATTTGGCTTTTTAAAAAAGAAAAGGCATTTATTGTCATCTGCAAAGAAAAAGCTAACTTTTACAAAATGACAGGTAATAAATATAAAATGGATAAAATTATGAAAACAATCACCATTTTGCAAATTCCCAATTAAAAAACAATTGTGTAAAAATTGCAAATATGTGATAAAACCCTTAGGTATAAAAGGCAGTTGAAGAACAATAGGATGCTTAAGTAAACTAGCATCTCAGAAATCTCATGCTAATAGTAACAAGAGAATTTAATTTTGCAATGTAGAGTGCAAATCATTACTCCCTTAGTCAAATGCCCAAACTTAGGATCCCTAATAAATGAATCAACCACCTGACAAAATATGGTTTTGATGTGATGCAATGTGAAATAAATAACTTCTGAGTTTTCTTGCCAAAACCAAAAATAATTAAACCCTTAAACCCAGCTACCAAGATTATAGTGTTTTAGGGGATATGGGTACAAAACAAATTACAAAAAATGAGAATAAATCAAATCCCTAATAAGGGGCTTTCTCCAAGACAACTGCCCCAGTTATGATAAAAAAAAAACACAACAAAGATAGATGACATACAGATAGATAGATGTATAGGTAAAAGCAGAAGACTTCTTGATTAAAAGAGAATAGCAATACATGACTACACATAATATGTGAACTTTGAATATGTGAACACATGCATGCAGAAGTATTTAAGAATGATATGCTATGATGTCTCCAAGTTATATTCATGCATTTGATTAATTAAAAGAAAAATACTACAGGTGCACCTGGGTGGTTCAGCTGGTTGGGTGTCAGTGTGGGTCACAATCTCACATTTGTGAGTTAGAGTCCTGCACAAGGCTCTGTGCAGATGGTGCAGAGCCTGCTTGGGATTCTCCCTCTCTCTCGGCCCCTCTCATGTTTGTGCATGCTCTCTCTCTCAAAATAAATAAATTTTTAAAAAGAACATTTAATTTATATAAAAAGGAAAATACTGTATATTCTGGCAAAATATGATCAATTTTTAAAGTTGGCAATAGATGTAGTGTTCCTTGAACTTCTTTCAATTTTCCATGTTTCAACATTTCATAATATGATGTTGAGAAAAAATGTTAAATTTGAAGTTGTCATAACTACTCATTTTCAACTTTATCATGATCTGAAATAAATCTGTTGGGTTATTTGAAAAAGGAACCAACATTTATAATATTATTCCCACAGGAAAACAACACCTAACTGACACAAGTTAACAACAACAACAAAAAAAAAACCCAAAAAACAAACAAAAAAAAGAAACAAAAACAATAACAAAAAAACAAAAACCTTACTTGTTTATAAATAAGTGACTGGGTATGGGGCACCTGGGTGGCTCAGTGGGTTAAATGTCCGATTTCAGCTCAGGTCATGATCTCATGGTTTGTGTGTTTGAGCCCCACGTCAGGCTCTGTACTGACAGTTCAGAGCCTGGAGCCTGCTTTGGATTCTGTGTCTCCCCCTCTCTCTGCCCGTCCCCTGCTTGCATTCTGTCTATCTCTGTCTCTTTCAAAAATAAACATTAAAAAAATTAAAAATAAATAAATAAATAAGTGATTAGCTATGATTTCTTTTTTACTAAACATGTATTAAAGAATAACAAACAAGCCATGCACAAATCCTGAAAATGAATTGCCAAATTTTAATAGCTCTTATGAAGTGTAAATTATATAACATAAAACTGAAAAATTTCAGTTGTGCAATTTGAAGAGTTGGAGTAAATTTACATTGTTTTATGACCATCATCACAGTCCAGTTTTAGAACACTCCCATCATGACAAAATATCCTCTAGTATCAATCTGCAGTCAGTCCCAAACACAGTCTCAGGAAAATACTGACTTTTGTCTCTATAACTTTCCCTCATCAAAAAATTTAATGTATGATACAATATGATGTAATAAATCGTATAATATGTAGGCTTTTGTACCTGGCTGATTTCACTCAACAAACTTTTTGAGTCCATTCACGCTCTTGCATAATCTAATAGTTAATTTCTTTTTATTGATGATTAGTATTCCATTATATGATGTATCAGTCTGTTTAGCCATCCGCCAATTGACGGACATTTGGTTTCCACTTTGGGGCTATTGTGAATATTGCTCTCTGAACATTTTTGTGCAAGTCTCTGTATGAATATTTGTTTGCATTTTCTCAGGTAGATGCCTAGGAATCAAAATCTTGGATCAGGTGGTAAGAAAATGTTTAACTTTAAAAAAAAACTTGCACACTGTTCTCCTAAGTGGCTCTTCTGTTTTTACAGTCTCACCAGAAATAGATGAGGGTTCCAGATCTCCATATACTCACCCGCTCTTCATGTTAGTTAGTTAGCTTGTTTATAAACACTTGATAAGTGGTAAGTGAAATATCACATGGAAGAGAATCTGTATTCCTCTAACAACTATGGTGAACATGCTTAATGTGCTTATTCATTCATATAGCATCCTTAAAGGAGTGTACGGTTCAAACATTTTGTCCATTTCTTAACATTTTTGCCTTCTGGTTTTTAATGCGTAACAATTCCTTGTATATTATGAACACAGGTGATTTTTGGATATACGATTTGCAAATATTTTCCCACTATGTTGTATGCCTTTTCATATTCTTAATGTGTTTTGAAAGGTAAATGGTTTTAATATGATAAAGTCTGGTTGGTCATTTTTAAAATTTATTGATTACGCTTTTGGTGACATCTCTAAGAAATGTTTACCTTTTTCAAGATCGCAAACAGTTGCCTCTCTAATACTTCTCAGAAATTTTATAGTCAAGCTCTCATAATTCAGGTGTTATGATGCATTTCAAGTTAGTTTTTGTGTAAAGTAAGGACATACAATTATTTCAGTACCATTTGTTGAAAAGACTAGACTATCCTTTCCCCACTGTATTATCTTGGTACTTTTGTCAAAATTAAATTGACCATAAATGTCCAGGTTTATTTCTAGATTGTCCATTTAGTTTCATGGATCTATGTCTTTCCTTATGCCAATGTCTTACTCTCTTGATTACTGTAGCTTTACAATCGTTTTAAAAACAAGTTGCACACATCCTATAAATTTGCCCTTCTTTTCAGAAACTATTTTGGTTTCTAGTCATTTACATCTTCATACAAATTTTAGCATTAAGTATCAATTTCTACAAGACAAAGCCTACTCAAATTCTGATAAGGTTTGTATCTAATCTATAAACCATTTTGTTGATAATCACCATCTGAAACATACTGAGCCTTCTAATTCAATAATGTGGCGCATATATATATATATATATATATATATATATATTCATTTATTTAGGTCTTTAACTTCCTTCAAAAATATTTTGTGACTTGTATTCTATAGGACTTACATTTATTCTTAAAAATCTATTCCTAAATATTTTACTTTTTAATAAAATTTTATCTTTTCATTTATTTTTTAGATTGTCACATATTGCTAGTATACACAAATTGATTTCTGCATATTGACCTTGAATTCTGCTACGTTCTGAGCTCACTTACTGTATCTTTCAAGCTTCATAGCATTGTGGTCTGAAAGTATGCATGGTATAATTTCAATTCTTGTATACTTATGAAGGGCTGTTTTGTGACCCAGTATGTGATCTATCTTAGAGAATGTTCCCTGTGCACTCGAGAAGAAAGTATATTCTGTTGCTTTGGGGTGCAGTGTTCTAAATAGATCTGTCAAGTCCATCTGATCCAATGTATCATTCAGGGCCCTTGTTTCTTTATTGACCGTGTGTCTAGATGATCTATCCATTTCTGTAAGTGGAGTGTTAAAGTCCCCTGCAATTACCACATTCTTATCAGTAAGGTTGCTTATGTTTGTGAGTAATTGTTTTATATATTTAGGGGCTCCTGTATTCGGCGCATTCGACATTTACAATTGTTAGCTCTTCCTGATGGATAGACCCTGTGATTATTATATAATGCCCTTCTTCATCTCTTGTTACAGCCTTTAATTTAAAGTCTAGTTTGTCTGATATAAGTATGGCTACTCCAGCTTTCTTTTGACTTCCAGTGGCATGATAAATAGTTCTCCATCCCCTCACTCTCAATCTGAAGGTGTCCTCAGGTCTAAAATGAGTCTCTTGTAGACAGCAAATAGATGGGTCTTGTTTTTTTATCCATTCTGATACCCTATGTCTTTTGGTTGACGCATTTAGTCCATTTACATTCAGTGTTATTATAGAAAGATATGGGTTTAGAGTCATTGTGATGTCTGTAGGTTTCTTGCTTGTGGCGATGTCTCTGGTACTTTGTCTCACAGGATCCCCCTTAGGATCTCTTGTAGGGCTGGTTTAGTGGTGACGAATTCCTTCAGTTTTTGTTTGTTTGGGAAGACCTTTATCTCTCCTTCTATTCTAAATGACAGACTTGCTGGATAAAGGATTCTCGGCTGCATATTTTTCCTGTTTAGCACACTGAAGATCTCTTGCCATTCCTTTCTGGCCTGCCAAGTTTCAGTAGAGAGATCAGTCACGAGTCTTATAGGTCTCCCTTTATATGTTAGAGCACTTCTATCTCTAGCTGTTTTCAGAATTTTCTCTTTATCCTTGTATTTTGCCAGTTTCACTATGATATGTCGTGCAGAAGATCAATTCAAGTTACGTCTGAAGGGAGTTCTCTGTGCCTCTTGTATTTCAATGCCTTTTTCCTTCCCCAGATCCGGGAAGTTCTCAGCTATGATTTCTTCAAGTACACCTTCAACACCTTTCCCTCTCTCTTCCTCCTCTGGAATACCAATTATGCGTAGATTATTTCTTTTTAGTGCATCAATTAGTTCTCTAATTTTCCCCTCATACTCCTGGATTTTTTTTATCTTTTTCTCAGCTTCTTCTTTTTCCATAATTTTATCTTCTAGTTCACCTATTCTCTCCTCTGCCTCTTCAATCGGAGCTGTGGTTGTCTCCATTTTATTTTGCAGCTCATTAATAGCATTTTTTAGCTCCTCCTGGCTGTTCATTAGTCCCTTGATCTCTGTAGCAATAGATTCTCTGCTGTCCTTTATACTGTTTTCAAGCCCAGCGATTAATTTTATGACTATTATTCTAAATTCACTTTCTGTTATATTGTTTAAATCATTTTTGATCAGTTCGTTAGCTGTTGTTATTTCCTGGATGTTTTTCTGAAGGGAATTCTTCTGTTTGGTCATTTTGGATAGTCCCTGGAGTGGTGGGGGACTGCGGGGCACTTCCCCTGTGCTGTCTTGAATAACTTGCATTGGTGGGCGGGGCCGCAGTCAGACCTGATGTCTGCCCCCAGCCCACCGCTGGGGCCACAGTCAGACTGGTGTGTGCCTTCTCTTCCCCTCTCCTAGGGGCGGGATTCACTGTGGGGTGGCGTGGCCCGTCTGGGCTACTTGCACACTGCCAGGCTTGTGGTGCTGGGGATCTGGCGTATTAGCTGGGGTGGATTGGCAAGGTGCACAGGGGCGGGAGGGGCAGGCTCAGCTTGCTTATCCTTCGGAGATCCACTTCGGAAGGGGCCCTGCGGCACTGGGAGGGAGTCAGACCCACTGGAGAGATGGATCCACAGAAGCACAGCGTTGGGTGTTTGTGTGGCGCAAGCAACTTCCTTGACAGGAACTAGTTCCCTTTGGGATTTTGGCTGGGGGATGGGCGAGGGAGATGGCTCTGGCAAGTGCCTATGTTCCCTGCCAAGCTGAGCTCTGTCGTCTGGCGCTCAACAACTCTCCCTCCTGTTGTTCTCCAGCCCTCCTGTTCTCCTACCAGAGCTGTTAGCTTATAACCTTCCAGATGTCAAGTCCCGCTTCCTGTCAGAACACACTCCGTCCGGCCCCTCTGCTTTTGCAAGCCAGACTTGGGGGCTCTGCTTGGCCGGCGGGCCACCCCTCTGCCCTGGCTCTCTCCCGCCAGTCTGTGTAGCGTGCACTGCCTTGCCGCCCTTCCTACCCTCTTCCGTGGGCCTCTCGTCTGCACTTGGCTCCGGAGACTCCGTTCTGCTTGTCTTCTGGTAGTTTTGTGGGTTATTTAGGCAGGTGTGGGTGGAATCTAAGTGATAGCAGGACACGTGGTGAGCCCAGCATCCTCCTATGCTGCTATCTTCCCAGGATCCCCCTCACTTACTGTTATCTTACTGTTTTGTAGATTCATTAGGATTTTCTACATGCAATAAACATCATCTGAAAATAAAGACAGTTCTACTCCTCCTTATCTTCATGTATTTAATTTGTTTCTTGTTTTATTGCATTGGCTACAACTCCAGAACTAATGCTGAGTAGAAGTGATGAATGTGGATATCCTCACATTATTTCCAATCATAATGTGAAGTTATTCATTTTTTCACCTTTTATATTAGACATAGCTTTTCATAAATGTCTGTTATTAATTTGAGGATATACCTTTCTATACTAGTTTGGTGACAGCTTTTATCATGAATGTGTGTTAGATTTTATCAAGTGCTTCTTCTGAAACAATTGAGATAATTTTATATGTATGCCTTTTGTTCAATTAATACTACATTAATGGATTTGGGATGGTGAACCACTCTTGAATTCCTGGGATAAGCCCCACTTAGTCAAATTGTATAATTTTTCTTTATGGAATGTGGAACTCAGTTTGTTAGTTCGTTAAGATATTTGCTTGTAGTTTTATTTTCTTGGAAAACTTTGCCAGGTTTTTGTATGAGAGTAATAACTGTCCCAAAATATAAGTTGAGAAGTGTTCAGCTTCATACTTTCTGAAACAGTTTGTGAAGTGTTAGTATTTATTTTTCCATAGATGTCTGATAGAATTCATCGATATGTCCACATAGACTCTTTGTGGGAAGAGTATTACTTAATAGTTTAAATTTTTGATTTCATACACATCTCCTTTTTTTTTCCTTGAGTTAGTTTTGATAATTTGTGTTTTTCACAAATATATCCACTTCATTTAGGTGTTCACAATTGTTGGAATAAAATAGTTAAAAATATTCCTTTTTTTCTTTTAATTTCAAGAGTTTATACAGAAGTCTTTTTTTTATTACCAGTTTTAACAGTCTGTTTTTTCTATTTTTTAATCACTCTAAATATTTATCATTTTTTTTCTTTAAAAAATGAACAAGTTTTGGTTACTGGTTTTCTCCATGTACCTATATTTTTTTCATTAATTCCTACTGTGATATTTACAGTTTATTTACTTCTAATTACATTAGATTTTTTTCAAGAAAGTTATATCATGTTAGATTTTCTTCTTTCACATGTCTCTGAGTCTGTTTTCCTTCATTTTTGGTTCACTCTGTTACCACTATGTATAATTTCTATGTACTTGCCTTCAAAATTCTGGATACTTACCCTGTAACTTCAAATCTGTCCTTGGACCCAACTGATGAACTGTTCATTTTAGTTATTGTACTTTTCAAATACACTATATTTTTGTTATATTAAAAATAAAAATTTCTATTTTTCTATTGAGATTTCCTGTTTGTTGTGTCATTACCATTATATTTAATGTTTTGAACATAGTTTCCTCAAAACACTTCAGTATGGGTCACACTTTCATATTTCTTTGAATGTCTCATCATTTTTGGTTGAAAATTTAACATTTAGAAAACACCATGCCAGTTATGGAATACATATTATATTTCTGTGACCTTCCCTCCTTCCTCCCCCTTTAGGCCTTCCCCTTCCTTCCTCCATTCCTCCTTCCCTTCCTATTTTTCCTTACTTTTTTCCTTTCTTTCCTCTCTTTCAACTTCCTTGAATTTACCATAGACTCTGTACCAGCCATGATATGCAGCCTGTGTATCTCTGCTTAATTTTCTTATTTTTATTATTATCATTTTCCTTATGTTTATTCCTACTTTTCTAGAACTCTCCCATGTCTTTATAAGTTAGTGGTCATTTAATTATTTGGACAAAGGATATGTTCAAAATCATTATTCTCATAAGGTGTCTACCCTCTTCACTTTGATTAGTGAGTGGTTTGGAAAATTCATTTAAAATTATAGCTGGTTTTCAAGTCTTCCTCAGCATTTAAATTTCCCAAACACTGACAAATGTAAAAGCTTTTCCATCACCCAGTGATACATGGAGAGTTTATCTCATACCTTCTATGGTTCTCTAATTTCTTGGATTTCTCAGTTAAATTTCTGGCTGGTTCACTGTTCAGCTCAACCAGGGAGACAACCTTATGTGAACAAAACAATGAGGTGTTTTATTTGTTTGTTTCTTTGTGTGTTTGTGTGTTTGTTACCATTTGCTCCCATCTAAGTTCCCACCTTTTGTTGCCAAAGCCATAGATCTTCATTTATTGTTCCAAACTGAATATAACCTCAAAGCTATTGGTTGTTGATGCCAACTCTTAAAACGGCTGTTTTTGCTGACCCTTTTATGGTGGGGAAATATGGAAGTAACCTAGGCAAACAGGGCACGGGTACTCAATCTTCTAACCTTCAGCTCTTGTATTTATTACAAGAATAAATTCTCATCAACTTGTTGTCTGCCAGTACCCTGAGATATTTTAAACATTTATTCTTTCCAATATTATACTTGTGCTTTGGGGAGAATTTGACAACCTCTTCATATTGCCATAACTGAAAGCCCATTATAGTTAATTTAAATGGAACATTTACTCCTAGCCTTAAAGGAATTAATATGAAATCCATTTATTTGTTGGGATTCATTCACATCTTTCCATTCACAGTAGATCTAGTAAATTCCTCCCACTCAAGAGTGAATTTTTATAAAGGACTTGGATGAATTTGTGATGAAATAAAACTTATTTTTTCCTGTCTTCATATAAGATTTTAACTCAAAAATAAGGTTACATAAACTGGCCTTTAAGTATATAAATTAATACATTACAAACTTCAGAGACGAAAGATAAAGAAATGCACAGAACTACAGCAGGTTATAATCGGCTGGTTCTATGGAAAAATTTTAAGAATTTTTTGAACATAGATAATGTAGCTGGAAAAGTGGAGAATAACTTTAGGATTATTCAAACAGTTTAGGTAAATAATAAATAATAAAAATTAAGTCATGTATTCCTATTGCCTAGGTGTCCAATTAATTAGAGCTTGAAAGGTAATCCATAATTGTATCATTATGTGTTCTTGGCTTACATATGCGGATTACCAAATATAGATACTGATATATAGATAGATACAGATATAGATAGATCTCCTCCCAGTACATGTCCTTTGTCAGTCTCTTTATCTGCAACATGGTTAAATAAATGAAGTGCTTTCCTGGGTGTCTGTCACAGTGTGAGTACTCATGTTGTAATTATTAGTGATAATGGTACTGGTATTAATAGTACTAATGAAGCAAGGGTGGTGCCAAAAACAGGTCTTGGACACTGACTCAGAATACAGAGTCAAAATACGTACAGCTTTGGACATCAATCTAAATATGAACAAGTGCTAAAGGAATGGAAATCTGCAGTTCTTAAAGAGTCATGCTCTCTAAGTGATGGCAGCTGTAGGGAAATTACACTGGGTTATTGACTTAGGGTTTGCCTTTGATTCAGTACATCTCAAAATATAGTATAAGTATAAAACCACTTTGAGATGGCACAAGAAACAGAACTTTTTTTTTTTTTTTTTGAATAGCCCTTTTCCTTTGAACGTATCTGGTTGAAAATTCAGGAAAGTTAAAATTTAAGATCTTTCTGCAGCCAAATGATTGAGCTTGGAGTTCAATACACACAATAAGAAATCATAGAAGGTTTCCACTGCAATGTTCCTTTAAATCTCAAAATAGAAAGGCAGCGATGTACAATGTAGAGAATATATTCTAGGACATCACAGCCTATTGAACAGTTTTAATGATGCACCAAAGCATTTTATCACATACTCACAAAGAAAACACTGTGACTGTTTGCATTCAAAAACAAACCACAACCCTATGTGAAAAATACATTGTTATTTATGCGCTATATATATATATATATATATATGTATGTGTGTGTGTGTGTGTGTGTGTGTGTGTGTGTGTGTCTTAAATAAGAACAATAATTACAAAAACCCATAAAAGAGATTCATTTCAAGCAATTTTGTTAAACACATATTTATCGGATGAATGAGCTCCTCTAAGGCACTCTCACTGTGTTAAGGACATGTCATGAATTTTTTAACTACTTAATAATGCATTTGCTTCAGGGGTGACTCAGTTCAATAAATCATGTAAGTTGCAATAAATTTTATCACATATTCATATGGAAAAAGATATTCTAGTTTCTCAAGTAGTACTTTCCTAACTATTAATAAGCAGCTTAACATAACCAAGGGAAAGAGAATAAGAAAAAAAATTCACATACAATGAAAATATACAAGGAAATGCATTCAAAGTCACCTCTAAACCAAGAGTTCTAAGTCAAGTTCAAAAAAGAGTCTTGAAACGATATGCAACTGTGTGATGAGCATTTTTAGGCAGAAAGTATACACAAATTTAATCCCTTTATCAAATTACAAAATGGTCACAAACATTTACTCTATGTGATGGCACCAGATCAACTATCACACTAGTAACCTAGCAATTTGCAGAGGGGGCAAATGTGGGATTGGTCAGAAGCATCTGGACATGAGCAAAGACCATTTGCCAAAGAATACAAATAAATAGGGATGCCTGGGTAGCTCATTTGGTTAAGCAACCAACTCTTGATTTCAGCTAGGGTCATGATCTCATGGTCATGAGGTCAAACTCCATGTTGAGCCCACAAGGGACTCCTCACTGAGCATGGAGCCTGCTTAGGTTGGTTCTCTCTCTCCCTATCCCTCTGTTCCTCACCCACATGTGCATGTGCTCTCTCTCTCTAAACACAAAACAAAGGAATACAAATAAGCATACAGGGGAAATACTTATGGTAACAGTCTCCACAACCCTTACAAACACTAACCCTGAAAATCTTAGCTCATAGGAAGCAGACTAGTAATTTAAATAATAAAAAGTTAAAAAGTTCTGATCAAAAACACAGGAAGAATATTCTGGGCCAAAACTGGTTAGAGGGAGCTGAACATGAATAACAACTAACACATCATCTCCCTTCTTGATCAGTGAAGCATGTTGTGCTGTAACTGCATTCAGTAAGACTACTTGTATAGGGTTTTCATAATCAGGCTTGGATGGCCATTTCCAAGCCTATGTTTTATATAATTCATACATACAGGTTTAACCCAATCATAAAAATTATTACTGAATATCAAAAAATCTGGAATGTAACTCTAGTCAATTAGAATTATATGACCATGTTAGACTATCCCTTTTTTTTTAAATGATGTAAGAAGCATAAAATATATTATCAATGAATGTGGCTTGGGTTGAAATGAAATAAAGTGTGAAAACCAGAGGCTAAGATCTAAGTAAAGAAAAAAACTGTCTTTTTCTAATTAATTCTCTCAAAATGAACTTATTGAAAAAAATTAAATCAATTTCCTTACCTGTTCAAAGTTTCTTAAGGTTACATAACCCAGTAAGGACACACAAACATGACCATCTTATATTTTCCTTTTACTCCCTGACTGTATAGACAGATCAGGTTCTGTTCAAATAATCTTACTGGCATTCCTAACTATGATCTACATAGAAGTGATCAAGTCACTGAGACAAGAGTGAATTTCACTTAAAATTATTTAAGTATTTCTGTCAATTAGTAATGTTTTTTCTTCAGTAAATATATATTTTAAAACTAGAAAATGTTTAATCCATTTAAAGTAGACAAGGTAACACTTCCATTTATAATGTTAACTCACATTTTTTTTTATCATTTATAAACTGATAAGAGTTTTCTCACAGTACAATTCACTTTTGAGTCTTGGTGGCTTTCTTGGTTCATTTTCCTTTAAATGATAAAGAAGGACAATGGCTGTAGTTGATTGTGCAATGATGATGGGAGAAAAATCTGATATGGCTCTGACTTCTATGGGTGACTGACTGCAACAACCAAAGCTAATGACTTCAGAACAGCAAACTTTTATTGCTTTTTAAACTTTAGGACATATGTTGGGACAGTAAAATACTAACACAGTGGGAGCTATTGACATTGTACCCCATGTCTCTTTAAGTGGCTATGAAACAATAAAGAATAAGGAAAGAATAAACAATGACTACTAAAAGCCCTTTACTCATTTTGATATTTTGTGTATTATTTCAAGCTTGAAGGAGCCACATTACAGGATTTCCATCTTAAGAAATCACAAGGGAGGAAGCCTCAGCGGCTCAGTTGGTTGAGCGTCCAACTCTTGATTTCAGATCAGGTCATGATCAGGTTGTGAGTTCCTAAGATTGAGCCCCATGGAGGGCTCCTTGCTGAGCATGGAGCCTGCTTAGGATTTTCTCTCTCCCCCTTTCCCTCTGCCCCTCCTGACTTGAGCACATGAGCACATGCTCTCCTTCATAAATAAAATAGAATAATAAAATAAATTAAAAAATAAAATAAAATAGTAAAATAAAATAATTTTAAAAATCACTTGGTGAACTGGTTTGAGTTCTTAACTACTTAGTTCAGGCATCAATTTATTTGTAAACATTATTCTACTAATGTTCTAAAAACAAACATTGATGATAGAGATCAACATGAATCTCTCACCTAATACAATGGTACAGTCCGAAAATGTCTATGACTTCCAAGATTACCATAAAAGACCACAGATGTGTGCATAACCTTAATTCAAGTGAAATCGTTCTCTATTGGGCTAGGTCATCTTCTTGAAAGGACACACAAGAAAATGAAAGTTATGATGAGTACATCTAGATAACTATCTATCCACATCAATAAAAACAAACCTGATAATCCAAGAGACACACATCTAAGTGCACTGAGGTAACTGTCATGCTTATGGTGCTAAAACATTTAAGAGTCCACTCAAGCACTATAGAGGGTTACAAATCAGTACTGGGAATTCACAAAGTCATTAAGGTACCATTGAAAAGAAACAGATTCAGGTAGCTGCATACTTTACGAATCAGAAATCCAATCAAACAGCATCATTTGAGAATATATTATGTACACAACACTCTGTTGATCACTACAAAGACATAAAGAGAATATAAAGTAACATTCCAATATTCATAACTATAATCTATATGTGGAGACAACAGAAATATATGTGACAATGATAATCCAGTATATAAAAAGTTAAAATTAAGTGGAAAATTGTGTATCAGAAACCTTTAAGTTTCATTCATAGTAAAGATTTTATAGAATTATTTGTAAAGGTTTTGAACTGAGTTGCAAAGCCAGGACTAGATAGGTTTTAGAGAAAGGGGAATAAAAGGTGTAGACATTTATTGGGTCAGTAATCTTCTAGGCCAGGATGAGCAAATGAATTAGTCAAGGCAAATGGGGAAAGGCCTAGAAAGAAAGTTGGAGGCATATCTGAGTTGGTGATAAGGCATCACTGACACCTTTGGAGGTTATCATAGAGCTGAATTGTGTCCCCATCAGATTCATATATTAAAGCTCTAACCCCAGTGCTTCAGAATATGCCTGTATTTGGAGAGAGGGCCTTTAAAGGGGAAGTTAAAATGAAGCCATACACTGTAATGTATGGACAATGGCATACATTACAGTGTATGGCTTCATTTTAAAGCTTAACCCAGTTTTAATCCAGTTTTTGTGAGAAGAGAAATTTGGACCCACAAAACAGTGACCCTAAGGAGCACATGCACAGAAAGATAACCATGTAAAGAGGCAGCAAGAGGGTGACCATATGCAAAAGCCTAGGAGAGAGGCCTCAGAGGAGCCCAACCCTGCCACCATGTTGAACTTGGACTTCCAGCATCAGAACTGTGAGAAAATAAATGTCTGTGGTTTAAGACACCCAGTCTGTAGTATTTTACTAAGGCAGCCCTAGCAAACTAATATAGAGGTGAAGAGTGAAAATACTTGTGAGAATACGAGCATTTTTTTTCTCTACACTGTTAGAAAGCACACACTAGGAGAAAGGGAGCAAGCCATTTATTTTTCCCTTGGTCAAAATGATCTTGATCTTCTTCCTGATCTTTAAGTCTCTTGTGACACCCTCAGCTCTTGATAACATTGATATCATTACTCTTAGCAAGTAAGCCTAGCACTGTTATTTTTGTAATCCCCGTATTCAAGAAAGATAAATATATTATCAAAAACTGTCTAGATACAGAGGAGTAGATGGTCATTTAACCTGCAAAGAAATAAAATCTGTACTCCCATAAGCAAATGGTAAACAGAGTTATACTTAACAAACTCCTTTGTTTGGACCTCTATTTTTTAATAGTCTGGAAATTCAGGGAAAATATTATACTTGATATGAACTATTTTGATAGTTATTTAAAATTTTTACCTCTCAGAAAATTATATCATGCTGGGACAAATGCCATTTTTTACAGCTTATTTATTAATTTTGAGAGAGAGAGAGAGTAAGAGGAGGAGGGGCAGAAAGGGAGAGAGAGAAAATCCAAAGCTGACTCCAATCTGTCAGCACAGAGCCTGATGTGGAGCTCGATCCCAGGAACACTGAGATCATGACTTGAGCTGCAATCAAGAGTTGGATGTTCAACCAAATGAGCCAACTAGGCATCCCAGAAATGCTTTATTAAAAAGACTTTATTCAGCCATTTCATTAGTGTTATGGAGAGGTAACATTTAGCAGATTTTTTTCCCTTTAGTTTTCTTTCTTTCATTTTTTTTTGTTTGGTTGGTTGCTGAGTTTGAATGACTCACAGCAGCCTGTGAAGCATGTTTATTTAAAAGAGAGTACTTTTATTTTAAAAAGAATTTTAATATCTTCCACATTCCCAAAAGAGTACCTTCAAGAGCGATGGCCTGTGTTTCAACAATTCTTCCACTCCCATTTCAAGAGCACTGTGATGTTGAGGTAGGTAATTTAGCTTCTCTGTATTCTTACTTAAGATGACTGCAAGCTATATTTTGTCCTGTAACTTCAGAAGTTCTAAGAATACCAAGAATCTAATCATTTTAATTTCCAATTTTTAAAATGGAAATTTGATCATGTCACTTTTCACTTAAAACACTGTGTTGTTTCTTCATGGATTTTAGAATCAATTCCAAAGTTCTTTATATGTGTGATGAAACATTGAGTAAGACAATCTCTGTATAACAATTCAACTACATCCCACACCCCTCCATCAATCCTTACTCCCTACATATAACAAACATTATGCCTACATTACAACTACAGATTTCTTTCAGTTTCTAGAATAAACCATGTTCTCCCATCTGTGGACCAATGTATATAATTTTTCATTGGCCCGAATATGCTTATACATGACCTTCATTTACTTGGCCTGCACCAACTTCACGATTTCTATCTCAGCTTACATTTTCCTGCCTTTATAAACCATGCCAGACAGATGAGGTCTGGAAGGCTAATTTGCCTTTTTATTGGGTCCGTTAGCCTAACCATTTCAAAATATGGCCTGTCTCCCATGAACTAAAGAAGGTAATGAATTCCAAAAGTTCTTTCTCTTTTTCTTTGAACATGCACAAAGGCCCAGAAAGACAGAAAGCTGAAACTGATCATTAATGAAAGTAACATTCTCCTTTTTCCAAATGCCCCAATTTCCCTGACATTGGATTTCTAGAAGCAAATGGAATTCAAGGGTTATAAATATTGTTTTCAGTATACTGAAAACTCATTTAATGATTGTGATTAATATAAATAATTAAACTCCATGAAACTGTATTTATAAGAATTCTAGCTTCATTATAGTTTAAATCATGGCCAATGAAATTAAAAAACTAAACTATATTAAATATTGTCTGATCTAGAAAACAGCATGGCTCATCTAATACAGTGTCCTAAAAATATACATATACATATGTACGTGTGTGTATTTAATATTTTTGAGGTATCACTGCAATTATATTTTTCAATGAGAGCACATAGCTTTATATATGAAGTATAAAAACTGAAAATGAAAAACTAGAAATAACAAAACAAAGCTCAACAATTTATATCCCTAAGGTTGACATTCTTTTGACCTTTCTATTAACACAATATCAAAGTGACCACCTCTCCTTAAAAGAACTTAGTTATTGACAATAAAAGGCAGCACAGCTTATAAAACACAAGATCAGCAAGGATTAGAGCCTCAGTATGTTTTACTGACTCTACAGCTTTCCAGTAATTCAAGGCTTGAGGGGGAAGAAAGCAAAACAATCTAAAATGATGTTAAGCTTTCTGCCTATGGATACCGCCGAGTAAGCATGCTAAAGCCTCCCTTACCACTGGCATCATGTCTAAGTGAGGTCTCCCGAAAAGCCTAAACAGCTGTGGAAGCTCTTCCTTGGAAGTCTGAGCTTTCAAACAACGAGAGTCCCACGAGAATCTGAGGAGCAACTTGAAGCAATGAGGAATGCTCACAGACTGTGTGGCAGTGAGAGATCCAAACACCAAGCATCCCAGAGGCTCCCTCCTCCACTGTGGAGGGGGTGGATGCAGCCATGAAGGCAAGGCCAAACAAGGTGGGTGGAAGAGCTGTGGAACCAAAGAGGGTGGTCTCAAGAGAAGATTCTCAAAGACCCATGCCCAGTTAACTGTGAGAAAGATTTTTGTTAGTGGGATTAAAAAGACACTGAAGAACATCATCTAAGAGATTATTCTGAACAATATGAGAAAACTGAAGTGATTAAAATCATGACTGTCCAAGGCAGTGCCAAGAAGAGAGGCTTTGCGTTTGTAACATTTGATGAATCATGACTTCTTAGACAACATTGCCATTCAAAAATACCATACTGTGAATGCCCACAACTGAGGAGTAAGGAAAGCCCTATCTAAGCAAGAGATGGCTAGTGCTCCATCCAGCCAAAAAGGTCAAAGTGGTTCTGGAAACTTTGGGGATGGTTGTGGAGGTGGCTTGGGGGGAGGATACTTCAGTGGGTGGAGTGGCTTTGCTGACAGTTGATGGTGGTGAATATGATGGTAGTAAAGATGGCTACAACAGGCTTGATAATGATGGAAGCCATCTTGGAGGTGGTAGAAGCTATAATGATTTTGGCAATTACGACAATCAATCTTCAAATTCTGGACCCACGAAAGGAGGAAATTTTTGAGGGAGATGCTTTAGCCTTTATGCTGGTAGAGCCAGTGCTTTGTCAAACCACAAAACCAAGGTGGCTATGGTATTTCCAGCAGCAGCAGTGGCTGTGGCAGTGGCGGAGGCTTTAATTACTTCCAGGAAAGAAAGCTTAGCAAGAGAAGGGAGCTGGAGAAGTGACAGAGAAGCTATAGGTTCCAACAGATTTGTGAACTCAGCCAAGCACAGTGGTGGCAGGGCCATGTTTTAGACGATACTCACGTGTATGGGCAAAAACTCAAGGACTGTATTTCTGACTAATTATACAACAGGCTATTTTAATTTCTGTTCTGTGAAAAGTATAAAGCATTCCAACAAAGGGTTTTAGGGTAGATTTTTTTGTACTCAAGCTTTTGTTGCTAAATGTAATAGTCTGATCATGATGCTGAATA
Source organism: Lynx rufus (assembly GCF_022079265.1). Classification (NCBI taxonomy): domain Eukaryota; kingdom Metazoa; phylum Chordata; class Mammalia; order Carnivora; family Felidae; genus Lynx; species Lynx rufus. The sequence continues at coordinate 99,779,631 of NW_025814834.1, read as the reverse complement.
AATCTTTCTTTTTTTAAAATAATAAAATGACATTAAAATGTGAGGCTTTGAGTTGATTTCCCATTTGACAACACAAGAGTAAGTAAATCGGAGGGGTATTATTACATCAACAGGTATAATATTTTCACAGAACCTTGGAAATGTGTGTCCAGAAGAAACCTCAGACACTATCTGTATTATACATATATAAAGATGGCACACAAATAGCCGACTTGTCCTGGGTTATACAAGTATTTCCTAGTGGAACTCACATCCCGAATCACCTAGGTCATTATAATTTTTGCTATGGTATTAAGATTCTACTAACTAATAGATCATCTTATTAGCTAGCTGTTCAATTCAGTTATCTACTTAACATTAAAAAGTGAAATGAATAAGTGAACCAGTTTAACTGTAAAGATATTATGATTCTCTCATATATTACCTCTATAATTCACTTTGAATTTTCTCCCATTCACATGGAGAAATTTTTAAAAATATTTTATTTCTGGCCTCAACTTAATAAAACTAACATTGGACCAATTATTTATAGATAAAATTTATAATTATGATAAAGGGTAGCTTATTATTCCTATGTGCTAAAATCACATTCAGTGCATTACACACGTTTTCATTGCATCTTTAAGGTTTAGATATTCCCAGCCCAGATGTATAGATTTGGATACTGTAGTTTAGAGGTTAGCTGTTGAAGCTTGTGAAGTTATTAGGATGAGGATCCAAGTCTCAAACATAGACCTGACATCAAAACATGTGCTGTTAGCCATTTAATATACCACTCAAAGTCCCTTCCTTCTGGATGCCAATGTTTATCCTGAATGTTCTTTTTTTTTTTTTTTAATTTTTTTTTTCAACGTTTATTTATTTTTGGGACAGAGAGAGACAGAGCATGAACGAGGGAGGGGCAGAGAGGGAGGGAGACACAGAATCGGAAACAGGCTCCAGGCTCTGAGCCATCAGCCCAGAGCCCGACGCGGGGCTCGAACTCACGGACCGCGAGATCGTGACCTGGCTGAAGTCGGACGCTTAACCGACTGCGCCACCCAGGCGCCCCTATCCTGAATGTTCTTATAGCCCCTCAGCTATGATGAGACAGAATGATCTCAGAACATGATCATGCTCCATGATCAGTGTCATGATATAAGGTGCGTAATCTGTGTCCACTATCAAGGTCTTCATATTTTTTTTTCAACGTTTTTTATTTATTTTTGGGACAGAGAGAGACAGAGCATGAACGGGGGGAGGGGCAGAGAGAGAGGGAGACACAGAATCGGAAACAGGCTCCAGGCTCTGAGCCATCAGCCCAGAGCCTGACGCGGGGCTCGAACTCACGGACCGCGAGATCGTGACCTGGCTGAAGTCGGACGCTTAACCGACTGCGCCACCCAGGCGCCCCTCAAGGTCTTCATATTAACTGGATTCATTAGAAACCTTAGATATGTAAGCATAGAGAGATCCATGCTGTAAGTCATTATCCCACTGTTGTATAGTCATGCTTTGGAAGACTCTGGCTCACTAAAATATCTGAATATCACTTGCTAATCAAAAGTAACATCATGGATAAGTCACATATTAGCTAAATGTGGATTTCCACTCTGAGTTCCAAAACAATCTAAAATCCTCATGGAGTGCTCAGAACACAGGTATCAACTCTCCTAAGCACCTCTCCTTTTTCCCCCGCTCTTCTTTTCCTTCTTACACTGCAGGCTTGTGTCTAACAGACTTCACAAAACCAACACTGGGATCTCAAGCAGTGACAGACAACACAATACTTTTATCTGCAAGTTATTTGCGAGAGTAAAGATAGCTAGTGTATGCTGATATTGGTTATTAAGAGAGGACACAAACTCTGGGATGTAGTCAATAATCCTGGGATGGAGCTCTGCACTTCAAACAAATGATATAATCTCTCCTAATTCAAACTTCTTGACTAAAATGAGGCACTTAGATTCCAATTTTTAGTTCTAAAGAGTTTTGGTATTTGGTTTCATATGTTGCTATACACCTTACACAAAGTGTAAAATTTTAGCACGTGAGTTACCGTATAAAGGATTCGGAAAGAAAAGATGTTTATCTCATTAATTAAATACAACCATCAAAAAGCTTTTTTTTGGAGCCACTTCATTTCTTTCTTAACATGAAACTTGAGTGTTAAAAGGAACAACTGGCATGCTGAATGAAAGGCAGAAAAAAGATCATTTAAGCAGTGGCCAGTACCCCTATTTTCATCAAGCAGGTCATAAAGCCAAAGCAATGACAAAAAAAAGAGCAAGATCATGTGACAGTTAATTCCCTATGTATAGAAACTTAGAGAAAGCCCGTTACAGCACAAAGATGCAGCTGTAGAACACATACAACTTATCATCAACAGAAATGCCACCTCCCCTTTAGCAGAAAACACCAGTTGGCTAACATATAATTATTACTTACTAAAAATAGTTGTTGTGGGAATTATCTCAGCTTAGCGTTATTTCCTTGGATGATTATACTTAAGCATGGTGTTTGTGTGTCAGCAACACATGCATCTATCGGCACATAAACACAACCATTTCAACTCAAGTGCCATTTTTTGTTCATTCAACTTAAAACAAATAGTACTTCAGTATCTGTAAATTTCTAATCACTTCAGTAAGAACCAAAGAAGCAAAAATAATGTAACAAAATGAGGGATTGAGTTCATTTGTTAGTTTACTGAGACAGAGAGAGAAAGAGAGAGCGAGTGAGCAGGGGGAGAGGGAAAGAGGGAGAGAAACAGAGAATCCCAAGCAGGCTCCATGATCACCATCAAGCCCAACATGGGGCTCAATCCCATGACCCTGGGATCATGACCTGAGCCAAAATCAAGAGTCAGTCACTCAACCCACTGAGCCACTCACGGTCCCCAAGAAACTGAGTTTAGTAAAGAATATTGTTGGGGCGCCTGGGTGGCTCAGTTGGTTAAGCGTCCGACTTCAGCTCAGGTCATGATCTTGCAGTTCGTGAGTTCAAGCCCTGCGTCGGGCTCTGTGCTGACAGCTCAGAGCCTGGAGCCTGTTTCAGATTCTGTGTCTCCCGCTCTCTCTCTGACTCTCCCCCATTCATGCTCTGTCTCTCTCTGTCTCAAAAATAAATAAACGTTAAAAAAAAAAAAGACTATTGTTGGATGTAGCAGTCAGTACTTTATACATCACACCACAGAAAGAATTCTCACATTCTCTCTATTGCCTCCAAGATCTTCCTATGGTGAATAAGGTATATATTAGCTTTGATGTCAACAAAGATTAATTTCAGGTTAGATTAGAAGTTGTTTTGGGGTGCCTGGGTGGCTCAGTTGGTTAAGCGTCTGACTCTTGGTTTGGGCTTAGGTCATGATCTCACGGTTTCATGAGCTCGAGGCTGCATCAGGCTCTGTGCTGGCAACATGGAGCCTGCTTGGGATTCTCTGTTTCTCTCTCTCTCTCTCTCTCTCTCTCTCTCTGCCCATACCCCACTCTCACAGTCTCCATCTCTCTCAAATAAATAAGCTAAAAAAAGCTTATTATTTTTTAAAAATAAAACCCATTGTTTTATAACAAATGGGTTATCCTAAATAATGAGATACTAATCAATTACAGAGAAGACTCATTGAGTATTCTATGATTTTCATGTTTTATGAAATGAAACTTGTTTACCAAATGAGTGTTCACTCAGAGGCTCTAAGATTAATAATTATATATATTGAATATTACTTTGTTGTGACTAGTGTTCTCAGGAGTGTCCCCAGTCCTCACACATTACGTGGAGCTACCCTCGAGCATGAGCACTGCTTTGTTAGCAGGGGGCGGGGGGTGTACAATTCATGGGCACTTCTCTTACTAGGACTCTTCTCATCCTCCCACCCAGCAACACTTTCCTGGAGATAACCACACTTGACTTTGTAACATTAGGTTCAGTAAGGTTATTATTGAGTTTATATCATTAAGTTATTCACAAAAACTCTGAATTCCAAGTGTCAAGCACATGTGAGAGAGAGGGGATGGAGAATACACACCATGGAGGTGACGCCTTGCTGGAGTGTTAAAGGGCAAGCAAAATTGAAGGTTACTGCACAAATGATTAATCGATCATAGTTTTCAAAAAAGCCAACAAGTTATGTGGCTTGCCATAACTGCTGAATTAAGCTCCATGTAGTTGTATACTGTAGAATGTGTGTGTGTGTGTGTGTGTGTGTGTGTGTGTGTGTGTGTGTGTGTTTGTGTGTGTGTGATTATTTTAAGAGTACCTAGATGCAAGTGCAGGCAGGGGGAATATTACAGTTGGGTGAATTTTGTTTTCTGTGATAACATTTTGAAAACTGATTTCATTAAGTTGACAAGGTTATATTCATTACCAAGATCACTGGGAGTAGCTTTGATTGCAAAAGGAGCAAAGGAGAAAAGATGAGTTCAGACAGCAGTTTTATGATTTGGTAAAGGAAAAATGAGGAAGTCACATCTGGTTTCTTTTAAGAAGTTGAAGACATATGTGTTTAATTACTTTTGCCATGACCTCAGGGAGCTTATAACCATAATCTCAGCTTAATTTTCAAGAGTTTAAAAAAAGAAATAGGTTTTAAAGTTTCTATAGCACGATAACTATATATCTATTATATCACATATAATTATATGACAAATATATAACAATTTATAACATACAAATTTCCTCCCATATCAAATATAACAAATACTATGTTATGTGTAATATTTCACGTTATACATTACATATTATATATTGCATATATAACAATATTTATCATATACAAGAGCCACAATTATATACCGTATGTATGTTTTGAATTTTTAATGAACACAATTGCAGGAGGCATGTTTTTTTGAAAAGCATTTATGGAATGTAAAGCAGAAGCCCATTAAATAATTCCTCTCCACAACATGTATTGAGCAATGAATATGAGCACATGCTGTGAAAAACATTTTTCCTGTCCTCAGGAGGTTTATAGTCTTGAGGAGAAAAATGAAAAAAAATCAGGAATTCCAACATAGTATTTTAGATGCTGCGATGGCAGTTTACTCATGGTCCTATTGAAATATAAAGAAATAAGTAGAGCTGGCTGAATCATCCTAAAGCCCCACAAAGTATTTGTCCACGCAGCTTTCAAAAGGCATCTACTTCTATCTCCACAACTACCACCCTGGTCAAAACCACTTCCGTCTCCCACTGATCTACCATAATTATGCCGCTGACCAATCCAACACCTGACCCTGCACAGTGACAATCTCTTGCTGCCTGCCTGATCTTCCAGAGACAATCTCTTCATGCCATCCTCCTACGTGAAAGCTCCTGTTACACTCAGAGTAAAATCCAAATGTCATCTCACAACATAAAACCCTCTTAATACTGTAGACCCTACCTCTTTGACTTTATCTCAGAATACCCTCCTAGTTTACTCAAAACATCCCAGAAATTAATACTGTGCTATAGTCTTCAGATAAAAAAATACATTTGTTCTCACCTCAGAAAGTGTGTATACATCTCTCATCCCTTCCTCCTAACACATTTTCTTCTCATTTGTCCAGGTATGGGTGCTTTCCAGGGTTTCACCATCAGGTCAATGTCACTGCCTCAGACAAATTTTCCTTGAGTGCGATTAATCCCGATTCTCCTATCCCATTCTACCACTTTTATGTCCTCTTTCTTCCTCTTGCTCATTTAATTGTTTCTTGCCTGATTATCATCCTTAATCATATAATGTATGCTCCATAAAGCCTGGACCATTTCATTATATTTACTAGCGGCAAATGAACCAGGGCTTGGCAAATATTTGTGACCGATAAAAACCCAATACCCAAATGGAATGTGAGTATGATTGCTAGCTAGATTTATCAAATGAAAATGCATAACATCTAGTTAAATTAGGAATTTAGATAAACAAAAAATATTATTTTACTGTAACTATGCTCTACATAGTGCATGAGTTATGTTAAGATGTGAGGATCTTCAATGGAGCATGGTTCAAACAAATCAATCATAAGGACATTTTGGGATAATCAGGAATATTTTAAAACATTTTAAAATGGTATTATGGAATTATTGCTAATTTAATTAGATGTGATAATGATGATTTGGTTACAGGACAATGTCTTTATTTTTTTTCCCAGAGGCATACTGAGATATAGGTAAAATAACATGATGTCTGTTATTTAAATTATGTAAACAAGCAAAAAAAAAAAGTTGATGAAGCAAATAAGGCAACACGTTAACATAATGTTTAAGGCCAAAAAACAGTATTGGGGGAGAAACCTCCTGAGGGTTCTCTTGTCCCATCCCTACTATCTGCCACTGGAGCCTTCCACTGCTAGAGCCAAGTGAACAGGTGGAGGATGCTAAAAATCACAGATGAAAGGGCTGCCTCCATTAGCACAGAGCAGAGGTAGGCAGGCAAAGGTGGGGAATGTATATAAGAACACAGAGATCCAGGACCTGAAGAGATCTCATTATATTCTTCTCACTTCTTCATTGTATGTTTTAAATTATTCATAATAAAAAAGAACATTAAAAAGGTAGATATTTATAGTATCTACAGCTGGATTTGGAACTTCAGAGGATACACTATACCTATCACATTTAGTATTCTCATATAGCTGTGGTTGTTTTTTTTTTGTTGTTGTTGTTGTTGTTGTTGTTTTTTGTTTTTTGAGAATTTAACATGCAATCAATAAATACTGGCAGGTAAAAATATATTTAAAAACGAATCTGTCCTGGGCACCTGGGTGGCTCAGTCTGTTGAGTGTCTGACTCTAATTTTGGTTCAGGTCGTGATCCCAGGGTCATCGGATCAAGCCTCATGTTGGGCTCCTTGCTGAGTATGGAGCCTACTTAATAGTCTCTCCTTCTGCCCCTCTCCCCTGCTTGTGCTCTTTCTCTCTCTCTCAAAAAGAGAAAAAAAAAAGAATCTGTTACACAGAATTTTCTACTTTTACATGGGGCAGAGAAAAGAAGGATGTCTGCTTTTCTTGTTCACTTGATCCTTTTATTTAATAGTATTTCAATTACTCTGACCTCCTTTATAAAGGTTGTCCAATACAATTAATTCCCTAGAGATTCTGAGTAATCAATATGAGGTATATAACTTATCTAACCACTAATTCTTCCATTATATAATATATATTTAAGAATACTACATTTAATAAATACTGATATTCAGCCTTGCATCTCTGGCCAACCTTAATTGTTTCAGGTGGCAAATTAGTCTTAGAATATCACTACAGCTTATATGTTGACCTTTGGCAATTTTGTTGACCAAAATGAACATCATGCCTTTTGTAACATTAAGTCTATTTAGGTATATCGATGCAGGATTCTAATTATATTTAATTCTTAGATAAATATTTCATATTTGGTCATGTTTCTTATGCTCTCTTTGTTCTGTTGTGGCTAATATTAGAAAACAAAAAGGTAAGGCAGTCTTTCAGTGACACAGCCCTACACTGCCAGGAAATTATCCTAACTTTTTCTGGTTAATGAAATAAGCAAATGCAGGAATCTATCATAATATGTTCAAAATCATTATTATGTAAGAAACACAAATTTTAAATCAAAAAATTATTAAATTGTTAAATTTTATTAGATATAAATTTATAACACTATGGCAAAATAAGCATAAAACTGATGACTACAAATTAAGATAATTCTGAGACTAACTTGGAAAAGGTGCAAATGGCAGAAACCCAGTTTGAACTAATTTAAGCAAAAGAGGATTTCCAGGTTCATTAAGTGGATTGTTATTTATCCCACTCAATATTGTGATTCTCCCATCTAAAGACTCAGAGTGTTCATTCTGGCCATAATTGCTGATTAGTTCCAGAAATTATTTTGGTGATTCTTACAGATTATAAATGATTATTTCATTTGTGAAGAAAGACCATTTTTTCTTCACAATCTATATAACTATTTCCTTTTTTTGGTGGGGATCTTATTGCATTGCTTGGACCTGTAGTATGATGAGTATGATGTTTTAAAGAAATGATGAGAGGGAACATCTTTGCCTTGTTCTAGTAGAAAAGTTTCTAGTTTCTTACCATTAAGTATGATGCTAGTCATAGGGTTTTTTTGTACACATTCTTTATCACATTGAGGAAATTCTCTCTTCCTAGTTTATTGATAATTTTGTTGTCCATGGGTGTTAAATTTTGTCAAATGTTTTGTCTGCACTGATTGATATGCTCATGTACTTTTTCTTTTTAACCTGTTAATGTGATGGACTGTATGAACTGATTTTCAAATATTCAACCAGCCTTGCATACCAGGGATGAACCCGCCTTGGTTCTGTTGTAGAAATCTTTTATACATTGTTGGGTTTGATTTGCTAATATTTTGTTGAAGATTTTTGCATTTGCATCTATGTTCATGAGAGATAACAGTGTGTAGTTTTCCTGTAATATCTTTGTCTGGTTTTGGTATTAGGGTAATGTTGGCCTCATAGAATGAGTTAAGAAATATTCCCTCTGCTTCTATCCTCTGAAAGTAACTGTAGAAACTGGTATAATTTCTTAAATTTGATAGCATTGCCATCTGGGCCTGGTACTCTCTGTTTTGCAAGGTTATTAATATTAATTCAATTTCTGTTGAATAGACCTATTCAAATTGTCTACTGCTTCATGTGGGAATTTTTGCAAATTATGTCTTTCAAGGAATTGGTCCAGGAATTGGTTACCAAATTTGTAAACATAAAGTTATCCTTTTGATGTCCATGGGCTCTCCAGCGATATCTTCCTTCATTTGTTATTAGTAATTTTTGTTCTCCTTTTTTTCTTAGTTAGCCTAGCTAGAAGCATATCAATTTTACTGAGGACTTTTCAAAGAACCAGCTTTTGGTCTTGTTGAGTTTTCTCTATTAATTTCCTGTTTTAAATATTTTTTAATGTTTATTTAATTTTGAGAGAGACAGAGCACAAGTGGGGGAGGGGCAGAGAGAGAAGGCAACCCAGAATCTGAAGCAGACTCTAGGCTCTGAGCTATCAGCACACAGCCCGATGTGGGACTCGAACTCATGAACCGTATCATGACCCCAGAAGAAGTCGGATTGCTCAACTAGACTGAGCCACCCATTAATACCCCTATTAATTAAATTTCCTGTTTTAATTTCATTGATTTTTTTCTAATTCATAATATTTCTTTTCTTCTGCTCTCTTCATATTTAATCAGCTCTTTTCCCCCAGTTTTCTAAAATGAAAACTTAGATTACTGATTTCCCAACATTTCTTGTCTTCATTCTCTTTACTTTCCTCTTACTATAGGTAGCCTCTTCTAAAATTATAATTGAGGGTCCCCTGGGTGGCTCAGGTGGTTAAGTGTCCCACTCTTAATTTCACCCAGGCCGTGATCTCACAGTTCCTGAATTTAAGCCCCAGGTACAGCTGTCCATGCAGAGCTTGCTTGGGATTCTCTGTCTCCCTTTGTCTATGCCCCTCCCAACTCTCTCACTCAAAACTAAACAGTAAAAATATAATTGAATGGGTGGGAATTCAGAAGGCAGAAGTGAGATAAAAACTATTCCAGCTCATGCTTTCTTTTTATATACAATTCAAGCTCTGCTTGATAGTAAAATACCCATACTTTCCCTGCATATCTCTTCTCCACTAGAAACAATTTAGATGAGAGAGGAGACCTAATAATATGAACTGAACACAGACATGGCATTGGAAAGAAACCATCAAAATGCCAGTTTGGAAGAGCTAACAAGAGGGTTTCCTGGGTGGCTCAGTTGGTTAAAAGTCCAGCTTCGGCTTACATCATGATCTTGCAGTTCATGAGTTTGAGCCCCACATCAGGCTCTGTGCTGACAGCTCAGAGACTGGAGCCTGCTTCAGATTCTGTGTCTCCCTCTCTCTCTGCCCCTCCCTTGCTCATGCTGTGTCTTCTCTGTCTCAAAAATAAATAAACATTAAAAAATTAAACAAAAAAAGGAGCTAACCAGAGGGGGAGAGATGACAGAAAGAGAGAAAGAGAGAGAAGTGAGAGACTGTCACCTTGGTAATATTCTAAATGCTAGTCTCTTTAATCTTTGAAGGGGATACTGTAATATCACACCTTTTCCTAAAACTGAGGTCAAAAATCAAAACACTTATAAGGTGTTCATTTATAAAAGCCACACATTGTATTTTTTAGTTTGGAATTCTTACTCTAGTTTGTACCCCCATTCCCATTGATCTCACAAAAGTTAGGAGAAAATGTATAACAATTACAAGGGAAGTAATTTCCTCTAAAAGCCTCTAGTCTGCACCCACACAAACAAGGAAACAAAAATGTATTTGTTTTACTTGCTCCTGCCTCCACTCATAGCTCCCCTGATTTGTGTTAAGTAAAAGTGAGTTTAACTCCCTGCACTCACTCTCTCTCTATTTACCCACAAATGCCTTCCTTGTTCTAGGCTTCACACAGTCTAATGCGTTTCCTCCATCAAAGACTATTAGTGAATTGCAAAGTGCTAAATCCATAATGATTTTATGTTATCTTCCTGACTATACTATTTTGAAACATTCTTCCCATTCCTAGTTTCTTCACTTATTTTTCTGGCTCTTTTTTCCCATTCTTATAACCTATGGGAGGGAGTTCCCCTGGTGTAATGCTCCAATCTCTTTCCCCCTCCTATTATCAATCCATTTCCATAGCTTCAACATAACCTTTACAGATAAGACTGAGAAATCCATTTGTCTAACACTCCACACAGTACTGCACAGAGACTGATCACATTAACTTGATTTTGACTCCCAGCTCGACTGCAACATTGCAATAATTTTATATATCCTCCCTAAACATCTATGTTCTCATCTGGAAGAAACAGAATAAGATTGCCTATCTTATTGGATTGTCCTACTAAACTACTTCACTTACATTGTTATTACCTGAATGTTTGACACAAATAGACAAGCACTCAATATTTACTAAAGAGTTATTACTTCTACTTTTCCTGCTTGTTTTTGCTAAGTTGTTCGTTCCTCCAGGGAACTTTCCCTGATATCCTTCAACAGGCAGCCTTCCTGTGGCTTCCAAGGGCTGACTATAAAAACAACCATTATCATAGCACCATCAAACTCTACTATAGTAAGCCATGGTACATATTATATATTGTAATATCAATAACTTGACTGCATCACAACTTTGTTTGTCATAAACTTCTTGAGAGCAGGCAAACACTATGGCTTTATTGCATTTACACTTCTAGGGCTTAGCATAAATTAAATAACTGACATGAGGTCACAGTAAAGTTCTAGGCTAGGATTCAACACCAACCAGATACCAGTGCTGCCCTCCCTCTCTATATGCTGTGCTGACTCTAGTACAGTGCTCAAATTGCTCTGACTTCAATAATGGCTAGATGTTTACTCCATATGCCAGATTATAAACTCCAGGGGCTGGCCAACTAATCTGGTCTCTGATCAGGATTCACTAAGAATCTTTTTCTCTGGTCCAGTTGCTGAGTCAGTAGCCAGTTATCGCAAATAATGGTCCCTGGCTGTGTGCTAAACCCCTGAAAGAATTTGGGCCAATTAAGAGTGTTTCATACTTGCTAAAAAGTTTCATCCTGAGCTCAGAGTAGAATCAACTTGGGTTTACCCTGAATGTGGAACACTGAGAAATTACAAAACCTTTTAGAGTGCTTGTTGAAATTAAGTAGGTTCTATAAAACCTGCAGAGATTTTCTTTTACCTCCGAAGGGTAATGATTACCTTTTCATTCACTGTCTTAAGTGATATTTAGAAGCTAAAGAAATATCCAAAAAAGAACTGAAATTTTCAAAAACTATCACCAGAAATTGGTTGTTCATACTTTTAAAACCAAAAGATCTTACATGGACTCTTTTTTTTTCTTTTGTCTTCCTAAGACCTTTCTTTTTTCAATTGTTTTCCCTTTTATAATGAGAATAGCATTGAGAATTGAGAATAGCATTTCTCCAATATAGTTCCAGGGTCTAAACCATATGAAAAACAAAATTGCATCTATTAATGAAAAAAAAAATGTCTTTAGAATGCAAGCCCCCAAGGAATTTTATGCTCTTAACTACATGAATATTAAAAAGACTTAAAAAGCTAGTTAATTACATAGAAAATAAGCACTAGGGGAAAAATTAGCTTAAATTATAATAGGGTCATTGTTAGAGCCACAAAGAAATCAAAACTGCATTCAAACTAACACTCATCCTATTCAAGAACCATTTGTACAATATTTCTCATGAGCATCCACTCTATCATAATTTGAAGACATTTATGGAAAGTATCAGCACATTATTCAATTGTTGTACCACTGTGTTTAGATTTCTTTTTCTTATATTAGGATAAAATACATTTCCCTATAAATTCCCTCTACAGATGCTAGGCTAAATAAAGATATATACCATTTTTCAAATGTTATTCCTTTGAGTCTTTGAATATCTGTATTATTCTCCATTTAGTACATTTCATCCACAGTGAGGATCCCAGCATTCTTAGTAACTTTGGGTCTTTACTCCAATAATAATATTAAAAATGACACTCAGAAAGAAAAGCATTAAAATAATTCTGAGTACGGGGGCACCTCGTTGGCACAGGTGATTGAGTATCTGACTTTGGCTCAGGTCATGATCTCATAATTCATGAGTTCAAGCCCCACATCGGGCTTACTGCTGTTAGCACATAGCCTGCCTCGTATATTCTATTCCCCTCTCTCTGCCCTGCCCCCATTCCCTGTTTTCACTCTCTCTCTCAACAATAAACCTTTAAAAAAATAACTGAGTACATTTATGCAGGAAAACAAATATTGAAAAGGGTAAAACAATCTGTAGCATTTGAAATCTTTAAAGAAAGGAAAATTGATATGATAATGTAAAATTTGTTTGAAAATCAATCATCTTTAAGTAGTGTTTCATAAAAAGTTTCAGGTACATGAATTTAAATGAAAAGTCTTGCTTTGCTTTTTTTAAAAAAGATGTTTGCAAGTATTTTCAGGAGGTACATTTATTTAAGATATAACTTCTGCTATCTGGAGGCAGGATATTCAAATTACAGGAAAAGTATTTGAGAGCATAAAGAGTTCAACATCCTGAGAAACTAAATGTAAAATTTAAAATATACATGACAGGGGTGCCTGGGTGGCTCAGTTGGTTGAGCATCAGACTTCGGCTCAGGTCATCATCTCGTGATTCATGAGTTCAAGCCCCACATCAGGCTCTGGGTGACAGCTCAGAGCCTGGAGCCTGCTTCAGGTTCTGTGTCTTCGGATCTCTGCCCCTCCCCTGCTAATGGCCTGTCTCTTTCTCTCTCAAAAATAAGCAAACATTTAAAAAATAGTAATATAAAATATACATGACAGGCATACTATGAAAGCAAAGGGTATATAATGTGATAAATTCATCAACTAATCAAATATAGCTCAATTTTTGTGGAAAATATTCATGGAAAGGGGCTGTGTAAACCAAACAACTGTGTTAAAATAGAAGTAGTGGATACTGACGTAGTCACTTGGACAAGATTTGGAAACTTTTAATTTATGAAAAATTAGTTTAATTGCTTCAATAACAAAGGCTTTCACAGCTTTTCAGACAGAAGCATGGCCATTATTGTGATTTCTTACTTGAAAATGACAGAATCTCAGAAATTCAAACTCATATGATCTGCTCTTCTTAGAGGTTTTCTAAATGTTGTTCTGAGACCAGCAACATCATCTGGCATTTATTAAGATGCACATTTTCAGGCTAAACCCAAACCCACTGAATAAGAAACTCTGACGAAGTCCAGCAATTCCTGGCTTAACAATGCTCCTGGTGATTCTAATGCATGCTAAAGTTTGCTTTATGGTTTATCTTATGTTTTCTGATCTGTTTGTAGTAGATGATACAGATAGACAAAGGACTCCAGGACACATAATAGTTGCTTAAAGTATCTTTTTGGGGGCGCCTGGGTGGCTTAGTCGGTTAAGCGTCCGACTTCAGCTCAGGTCACGATCTCACGGTCCGTGAGTTCGAGCCCCGCGTCGGGCTCTGGGCTGACGGCCCAGAGCTTGGAGCCTGCTTCCGATTCTGTGTCTCCCTCTCTCTCTGCCCCCACCCCCCCGTTCATGCTCTGTCTCTCTCTGTCTCAAAAATAAATAAATGTTAAAAAAAATTAAAAAAAAATAAAGTATCTTTTTATTTGAATCTCTCTCTTCATTTTGCAAATCACAGAACCCAAAAATTAAACCTTAATTTTTCAATGTTCATTTTGTTTTACAAAAGAAAGAGGTGGGACCAATAGACCAGTTCCAACACTGTACTACAGCTTTTGATCCATGTTTATTCTTCTTTCTCCATGTCTTTAATTATTTTCTCTTTCTTTCAAAATCATCATGCACTTGGATGTTTTCAAGAGCAAACTTTGAATTCTACATAGATTAACTCAATCCCAAAAAGATCCATTAGCGTATCTTTGGTCCTGATTTCTAAAACCATCAGAGGGCAAAAATGAGTGACTTCCAAATAAGTAAACATAGATTTCAAGATATTAATGTCTCCAATTCTATAAATAACCCTATCATCTAGATTATACAAAAAAAGGACCATAAACCTAAGTTTTGATTGAGGATTTCAGTTAAAAGTAACTTGCTTATACATTTACTTTTTGCAATAGAATCTTCTTTTTCCCTATTTTCCTCCAAACAAGAAACCTAAATATTAAAACCAATTTATAGTGAGATTTTTCTGATTGAAGTAAAGAATCAGAAAACCTTTTTAACTGTTCCTTCCATAGTTCCAGAAACCCACACATCTTTGAATCTCAAGTTTTTGCTTGGTCAAGTCTATAAACTTTGATCTAAAATATTTTTTCTCTGGGTATGATTACATGTAATAGATTTACAAGGACTACCATGAATGAAAAGTTTTGTTGTTTTGTTGTTGTTGTTGTTTTCATTGTTTTTTGTTTGTTTGTTTGTTTGTTATGGCTTGGGCAGAATAATCTGTCAAATTGAATACTAGAAGAGAGAATAGGAGAGAGAAAAACAAGAAATTTCCCTGATATTGAGTAGAAAAGTATTCAGGCTTCATCTCTACATGTAAAGACACTATTATTATTTCTGCAGCTTTTGACCTATTAATATTATTAGGCCCATATTTGTTCATTTAGCAACTTCTGTTCATTCTTGAAAACTACTAAAGCTCTTTTTGTTTAAGAAAGTATTTATGTATTGAATGCTTACTATACTATATACTTTTTCTTTTTTTAAATTGTGTTAATACACACATAAAATTTACCGTTTTAACCACTCTGTTTGTTTGTTTGTTTGAGAGAAAGAGTGCACATGTGATAGGAAGAGAGAAGGGCAGAAGGAGAGAGAATCCCAAGCAGGCTCCATACTCAGTGCAGAGTCCTACACGGGGCTTGATCCTACAACCGTAGGATCATGACCTGAGCCAAAATCAGGAGTCAGATACTCAAATGACTAAGCCACCCAAGGGCCCCTTAACCATTTTAAAATAGACAGTTCTGTAGCATTAAATGTGTTCACACTGTGGTGCAACCACCTCAACCATCAATCTCCAGAATTTGCCATTGTAATCTAAAATTCTGTTCCCATTAAACAATAACTCCCCATTCCCTCCTACCTCCTGAGTTCCTAGCAAAGATTCTGCTTTTTGTGTCCATGAATTTGCTGTAATAGGGACTTCATATAAGTGGATTTATACAGTTTTTGTCCTTTTATGACTGGCTTATTTCACTGAGCATAATGTATATAATATTTATTATGTTGCAGCATGTGTCAGGATTTCTTTTTTTTTTTTTTTTTTTTTACTTGACATAAAACTGCTATACAATATCCTATTAGTTTCAGGTGGGCATCACAGTGATTTGGTATTTTTGTACATCACACAAAATGATCTCCAGAAAGTCTAGTTACCATCTGTCACTATTCAAAGTTATTATAAGATTAGTGACTCTATTGTCTATGCTGTACATTATATCCACATGACTTATTTATTGTATAACAAGAAATTTGTACCTCTTGATCATTTTCACCTATTTCATCCATCCCCCAACTAATCACCACTCTAGTAATTGACAGTTTTTCTCCTGATTCTATGAGTCTGTTTCTATTTTGTTTTGTTTTTCCATTTGCTGTGTTTATTAGGTTGTATAAGTTCTTTATATATTTTGGATATCAACCCCTTATCACATATATGATTTGAAAGTATCTCCTCCCATTCAAAAGCTCTATTCTGTTTTGTAAAGGCTTTACAACAGATCAGTCTTCCTACTGTTATCTTAAATTTATCTTAAGTGGATTTCTAAGATAACATGATACTCAAATATTCTACTGGAACTATTTATCTGCCTCTCTATCTCATCCTTGAACTGTATAATACCTCATTCATCTTTGTATTTCCAACACAAAGCATAGGTTGGCACATGATAGACACTCAGTAAATGTATACTTTAATCAAAAATACAGAGAAAAATTAAAGCAATTAATATAATTTGATATTGTTTAAAGACTCACAGAAAAACTGTTTGATCATATTTGAAGCAAATGCTTTCTTTTTATAATAATCCAAACTTCAATTTTCTGTTTTATTGTGACCATATAAACTAGTTTATAAACTAATTTTGCTATTTTAAATACTTTTGAGGACATTTTCTTTCCATTAATGTTTTCTGTTGATTCATTTGATTATACTTTTAGTCTAATAAGACTAAAGATAAATCACACTGTCTGGGTAGTCGTCCTATCATTTGCTGTAGGATACAGATGTACTGAAATATGAATCTTTAGGGATTTTAGGAAAAATTTCCCTCTGGTATGCAACCAACTCTTATGCAACAATTTCAATGAAAGCTCAAACTCAGAAACCCTCTATTAATATATGTAGATTCCATGCTTATTTAATGTAACTACTGTAATTAGTGAAAATAGTCCATTTTAATCAGCAAGTAAAATAAATAAAAGCATATTATTTGACTAGATAGCAATCACAGAAATAATGATATAAATTTACCATATGTTAACATAGAAAGGCAGATTGTCAGCAAAATAGATATTCCAAAATAGTGTCAAATTTTGCTCAAAGAAAATACTTTGAAGTACTATATATTAAAAAGAGAATCAACCATTGTACATATCACACATCTGTATAAGTGCATAAAAACATTCAGCCCTTCAGTAAAAAGATGATATCCCACTAAAACATATCTCATATCCATTGGGCCATAAAAACTGTGGATTCACAACACTTTAATCTAGGGATAATCACATTTTCTAAAAATTAATATTTCTTCTCATCCTTCTTATCAATTGCAATTCAAATTACTGATTCAATTAAAATATTGCAAAAAGATAATAATACACAATTTCAAATGTTTAAAAGAAATAATACATTAGAAAACAATGATGGATACATCATAATAAAGCTAAAAGAATAAAATAATATTTAGCCTAATATTTATAGGCTTTGCATACCACTAGAAGTGTTCAAATATATCCTTTAATCTCAGAATAATACTGCGTGTTGTGATTTCCATCCTGTGCTCCTTGGAACCCTGGCAATTTCATAAAGGCCCCCTGAGGCTGCCAGGAAGAAAGAAGATGCATATGGCACATTCCAGACTTCCTGTCCTTGATACAGGCTTTATTCAGAAAAGCTATCCCCTCTCTCTCTGTCTCTTTCCATGTATATGATTTTGTTAGAACAAATCTTATGACAAGAAAAATATGAAAAAACAATGCTTTAAAGAAGTTCACAGAAATCTCCAATTTTTATCAATGACCTTAATTTACTATGAAGGGTAAGAAAAGGTACAGAGAACTCATCAGTGACCTCCAACTAAGTGATATCCCTGGGATTACATAACTTTTCCAAAGTTACATATATGATGGAGTCAGAGTTCAGACAAGGTACCTTTGATTTCTAAACGGATTCCCTTTGGAAATCTTAAACTCCAATCCGAAAATAAAGTAATCATTTTTTTTTCTATTTGAACATCTATCAAATATCAACATGTGTTTTCATAAATATTAGAGCTAATTTTATTAGCTATTTTATAGAATTTTACCATTAACTTCAAAACAAAGAAACAGCAATCACACATCTCACAAAATATGTAGAAGTTCATTAGTCCTTATAATTAGTTAATATTAATAATATTAATTATTAATTATAATTAATTTCTGGCAAAAAAGGCAGCTTCAATACTGGACACCTCATTGAAGTTCCAGTGTTAATTCATCCTAAACTCCCTTTAAATTATAGGAAATTCTTTGGTGACTTGAAAAATTTTTAAATCAGTCAAGACAAAAAAATGGCATTCAGGATATAAAAAGTAAGAAATGTCATAAGTCTATTAATGGGTAACATTACTTTCCACATGTCTTCTCAAAATTCTACTAAATTATAAATGGAAACAAATAAAGGTATATTTAGTATGCATCATACTATATTGAAAAGTAGAATAGTCTCTAAGAAACTTGGAAGAATTTCTATCATCCACATTGCCCCTGGAGTTACATTAAAAACTACAATATCTAGATCACCAGGCTATGTTGCCAAAACTAGTCTAAAATAAAAACAACAACAACATCATACAAAAATCAAGAGGAATCTATAATCTGTCAACATTGTTTGTCTCTGGGATCTAAAATGAAAGGATGTATCAGATAATTAAGCCAGCCAGTACCCCTCTTACTCCCTCCAGTATCACTCTTACAATATCCATTAGAAATGCCAACTTCCAGAAAATACCTTGGTACATATTGGATGGGTTGGGGAAGACAATGATGGAGCCCACATATTGTGTAACATGTAGCTCCTACAAGTAAAGAATTGTAGGCTTGAGCTTAAGCCAGAAGAACCTTCCTAAAAGGGTATTCTTGGGAATGTAATGTGATTTTTTTTCATCAATGTTGTTTAGAGTGTCAGGGAGGCAAGACATGAAGAGAAGAGGAAAAAAAAATGCAATATCAATGCCCATGAGACCTAACTAGCTGGAATTTGCTTAGATGTGGAGAAGTGACCCAGGAACTAGCAGCTCTCCCTATGTGTCTGTGGATCTTGGAAAATTAGCAAAGTCAAGAGCAATAAACACTGAGTCTAAATAGCCCTACCTCCAGAGATAAGCAGGAAAAAATGTTCATAAATAAAAACTAAAAAACATCATCCTGAGGAATCAGAGGGGAAGAAGTGACTAATATTTACCTCTTTGTATAAGACTAGTTATTTTTAAAAATAAAAAGTTTAAAAACCTGTTTAATAACTAAAAGAGATATGACAATGTGTTTTTTATATAATCATAGCATAAAACTCTAAGGAATAAAATGGAGATTAAAAAATTTAGAATGACATAAAGAAGGAATATAATCTTAAGATCTTCAAGGGACCAAAATTTCATTAGCAGCACTCCAAGTACTGAGTAGAATTGAAGCCTAAAAAAAGGAAGAAAAAAAAAAAGGAAACAGGTAACATAGAAGGTAAATTTGGGGAACTCTGAGAATAAACAGGTTAGTCAAGAGATTAAAGTAAATGCAGGACAAAATGATGGATAAAAAGGGCTCAGAGTAAAGAGTTATACTAAGCATTATAGATCTCTCTGGGGGAAGAAACCAGATAATTCTATTATCAAAATGTCACTTCTCAGCAAAATCCCAGGCATTGACTACCAATCACTGTTTATGTCCTCTTCCTTTGAAATTGACCTTTTAGATTACATAAAATCCATAAATCTATAATCAGAAATTTTCATTATAGAAGGTCAGAAAAGCCAGCAAAATATTAATACTGATTAATAACAAAACTAAGAATCACAAGGTTGATTTTGAATATAGCTCTGTGCCTTGTGACCTTGAGAAAAACCAGTCATCCTAGAAATTACTTCCTCTAACCCTAAAACAGGGCTTTGGATGATGACCGTGAATGGTGGTAGTTAATGGATATGGCTTCGGTTTAGCTCAAAATATATACATATGTACTGAACACCTTAAAAGGCATTAGAGGATTAAAGTTAACTCAACATGGTGCCCATTCTCAAATATCTTATTTTAAACTGAGGAAGACCTCTCTAAAAATTCTTCCAGATTTGGCATTCTAGGATTAATTGCCATAGTACTGAGAAGTTAGAAAAATTAAGGAGAAAAAATAAATGATTCAATATATAGAAACGCAGTGTTAAAAAAGGAGAAACTTCTAAACACTAAAATTCTATTGGTGCTCCTAAAGATATGGTGTGTTTTGAAGAACTAACCTGTGTTCTGCCTGATTACTTGGATCATCCCTAGCTGATCTTGGTATCCCTGCAGGCTCTTTTAGTTCTTGGTGTCCAGGATGGCCCTAAGGAACTATCTACCCCATAACTCGAAACTTCCCTCTTTAAGGGTCCGAGGTATTCCTATTTAAAAACATCTCCATAGTAGCATTTTTTAATGTTTATTTTATATCCTATCTGGAGTTAGATAATACTGGACTTAAGCAAAATCCACTGCCCCATTGGCATGCAGGATACCTCCAACAGCCCACTGAATTATAGCAGAGTCTGTCTAGTTTCAGTCTGTCTAGTTTGCTCAAGTATAGTTCCATGACACAAATGAGTATTTCAGGTGGCGGCTGGGTGGCTCAGTCGGTTAAGCATCTGACTTCGGCTCAGTTCATGAGCTCACAGTTCATGGGTTTGAGCCCCATGTTGGGCTCTGTGCTGACAGCTCAGAGCCTGGAGCCTGCTTCCAATTCAGTCCATCCCTCTCTTTCTGCCCCTCCCCCAATTGCAGTCTGCCTTTCTCTCTCTCTCAAAATTAAATCAACATTAAAAAATTTTAAAAAAATGAGTATTTCAGGAATCCTGAAAGAAACAAATATTTCTATTTCTTAGAACTTGTCTCATCAACTGTGGAAAACAGTATTGGTCATGTATACATGTCCATCAGTAATCATACCACACTCTAGGACAGTGTTGGTCACAGTGATTTTGTTCTTTTATTAAGGTTTAAGCAAACTGATGGATTTCCTTGTTTTAAATTGTTAAAAAGAGAAATAATGTTCTCTACTATTTGTATGACTCCAAAAACTATAAGGCATTAAAATTCCTTATAAATTTAAAATTTAAAATTCAAATTTTGCCCTCACAATTATGTCTACTTTCAAATTGAAATGTGGGCCACTGGTATCATTTGCCAAAGTAACCACATGCTAGACTCTGTTTTTGATGCTGGAAATACAGAAGAAAAAAAATGTAACATCCATGTTCTAAGGAAACTGAGTTCAGAAGCATGAGTCTCAAACACGGACCAGAATGAAAATAGCCCAGGGAAATTAATTTATTTATTTCTAATTAGAGATGCCTAGGAAATTCTGGTTGAATTTACAACAGAACTGATGTTTCATAAGTAAGAATCTGCTTTTGGTCCGGAAAGGAGAGTAGGTCTGGGACACAAACCCATGTACTGAGGGAAGCACACAACAAAGTACTCTCTTTCCAGGGGTTCAACACTACTCCTTGGTATGGTGAGTCTTGGAGCGCAGAGTGGTAGTGTAGTGAGGTGATACACTGACAATAGAGAAATATGTCAGACCTATGTAACCCAGGCTTTTAGGATCACTCCATGAGTTTAAACAATAGGAACTTCAAACAGCAGGAAGGGCAGTTCTAGCTTCCCAAAGTGTCAGCAGCAGCAGAAACTTCAAAGCAGATAAGGAGAATGCATATAGGCTGCTGGGCAAAATTGGCCAAAACAAAAATTAAAATAAATAGTAACAACGTAGCAAATGTTTCATTCTCTACCTTTGTCTTTCTTCCAATGCATGCCCTCTCTAAGCCAAGCTTTTTGGACTAATTTTTTTAGGTTTTCTTTATTATTTTCTTTCTTCCCAGCTTTATTGAGATATAAGTGATGAATAAAAATTATACACATTTAAGCTACACACACTGATGTTTTCATATACATATAATGTGGGAAATGATCACCACAATCAAACTAACATAACCATCCCACAGAGTTAACTTTTCTTTATTTTCTTTCTTTTTTGTAGTGAAAACACTTAAAGTCTACTCTCTTAGCAAATTTCAAGTCTAATAAGAGAGTATTGTTATCTACAGTCACATTTCTGTATATCAGATCCCCAGAGTTTATTCATCTAGCATGAATGAAACTTTGTACTTTCCATTCCCTTTATTTAAGGATGTAAAGCATCTCCCTCCAGATCTGCTACTGTTAGCTGGGTGAGCCTGTGAATGCTACTTAGCTCCCTGAGCTCTGCTTTCTCAGCTGTAAAGATCATTTAAAAAATTCATAGAGTTGTTGTGAAGATTAAGTAAGGTTGTATCATTAAAGGCAGTTAGCACAGTATCTGGCACACACTCAAATAACTATTTGTTATTGCTGTTGGGTCGTGATAAAGTACTGCCAAGAAATATTGACTGATCTGCCCAAGGTCGTACAGTCTATGGAAGTGAAAATCAATTCTCATTCAATAACAAAAGAGAAAAAAAATTAAGTGGGTTAAATTGGTTTTAAAACCTACATCATTTGTGATGCTCACAGTGGCTTTAGAAGTAAGGCATAAGAGGGGGCACCTGGGTGTCTCAGTTGGCTAAGCGTCCAATTCTGACCAGCGTCATGATCCCATGGTTCATGAGTTCAAGCCCTGCATCAGGCTCTCTGCTGTCAGCATGGAGCCTGCTTCAGATCCTCTGCTGCCCCCCATCTCTGTCCCTGCCCCACTTGTTTTTGTTCATATTCTCTCTCTCTCTCTCTCCCCCTCTCTGAAAAATAAATTAAAAATCTTTTTAAATAAAAATTAAATAAATAAATAAGACATAAGAAGAACTATCCTCTCAGTTGTATGGGTAAAAACATGGCGACTTCAAGAAGTCCAGTGACTTGCCTACCATGTTGACCAGACACAGAGTAAAGGGCTGGTTTCTGGAGGTCTAAACTTTCCCTTGTCAGACACCTGTTTGACATAGAGACAGGCTGCTCCTCCACCTTGGTGACTAATAAGGACCTTAGAGAGCTATACATACGAATGGCTTACAAG
Organism: Lynx rufus; assembly: GCF_022079265.1. Taxonomy (NCBI): domain Eukaryota; kingdom Metazoa; phylum Chordata; class Mammalia; order Carnivora; family Felidae; genus Lynx; species Lynx rufus. The sequence continues at coordinate 99,756,656 of NW_025814834.1, read as the reverse complement.
AGCAAAGTTACTTAATCATGAGCCTGGGAAGATTATGGAGCCATTTTGCTCCAGGAAGCCTTACTCACTTTTCTAAATAACATATGTATCTTTCTTTAATATTTTGAATATAATAGGATCTTGGGAGAAATAAAATCTAAGGACTTCAATGGGGTGGCTGGTGGCTCAGTAGGTTAAGCGTCCAACTCTTGATTTCAGCTCAGGTCATGATTTCACAGTTCATGATTTCAAGCCCCATATCAGGCTCTGTAATGACGGTGCAGAGCCTGCTTGGGACTCATTCTCTCTCTCTCTCTCTCTCTCTCTCTCTCTCTCTTTCTTTCTTTCTCTCTCTCTCTCTCCCTTCCTCCCTCCCCCCTCCCTCCCCCTCTGTTCCTTCCCCACTTGTGCTATCTCTCTGAAAATAAACTTAAAAAAAAAAGAAACAAAAAATAAAACCTAAGTAGTTCAATATTTGAAATAAATACATTTCACACGGGTGTGAGTGACAGAAATAATGGCAGAAAACCAAGTTAACATTCACACTCCCAGGAAAGAGGGAAACACACACATACAACTCATTAATATCTGTACTGTTTTTCACTTACAAATTAAATATCATCAGAGACCAGGTAGCTGTGAGCTACCTGCTTTCAGATGCTATTTGCAAGCAGACGGCAGTGACAGATTAATGGCTTGGGTACACAGCCCCAGCAATGAATGTTCAAGCTCATTAAAACTGGCATGGGTATTGACAGCACAAAGGAGGATACAGAGGTGTTATCAACTGAAAGTGCAAAATGGGATCAGTTTTTAAATTATTTTTCAGCAACTCCATATGGCCAGTCAAACCAAAGTGAAAAGAGCTTCATATCATATACTGAATGTTTCTTGTATGCAAATGAGAAGTGGAGAAATTTCTGTGAAAGCTGACACCTTTCCCTAGGAACTACTTTAGACCTAAACCAACTGGTTTCCTAAACCAAAGAACTATAAAAATAGTGGTGTAGACAAAACCTTTATGTTGATTTGGAGATAAAATGGCAAAATCTTAGCACTAAAGTTGGCCTTAGAGGTCATTTTTATAACCTCATATCAATTACATGAATCCTAGTAAGGTACTCTTATCACATGATTACCCAACCTCTCTATAGTATTAGCAGGGATGAAGAACTCACTATTTTCTAGCTCATCCTCACAAAAAGTTGGAAAACTGCACTTGCCAGATTGGATTTATCATAGTTGATCAGACACCCACCCTTCCTGACTTTCGTTTTGTTAACTCAAGTCCACAAAATCAATCTGATCTCTTGCTCACAGGATGACCTTTCATATCCAATGATGCTTCTGATAACACCTCTAATTCCTTGCTTTTCTAGGTCAGAATTTCCACAACCATATTTCAGGAATTCTAGCTCATAATTCTGGTCTGCTTCCCTGCATACACTCTTTTCTTAAAGTTATTTTGTAACTTTATTTCTAATGTTCATTTACCTTTGAGAGCGAGAGAGCAAGAGCGAGAGCGAGAGAGAGAGAGTGAGAGAGCACGCACATGCAAGCAGGGGGAAGGGCAGAGAAAGAGGGAGACAGAGTCTGAAGCAGGTTCCAGGCTCTGAGCCGTCAGCACAGAGCCTGACGTGATGCTTAACTCCCAAACCGCGAGGTCATGACCTAAGCCAAAGTCAAATGCTTAACCAACTGAGCCACCCATGCACCCCAGCTTGTATATACTTTTAATGAATGCTGTCATTCAGAATTAGCACAATTCCAGAAAGCAATTAGGATCAACATACAATTCTTCCCTTGAGCTCATCTCCAACAACTGGATACTAATTCTCTTGCTTCAATTAGATTTATTCATTTAGCTTTTCCAAACCTAGTTATTCACACTCATATCTCTTTCCTTGGATGACACAAGATTCATAAGATGATGGTGATGATAACAAATTGGGGATAATTACTTGAAGGTTCATTGCACTACTCTTTCCACTTGTATGTATCAAAGAAAAAGTTCCACTATAAAAGTTGTATAACAGATGACATAACCAGAATATCTCATTTTCAGACTCTTCACACTGTCCCAAACACTCAATTATCATTTGAAACAAGGCAAAATTCATATTTTAACACATAAATAAATATATAGTGCATTAAGGACATTAAGTCATTAGTGATGATAAAAAAAAAGTGTTGGCATCTTACCTAAAAGCATAAATTTGATTATCAACTTAACTCATGTCATTTAGCAAGTCCATCAGAAAGTGACAAAGAGTAGCATCAAGTTTTGAAAGTGACAGCAGAGAACTGTGAAATACTAACACTAATAGTGCTAACTAATAATAAATTTCCACCAAACTAGATGATACACAGTTTAGAAATATGCACTAGCCATACAGTCATTTGCTTGAGGGCCTATTGTGCTATAATATACAGATTTGTATAATTCCAAAATGAGAAAACTGGAGAAATTCTATGATTTTTTTCAATCAAACCCTCTTATCATGCAGATGAAGAATCTGAGGTCCAGCAAGCTGATGAAGTTTGCCCAAGATGAATATTCAACTATTGAGCCAGGACTGCTGAATCTCAGTGTAATATTCTGTTTTCTATTCCAAGTTAAGCTTTAAATTCCAGTCGTGTGTGCATATTATTTCAGAGATCTTATGTAAACTGATTAAAGAAATTTTACTTTTTCCTATATTAACTATATATATCTATATCTCTATCTATAGATATAGAGATAGAAATTATTGATATATAGAGATATATGTCTATAGATATAGATATAGACATAGACATATAGCATATATTAATCATATATATGTGTATATATGTTTATTTATATACATAAACTTTTATATATATATAAACATTATATATATATAAATATATATATAAACATTATATATATATAAATATATATATATTATATATATGTTTATAATATATATATAATATATATATTAATGTTTATATATATAAAAGTTTATGTATATAAATAAACATATTTATATATATAATATATAATATATATATATTAAATAAACATATTTAAATATAAATATATATTTAATGTTTATATATATATATAAGTTTATGTATATAAACATGGGTTTTATATATAAATGTTTATATATATATATATAAATATATGTTTATATATAAATATAAATATATAAATGTTTATATATATAAATATATATATAAATGTTTATTTATATTGAGAGAGTGAGAGAGAGAAGGAGCATGAGCAAGGGAGGGGCAGACAGAGGGAGAAAGAGAGAGAGAGAATATCCCAAACAGTCTCTGTACTGTCAGCTCAGAGCCCAACATGAGGCTTGATCTCACACACCATTAGATCATGACCTGAGCCAAAACCAAGAATTGGATGCTTAACCTACTGAGCCACGCAGCACCCCAATCTTACTTTAAAAAATTATATTTTTCTACTTTTTGTCTTTCTCTTAATAGTCTATTCCTTAAGCTTACATTTGTTAAGAGTTAAAATGTTTGTCATTACCTGAGTTTAACAGTAGAATATGTGAACTTAAATTCTGATTCTGATACCTTTTATTTTTTTTATTTTCAGATATACAATATAATGATTCAACATTTCTATATATTAGTGTTCATCAAAAGTGTACTTTTAATCCCCTTTATCTATTGTACCCAACCCCCCCCACCCATTTCCCATCTGGCAACCACCAGTTTGTTCTCTGTATTTAAGAGTCGCTTTTTTGTCTCTTTTTTGTTAGTTTCTTTTGTTTCTTAAATTTCACATTATGAGTGAAATCATATGGTATTTGTCTTTCTCTGACTGATTTCACTTAGCATCATACCTTCTAGGTCCATCCAGGTTGTCAAAAATGTCAAGATCTCATTCTTTTTTTATGGTTGAAAAATATTTCATTGTATGTATATACCAAATCTTCTTTACCCATTAAAATTTATGAATGAACACTTAGGTTGCTTCTATATCTTGACTGTTGTAAACAATGCTGCAATGAACATAGGGGTGCATGTCTCTCTTTGAATTGGTGTTTTAATTTTCTTTGGGCAAATACCCAATAGTGGAATTGCTGGATAATACGGTAATTCTATTTTGAGTTTTTTGAAAACCCTCCATATTGTTTTCCACAGTGACTGGACCAGTTGGCATTCTCACCAACAGTGTATGAGGGTTCCCTTCACTCCCTGTCTTGACAACACTTGTTATTTCATGTCTTTTTGATTTTAGCCATTCTGACTGGGGGAAGTAATTATTTCATTATGATTTTGATTTCATTTCCCTGATGATTAGTGAAGTTGAGTAGCTATTCATATGTTTTATTGGTCATTTGTACATCTTCTTTAGAAAAATATATATTCAGGCCCTCTGCCCATTTTAATCAAATTATTTTTTTTTGCTATGACTTGTATAAATTCTTTATATATATTTGGATATTAACTCTACTTATGGGATATAACATTTGTAAACACTTTCTCCCATTGAGTAAGTTGCCATGCTGCTCTGTTGAGGGTTTCCTTTGTTGCGCAAACAACTTTCTTTTGCAGTGTAATTCAATGGTTTATTTTTGCTTTTGTTTCTTTTGCCTAATGAGACATGTCTAGAGCTGATGTCAAAGAAATTACTGTTCATGTTTTCTTTAAGGAGTTTTATGATTTCAGGTCTCACATTTAGGTGTTTAATACATTTTGAGCTTGTTTTTGTAAATGATATAGGAAAGCAGCCCACTCTCATTATTTTGCATGTAGATATCCAGTTTTCGCAGTACATTTGTTGAAGAGACTGTCTTTTCCTCATATGTATTCTTGTCTCTTTAGTTTTAATTTACTTTGTAAGTGTGGGTTTTTTTGGGTTCTATATTCTATTCCATTATAATGTGTCTATTTTTGTGCCAGTGTTGTACTGTTTTGATTACCATAGCTTTGTAGTATATCTTGATTTCTGGGATTGTGATATCCCCAGTTTGTTCATCTTTCTTAAGACTGCTTTGGCTATTCAGGGACTTCTGTGGTTCCACACAAATTACAGTATTACCATTTATAGTTTTGTGAGAAATGCTTTTGGTATTTCAGAGAGAGTGCATTAAATCTGTAGATTGCTTTGGGGAGTAGGGATACTTTAACAATACTCATTGTTCCAATCCATGAGCAAGGAATATCTTTCCATTTGTGCCATCTACAATTTCTTTCATCAGTGCATTATCCGTTTTGGAATACAGATCTATCACTACCTTGGTGAAGTTTATTCCTAATTTAATCTTTTTGGTGCAACTGTAAATGTTTTTTCTTTAATTTCTCTTTCTGCTACTTCATTATTAGTGTATAGAAATTCAACAGATTTCTGTATATTAATTTTGTATTGTGCAACTTTACTGAGTTTATTTATTAGAACTAGTGGTTTTTTGGTGGCTTCTTTAGGGTTTTATATGTAGAGTATCATGTTATCTGCAAATAGTGAAATTTTTTCTTCTTCCTTACCAGTTTGAATATATATTTTGTCTGATTGCTATAGCTAGGATTTGCAGTACTATGTTGAATAGCTTTGTGAACTTGAAAAAAATTATCTATTTGCTTTAAACCTCAGTTTCTTTATTTATAAAAGGAATATATCTCTACTTAGGAAACTATAAAATTAGATATAATAAATTAAAAATGCAAATCATGGCTTCTGGCTACTATTAGATGCCCCCTCCCAAAAACACAACTTTTATCATTATCATTAATAATAAATTGATGAAGGAAGACATTATAACATCATTTTTGTATCCCTAAAGTATATTAAAATAACATTTAATTTTCATCAAAATCAAAAATAAAAGGCAAATATAGAAAAGAAGTAGAGGGGCGCCTGGGTGGCGCAGTCAGTTAAGCGTCCGACTTCAGCCAGGTCACGATCTCGCGGTCCGTGAGTTCGAGCCCCGCGTCGGGCTCTGGGCTGATGGCTCAGATCCTGGAGCTTGTTTCCGATTCTGTGTCTCCCTCTCTCTCTGCCCCTCCCCCGTTCATGCTCTGTCTCTCTCTGTCCCAAAAATAAATAAACGTTGAAAAAAAAATTGTCAAAAAAAAAAAAAAAGAAAAGAAGTAGAACCACATCTGATAAACCTCCTGTTATGTATGAACGCAACACATGAACACACATGAAACCAAATGGATAGAATATTTCAGTTGACTCAATGTTTGTGCTTGAAATGATTTACCATAGAGAGTATTAGCCATTTAATGATAAACAATATTATCTCTAGCAATTCTCCTAAAGACTTTCTGAAATGTGCTTACATGTTAATACTTGTTTATTCAATGCAAACTAATGGAATAGTTGACTGTGTGCTATCTAAAGATCTCAATGGTCTCCAAACTAACTACATGACCAAGCTGATGAAGAAAAATTAGCCTTAGAAAGAAATGCACATGTGCGTGCACACACACACACACACACATACACACACACACAAACAGAAAATGTGACTCAAGGAAAGGAAGATTAATTAAAAGCATGTAAACATAAGTTGTTATTTTGGTTTGCTGCAAGAGTTGTTTTTTTTTTAATTACAGTTACAATCAATGATACAAAATGATTATATTTTCTCAAAATTACCTAAGAATTCTAATCAAATTCAGACAGATATGTCAAAGAAAATTTTCACTTATTATTAGGTCTTTCCATTAATATGCCTTTCCTTAAGCTATCAATGTTTTTTTTTTTAATTTATAAACATTATTAAATGTTAGTTTAAGGACAACACAAAAAAATCACCTAAGACATTTTATCTACTCCAGTGTATCCTACCCAAAATTGAACATGAAGACTGGATTCTAGCTAGAGCTCATTACTGATTTTGAATTGCAAAGAGGTGAAGACAACCTTTTTTGCCTCAATTCACTCATTTATAACACAAAATTAATGGCCACTCTGACTTCCAGAGAAGGTTTTTCAAAGAAATACAAATAAATAACGTGTGGAAATATCCTAGAAAAGTAGAAAAGTAATCATAAATTCTGATGTATTATTAACCAGTTTCTGATTAAACGGTTTTTGATGAAACTATAAAAATTTCACCTATTAGGTGAAATTCCTATTACCAGCATCTCCTATTTTAATTCTAATGAAAATAAAATAGCTGATAATCATCAGAGCAACCACAAATTCTTCTGTTTCAAAAGGTGATCTAATAAAAGAGTAAATCCACTAAAGGAAATTAAGATATAACAAGCACAGTAAAATAACAGTATTAATATTTTAATTATATGTCAATAGTAAATTGATCAACTTCTTTTACCATAAATTTTTAAATAATTTTTTAAAGTTTATTTATTCATTTTGAGAGACAAAGAGCATGAGCAGGGCAGGGATAGAGAAAAAGGGACAGAGAGAGAATCCCAAGCGGGCTCCATACAGTGAGCACAGAGCCTGATGCCAGGCTTGTTCCCATGAACCATGCGATCATGACCTGAGCAGCAATCAAGAGTTGGACGCTCAACTGACTGAGCCACCCATGTGCCTCATGTTCTTTCACCATTAATTTTAAACACACACTTACAACACACACACAGCAATAGCATCCTTTAATCCTACATATTTTGCTAATATCTATGACACTGTCACAATACAGTCTTGTTTTCCCAGCAATGCCCTCTTTCTTCTATGCTCACATGCCCTCTACAGGGACACCAAACTTCATCTCTTCCATAAGGACCTCTAGTTATCTTTACCTCAAATTAATTTCTTACAGTTCCAACTGTTTTATATGATTCAAAAAATAATCCAGAAATCTATCACTGAATTTTCATCTAGTTTCTAAATCCTCTAGGTACCTTACTCATATTTTGTATCTTGTAAACTTGTCAGTGGTACACGTGTATGTTAGTAATAACTATTAATACATACAGGTGAAGACTATATCAAGTAAAGTGGAGGCAAAAAGAACAAAGAATAGTTCAAAAAGCAAAATGTGCTAGTGTGTCTCCTCTATCATACCTGAGAGAAAGATGTGGGACATGGATATATGTTTCCAATACTGGGGAAAAAAAGTGTTAATCAAACCTCATCACACTTTGGATTGAATATGTCTTATAAATCTCGTTATTTCTAAGTTCTGACTGATTACAGCCTTTGATCACTAATTTCACTTCTTTAAACCCTAGATATCAGAAAAGATACTGTGCACAATGGAGAAATAATCCTAATACTCATAATTTCCCAGTGCAAAAGGCTGTCTCTATTCATCTTTATGCTTTTGTATCCGTAAGCATTGTTGGCAATAGCCCATAAATAGTCTTTAATGTATAAAAAGATAAATGAATAAATTGATGGAAAGGTAGGTGTCAATGTCAAAGTGTCTATTAATCACCATTTGTGTTGACAAACTCGGTCCCTGGGCCTACAAAGCCTAGAGCAACCACAATTGTGTGAAATGCACTATGTCTATGAGAACACTATTTATTTTATCACATACCTTTCAAATGCCCACAGATCCCACTTGAAATATACAAAAACCTGTGCAGGGCCTACAGTTAAAACTAAATAATGCTTGCTGATTAACTGTAAACATAACTGTTTCATCGAACTCAGATTCCTTTTTCCTTCTTTGAAGGAAAACCAAACACAGTTTCCTATTTGAAAAGTAGGTTGTAACATCAAAGTTTAGTTCTCTTAATCTAAAGTCTGGTTTCTACTTCCATCTCCCTTTAAATTCTCTAAGGTAATCATTGTATTTATAAAACATAGAACTATCGTTTTCCTGAAATTTTTTTCCTTGAAATGTTAACACTGAATTTTATGGGTAAATCCATTTCCCTATTCTCCCTCAGTGTTTAGTATAAATTATGTCATTTTAAGATAAGCTAGAATCTTAAAAATATTTCCTTTAAAAACTATTTAGATTTGAATTTCAAACAAAAATTTGAACACTTGCAGTTAGTGTATAAGGTTGCCATAGTATGATTTTTATAGAAAATATTTTGATTTTATTTTTTATTCCAAGTCATTTAATGTAGATTAAACTTCAGTAAAAGCACAATATGACATATAAGTCATAAAGCAATAAGGAAAACATCTTTGGTAATTAGAGATATGTAAAAATGTTTTAATGGTATACTTTTGTATGTATTTTTTAATCTTGACAGGAAATTATGTAAGATTGTAAGATATTTTGACATATGTTACTCCAAAAAAAAAAAAAAAAAGAACAATGACCAGGATAACAATTAACTATATCTTTAACCTCACTAATCAATTCTCTCTAATATGTTTTTATCACTGAGAGAAAAAAGAACACTAGTAAAATACAGGGAATATCCTGTCCCAAACTCTTGGGAAAGAGGGAGTAAAACTGCTGTCCTAAGAATCTGCACCCCTTAAAGCAGTATAGGTCTGATTCTGCGTGACTGAAATGTAGAATCTAAAACAAAACAAAACAATAAGCAAACAAACAGAAAGCAGCACCAGATGTGTAAATACAAAGAATAAACATGGTTGCCAGGGGAGGGGGTGTGTGGGGAAAAAAGGAGAAGGGGAATAGGAGATACAGGCTTCTGGTTACAGAATAAGTCACAGGAATGAAAGATACAGCATTAAGAATATGTCACTGGTATTGCAAAAGCATTATATGGTGACACATGGTAGCTATGCTTATGAGGAGCACAGCATAACAGAAAGACCTGCCCAACCCTACGCTGTACACCTAAAACTAATGTAACATTGTGTGTCAACTATAATCAAATAAAAATTACAAAGAAAAAAAGTCCAGCATCGCTCTTAGAACATTCCCCTTCTCCCAATCTCAGTAACAACCTATGCTTCTCTCTGAACCTCTCACGTCGGTCTTTGGGCAAAAAGAGAAGAGTCTGTCTTTTATCCCAGCGTTGCAGGGGTGGGGGCTCATCTCTGGGTATACCAGAGATGCGACTCTATTTCTAGTGTCTTCTTTCACATCTTGTAGGCCTCCACACTCCTCAGCCCTGCCAGACATCCTAAGCACTCATCATTTGACATCACATACCTAACTTGTTTTCACACAGTAAATAAAAGTACCCTACACAGTGACAAAACATTTAGCTAGCTGAATTTACATTTTAATGAGAATTTAGTAATTCTTTACATGTTACAAAAGTAACAACATACTTGTTCAAATTTTGATAAGAGACAACAGAGGAGAAAAAATTAAAAACAGTAACTCATAATCACTCCATCAGAAAGTTACTGGATATGTTAGCATATTTAATTCTTACATCATTTTCTTTGTGTCTACATATGTGAACATGCATGTAATATAATTGTGAATGTACTGTGTGTATAATTCTATGCAAGATCATGTAATTCTAGATTCTACTACTTTCACTTAACATTTTATGCTGAGCTGTTCTAATGTCATTATTTTTTTTCACAAGGTCAATTTTAAAGAGATGGAAAAACAGACGTAAGATGAATTATCTAATCACATACCTACTTTTGTACACTTGCTATCTATTCAATATTTTGTCCTTATAAATTATGCTGTAATAAAAATACAAATTATCCCCCAAACCTCACAGTCATGAATTCAATTCTACCATTTTTGAATAACACTTTGATTGATGGTTATAATTTTATTTTTGTAAAAGCAAACAAAAAATAAGGGAAAAAAGTTAATCTTCTGCCAGGGAGGGCTGGGAGTGAGATTGCTGTAGAAGCTGTAACTAGCTCCCTTCGCACAAAAAATCCAAGTTTCTGCAACACAACCAAACTGAACAAACAGACCAAAATTCTAGCATGATGAAATAGTGACAAACAAAAAAATCATAAACGAGATTCATTTGTTTGATTCTCCCAATATTAGTTCCTCTATTATTGGAATAATATTGATATTACTTCAATAATTTATTTTTCATGAAGAATACAACAGTGGCTTTGCACCTTCTGTTCAGTATCTCAGACACCATTCATCGGGATGAGGCTGCTGGGGGGCATTTACAGAGAAATACCAGGTGACTGGATCATCTCTAAAAGTGGTTATTCAGGATACTAACCATTTAAAGATCTTTAGGCTTCAGACCTTTCTTTTTTACTTACACATTTTCTTACCTTTCCTTTATTTTTTTCTTGCCTTTATGTTTGTTATCTTTGCTATTCACACATTTTTGCTTACTTAATTTTCACCATGTTTCTACATACAGGAACGACTATCTACCCTCAGTTTAAATGAAAACAAAACAAAACACAAGCCTTGGTAGGCTCTAAAAAATTGCTGAGACCCTGGCTTGTCTCATTTTAGTGACTTCCCTATATCAATATGTCATACGGTCACACATCACATAAAAGATAACAGGTTTAAATATCTGTTTTTGGAGATCACTTGGGAGATGGGTTGAACTGGTTCCAACAGAAGTCCAATAAAGTCATGATTAAATCCAGAGCCTCACATATCATTGCTCCTCCCAAATATCCATTTTTCAAAAACAATGTGCAACAACTTACATGCTGGGTGGACACAGGGAAGGACAGGTTTGCACAGATCAGAGGAAAATCTAGGCATATCATGAGAAAAGGAGCCGAACTGAATCCTGTACTGATTATGGATCAAGGGGCCTACGTTTATATATCAAGGAAAATATAATAGTTCACTCCACTACACTAAGTAAACTATTTACTGAGCAGAGAAGGAGTCCAGGCAGGGTGCTAACTGCTGGGGTGACTCAAACATGAATACGATATAAGCACCTCTCCTCAGGGCTTTCTGTCTCTTAGAGCTGATGTTGGCAAACTATAGTCAGCTAGTAAAGGGTTGGCCATTGGTCCACAATGGGATAAGGTTAATTGAGAGCATACATTTAGAAACTCCAAGGGCAATCTGACATCCCTGCAGGCCCAAATGTCTAAGTGGACTAATCTCACTGCATAGTTGAACTAGTGGGTAAGGCAGTGACAGACTAGCTGTACACAATAAAACCTCATTCACAATTGTATAATTTAACATCAGTTTGTCTACTAGAACCCATATGTATTTAAAATCCAAAATCTATTTTTTTATCAAAAGGTGATTTAAAGGATCTATACCCTACAGGATAAATTTTGAAATTGGCTAGTGGTAAAGAGTTGAAGATAAAGTTCTCAAGTTATCGCCTGATTTGTTATGGGTAAAAGCTCAAAATGAGTAAACTGAGGTTACCAAAACTGCATTAAAAATTTCCCCCACTATCATCCTTATTTTAGAGACTGATTTCTTCTCTACTATGAATATTAACAAAACAAAAAGTAGAAATAATCTAGATAAAGTTTATCCTCAGTAAGTAGTGTTGTCATCAGTCTAGCCTAGATTAATTAACAAGAAGGAGGCAAGCTCATTTATTACATTAAAATCTTTAGAACAGCAAGGCTAGTGCTTCTTCCAAATCTGAGAACAGGCATATAATATGAATCATTTCTCTCTCTCTCTCTCTCTCTCTCTCTCTCAATATTTGTTTAATTCTGATTTAGGACTAACAAAAAGAAGAGTAAAAGCAATACTCTCTATTACCTGCCTGTATCCAGTCTTCCAAAGATATATTTAAAGTTCTTTTTTTAAATTCCAATATTACATTTTTATTTAATATATTTTTGAAATATAATTTTAGAACTCTTGAATAGAGTAAGGTAGAATTTGGGGTTGTATTTGGAATATGTATGAATCTTTTTTTTAGTAATTTACTTTTGTTGTATTTTTCAAAAGTATTGATTCATGCCACATTTGAAATAACAACATGGGTTTGAATTATGTGAGTCCACTTACATGCAGATTTTTTTGGATACACGACAGTGCTCTAAGTGTATTTTCTCCTCCTTATGATTTTAACAACATTTTCTTTTCTCTACCTTACTTCATTATAAGAATACAGTATATGATAAGTATAATATATAAAATATGTATTAATCTACTGTTTATGTTAACAGTTATCCCTAATCTTGTACTGTTTGTTTTTCCTTATGATTTTCTTAAGAACATTTTCTTTTCTCTCTTACTCTAAGAATACAGTATATAATACATGTAATCCATAAAATATGTATTAATCAACTATTTATATTAATAGACACTCCTAACCCAGTGCTTTTCAAGGGTCAGATATAAAAACAAATTAATTAAATTTAAAAATAGTGACATTTCACAATAGTTTTAGAAGCACTGTATTAAAGGAGATGAGGTATGTTATAATTATAATCAAGGTAGGAGTCTCTATATGGGAGAGTTTAGAGGTTTAGATGTTTAGAAGACGATGGTGACCCTCACAGCTGGCAGGAAAAATAGTCACTGGCTCTTTGGGCACTGGGTTTCAAGTGGGATAAAATTTGGGTTTTCAGATTAGGGAAGAGATTGGGGCAGAGAAAATAGTGTAGGCAAAGGCATAGAGCAAGAAAGCTTTCCAGCTTATGAAAAACATCAAGAAGTTCAATGTGTCTGAAATACAATGTAAAGCAGAATAGTAGACAAGAGGCTGAGCTTAATTCTAAGAGACCTGCTACAAAGGGAAGAGTTTGAAATTTATTCAATGGTGTCCATCTGATGTTTTTTGAGAAATGCATTAACAGTTTTTAGCTGGGCCTTATAAAGTTTTAGTTTACAGGAGAAGGAGACTGATGGAGGGATTGGTTGGAGATCCATGTGATGAAAAAATGGGAAGGACATTCTCTTTCTTAATTAGTTATAAAAATCACACAAACGTACACATGTATTAAAGAAAATTTAGAGAGAATAATGTATAGGCAAAAAGAAAAAAAAAGGCAGGCCAAAATCCAGCCATATGCACATAGCCATCTGCACACATATCACATACAGATGATATGATATAACATGCCATCAACACTGTTTTGAAGACGTCTTTATTCACTTTTTATATCATAAACATGTCAACAAATATCTATCTTTCTTTCAGTGACCACATAAATTAACATCGTATAGATATACCTATGGAGAGGACATTACCACAATATTAAAGATAACAGGATCAACAGCAATGAAATCCATAGCAATGAGATTATCAAAGCAGCTAGAAAGTGTACTGGAGACTGGGATTGGCATCTCAGAGTCAAACAATGAAAGAAGTTGAGTTTTAGACTTAAACATACTGAGGAAAGCAGGGTCCATCTCTTATCAGCTGTGTTTTTGGATACATAGTTTTTGCTTAAGTTTCAGTTTTCTGGGGTTCGTAGTTTAACTTTACATGCTATTCATGAAATATGTATAGAAAATATCTAGCACAAAGCCTAACACAGAAGGCCCTCAATTAATGTTAGGTCTTTTTTTGATGATTGATTGATCATCAAATGTATGTGGGGAGATGAATAATGTTATAGAAGATGGATTTCCAGGTTTCAAGGTGATGTAACTAGGAAAAGGATGCTATAAAAATGGAGATTTCAAGGATATGAGCAGATTTGGGGGAAGAGAGTTGTTAAGCTAACCATGAATATGAGCACCTATCCAAGGCTGCAGTGACATTCACAGATATATTAGTTGAGAAGCAGCATAATGAATGACATTGCTTCACAACAACCTAGACACGTCAGGGCCATCTAGACTCCCTCCTTCTCCTTGACCAGTAATGCAGTAAGTGCTCCTAGGTGACCTCCAAGAATCAAATGAAGCTTCCAAATGAGCTCAGCTTTGACTCCTTTAAGCCATGCATATACTAAGAAAACCTAGTGAGACATCTCATAAATAGAAAGATCACATTTCACCTTTTGATATAATCTGTGATAATGAGGCCAAGGTTACACATTTTATCCACAGAGTTCCCACTGTATTTTCTGGCTATGTGAGGAATATGTAAATAGGCCAAGTATCTAGTGATTGCCAGAAAGCAGATCTGAGATGGATAAGAGAAATGAATGAGTACAAATCTATTCCTCTACTTGAAAAGCAACCCAGTATATACAATCTACTAACTAACAGTATGTCAATTTCTTCAGGGGTATTTATAAAGAGTGTCTGCCTCTAAGAGCTTAAATTTTGTTTCACCTTGTTTAAAAGCTTGTTTTTGAGCCAAATTATTTTATAAACATGTTAAGTCTTAGGTTTTACTTAGAGTATAATGAGAAGAACACTGCAGCTTTGTCCTAAGATATTTTGTCAAGATTAAGTTTACCAATGATTGGCAAAGAAATCATGAAAAAAAATGATGAAAATAACTGACTGCAAATATGTTACTTTAGTATCTTGTAAAGTGCTAAAGTAGAATGTGTGTCCTAGATATTGAAATGTGGCTTAATTTAGCATGCAGTTCACTGCTTAAGTATCTGTCCAGTCCTCTGGCACTTCAATATCAAAGTGTCAGTTATACACAGGAGTAAATGCCTCTTTAAATAGTCCAAGTTCACCTGAGAAAGGAGAAAAGTCCATGATTTTTTTTCTTGATTTCCAAAGACTATGCAAATTTCTATAGTTTGGCCAAAACCGCGGTAAATAAAACAGAATATTGCTGAACAGTTCAAATCTATTGACTCCTGATTTTTTCCACAATTTTTATGTCATCTCCTTTAATAGAAAATAGAAGTGCTAGCAAGTGAAAAGACAATTTTGAAATTAAAAACAGAAGAAACATTTGTGAGACATCCATGCAATGACTGGTAATGATATACCTCTCCATTAGCCTTCTTTAGTCATGGGGCTCATGTGAAATAAATACAGTGTATGTCTAAAGTAATCATAAATGCAAGGCAGCAATGTGGCAAATCCCAAAATTGTGAACAATTCAAAGTGAAAATATACAAATAAGTTAATAAAATGCTATTTTGTTTTCTCTATCAGTAACACCATCCCCATGGCACACATTCATATCCCAACCAATTTCAACTGAAACTTGAGTTTATCTAAAAATAACAGTGGACTTCAATTAAATACATTCATTCATTTATTCAAATCGTGAGTGTCTTCTGATCTCCAGGAATTGTATCAGGGCCAGGTAAACAAGCATGATTTGGCCTCTGCCCTCACAAACTAAGTTACATCCTTTTTATAGCTTCCACCAATTAACATTTAATTTGCAGGCATAAATGCACTTAATTAGAATATTAGAGAAGAAAGAATGGGCTGTATGTAAGATGATCTTTATTAGATGAAAAAGCAAATCTCCTTTTATCTGTCATACAAATAATCTAGTCTATGCCTTGAAAACAAGCAGTTATTATCTCTAAATAAAGTGAAGGGCAAAGATTAACAGCTATCTAACCACAGTGATTAGAATGGTCAGGCAAACTGGAATATTCAAGAAATGGACACATGACTTCCTTTTTACCAACACATTTCTTATCCAATAATTTCCCCTATTACCTTTCATTAAGAAAAACCAAAGTCCATAGAGCCATTCAGTGGTTTTTATTTTTCATTGTTCCTTTTTAAATCTAAAAGCTTTTTTAAAACTTTTGACAATAATAAAATCAGAACTAACCTAAGAAGAACTGAGATGCTTTTTTTGTTCTGTTTTGTTTTTGTCTTTTGGGGCTTTTTTTTACCAAGCCAGAAAAAGAAAGTGCAATATATTTCCATGTCATATGTACGTATTTCAACTTTGCAAAGATTCTCCCTAGTTTGTAGCACTTAAACTTAAAAAGAAAAGCCACACAGAGAAAAGAAAACTAATCTGATTGCCAAATTTGAAGCATTTACATACGCAGCCTCCCAAAATCTATACTTCTACAAGTATAGATTTCTACACCAAAAAGCATTATCCAGAGAAATGTTAAGATTTAGCACATGCTTAAAGTCACATAACTAGCAATCATGAGGCACTGCAGATATAGGACAATCTAATACTTGAGAATAATTTGAATGATGACCTATCTTAGGAACTGGCTTTCTCTCACATGAGCCAAGGTATTAATTTCTGATTAAATGGTACATTGGTATATATAATTGCTGAAGCATAATGTTAATTAAAATATTAGCTACCAAATATAATTATTTCATTTTAGATACATGGAACTCAAAATAAATACAGCACATACAGATGTGTGCACATACCATTGATCCACCGAGCTTCTGGGTCATGAAGGACAAAATCTTTCCTGAAGAGGTCTTCTAAAGACAATCTGGTTTCTGATGAATTTGTGAGTTCATCTAAAATAAAACAAATCTTGGATTAGACACTTGTCTTATGTTAGTTTTCAAAACTAATGAATTATAAAATTTGGAATATTTTGTTTCAAAGATATGTTGAGGACAACATAGTCATTTTAATATGGCCTTTGGCATTTGAAGCTTTTTGTTTCATGAACGTTTTCATTGAATTATTTTAAATATTATAATTTTCATCTAGCACAAATTTAATAGATCAATCCCCTATGATGTAGTGATATATAATATAAACGCAATTAAGAATTCCTGTTGTGCACTGTGCCCACACATTTTTCGTGGCTTAACCATAATCCATTCCATTACTTTCCAAAACCACTTTGACATATACTCCTAACGCTAAACTTATATTTTTGTTGTAAACACCAAAAACGAAAGAGTTGAGGGTCATAATATAAATGATAAAGAAACTTCCCAACTCAGAAGGAAGTTCACCAAACAGAACGAATACCATGTTCCCACAATTACTACCAAACAAACACTAAATAGATTTAAAAGATAAACATAAAAATTCAAATAATACAATTGCAGAATATTAATAAAAAGCACACATTTATATAGGCCCCTGACATAAAAACTAAGTGCACTCCCCTTTTCAATTCAAAAATCTATGAAATGGAAGAAGAATATGGATGAAGTACCCAAATCAGGCATAACAAACATGCTTTTGATACTAGAGGCGATAAAAAGTGAGCAGTATTTCACTTTCTTTTCAATAGCATTTTTTACTTACTGTATAAAATCATCTTTGTTACCTTTCAGCTGTGACCTTCACTCTGGTTGATACTAAAATGTCAAAGACATATACTAACCTCATTAGATATTGTTTTTTAAAGGTTCAGCCTTATTGCAGTGAGAGCTTTTGTTTCTTCCAGCTGAAAAGCTGTGGTAGAGAATCAATAACTTCAAATGCAATTTCCTTTCACATGAGTCAGCCATGTATTTAACCCACAAAATAATCGCTACAAAACACCTGGAAAAAATATTACTAATGACAATAGTGAGAACTGTATGATGCCAAGCCTAGCGTAGGGCATTGGGATTATATATGGATTTTCAAAACAAAATGCCCCATTTGATAGTCTGACACATCAAAATTTGAACTTTCTTCATTCATTCAACAGATAATGGACCTTTAATTTTCAAAATTTTAAATGAAGTACTTACTGTAAGATGCTGGAGACCTATCTGTCTGTCCTGAGGGAATCAGGATAAATAACTCTTAGATAAGACACTTATCTCGTGTCAGTTTTTTGAAACTAATGAATTAGAAAATTTGTAATAGTTTGTTTCAAAGCAAGAAGGAATATGATAAATGTCAGAATAAGGATAAAGAGTATTACAGAAGTTCAAAGAAAGGAAGAGAAAGATCTTGCAGAGGGAATTAGAGAAGGCCTAAGTTATAAATTAAATTACCAACTCTCATCCATTGCTAGAGTGAATGCAAAGTGCTACAGACATTTTGGAAGAGGGTTAAGCGGTTTCTACCCAAACTAAACATACGATCCAGCAATTGTGATTTATGGTATTGACCTAGGGGAGTTGAAAACCTATGTCTGCACAAAACTCTGGCGATGAATGTTTATAGCAGCTTTATGCATAATTCCCCAAACTTGGAAGAACCAAGATGTCCTTCACTAGGTGAATGAATAGACAAATAGATAAATCCAGATGACAGAATATTATGCAGTGATAAAAAATGAGCTATCAACTATGAAAAGACATGGAAGCACTGCCAATGCCTATTATTAAGTAAAATAAGACAATTTGGTTTTTTTTAAGTCTATTTATTTATTTTGAGAGAAACAGAGGCAGTGTGAGTGGGGGAGGAGCAGAGAGAGAGGGAAAAAGAGAAACCCAAGCAGGCTCTGTGTTATGGAAGCAGAGCCTGATATGGAGCCTCAACCCATGAAACTGTGAGATCATGACCTGAGCCAAAACCAAAAGTCAGATGCTTAACCAACTGAGCCACCCAAGTGCCCTAAAAGAAGACAATTTGAAAAGGCTATATACATTATATGATTCCAACTATGTAACATTCTGAAAAAGGCAAGCTATGGAGATACTAAAAATATCAGTGGCTGTGAGGAGTTTTGGAGCAGGGGTGGGAGGAAAAATAGGTGGAGCACAGAGGATTTCTAGAGCAGTGAAACTATTCTGTATGATCTGTATTATCTGTCATGGTAGATACAAGTCACTATACATTTGTCTAAATAAACACACACCCGTTTTTCTGACAAAGATTTTTGTTTCTGTTCCCAGGTAAATTCCACATATTTTGTCTATTGTTTTTTTAATTTTTTTAATGTTTCCATTTAATTTTGAGAGACAGAGAGAGCAGGAGTGGGGGAGGGAGAGAGAGGGAGACACAGAATCGGAGGCAGGCTCCAGGCTCTGAGCTGTCAGCACAGAGCCTGATGCAGGGCTTGAACCCACAAACTGTGAGATCACGATCTGAGCCGAAGCCACCAACTGAGCCACCCAAACTCCCCCATATTTTGTCTATTGTATCTTTTATGATACAGATGTTTATACATATTTTGTTATGGGATCTTTTACAATACAGATATAGATGTTAATGTGAAAAAATACCTTATAAGTCAAGGGCACCACAGCAAATAATCTTATTTTCAAATAATATTTCAAATTATATATCAATAATTTGCAAACATCTTTCTTTATATGCCTTTAAAATCATATTTCAACCTTCCAAATTGAAGATCTTATTAAAACTGCCCCACATATGCACAGAAAATTGGAAAACTTTAACCATTGTGTAATACTATAGCTTTTAATTTAGAGCTACTTATACCACTTAAATTTTATGTACATTTATAATATTGTATCATTTTAAAAAATGTTTTAAATGTTTATTTATTTTTTTGAGAGACAGAAAGAGCGTGAGTGGGGACAGGCAGAGAGAGAGGGAGACACAGAATCTTAAGCAGCTCCAGGCTCTGACTTGTCAGTACAGAGCCTGGTGTGGGGCTCAATCTCATGAACCATGAGATCATGACCTGAGCTGAAGTTGGACACTTAACCAACTGAGCCACTCAGGCACCCCTATAATACCGCAGCTTCTATTTTTCATATATATCCTTTACTTTTTCTATTAGATTTAGTTATAATTATATGTTTATTACTGTAAACAGAATTATTTCTCATTCTTATTTTATTATATATTATATATAATGCATATATATAATATACAATTTTAAAGTATTTGCAGATTCATATGCAGTTTTAAGAAATAACACAGACAGGGGTGCCTAGGTGGCTCAGTCGGTTGGGCGTCCAACTTCAGCTCAGGTCATGATCTCACGGTCCGTGAGTTCAAGCCCCACATCATGCTCTGTGCTGTCAGTTTGACTCTGGAGTCTGCTTCGGATTCTGTGTCTCCCTCTCTCTCTGCCCCTCCCCCACTCATGCTCTGTCTCTATCAAAAAAAATGAATAAACTTTAAAAAATTTTTAAAAAAAGAAATAACACAGAAAATTCTTTATGTACTTCATCCAGTTCCTCTCAATAACATGCAACACCTTGCATAATCAATATCAGAAAAATTGATATTTATATACTCTACCAAAATTATTCAGATAGATTTCACATTTTACATGCATTCATTTGTGTACGTGTGTGTGTGTGTGTGTGTGAGTGTCTCTGGCTCTATGCAATTTTATCATATATAACCAGCACCAGTTAGATACTCAACAGTTCTATCACTAGATAGAACTGTACTTTTATTACCATGGCCTCCCTCTGCAACCATTTGACAAACAATAATCTATTTTCCATCTCTGCAATTTTGTTATTTCAAGAATACTAGGTAAAAAGGATCATACAATATGCAAGCTTTTTGAAATTTTTTTTTTCACTCAAAATTATTCCCTTAAGATCCACCTAAGTTGTTGAGTATATCAGTACTCTGTCTTTTTATCTCTGAGTAATATTCTAGGGCACAAATGTACTACAGTTTCTTGAACCACTTACCTGTTGACATACATCTGGGTTGTCCTTTATAGTTTTTGAATTATTAGGACTACAGCTTCTATGAGCTTTTTTTTTAATGTTAGAGAGATAAAGAGAGTACAGGTGGGGGAGAGGGGCAGAGGGAGAGACATTAGGAGAATCTTAAGCAAACTCCATGCTCAGGAGCCCAATGTGGGCCTCAATTTCATGACCTTGGGATCACAACTTGAGCCCAAAGCATGCCAGATGCACAACCAACTGAGCCACCAGATGCCCCTTTGAGCATTGTTTAACAGGCTTTGTATGACAATAAATTTTCCTTTCTTTGGGATAAATGCCACAGTGTGCAACTACTTAGTCACACGGTAAGCATATGTTCAGTTTTGCCAGAAAATACCATAGGTTTTTCTGGTCTGGAGTAGTTGCATTATTTTGCATATTCAACAGCAATATATAGATCCAGTTCCTATGCATTCTTGCCACACTGTGTGTGTGTGTGTGTGTGTGTGTGTGTGTGTGTGTGTGTGTTTAATTTAGCTATTGTCATATAATTGTAATGATATCTATTGTGGTTATAATTTGCATTTCCCTAAGAGCTGATGAACATCTTTTAATATGAATTAATGTGAATGTAAACAGTGTAACTCTTTTAATGGAATGTCTGTTAATGCCCTCTGTCTGTTTCTAACTGGATTGTTTTTGTTTGTGTGTTGGCTGAACTGTTGAGTTAGAAAGTTCTTTATTCTAGATACTGATCATCTGTCAGATATTTTAATTTCAAATATTTCTTCCAAGTCTCTATCTTGTCTTTTTCTTTTCTTAAAAAGGACTTCTCCAGAGAAAAGGCTTTTAAATCAATGTGGTCCAATTTTTTAATTAGTTTTCCCTTTTATAAATGATGTTTCTGCTGTCAAAACCAGGAGTGCATCACCTATTCATGGTCCTGAAGATTTTCTCCTACATTTCTTTTTTCTAACAGAGTCATAGTTTTATATTTTACATGGAAGCTCCTGATGCACTTTGAGTTACTTTTTGCAGTCGGTGTGAGAATTAGTTTGAGGTTTATATTTCTTTTAAATTTTTGTCTACTGGATGCCCAGTTTCTCCAGCACCATTTGCTAAAAGCAGCTTTTCATTTTAGTGAATTATTCCATTATGTTGAATGTCAAATCAATGTTGAATAATAATGGTAGTAATGATACACCTATCTTTTTCTTCTAAAAAAAGAGCTTAATATTTCTATGTATCTTAATATGTCATTATTGAATAAAATAATTTTTCTAGAATTTTAGTAAGGAATCTCTACCATTCTTAGGTAATGTTTTTATTACTATGTCAGTTAGAATTTTTATTTGAAATTATTACTATATCATTATACAGTTTCAGCCTCTTACATATAAACATTTTCCCCTCTTTTAATGCATTGATATAAAAGTTGTATAAATGAAATTCCGAATTTCAGCCACTTTCTATCTCTATAACAAAGCTCAATTGGCCAAGTGAATTATTATTATTATATACTGCTAGGTTAATATGCAAAATCTTTACTTAAATGTTTAGATCACTATTGATGAATGAAATGAGATGACCCATTGTTTTTCCATTTTGTGTCATACAAATCAGTTAACAGTTGAATATTTGTATTAAATATTTTTGAACTTTTATTCTCTGACCTTCAGTAAATTAATATATTTAATAACAATTATTCTTTTTTAATTTATTTTTTTACAATTTATTTTGAGAGAGAGAAAAAGAGCAAGTGGGGGAGGGGCAGATAGAGAGGGAGGCAGACCCAAGCAGGCTCTATGCTGTCGATGCAGGGCTTGAGCTCACAGAACTGTGAGATCATGACCTGGGCCAAAATCAAGAGTTGGACGCTTAACCAACTGAGCCACCCAGGTGCCCCATAGGAATTTTTCTTTTAACTGCAATTGAACCTGGAGTTTATTTTAAAATCAACTTATCAAAGTAATTCAAATTATTGTAATTGATCTTTATTTTAAACAATAATCAGAGAGAGAGAGAGAGATGTGTGTTTTAAGGATTACTTTGGTTTTAATCATTACTTAGAAAATGAACTATATACTTCTTTTTTCCCCTTTATTTGTTTATTACTTTCTTTAAATTTACCTTAGCTTCCAGGCACAATCCCTAAGGTCTCTTGAATTTTTTTCAGTCCTGGAATAAAGACATCTTCTACCTATAAACTTCTCAAACTCACTTCTATACTCCATCTCCTCTCTCTTCAAGTATCTTCATAATATTTTGGGGTGTTCATCTTTTAAAATTAATATCCCTCTTTACAAATGCCCTCCAAACCCTATTGGGTGTCTTCATTCCACAGGGGAAACTGAGCTGAGTAAGGTTAAATGTGACAAAGGTCTACATGATTAGTAAGAGGCAGGACTGAAACTGGAACCTGTATCTTTCCAACTTACTAAAGTTATACTGTCTCTCAAAATAAGTTTTATTTCCTCATCCTCTTCAATACTGTATCAGTTAGATCTTTTTTTTTAAAGATGATACACAATTATATAAATGTTATTTTAAGAATATCCTTAATGTCTTTTACCCACAAGAACCCTTGTTCAAATTGAAATTCAACTACTTAGCGTACCCTCCCCAGAACTTACTAGAATTCCTTTCTAGTCCAACTTATCTGAGAAAGTACCATTGCCACAGTCCTTCTCTTTTCTCAGAGAGAGTGATACCACAGCACTCACTAAAAAGTAGGGCTTTCTGTTTGTTTTCTTCAAGACATTGGCCTATAACATGTCAGGAAATTTCCAGCTTAACCCTCTGCTCACTGTTGCATGCTATTTAGTGTTACAACTTCAGGAGCATTTCCAACCACATCCCATCAACAAACATTTATAACCCACATTAGTATCTGATTTCTTAGGAACCTGATTTATGTTAGAATCGTCCAGAGATATCTTATTATTTGATACATTTTAACAATTGTCTCTGTATGTGAACACAAAGCCCACACTTTGCAACAAAGAATCATGGACAGCACTCATTCGTGCTGATCATTCACAAGGAACACTGAGAAGCTAAGTCAGAAGGAAAATGGTAACAGAATATAAATAATTTTACGAGATGACTTCCTCATGTAAAACTTCTTTCTTAATACATTTTCATAAAATAAAATTCTGAAATCACTACCTGTTCCTAAGATAAAAAATATTACTTAATATTCACATGTCTCATAGCCCTTATTTTTCACAAATAAAGTACTGGGTCACATAACTCTAGTTACTTTGCAACTAAATAGGAGCTACCTCTCTAATGTGTGCATGCATGTATGTGTGTGTGTATGTGTGTTTGTGTGTGTAAACATGTGTGCAAGTCTGTAAACCTAATATGTGTTAACAGTTGCTAGTAAAATGCTAAGTACTGGTTAACCAAGTAGGACCCTATGATTATAGTTATAATTATGAAGAGTAGCACAAAAATGCACTGAGACGCAAGGGATAACCAAAATCACAAGAGGACAGGGGAACAGAGGAGTGAGGGGGTAAGTAAAATAGGTAAAGGGGAACGGCAGAAATAGGCTTCTAGTTATGGTATGAATAAAGCCCAGGAATAAAAAGCACAGCATGAGAGTGATGCCTTGGTGGCTCAGTTGGTTAAGCATCTGACTTTGGCTCAGTCATGATCTCGTGAGTCGTGAGTTCAAGCCCCACATCAGGCTCTTTGCTGACAGCTCAGAACCTGGAGCCTACTTTGAATTCTGTGTCTCCCTCTCACTGCCCCTCCCCTGCTTACACTCTGTCTGTCTGTCTCTCAAAACGCAAATAAACATTGAAAAATTTTTTTCAATTAAAAAAAAGCACAGCATGAAAAATAAAGTCAATGATATTGTAGTAGGGATGTAAAGGGACAGATGGTAGCTACGCCAGTGGGGAACACAGCATTATATAGAAACTTGTCAAATCACAAAAATTTACTTCTGAAACTTATGTAACATTGTATGTCAACTATTCTCAAATAACAAAGGAATTAGAAACATAGTAATCATTTGTTAAATTGTTACAAGATACAGAATCTTAGCTAAAATACTCAGCTTTGGCAACATGAATGCAATGACAGAACTGACATTAAATAATTCATATCATGTTCTTTTTTCTGCTCTGGTCTGTCATTCAAGATCATAGACGGCTACTGGTATTTGTGTGCTTTCTTCCAAAAATCCAATCTTGCTTTTTAAATGGCCTTTTGAAATAAGTTGACTGAAAATCTTAGAAGAAAAAACAAAGTTCTTTAGTACTGAATTGAAGAAAAACTAATTTATGACTTTCAGTTCTTGGTTTCTCTTTATAGAAACCAATTGTGTTACTTTTTATCTAGTTTACTCTCCACATCAGAGGTTCAGAAATGTTTCTTTTAATTTAAATCCTATTTGAAATAATTTGCTGTTAAAATACTAATAAAAAGGAAAATCTAATCTGGCAGTTACTCAGAATTACCCATGAGAATTGCAAAGCCATTTGCCTTTTCTGTTCTTGTGACTCTCTCTTCTCTCCAGATGACCACTGTACCACCAGCACCTGCATTTCCCACCACGCTGTTTAAATCTCTATTTAGTCTTACAGGTTATTCTCATTCTCTGTGTTTAGTGTCAGTCAGTTCGGGCTACTCTTTTAGTGCATTTCAATGTGAAACATGGGTAAATTTTTAAAGTTCATTGAAAGGATAATATCCCTTCCACACCTCCTTATAAAACTAGTTGAAAACACAGAATAAAAATCATTAGAGTCATTGCTAAATTCCAGACCTAGACAAAATATCTGTTGTTTGTACATTTCCTAACCAGTGGACAGAACTTAAAAGTTTTCTTTTACCACCTAACAGCTGTAGCATTACTCACCCTCTTACTTTCTAGTTTTCCCCCATTCTTTTCTTTCATTAGGATGCTGAAACACTATACAGCAGACTAAATGCTGTCAAAGTTTATGTCATTTGAGATCAGATACACAATCCCAAATTCTCTTTAAAGTGTCCTCATTCATTACCCAGAAAATGAATAAACATTTACTAACTCTCAGTTAAAGAATTAGATAGTTCATAATGTAAATTTGATGAAAAAAAGAACACATTATTAGAACAGAAAAAAAAAACACAAGATGTGTCACAAGTTACACCTATTGCTTTTTTTAAATAAATGTATTTACATAAATAAATCCATGAAAATCATTAGGCAAAATATTCAGTTCACTTAAAGTCAGTCACTGTCATTATTATGATTGAAACATTAACATGTATAAGCCCAAAAAAAAATAAAAACAAAATGTATTGGTTAATAAGAAGTATCTTTAAAATTTTCAATTTCAGGGGGCACCTGGGTATCAGACTTCGGCTCAGGCCATGATCTCAGTTTATGAGTTTGAACCCCGCATCAGGCTCTGTACTGACAGTTCTAAACCTGCTTCAGATTCTGTCTCCCTTTCTCTGTGCCCCTCCTCTGATCACACTCTGCCTCTGTCTCTCTCAAAAATAAGTAAAAACTAAAAAAAAATAAAAATTTCAATTTTGGAACCTAAAATTTTTTTTTTGTTCTTTCGGAATATCTTCGCCTCTCACAGTTGTTTCCCTAAGCAAACATGTTTCAAAATGTATATTCTCAGATCTATTCTACCAAAAGTACAGTTGAGTTTCTTCTAGTAATTAATGAAAAAAAAAAGATAAAACGTTCATTTCACTCAAAGGTCTATTTTGGAGGAAGGACACTGAACTATGTTGAATCCATGAAGTCAAAAATATGAATCACAAATAATACATTATTCTTTTCAGTGAAGGACACTTCAAGCAGCTTGTCTCTTACTATTGTGAACATCAATTCATCCATTGAAGCAGAAGCACCAAAAAAAAAAAAAAAATAGTGCATCACGTAACACCTGTTTTATGGTCCCAGAAAACGACCTCTGTTCCTTCTAGCATGCCAGGAATTTACTTCCAGATCTCTTTCTTTTGCCTTTTCTTATTCTAACATCTTGTGGCAATAGCTAAGTTTCTTGAACAAAGAGGCCAGTCAATTCCTCATTAATTTTAACATCTAGAACTACTTTTGAATCAGATTAACCTGGTATCTTATAATGTCTACTAATATAAACTCTTCTAATTGAATTTATTCCCTAATCTGATTATCTTCCAATGACTGTTCCTTCTTGAGTCTATTTCTAGCATGTGGCTTTCATGTAGAAAGCCATATTATTATTTTTTAATTTTTTAAGATGTTTATTTAGTTTTTGAGAGAGAGAGAGAGAGAGAGAGAGGGAGGGAGAGAAAGAACATGAGCAGGGTAGGGATAAGAGAGAGGGAGACACAGGATCTGAAGCAGGCTCCAGGTTCTGAGCCCAACGCGGGACTCAACCTCAAAGACCACGATATCATGACCTGAGCCAAAGACACACGCTCAACCGATTGAGCCACCTAGGTGCCTCAGAAAGCCATATTATTTTAAAAATACATATTAAAAATCAGCTATGTGAAAAGTTACCAAACTATGACCAAAGCTGTGTCTATACTGAATAGAATGGAGAAAACAGCTGAAAAGATAATCCATATTTATTTATGTGTCTCCTTCTTCCCCATCCCCACCCTGCCCCTTTTACCATACATGCAAGGGATTTTAAGGAATTTTACATTAAATATGAAATACAAGTACCGATTGCAAACAATTTGCCTCCTATGATGCGTTCACCTTCTCTAAGGTTCCCAACACAGTTTTGGACCTATTCTCCCATTCTCTGTTCTCAAACAAGAAAAAGCAATAAGGCTTCAAGAACAGTCATTAGAGCTAGGAGATTGTAATCTAGTTCTATTCCACCCTTAACTAGCATGTATTCCCATGGCATTAGCACTCAGTCTATTCAGGTATCAGTTTCCTCTTTGTAAAGAGAAAAGGTTGGAGCAAATGACACCACTGTCAGGTGTAATCTAGAAAGTCCTATAAGCTCTCTTAGGACAGAGATTGGAAGGGGAAGGACAGGGGTTACATGGTCAGAACTCTAAAATCAGAACAGCTCTGCTTTGGCATATTTTTGACCTCTTCATATATAATTGGAAATACTATGCATACACACTGGCATGCACATACACACACATGGCCTATGAAGCAGCTTGCATCTCTGAGATCCCCTAATTTCTGTTACATTTTGCTCAACTTTCTCTTGTTTTCAGCAGAGACTCTAAGTGCTCATCAAATAAAGAATGTATTTCCAGGTTCTGAAGGACTTATTAAATGCTACCTCAAAATTGTCATCTCTTGAATAAATAAACCAAGAGCTTTAGGATTTACTCATAGGTTTAATTAGTCAAATTGGTCAATTATTCAAAATGCTAATCATTCTCAAACCTCTTTTTGAGACCTTTTTCAAATTAACATCTCCTGAATTTGAGTAGAAAAGCTAAATATGAGAAATATACTTGAACAAAGCCTTTTCACATTTGAGAAAAATTATGCAATAATGCTCTCTCTCTCTGAAATAATGTCTTTTTTTTAACCCTGAAGTGCTATGGTTCTACTTTGAGCCCTTGGGCTCCTCTATAGACGTGTTTAAGTTCTTCTCTCAGGTATACTGTTTATTCCAGTTACATAACTGTGAGTACATTTTGATTTCCTATCTTTATCTACAGAGTATAATTTGTGAACAACTAGTGAAAATGGGTCCTAAACTCAAATTATATACACAATACTATTACAGCATTGTCTTCCCCTTACACTGGGTTGAAATTTTCACCCTTGGTACAAAACCAATGCGGGGTGCAATTCTCAGCACTTTATCGTTAGCCAACACTATTACTTCCACATGTGCTCAATTAAAAAAAAATTCAGTTTCACTTGAGAATTTCCTGATACAGTTATAAAAATGATAATTGTATTCAGTATCGCTATTAAGATCTTTTTAATATCTGTGCAGTAAACCTGAAGTACACAAAAACAAAAATAGGGGTACCCAGTTGGCTCAGTCGCTTAAGTGTCTGACTCTTGATGTCCGCTCTGGGCATGATCTCATGGTTTGTACGATCAAGCCCCGCACTGGGCTCTGCGCTGACAGGGCAGAGCCTGCTGGGATTCTCTCTCTTTCGTGTCTCTCTCTGCCTATCCCCTGCTCTCTATCACACTCTCTCTCTAGATGTAAATAAACTTAAAAACAATAAAAACAAAAACACTTCCATTGTGCATCAACTTGGAAGTTATCTCAAGGAAAAACATCTTGGCAGCAGCTGGTTGTGCTCAACTAACCACTTTTTTTTTCTTCATGTAACATGAATTTAATGGAAGTAATGAATAACAAACAATGACTTCAGATTAAAATATAGGTTTCATTCACTGTCTGAAAGTAGACCATCCCTATGAAAACTTTGTAAGCTGAAATGGCGTAAAGCAAAGAGCATCCCCTGCCTTCTGAGACATCACATTATACCACTTCCACTTTTATTGAAGTCCTACATCACTATCTGTTTTTGCGAAACAAAAGAAATCCAAAGGGGATTTGCACTTCTACACTGTACTAATGTAAATTTTTCACAAAAACAAAGTCACACAATGCCAACTTTCAGAGAGTAAAGGATACCTGTGTCTGGCAAATGTTTGCCTTCAAAATGAAATGAACCTCTCATATAAAGCACACATACATGCACGTGTACACAAACACACAAAAACCAAACACAAGTGGCTGTTACAAATTATAAAATTTAAACTTTCAAGCAAATATTTGCATTTTGGAAGGGTTGTCCTCTCCCTTGAGTGTGAAAGCTTCCCAAAACTTATCTAGTGAGATTCATAAGTTGTACCATCAGTGATGTTAACTATGTTTTTGTTTTGTTTTGATTTTATATTATAGAACAAACCCCACCAACATTTGGAAAATTGGCATAACTCAGTGAACTCATATTTTGCAAAAGTCCAAGGCACAATGCTTAGAATCATGCATAGGTAAGAGATCCTTTTAAAGTAAAAGGTGACTGATGGGTTTAAATGTAGCAAAGTACTGATATTTTATCGACGTATTTTCAGATTCCACATGGCAACTAACCTTCAAGAATCAATCATTTGTTAAGTTTTCAAGAAGGGTCAAACAAGGACATCTACAATTATGTAAAAGCTATTAAACTACATCTTCCATTTCTAACTAATTATGAGGCCATGATTCTTCATATATGTCAACCAAAACAACCTACTGCAAAAGAATTAACACAGGGCACATATGAAAATCCTAATGTCTTTCATCCAGGCATTAAACAAATTTGCAAAAAACAAAAAATAATGCTGTTATATTTTTTGTTTGTTCTGAAAAATATAGCTATTTTTATTACATGTTATGTATATTTACATGTATAGTTTTATCATTGCCATTTTATGTGAATTAATCAACATTTTAGAAAAAAACCTCAGCTATTAAATTTTATTATCTAACTCAGTAAATGTTGACAGAATTCAAAAGCCCAAAAAGTATGTTTTGGGTCCTCAAAAATCTGTCAGAATGCCCTACACTAAGCTCTACTGTGTGTACTTCATTATGTATTTTATTAAGTTTATTTTAGCCTATATTTCAAACTGCTAAGTTTATAGTACATAATATTCTAGGTCTCTACTGTTGTGCATTTTCTTTTTAATTTGATGATATCATTAGATTTAATGAGTGTGCTCTATTGTATTTCGTCTTCACAAACTTTCACAAAATACTTCTCTTACATTCTCTAATTTGTAATGCAAGAGGGACTAAATGGATAAATTTGTCACTGGTCAACATTTACTGGTATAATAAGTGTAGGGAATTGTGTAGGTGATAAAGTTATAAACTCTATGCTTGAAGGCTTCAAATATAGTAAGGAACTCAGGTTAATCACAGACAGACGCCAATGCACATGAAAACCGCACCAGCAGAATTTGTCAACAAAGCGACATCAGCGAACATGGAGGAGTAGGCAGCTCTAAGAGGCTGTTTCCTCACAGAAACACTTAAAAAAAAGAAGAAGAAGAAGCAAAACTGTCAGAATAAGCTTTTTCAGAACTCTGGAAAAGAGTCAGAGGTTCACAACAACCTAGCAAACACGGAATCAAGAAAAAGGCAACTTAAAAACAGTAGAAAAGCATTGTGGCAGGGCGCCTGGGTCGCTCAGTCGGTTAAGCGGCCGACTTCGGCTCAGGTCATAATCTCACAGTCTGTGGGTTCGAGCTCCACATCGGGCTCTGTGCTGACAGCTCAGAGCCTGGAGCCTGTTTCAGATTCTGTGTCTCCCTCTCTCTCTGCCCCTTCCCTGTTCATGCTCTCTCTGTCTCAAAAATAAATAAACGTTAAAGGAAAAAAAAAAAAAAAGAAAAAAATCTTAAAAAAAAAAAAAAGAAAAAAGAAAAGCATTGTGGCATTTTTCTTTGGCATTACTCCAAACCCCTCCCTGGCTCAGTGGTGATCTTTAAGTTAACAGTCTGAATGTAGAGTATGGGACCCCGGTCCCTGGGTTCTGGAGGAATCAGAGTAGATGCTTTGTCAAAACACTTTTTGTCTGCTCTGACCTGCCTGGGATTACCTAAAGGACTGACCTGGGGTATTTATTTTTCTTACACCTGATCCAGAAAACTCAGCACAGAAAATCAGCAGATATTCTCAAAAACATTATAAGACAAATGAATAAGCCTGGCTGCCTGGGGAAAAAAGATACAGTTAAGGCTTAAAATATAGCATTCAGGCTAGAGAAGGAAAGCTGGGAAGAGCTTCCCTTTGAGTAATTGACATTGAAGTGTCTACATATACTGGGAAATTCAGAAAAACACCTGCATGCCCAGGGCAGGATGCATGTTCAAAAAAAGACCTGAGAAGACCCTAAGTTTTTGCCTCCAGCTAAACTCTAGGCTTAATACAAACAGGAAATGAAGGCTAAGGCAGAGCTACAAATAAATACTGAATAATTGCCCCAGCACAGAACTAATCTGAAAGAATGGGAGAGTTTATTTGGATCCTAGCATTCAAGAAATTCTTTGTAAAAATACTAGCCGAACACAAGCTAAAGGAATAGAAACTTCAGAGACCACATATGACAGAGAACACTGACTTTTCAAAATACATCCAAAAAGTCAACTAAACAACCACAAAAACAGCTACAGCCTACAGCATATAACAAAAATATGCTCTGAAGAGTTGAAAAAATCATGTATCAAGTGTTCCAGGGGCACCTGAGTGGCTCAGTTGGTTAACCATCAGATGTCCTGATCTCACAGGCTGTGGCTCAAGTGCCTAGAGCCTGCTTTGGATTCTGTGTCTCCCTCTCTCTTTGCCCTCCCTCACTCATGCTCTGTCTGTCTGTCTGTCTCTCTCAAAAATAAAAAAAAAAGTGTTCCACATTATCAAAATCAAAATGTATAGTTTTTAATACAAAATTTAAATCATGAAAAGAATCAAGATACTACGGTCCACTCACAGAAGAGATTAACAGAAACTGCCCCTGAGGAAGCACAGACAAGACACTTATTAGACAGACTTTAAATCAATTGTCTTAAATATACTCACAGAACTAAAGGACACTCTGGACAAAGACCTAAAGGAAACCAAGAGAACAATGTGTGTGTGTGTGTGTGTGTGTGTGTGTGTGTGTGTGTGTGTGTGTGTTTGTGTGTGGAGAGAGAGAGAGAGAGAGAGAGAGAGAGGGAATACCATTTAAGAGAAAGAATTTTTTTAATCCACAGACATTCTAAAGCTGAAATGCACCACAATGGAAATTAAAACTTTCTAGAGGTTTCAAATAGAAGATATGAGGAGACAAAGGAAAGAATCAGTGAACTGGAATTTAGGTTAACTGAAATGATATAGCCTGGGGAACACAAAGAAGAAAATAGACCAATAACACCTAAGAGACATGTGGAATTCCATTAAGCATATCACCCTATGAGCAAAGGGAGTCCAAAAGGGAGAGGAACGAAAGGACAGAAAAAATACTTGAAGAAATAATGGCCAAATATCTGCCAAATTTGACAAAATACATGCACTTATATGCTCGAGAAGCTTAAAGTCTCCAAAAAGGACAAACACAGAGAGATCCAGGCTGAGACATATTATAATCAAATTGCCAAAGCAAAGGACAAATATACAATCTTGAAAGCAGCAAGAGAGAACCAAATTGCATACAGGGGATCTTCAATGTGTTTAGCAGCAGATTTCTGGTCAAAAACTATGTTGCCAGATGGGAATGAAACAGCATTATGAAGGTGCTGAAAGAAAAAGCTGTCAACCCAAAATTCTATATCCTGCAAAACTATCCTTCAAAATTGTGTGAGAGAAACTAAAACCTCCCAAGATTAACAAAATCTGAGAGGTCACAACAAGCATATTTGGCATCCAGGAAATGTTAAAGGGATTCCTTTAGGATGAAGTAAGAGGGCAGTAGTAACTTGAGGTCAGGTTAAAAAATAACTCCAGTAAAGGTAACTACATAGTTAAATATAAAAGCAAAAATTGTTGTATATTAGGTTTGGAATGTCTCTCTATATTTCTTATATGATTTAAAAGACAAATGCATGAAGAAATAACTAAAAATCTATGTTAAAGGGTGCAGAATGTATAAAATATGTAATCTGCAATAAAACCAATATGAGGGAAAGCGAAGCCATATAAAAATACAGTTTATGTAAGCTATTGATGTTGAGTTGGCATCAATTCAAAATAATTTTTATAAATTTAATATATTTATAGTCATACCAAAGGTAACCATAAGAAAATCTAAAAAAATAAAATAAAATTCAAAAGAGTAAAGCAAATATCAAAGACAAAAGAAGGTAGTATTGGAGGACCTAAGAAACACAAAAGGTAAAATACATAGACAAAATAAATGGTAAAATTGAAGAAGTAATTCCTTTGTTGCAATTATTTTAAATGTAAATGAATTAAACTCTCTAAACAAAAGGCAGAGAACAGCAGAATTGAATTAAAAAAATTGTTATGCTTACTTTAGATCCGAAGACAAAAATAGGTTGAGGGTGAATGGATGGATCAAGATATTCCAGAGAGACAGTAAATGAAAGAGAGCAGAAGTGGCTCTACTATTATCACAAAAAATAAACTATGTCAAAAATTGTTGTGGCAAATAAAGACATCATATATTGAAAACTGTTATACCCAAAAGTTATAACAAGAATAATGATACCAGAGCCAAATAACAGAATCACAAATTATGTGAACCAAATGTCAACAGAAATGAAGAAATAGGTCTTCAAAGGTGATTAGAGATCTCAATAGCCCACTTTCAAGAATGTATACAAAGTTTAGACTGCAGATTAATAAGAAAATATAGGACTTGAACAACACTATTAATAAGGAGACATTTTAAATATATACGTAGTGTGTGTTATAAAAATCTTATATATATATATATATATATATATATATATATATACACACATACATATATACATTATTTTCAATACATTATTTTAAAGTACATGGAATATTCTCCAAGACAAGCCATATTTTAGACCATAAAACAAGTCTCAATAAATTTAAAAATATTGAAATCATTCAAAGTGTCTTCTCTGAATTCAGTAGAATGAAACTAGAAATCAATAGCAGAAAGAAAACTGGAAAATTCACCTATATAAGGAAATTAAACAACACACTCTTAAGAAGAAATATTTCAAGGAAGAAATCACAAGGGAAATTAGGAAATACTTTGGAACAAATGAAAATGAGAATGCAATATACCAATACTTAATGGGATGCAGTGAAAACATTTCTCAAAAGGATATTTATAGCCAGAAACATCTCCATTAAAAAAGAAAGAAGTTAAATCAGTGACCTAACTTTACACAAAAAGAAGTGGGGGGGGGGGTTAGAAAGAGCAAAACAATAGAGAGAATCAACAAAATAAAAAGTTGTTCCTTTAAAAAGATGAACAAAACTGACATACATTTGTCTGACAAAGAAAAAAATAACATGCAAACAATGTCAGATATGAAACTGGGAGCATTCCCTTCCAATTTTACAAAATTGAAAAGGATGGTGAGTGAATACAATGAATGATTGACTGCATACCAACAAATCA
The DNA here is from genome assembly GCF_022079265.1 of Lynx rufus. Taxonomy (NCBI): domain Eukaryota; kingdom Metazoa; phylum Chordata; class Mammalia; order Carnivora; family Felidae; genus Lynx; species Lynx rufus. Next base: position 99,721,584 of record NW_025814834.1, on the reverse strand, counting down.
GATAACCTGATAAAATGAGCACATTTCTAGAAACACACAAACTACCAGACTGACTCAAAAGGAAATAGAAACTCTATAGATTTAAAACAAGACGTTGAATCAGTAATGAAAAACTTCCCGATAAAAACTATACACAGGAGCAGACGACTTTCCTTGTGAATTCTACAAAACATTTAAAAAATTAACATCAATGCTTCTCGAACTTTTCTAAAAACCCAAAGAGGAGGGAATACTTACTGATTTCCTCTGTAAAGTTAGAATTATCCTGATCCAAATCCAGAAAGACAACATAAGAAAGGACAATATATCAATATTCCTTATAAACATAGATGCAAAAATGCTCAATGCAATTCCAGCAGGGAATGACAGAATTTTTTTCAATTAACAAATCAAATGTTTTAGCATATCAAAGGATTATGTATCATTAATGAGACAGATTTACCCCAGGAATATAAGGGTAACTCAACAAAACAAGATCAACCATGTAACAACACATAATAGGGGGGAAAAAAGGAGAAACACAATAATCTGAATTGATGCTAAAATGCATTTGACAAAATCCATCACTCTTTGTTTATGAAAACATTAAAACAAACAAACAAACAAACAAAAACCTAGGAATAGCAGGAAACTTCCTCAACATGAAATAGGTCATTTATGAAAAACCCAGAGCTAAGACAATAGTCAATGATGAAAGGCTGAAAGCTTTAGCCCTATGATCAGAAACGAGAAAAGGATGTTCATTTTTCATTGCTGTTATTCAACATTATACTAGAATCCAGCCAGAATAATTAGACAAGGCAAAGAAATAAAATGGAGTGAATTTAGAAAGGAAAAAAAAAAGAAACTATATTAGCAGAAAAGCCCAAAGAATCTTTAATAACCTACCAGAGCTAAAAAGTTAATTCAGCACAGTTAAAGGGTACACAATCAACACTCAACAATTAGTTGTATTTGTATACACCAGGACTGAGCAATCCAAACAAAAAAAAAAAGAAAGAAAGAAAGAAAGAAAGAAAGAAAGAAAGAAAGAAAAAATTAAAAAGGATATTAAACAATCAATTCTATTTACTCTAACATCCAAAACAATAAAATACTTGAGAATAAATTTTACCAAAGAGTTAAAGGTTTGTACATTTAAAACTACAAGGTATTGCTGAAAGAAATCCAAGACATAAATAGAAGGACAATTTGTGTTTGTCACTTGGAAAACTAATGTTTCTAAGATGGCAGTATTACCCAAAGTGATTCACATATTCAACACAATCACTATCAAAACCCCAACTGTTTAATTTTGCAGAAATGGAAAAGTCAATCTTTAAATTCATATAGAATTGTAAGGAGTTTTGAATAGCCAAACAATTAAAAAAAATAGTTGGACCATTCATACTCTCATTTGAAAACTTACTCCAAAGCTACAGTAACCATAACAGTGTGATGTGGGCACAAGGATAGACACATTGAACAATAAATTAAAATTGCACATCCTCAATAAATTCATATTATCTATAATCAATGATGATCAACAAGGATTAAAAAAAAACATATGGTGGAGATAAAAGAATTTCTTCAACAAATGGTGTGAAGAGAAATTTAAGTTATGTAAAAAATGAAGTTGAATTCCCTACTTCATACCATATGCCAAAATTAACTCAAAACCAATCATTGATCTAAAGAGATAATCTAAAAATCATAACTCTCTTAAAAAATAACAGTAACTCCTTATGACTTGGATTTTGCAATGGATTCTTGGGTAGGATACTAAAAAGCATGAGAAACAACCAAATATACTGACTCCATCAAAATTAAGAACCTTGAATCTCTAAAACATTATGTTGAGTCAAAAAGTCAGACACAAAACATCATATATTTTTTGGTCACACTTACATGAAATGTTCACAATAGGTAAATCTGTAGAGACCAAGAGCAAATTGGTGACTGCCAGAAGACAGAAGATGAAAATGGGGAGTAACTGCTTACCGGGCATAAGGTTTCCTTTTGTGGTGATACAAATATTTTCCAATTTTATACAAGTAATGGTTGTACGCATTGTGAATGTAGTAAATGCCATTCACAGTAAATAGATCGTTCACTTTATCTTTTTTTAAGTTTATTTATTTATTTTGAGAGTGAGCAGGGGTGGCATAGAGAGACAGAGGAAGAGAGAGATTCCCGAACAGGCTCCGTGCTGTCAGCGCAGGGCCTAACTCGGGGCTTGATCCCACAAACTGTGAGATCATGACCTGAGCCAAAATCAAAAGTCAGACACCAACTGAGCCACCCAGGTGACCTGGATTGTTCACTTTAAAATTGATAGTTTCAAATGTGAATTTCATTTTTTTTTCCAGCAGGCTCCATGCCCAACGTGGGGCTTGAACTCATAACCCTGAGATCAAGAGTCACATGCTCTACTGCCTGAGTCAGCCAGGCGCTCCGAGAATTGCACTGTAGTAAAATAAAAATTGTTCTCAACACCAGGCTTTGAGTCAAAGAATAAAGATAATGAATGTGATTGGGAGAGACAAGGTAATTGGAGCAAGAAGAATTCCTAAATGTTGAATTATAATCTATGCAAAAAAGTATTCTTGGGGCACCTGGGTGGCTCAGTCAGTTGGGTGTCCGACTTTGGCTCAGGTCACGATCTCACAGTCCAAGAGTTTGAGCCCCATGTCGGGATCTGTGCTGACAGCTCAGAGACTGGAGCCTGCTTCAGATTCTGTGTCTCCCTCTCTCTCTGCCCCTCTCCACTCAGGCTCTGTCTCTCTCTCTCAAAAATAAATAAACATAAAAAGAATTAAAAAAGAAAGTATTCTTACTGGCCTTGTTCTCCGAATGTTACATAATTACAGATAATGTCCCAGGAAAAGCAAGGTGAGCTGTGAATCTAGGATCACAGACCTTCTATGCCATATTCAAAGTGCAAATTGTAATGCAGAGATTTAAGGAAGTGTCTTCCATATGAATAAAGATGTTTCCCAAGTCTCACTTTAATAATTCCAGTTTTTCTAGAGTTTATTCAAATGGACCCTACACTTAGTAGAACAATCTTAGAACAAGAGAAATATTGGTGAAAACAGGCCAAAACAATGAATATTCACTGAAATTGTTTCAACTAAATTTTCACTTTTATGAACAAAGGCATAAATTGGGATATTATTTAGTTTAAAAGGCTATTTAATTAAGGTTGTTATTTGTCTGTTTTTTTCATTGGTTTTCACAGAGTCTCCTCTCACACCTAATGAATGAACTCTAGGATGGGAGATCTTAACTTACGGTTCAAACACAGAGAACTGGATGATAAAATCCCTGGCAAATAATTGCGGATTAAAATACCCGCAGATTAAAATACCCACAGATTAAAATAATTGCAGATTAAAAAAAGAACACTGTCTTCTTTTTTCCCCCAGGGGGATAAGCAGTTGAATGCAACTCCCTCCTTTAAAGAAACTTTGCTTCTGAGGGATCAGGCTGCCTTGTTCCCCCCATTTTTAGAGGCCAGGCTATCATATTTCTAAAACGTATATTTCAAAGAAAAAATATAACAAAATATTTAAAGTTGTACAGTGACATATAAATAATTGTTATACGATGTGGTTTAGAAAAGAAAGTGGGCACTTATATTTTATCATGGATATTGAGGTTCCAATAAAATATAATAGCTGAAAAAAGAATTTATACAGAATTGACATGCATAATTTTCTTTTTCTTTTCTTTTTAAAGGAATCTGTCAGGTTTTTTTTAATGTTTTTATTTTTGAGAGACAGAGAGAGATACAAAGTGTAAGTGGAGCAGGGGCAAAGATAGAGGGAGACACAGAATCTGAAACAGGCTCCAGGCTCTGAGCTATCAGCACAGAGCCTGATGCAGGGCTCAAACTCATGAACTGCAAGATCATGACCTGAACTGAAGATGGACGTTTAACCGACTAAGCACCCAGGTGCTCCTGACATGCATAATTTTCAAATGCTCAATTCTGCACTCCCTTCCCATTTACCCCTTGTCTACCCCAGCTTATTCCTTCTCTGCCGTGCACTCCCTTTAAGCCAGGTACAGAATCAATTCACTTATTTAAAAAAATCAGGGGCGGAATAAAGCAGAACTCATTTTTCTCTTTCTTTTCTGACATGTTTCTTGCCTATACTTGCCATGGGTGCAATAATATATCTTAACCTATATTCAAAGGTTAAGACACCAGCTAGAGCCGAAAAGCCCTGGCATAAGTGATCCAGCTTTTCCATGTTCCAGTCCTATGAGAGATAATTTACTGTAACCTGTAAGACTCAACTGAATAATGTAGAAGAGGCATAAATTAATCGTATCTATTTCACATTAGTAGTGTGAGGATAAAGAAAATAGTACATGCAAAGCACTTAGCGCAATATTTGGCTTGTAACAAGCAGATAATAAATGTAGCTTGTTAAAGCAGATTCTCTTCTGACTGATAAAATTGAACACATCACAATGTAAACTAAATCCATTATTTATCTGATTAGACAATACAAAAAGATGAGGCTAAGAAATCAAATTTGACTTAAAAATAGAAATGTAACTGTAAAGCAAAGACAAAAAGTATAACTACTCTTACTTTATTAATGACAGAGAAAATTATTTTTCATTCAACATCAGAGATAAGTCTGTTAGAAAAGGAACAATAACCCATGTAATCCAGGGGGAAACTGCTGGAATCTGCCATTGTTTTCTCTCTGGCAGCCTGATTATGTCTGGGTAATACCATATTCAAATGGGTTCATCTGTGCTGTTCTTGGAAAAACAAGCAGAGACAATTTAGCTTATGATTATCAATACAACATATCTCCTTTTTTTTTTAATTCAACAAAATAAAATAAACAATTTGCATCTTGGTTGATGTTGATGTTTACAAGTGAGTAATGCAAATCTTAAAATCTGTAAAACATTATTTCCCTATCATAAAAGCATAGTGGGATAGTTTAATTGTTGCTTTGACATTTTAAAACACAGGTCAGATGCTTAAATGACACCTTTTAAATTGCAGCTGCCAAGAGATTGCTTGCAACATAATATGACATGACATTTTAACTAACTATAACCAGGAGCGATTATTTTGGTAGAACATAATAGTAATGAGAATAAATTCATTTTGAGTTTTTGCATAACAATAACTAATCAGCTGTCACCATTCCAATAAAATACTTAATTTTATCAAATGCTTTCTAGAAAATTATTTTTTTAATAATTAGGAACAGATTAATATTTTTTAAGCCTCCTTTCAAAGGGTCAGATAGTTCTTTTTCTAAAAACAAAACAAACAAACAAACAAACAAAAGAAAAAAGAAAAAACCTGCAGTGTAATAAAGACAACAGGAAAAAAGAATTCTTTACCCCAAAGTCTTACCGCCCTATCAAGGCCAGGGCATGAACTTGGCAGTCTGAATTGAAGGTCAATGTAATCACATGCTCTGCTATACTTACTCCACAAACTAGGCACCTAAGTCAAATTCTCCTGGCCTTAGCTGTATTACCTAGAAAACTGCACTTTCTCTAAGTTGGTGTATGATGAGGCATAAAGGATAGGATTACATACTCTTTGGGGAAAAATATAGGAAAGTTGGCATTTCTTCAAAGACAAGTATGCATCCTTAAAGGTTTGCTTCTATATTTTGTTTTGTTTTTCTGGATAACTTTGTCTAAATTTCTCTGGTTCCCTCCCCGTCCTAAATCTTGGTTATAGTGAACTCTTTGAGCCTAACTTCATGGATCAAATCCTTACCTGACATAAAGATTTACCTAACTATTAACATCACAGTGGCAGTCTCAACATGTGTAAATTCTTTCCCAACAGGGCATCTGAGCCTGGTGTAAAATCCTTACTATTAGAGATACTTGTACAAGTGAAAATAAAGGCATGTTTATAGGGTCCTAGAGGATCCCTATTAAATTCTTGTTTAACTGAGATCAAGCAGAATTCTGATGGCTTATGCATGAATGCCGATAGTTTATATGTGAATGCTTGTTTTCTTTTTTGCTCTGACAGACCTGCAAAGACCAGACGAGAATGCTCACCTAAAGAGGGTACTAAAGGAATGGGAAATTGCCTAATGAGCTACAGCTAATGATGAAGACACGATTTCAGTGCCTTACAATGTTGTCTTTAGTCAGCCATGACGGTAAATTAAACCAATGACCCTGTTTTGACACTGACTGATTGCAGACACCAAGCAAAGGGCAACAGGCCACTTTAGCTGAAAAATTGGTAGATTATACACAGTCAACCCAGGTGGCTATCTCAATATGGCAACCAAATTGAAAGCTTAAAGAATATTCTCCAGTAAACACATTTTAACTCATAAAATGTGTCTCTCCTCTCAAAACTGGTCACAATGGGTAACTACATTCTGCAAGAAATGTTTCTGGATCATGATCATTCTCATTCTACATATTCAATATAAATATGAGGCTGCAAAATGCATGCATGGCTACATAAGACTGTTTTCCACAACTCTAAGCATGAATGTACACTCGTACACTTGCACAGTATAAGTATTGATCTTACAGTTACATATTCTGAAAATAAACATGAGTGCTCTTTTAATTCAATACAAACAAAAAAATATGTAGGCTTGATCGATGCATCTAAATAAGTCTGCCCTTTAATCAGAAAAAAAAGAAGTGAATAATTTGTTCCTTTCAAAAATAGTTACTTATTAAAGAAATACTTGAATGGTTAACCCACTCTTCAAATATAATTAGGACTTCTCTTCACCAGGCAGGGAAGTTGCTGACAAGCTTGGAAATTAAGACACCTGTGTCAAATTACTTCTGTAATAAAATTTGCAATCAAACCAAAATTACAATGAACATGTGTTTCTCTGGTTATAGGCTTGCATTCCTTAGCACTTACCTCCAAAATGGGATGCTATTTTGAGCAAAATAGTTTCTAAATCATTTCTTAGACTAGATAACTTTTTGTATGCTTTCTTCCCTCTCCAATCCCCACCCAAAAAAAAAAAAACCATTAAATATTTTTTTCAAAGTAGAAGAGGCTTAGTGTGAGTTCACCAGATTTTATCTGTTCCTACATTTGTCACCAAACAGACCACCATTATTTCTGTTGTTGTTACTGCTGTTATTTGATTAGATCATAGATATATGAGCTATAATAAACCTCAAAAGATCACTAGATAGTCTGGTGAACCAAAAATACCCTCTTCTTCAACCAGACACCTGATGTCAAATGAGATAAGTGATTTGCCCCAGGTTCTATAGCTATAAAAGGCATATGGATTTCTGAACCCCCACTCTTACTAGAAGGATTGTTCTAGAGTCAGCCCTTAGTTCTCGAGGTCTACTATTTTGCTGAATGATTTATGGATCAATAGTTTCCCCTCATGACATGGATTCCCCTTCCTGGTTAAAAGTTTCCATCTGCTTGTGTAGTTTTCCCTAGTAATGTGGCCTTGGAGACTATTGGTGGACAAAGGGAACAACAGAAGGGGGTGTTGTATATTATCTTTCTAGTTCTGTGTTTTCCTTTGTGGATCTATTCTAGTACAGAAGAGGGGTCTCAAACCTGACAGTCAGAAGAGGAAAGACATGGTGTAATTAGAGCACTAGATTCTGACCACAGACATGCACAGGCACCCACACGTGTGGAATCAAAGTCTACACTAGTGGTCTCAATGCACATTCTAGTCCTCAGAACCAGAGATTAAACAAATGCAGGTGTTTTTTTTCCCCTGTCTCATGAGGAAAGCAAAAGTACTTCAAGGCTTTGGACTCATATCTTAGGCCACAAACTATTAGTCCTCCAGCCTTCTATTTCACTATGTTCGGTTTGAGCCCACCATGAAGGTCATGTAACTAGGCTGGTATTTACTTGTTCATAACTCAAATTCCTAACCACTCTGACTACACCTATCTACTTCTTCAGTTTCTAGGATTTCCCAGGTCTCTGGTGGCTCTGAATTTGCAAACAGAGAGTGCATAACACAGTTTAACTATTCCTTGCAGCAAAACTTTTTCCAGCGTCCTGACTCCTGTTTTGTATCATTATATTCTTGACAAAAATGACCGTAAAACCCAAAAACATTTGAACATGTGATTAATCTTATATGAAATTAAGTCTTTGGGTTGAGGATTTGTGGTTGTTGTGTGTGTGTGTAGTTAGGAAAAGGGGGGGTTGAAGGTGATGGATAGAAAGCAGGAGAGAGCAAGGCCAGCTACCCACAGCACCCAGAATGTAGTAAGAACTCCATAATTAATTACTGATGAATGAATGAATGAATGAATGAAAACACAGACTACTGAAAGACTGACTTCGATTAAATATTTAGTCCCTTTCCACCTGCCATAATTTAAACTTGAAATCACAGAAGATCCATATTCCAGAGAGATTTTTATTTTTTCTTAGACATTTCCCTCATGTAATGCAGTGTTTGGCATCATGTCTGGTGGTCAATAAGTACGGAATAATAGCAATAATAAGAGGAATAGCAACGGTGGTGCTAGATACTATTCTAAACACTTGAATTATATTATCTCATCTCTCCCTCATAATAACATTGTAAAGTTGGCACTATATGTTGTGCCCATAATACAGAAGAATGAAATGACAGACAAGGTTCAATAACTGGCTAACTTCACAAAACTAGGAGCCAGAACTCAAACCAAGGTGTGCCTTGCTCAGAGCCCTTGTTTTAATAGAGAATAAGTGCATGACAAAGTGATGCCAGCTATACTGTTTTTATACTGAACAACACAGAAAAGGTTGTGAGGAGGAAGTTTAATTTTGTCAGTGGCCAACCCAATAAGGTCTTGCTTATATCAAACATTCAAAGACCTCCAAGTATCACTATAGCCTCAGAGAAGAACAAGAAAATCTGAGAGAAGAAATCACTGGAAAAGCATACTATAATCAGATGGAAGAAAGTTCAAGAGAAACACACAGGCATGAGGGCACCAATTTCTCCATCTGGTTAAGAGTCCCCAGTAGAAGACAGTACACTCAACTCATTCATTTTTTAGTAATTACATTAAAATTCTGACGCTTAAGACAAACATGATGTCGGACATAAGCTTATTCTCATTTAACAAAGATTCTTGGCATTCTGCAACAACTTAGAGCCATTACATTGCTCAATTACACTGGATTGCAGATGTATAAATGAGCCAGATAAGACAGGGTTTCTGAAGAGAATTCTGGATAAGCCAGCTCTTATCAACGAATTGCTTTCTCTTTTTCTCTCTTTCCCTCCCTTCCCCTCTTCCTCTCTCTCTCAGTTCCTTCCTTCTTCCTTTCTCTTTCTTTCTGCTTTCTTCCCCCCACCCCAATTCCCTTAGTTTCTTTTTCAGTCTCTTTATATGCTAAATAATAATTACAAACTATTTTTTGGAATTTATATTTCAAAGCCAATATTTTTACCAAGATGATAGATTTCACAAAGTACCATACTGGAATAATTGATATTGTCATTTGTATAATTAGACACCATAATTAGTTGACTAAATAACTCTGAAAGAGAGCTGTTATTGTTAATCACATTTTGTACATGGGAAATAAGTCCAACATGTTTAAGGACTTCTAAGTAACAAAACTGGGGCAAGAAATGAAGTGTAAATACATAATATTCAACAACAGGCTGTAACTTCATTATATCGGTTGATTTTTGGACTAGCTCAATCCTACCTACCCCAGAAAATGACTATTTTTTTATAATGCTGAGCAATATATGGGTGTCCAGTCTTTGAGGAAGCTAGATGGGCAGGTTGTCATAGCATACCAAATGGATTTGTTCCTAGAAGATATTTTGGGGAGTTTTAAAAGTCAGCAGCCTTTTGCTGTCTTCCAATATTAGGACCTACTAAAGAACAGTAAAACTTCTGGGTACTGAAATAATCCCCAAAGAGGAATTAAGCCTTCTGATAATTTATATATTAGTGTTAAATTCTTTAATGTAAAGGACACAATTTAAAGATCACTGCAAGGGCAATTTGGCAATGTTCTTTAGACAAGGGGAAACTGGGAATATAAAATTACAAGGAAAGAAAAGAACAGAAAAAAGAAGCACTTAGGGGCTTAGCTCATTCTCTTTTCATCAAACCCTCATTGTCTCTCAAATCCTCCTTCACCGCCATCATTATAGTCGAGGTATCACCTATATATGGGAACTTCCAGACTCCACTCCCTCATCTTCAACCCACTATAGAAGTCAAATGTCCCCTGCATTTATTAACTGACAAACATAAGTCTCTAAGTAGTAATGGACACCAAAAATCTCCTTGGCATTCTCAACGTATATATTTTACATTTCAGTTTCCCCAAAATATCTTGCATGGTATTTGAACCACAGAATTACAGTGCCATTTGCAAAATGTCTGGTTATGCATTTTTTTATTCCAACTGGTGCTAATGTGTCTTAAGATACCACATATGGCTACCCTCTTAAGGCATTTGAATGTGAAATTATCATCCACAATACCATCATAAGAGAGGAATAAAGACAGATTACCTGGGGTTAAGAGGATGACTGACATAGTGATGAGTGAGCATACAACTAAAATCACCAGCAGGGCAATAGCAATTCCCTTCCAGTTTCTCTGTGGAGGGCTGTTACTTCCCAGTTCCTACCGAGATAGAAAAAATAAAAAAAAAAAGTTTCATAATTATACATGCTCCAAAAGAAATGTATTCATAAAGGAATAATTCACTGCATGGCACAATCACAGTTTGAAAGCTGATTAGGATCCTTTTCCTCTTCGGTAGCTCCTTTAATTATTCAAAGGTGAATATATTATAAATGGCTATCTTTTTTGCGGGGGTGCGGGGGTGGTAATCTTATTTCTGTAAGAGATAAACCAACAGAGCTTTAGGCCTGCTGTCCAAAATGTAGATGGAGTTAAAATGCATTGACTATAAACACTAGGACAATGGCCAAAGTACTCTGCAAAATAATTATGGAAATAAAGCACACCCACTTACATTTTTTTCTTACTACAATGGAACCTATGACAAAGATTTAGACAAATATTTCCCAAGCACTGTGGACTACTTTTCTCACTGGATAGTGGGGGGAAAAGATTAGAGATGGGAAAATCATTCAAAATGCCCCATGCTGTAGAGCAGGGCACATCTGTCAACACAACAGGTCTTTTTTAAACGGCTCCCCCACCACTCATAAAAATCAACAGGATGTAGTAACTAAATTAAATGAGTGCTTCTATATCAGTGGTTGATAGCATCCTCTCCCTAGGCAGCATGCCTAATATTGGCAAGGAGGAAGATGGATGGGGAAGGATAAACTTGAGCATCTCTCACAATACATCAAGTAAAGCTTTTCATTTTTCAGATGATCTGTGTTCTACCCTGTTGACTAGAATTGTGTGAGCATAACTCCCCAAAGCAAAGCAAACCCCACACTGGCTTGAAACGAATGCCAGATTTTCTTTGCAATGAAGTTTATAAAACCTTGAGTCTCTCATTTCTTTCTTCCTACCCCATCTCCCAGCTTCTCTTCCTCCTTCCCAACAAAGACTTTTTTTATTCAAAAGTAGCTAATTTTTTTTTTGCAAGACAAATGAAGCAAAATGTAAAGGTACCCAGTTCACCAGGTGTGCACAGATCACTCAACAAGCCTCAGAGCAGCTCTGCTTTAAACAAAGATAAATAGGATAGCAAACATTTAGTAAATTATAAATGGGTTCCTATGACTCATGGGTTAAAACATTGAGCACATTTTCATATAGTGATATTGGCTTCCAATTCTGCCATAAATACTTTGGATGTAAAGAATTAAACCCTAAATAAATGTAAGAAGAGAACGTGCATGAAAGGTATTTTGTTCTAGTTTTTCCCCTTCTCAGATCAACTGCTGTGTCTTTCAGTCTGATGAACCAAATCCAGCAGAGATCAATTCTATTATTTTTATTTTTTTTTTATTTCAGAGAGAGAGAGAGAGAGAGAATATGAATGAACAGGGGAGGGGCAGTGAAAGAGGGAGTTGGAGAATCTAAAGCAGGCTCCACACTGTCAGCTCAAAGCCTGATGTGGGGCTCTAACCCATGAACCCTGAGATTATGACCTGAACCAACTGAGGCACTCAACCAGGCGCCCCCATTCTATTCTTTTTTTAATGACTCACTCTATACCTCTTTTCTATGCTTTTTAATGCTTGTTATCCAACACCCCTATTTCTCTTGAGTTTTGGTTAGAATCTCCATTCATATTTATTTGAACTGCACATGTCCACTTATACACAGATTTTTTTAGTTTAGTACTTACTGTAAATGTGTTTTCTCTCCCTTATGATTTTCTTAACATTTTATTTTTTCAAGTTTACTTTATTGTAAGAAATGTGTTTATATACATATATACACACACCCACACATACAGTATATAATACATAAAACAAAGTAAGTATCAATTGCCTGTTTATGTTATTGGTAAGGCTTCCAGTCAATAGTAGGCTATAAGCAGTTATGTTTTGGGGAATCGAAAGTTATACATGGGTTTGTGACTATGCTGGGGCCAATGTCCCTAACCCTCACATTATTCAAGGGTCAAATGTATTAGCAATTATAACCGACATCTCACTCCAGTAAAGGAATCAAGAGTAAATTATAATTTTAAATCTACTGATTCTGATCTTGGTTCCTCCTCACTGGATAGGCAGCCACCTCACCAGACTCTAAGCCTAGAGTGGGTGATGGTCCAGTAAGGCCAAAGACAAGACCCAGAGACAGCAACTGAGATGTAGTTTGATTGGGGAAACTTCCTTACAGGGAGTCCATGAGTGGCCAATGGGACAAGCATCTGCTGCTGGGATCTAAGTGCAGCAAGTGTGCACATCACAGCAACCTGCCTGAGCAACTACCTGCCACCTCCTTCCTCCTTGCATGGTGAGAGTTCTAAGGATATCAGGGCCTGCCATCAGGACACTCTGTTACAAAGGAGATGCTCCAGGTTGGCTATCCCCAGAGCCCCTGTCTTTGGACACTGCACAACATGTTCTTCTATACCTCCTGCTTGATGGGCATATAGAGGGAAGATAGGATTTCTGCATTCTCAGGATAGTGGTTAACAGGAGCATTCATGGGATGCTTTCACAAACTAGTTACCCAGTGGGTACCATACTCTTAAACACAAGGCGAATTATTAAAGAAATGACTTCAGAGTGTACTTTTCAGTTTTTGAATAGGATGTAACCATATAATGTCTACCAAAAGTGGTCTAACAGTAATAATAGCCTAGATATCTTACTATAGGTTTGGTATTATACTGAATATTTTATGTTCATAATCTCTCATAATCCCCAGAAAAATCAGGTGTGATTACTATTATTTTGACAGATTTGCAGATGAGAAAAATGGAACATGGAGAGATTAATTAAAAACCCACTTACAATTAATAAGTGGGGGATCTCAGGGTCCAGTCCATAAACTCTGGCTCTTAACCACTTACATATGATGTTCTAAAGATAAATATGTCAAGGATAAATGCATGAGGCAATAAATAAATCAATGAGTCAAGGAATGATGTGGACCCCGACATAGTAACAGTTGTACTTTATCACCTTTTATTTGAGAAAATTCACAATTAAAGAAAAGCTGTGTGATGCCTTTCCAATAAATTTATATTTTCCCTAGTCATGGCAGACTGGGAAAATATACCATTTTTAAAATGGTGAAACACATTTGAGTGAAAAAAAAAAAGAGAAAAATTTTGTTCCTGTTCATAAAGTGATTCACATAAGAATGTGTGGCTACTTTTAAGATGACTCATCAATACCCAAGGCATCTCCTAGTCTGTTTTGGAACTGCAGACTTAATGAGCTCCTAATAAAATCCTCCCCTTTCCATCTCTTACCAAGGCAATATTTATAAAACATGGTTTTACTTCTGTCCCTTTATTACACAAAGTCCTTTAGTGTCCCAGTACTAGCTAAATAATCAAAATGCAAATGAGACAATTTAGCCTAACACTTGTCTCTTGCCAAGCTCCAGTCTCCTCATCCAGCTTGATCCCTTTTGAGAAGGAACACAGCCCCATACTGCTCTGGTAACCATTTGGCACAGATGCCTCTGATGCCTCAGCCTTCACCTCACCTTCCATCCGGATTCTTTCCCATCTAATCCCTTTTGCATGCCTCCACTTGCAGGCACTGCCCATCATTCAACATCCAGCTCTAATGTCTCTTCTCTTCCGAATTTCACCTACTTATGCAAGCCACATGATTTCCCTTCCTCTGGAAAAAAAATGCCTAAAATACATTGTACTAATAGGCTGAATCCACCCCTACCACTTAACAGCTGTGAGAATGCAAAGATGTACTTTTCTGAGCCTCAAATTTTTTTTTTTGGGGGGGGGGTTTATCTGAACAAATGGAGTAATAATGTAATTATTTTTAAATGTAAGGATTAAAATCAATTCTTCAAACAAAACTCTTACTCGCAATAAAATTCACATGAAATGAACTGCTTGGAATGTTCCTCCTCAACACTCTTAACTTAGATCACTCTGTCTCTACATTCAAGTCTCATCTCTGATGCTCCTTCCTGACCACTCTCTCTCAAGTAACATTTCATATCCCTTCTATCGGCTCCCTCCCCTTTCTTTTTCTTCATAGCATTATCATTTTAGGTATATCGCAAGTCATATTTAGTCATGTATCTATAGTAATATATTAAGCTATTTAAGAATATATATTAAGGTGTTTAAATGTTCCTTCTATCCTTCTCACCCCTCCAGAATAGAAACATCATGGTGTCATTAATATAGTACATGTGCTGTATCCCCAGGATTGGGAAAAGTGTTTGACACATACTAGGCATGCCATAGATAATTCTAAAACAAATGAATGAATGATAGCAGCTATGATAAAGATAATGATGACGGTAGTGGTAGTGGTTCTCATGATAATGCTTAAAGCCATATGTAAAACGCCATCATATCCCTGTCAAAGTCACTATCTGCTTAAAGTAAGAATGACATCTTAGACAACTTCGGATTTCTCAAACCGCTTAACAATCTCTGGTTCTCTTAATAGGTGCTTAGAAAATAATTGCCCAATTAATTAAGTGGTATAAATGGAAACCCAAAGGGGGATAGAGATACAGTGCCATTAGTTAAATACACATTAAGAGCGAATTTTTAAAATGTAGCTACTTGCTAAAGATTAATTTCTCTGCAGTTATTTTTAGCCTCATTTATCTGATGCTAGCTTTCCAAAATGCAGTTGCCAACATTCAAGTTAAGTTCTTAAACAAACTTCATAATTTCCATTGCTATGGAAAGTGGTCCTAACTGGCTTTGCTTTTCAAGGACTTTCTACAAGCCAACACCTGAAACCAATTAAGTTCACTTGCTAGGCCCACAGAACAGGTATGGTGCTGTGCAGCAACCTGAGAAAACATGTTAAGGAGTTGGCAATGAGGTCATCTAGATGTTGTGGAGGCAGAACCGAGTCAATGCTGGAAATCATATTCACAGAATAGGTCTGAGGTACCTTCAAAGATACAAAGACAAGTATGTAATAATCCATACAAGAGCTGCTTTTGTAAATTAGTTCTCTAGTAGACGGATGCATCAGTTGAAACATTTGTGTCCAATTCCAGATAATATTCAGTGCTGAGACTATCAAGAGACAAGTCAGTACTAGAAAGGAACTGGGTCTGTAACCTAGCTATTCATGTTTTATCGACAGCCTATCTACTCATCACCTTCCAGAGAACAGTTGAGCTTATATGACAAGGTTGTCCACTAAAAAAATAGTTGACCTAAATCAAAATGCATGTTTTATTTATTTGTTCAAGTGCAAAGAAAAAAGTGCTGGAAATCACACAAAAAACATATAAAATTTATATGTCATTTCATTTGCAAAATAATGGGGGAAAGCCAAAGTGATCCTATCTTCTCTAAAAAGTAAAGAAAAAATGTGAGGGCCTTTATAAACTTATATATCCCACTTGTACTTTCCCTTAGACAACTACAATGTATTCACTGCCATATGCACCATGAGAAGAAATATGATCCCTCCATATTATAATAGTCTCAGAAAGTGATAACATTTAGAGGAAGATTCAAAGGGAGAATCATAATGTTGAATTATGTCTGTAGATTAGATGTGGGTGTATTTAATAAAAATAGATTTTCTTCTACCACATGTCTACTTTCTGAGAACCACAGGGAAGATTCTTTAAAATATCTTTATTGCTATTTGAAAAGGAGAACTTAGATTTTCAGGCTTAGAATATTAGTATTAAATACAGCGATTCTTAGCTTGGTTCTCAATACAACCATACCAACCATCCGAAAACTCAACTCTTCACTTTTATTTTATCCCCTACCTATACTTCTTTTATTACTTCAAAACTCTCTACTGTACTGAAGTCTTCACAAAATCAAAGTGTTAATGTTTTCTGAAATGAATTCAAATAAGTTCCTTAAATTAAAAAAAAAGGGGGGTCCTTAAATTAAAAAAAGGGGGGTATGACACATTCTACTAGTTCATTTTCTGTTAAATAGCTCAGAAGTTCAATTATTTTTATTTAAATAATTTTACTTTACTCATGGTGCTCACATTCTCAACAATGAAAAGGTTAGACAGAATCCAGACATTTATACCAAATAATTAGTAAATATCTTAATCAAAGTTAAAATACTTTCAAATGTTCTATACTATTTCATGATATTAGAGATGATTAGGATTAAGGTTTGAAAAACCTTAAGATGTAGGGAATCAACAGTTGGCCAATTATCTTTAAACAATTCTATTTCACAAAATATACGGGAGTATTTTAGTGGGTAAAATATTAAACTAGATGAAGATAGGAATACAAATTAAAATAAGAACTGTCCCCAATGAGCATAAACTCTAATGAAGATTTTGCTAGCCACCAGTATAATTAATACAAGGTTGTATAAATAAGGTTAAAACAGGAAATTATAAAAAAATTTTTCCATGGGAAATGAGGGGAGAAGTTTTAACTTCCTTAATGATATAAGAAATTTGCTTTGAACATCCAATCAGTAAAATATGAGGTTCTGGATGTGCTGAGATTACATAACCATGCAAAATCTGGAATGAAAAAAGGAATCACAGATTTTATTTTTTAAAAAAGTGGGAAGTGTCCATAAAAATACATGCTTAGGTATTTGGCAAGTTTAACAGAGTGTGCTTTTTTTTTCTTTTAGCAAAACTAATTGACAAAATTTACAACATGGAACAGACCAATAAACAAAATTGGGGTAATTTTTAAAGATCTCCCCCAAAATAGAGGACCACAGATTTTGTCTTCAAAAAACAATTAATCTTGTACCACTTAAAACATTTTGGGGGCAACTGGCTGGCTCAATCAGTTGAGTGTCGGACTCTTGATTTCAGCTCAGGTCATTATCTCATGGTTTGTGGGTTTGAGCCCCACAACAGGCTCTGTGCTGAGAGTCTGCTTGGGTTTCTCTCTCTCCCTTTCTCTCTCTGCCCCTCCCCTGCTCATGCTTTTTCTCTCAAAATAAATAAATAAACATTAAAAAAATATTTTGGAGTGTACTAAAACAAGGAAAAGTTCCAAATTTTATTAAATTCCTCCACTCTCTCAATACTATCTCTTAAAAACATAGCACATAAAGAAATTTTAAACTCACTTTAAATAAAAATAAGTTAATGAAATAAAATTTTACTGAATTAAATGCAGGAGCTTAATTAAATAATCCTTAAATATTGTCCAATTTCAGGAGATACAGCCATAGTACCCCACAACACATATATTAAGAATATCACTTGGGCACCTGGGTGGCTCAGTTGGTTAAGTGTTGGACTCTTGATTTTGGCTCAAGTCATGATCTCAAGGTTCAAGTGTTCAAACCTCACATCAGGTTCCATGTTGACAATGAGGAGCCTGCTTGGGATCCTTTCTCTCTGCCCCTCCCCTGCTCCTGCTTCTTTCTCTTCCTCTCAAAAATAAATAGACTTTTAAAAAAGAGTATCAATAAAAATATAATCATAAAGATTGTATCTCATATCTAATATGTAGTTAATATTTATAATGCCTACTCCTTCTTTTTCAGTTTTATTTATTTATTTTGAGAGAGAGAGAGTGAGTGAGCATGCATGGGAGCAGGGGAGGGGTTAGAGAGAGAATCTCAAGCAGGCTCCATGCTGTCAGAACAGAGCCTGATGCAGGACTCAAACTCACAAACTGTGAGATCATGACTTGAACCAAAATCAAGAATTGGAGGCTCAATCAACTGAGCCACTCAGGTGCCTCTAACGCCTACTGCTTCTTTTTTTTTTTTTTAATTTTTTTTAAATGTTTTTATTTACTTTTGACACAGAGAGAGACAGAGCATGAACATGGGAGGGGCAGAGAGAGAGGGAGACACAGAATCTGAAGCAGGCTCCAGGCTCCGAGCTGTCAGCACAGAGCCTGATGCGGGGCTCAAACTCACAGACTGTGAGATCATGACCTGAGCTGAAGTCAGACGCTTAACTGACTGAGCCACCCAGGTGCCCCTAACGCCTACTGCTTCTTAAATACATTCATGGTCATTCACAATTTTCTCATTCATCATGCTTCTCTGATTAGAGGACTATACTAAGTAAAGTGTGTATTTTTTTTTTTGACGTTTTGTAAATGTTTATTTTTGAAAGAGAGAGACAGAGTGTGAGTGGGGGAGGGGCAATCAGGGAGGGGGACAGAATCTGAAGCAGGTTCCAAGCTGTCAGCACAGAGCCTAACAAGGGGCTCCAATGCTGGGATCACTACCTGAGGCGAAGTCCGATGCTTAACAGACTGAGCCATCCAGGCACCCCTAAAGTGTGATCACAAGTTATATATTTTTTCAAAATTATGCTTGTTATAGTTTTGTGCTGTTAATGTAGATGAAACAGTGTTTACTACTCATAGTGTGAACTATAGACAATAGCCTCACCACCACATGGGAGCTTGTTAGATATGCAAATTAAGACTCTTTTATTGCTATCTGCCTTACTTTTTTTTTTTTTAATTCTGATTTGGTTTTATTTGTTCACCATTAATTTGTTTATAAAAGAACTAGCAATTATCTCAATTATACTTTGACATTTATCTCTCCTCAATAATTATGATGGTGGTGACACACTCCTAGATGGATCATCATTAAATTAGAAAGAAAACAAGGATGACAGCATCATCAATATATTATGTAGTAATAGCTTTACCTTCCTATTATCATGATTTAGGAGTTTGACTGAGCATCTATGAATCTGAACATATTTAGAGTTCAAAACCACAACTAAAAAACATAGCAATTTTAAAAAAAATAGATCTGGGAGCACCTAGGTGGCTGGGTCAGTTAAGTATCTGACTCTTGACCTTGACCCAGGTTATGATCTCATGGTTTGTGAGTTCAAGCCCCATATAGGGCTCTACACTATTAGTGTGGGGCCTGCTTGGGATTCTCTCTCTCTCCTCTCTCTCTGTCCCTACCTCACTCATTCTCTCTAAAAAATAAATAAACTTAAACAGATCTGATAGCAGCAAGATAGGAGACTAAGAAACTCTAAGTCCCCATCTTCCCCACACAAATATCAAGTAGACTATACAACTACAGACTGATTAAAATAGTTTGTGGGAGCCCTGCAAACCAGCTAAGGATCTGCAGCAATCAAGCAAAAGCCCAATAAAAAAAAGCCACATTAAAAAATGAAATTTCATGGCATTTTTAAAATGCCCTACCCTCCCACTGCCCCCAACACAGTGAAGTATGGTCAAGAAGAAGTAGCCTAATTCTAATTTTTTTTTTCCCACAAAAGCCCACTGGTCTGTCTGTGGGCTATTTGAGGGATTAATTTCTGTCTTGCATGACTTGGAGATCAGAGAGAAATGGCTGCAGAGATAAGAATCCCTGGAAGGCAGTGGTACATGGTACATTAAAACTGGGTGGAACCACAGACATGCAGAATATGAGAACAAGAAATTATAGGCAGAGAAACACAGTAGAACACCTAAGGCCTCTAGAAAAAGCTAGGGTGAAACCTGTAGGATAATCACAATATTTAAAAATATCCACATACAAAGGGGAACTGTGGAGGGTGGGTGGGGGAAATGCACACATGAGCCCGAGGAAGCAAAATATTGCAAAAAGATCTGAGAAGATCTTGAACCTTCATACTGTACTAACTAGTGAACGTCTTTCTCTGCACAGAGCCAGTCTACAAAGACTGAGAAAGATGCCAATATTTTCAAATTCCCTATTTGCAGCAAACGATCACAAGAAATACAAAGAATCAGGGAGAAGTGGTGCGTTCAAAGGAACAAAATAAATCTTCTCAAATCCACTGTAGAATAACAAAGCCTTCAAAATTACTAGAGAAAGACTTTAAAGCAGTTATCAGAAATATGCTCAAACAACTAAAGGAAATCAGAAAAATGATATATAAGCCAAATAAGAATATCAAGAGAACTATAGAAATTATAAAAAAAAAAAAAAAACAAACAGAAATTCTTGGTTGAAAAACACAATAATTCAGTTGAAAAACTCACTAGAGGACTTCAATAGCAGATGCAAACATCAGAAAAAAACTCAATGAAGACTGGTCATTTAAAATTATTAAGTGTGAAGAACAAAAGGAAAAAAAAAGAATCAAGAAAAGTGAACAGAAGTTAAGGGACTTAATGGACACCATCCAACAAATGAAT
Organism: Lynx rufus; assembly: GCF_022079265.1. Taxonomy (NCBI): domain Eukaryota; kingdom Metazoa; phylum Chordata; class Mammalia; order Carnivora; family Felidae; genus Lynx; species Lynx rufus. The sequence continues at coordinate 99,700,932 of NW_025814834.1, read as the reverse complement.
ATATATGTTATAGGAATCCCAGAAGAACAAAGAGAGAAAGGGTCAGAAAGCTTATTTGAAGACATAATGACTGAAACTTTATACATTTTAGGAAAGATGTGAATATCAAAACACAAGAAACACAAAAAGCACAAATAAACTCCAATCAGGATGAACACAGACACCCACACTGAGACACATATAACCAAATTACTTAAAGCCAAAGACCTATCAAAGAGTAAAGAGAAAACTGACTCACTGCAAGTCACTTTACAAGATATTGTACAAGTATCGACATTAAGATTATCAGAGGATTTCTGCAGAAAGCTTGCAGGACAGAGGTAGTAGGATGACACATTTAAGACACAGAAAGAAAACAAACAAACAAACAAAAAACTCTCCTTTGAAGAAGAAAAGGAAACAAAGTGAGGAAGCATACTGCTAGTAGACTTTCCCTATGAGAAATGTTAAAAGCAGGCCACGTTGAAATGAGAAGGTGCTAGGCAGTAACTTGAAGCCATATGAAAATACAAACTTCATCCATAATGGCAAATATAAGGACAAACATAAAAAATAGGACTAGTGTAATTCTGGCTTGGCTCTTAATTCCACATTTTGGTCTTTTACAGGATTTAAAAAACAAAAATATGAAAATAATTATAAGTCTACGTGATAAGTATACAATAAGAAGATATAATTTATAACATTAATAACAAAGTAGGAAGGATAGTGCTATGAAAGACTTTTTGTATGCAATTGTTATGTTGGTATTTGCTTAAAATAGACTGTTATGACTTTTGGATGCTATGTATAATCCTCAGGATAAGCACAAAAAAATTCTTTAAAATAAACACAGAAGGACATGAGAAAGGAGTAAAATTACATCACACAAAAAGACCAATGAAACACAAATGAGAGTAGTAAAAAGGAAATGAGGGACAAAAAGCTATAGGACATAGAACAAACAAACGAAGTGACAATTGTAAGTCCTTCCCTGAGTAATTTTTTTAAGTTTATTATTTTGAGGGAGACAGAGAAAGCACAGGTGGGGAAGGGACAGAGAGAGAAGGAGAGACAGAGAATCCCAAGCAGGCTCCACACTGTCAGCGCAGAGCCCGATGAGAGCATTGAACTCACAAAATTGTGAGATCATGGTCTGAGTGAAAACCAAGAATCAGATGCTTAATAGACCAAGCCACCCAGGTGTGCCCCTGAGTAATTATTTTTAAAGTAAATGGATCAAGCACCCTAATAAAAAAAAATTGGCAAAATGCATAAAAGGAAAAAAATAGGATTCAAGTATATGCTGTTTACAAAAGACTCACTATGGATCTAAGGACACACCTAGGATGAAAACAAAAGGATAGAAAAGATATCACCTGCAAATAGTAACCAAAGAGAGATTAGGGGAGCTATCATTAATCAGTGATTTGAAGAGATATTTGCACATTCACATTCATAACAATATTATTTGCTAGTAACCCAAAAGTGGAAGCAATCCAACTTCCCATCAATGATGAATGGAAAAGTAAAAGATGTTATACACATACAATGCAATATTATTTATCCTTAAAGAGAAAGAAAATGCTGATATATGCTATAACATGGATGAGTCTTAAAAACATTATGCTAAGTGATATAAGCCCATCACAAAAGGACAAGTATAGGATTCCAGTTATACAAGTACTTATAAATGTTACCTAGAAAAGTCAAGTTCATAGAGCTAGAAATGAGAAGGATGCCTACCAGGAGATGGGGGCGGTGGGGGGGAGGAGGAAAGGAGAAGATATTATTTGGTGTATGTGGAGTTTCAGTCTGAGAAGACAAAAAAGTTCTGGAGATTCACAGTGGTGAAAGTTGCACAATGTGAATATACTTAATATCACAGAACTATACACGTTTAAAGAATTAAAATGGGAAATTCTGTTATACATATTTTGCCACAGTTTTAAAAATGTAGATAACAGAAGAATTCACAATAGCAACAGATTAAAGTAATACTTTAATTACTTTAGAAAGTTTTAGTATCCAAAGAAAGAAAACCACAAAATTTTACTGGAAGATTTATCAAGACCACTTGAAAGATGAAGGGAATCAATGAATTCCCCGTAAAGAAAATGCAATATGTTAATATGTTCATTTTTCTGGATTAAGCTAAAAATTTAAGGTAATTCCAATAAAAATCCTAACAGAACTCGATCTTCTTAAACTGATAAAACTATCTTAAATTCATCTGGAAAAATAAACATATGAAAATAGAATAATTTTGAAACAAAGAAAAATAATGATGGATGCCAGATATTGATACATAATCTAAATCTGTGCTAGCAATACACATGTGATATTAATAAAAACTTTAGAAACAACATTTCAAAGAAAAAAGACCCATGAACACAAACAGAATTGCTTACTTTTGACATGCATTTTCTCATTATACCTTCTTTCTGTAAGGAAGGACAACTAGGGTTCCACACAACACTCAAATGAGATGTCTTCATGGTCTCTATGGTACCACATCAGACAATTTTTCTATTTTAATACATGACTTCTTACAGCATTATCATCCATTAACCATTGAATCCTCAGAGGACAATATTTTCTCGGCTCCTGCAACACCACATTCTCCTGTTTGTATTTTTGTTTTTTGAATCCATTGCTAGCCACTTCACCATTTTCTTTACTGATTCCTTCTCAGGTTTACCTCTGGCCAGTGAAGTTCCCCAGCCCTTGGCCCTGTGTGCGCTACATGAACAGTATTTCCAGTGATACCATCCAATTCCACTTTTGATATCATGCAAATTTTCTAGCAATTTTATATGTTCATGTTAAAAAGAGAACACATGGACAAGCTATTTTTCGAATTTTTTTAACATTTATTCATTTTTGAGAGGCAGAGCACAAGCGCGGAGGGACAGAGGGAGGGAGACACAGAATCTGAAGCAGGCTCCAGGCTCTGAGCTGGCAGCACAGAGCCCAACGTGGGGCTCGAACCCACAAACTGTGAGATCATGACCTGAGCTGAAGTCAGACACTCAACCGACTGAGCCACCCAGGTGCCCCAGACAAGCTATTTTTAAAAGAAAAAAAAATGGGGCGCCTGGGTGGCGCAGTCGGTTAAGCATCCGACTTCAGCCAGGTCACGATCTCGCGGTCTGTGAGCTCGAGCCCCGCGTGGGGCTCTGGGCTGATGGCTCAGAGCCTGGAGCCTGTTTCCGATTCTGTGTCTCCCTCTCTCTCTGCCCCTCCCCCGTTCATGCTCTGTCTCTCTCTGTCCCAAAAATAAATAAACGTTGAAAAAAAAAATTAAAAAAAAAAAAATTGATCTCTAAGTAGACAGATGGCTAAAGGTCATCACTGTATCCTTCAAGCAGCCTACTTTTCCTTCTATCCTTGTAACTAACATCTTTCTTAGGTCTCACAATCAGTTGTTACTTATTGTACTTACTTCTTAAAATTTCCCATAAAATTCATGTCATTCACAGTTTGTCACTTTTTGCTACCTCACTGATGGAGAACTCCAGGTTAAGTGAAGTACTTATTTTGATCAAAGGTTTTATATTTTGTAAACTTGGATTCTTAGTAGGGTGCTTCTGTCAATCCATTTAGATAGTTCCTTAGCTCAGTGCAGTCCATGAACCAGCAGACTCCAAAGCTGACTTTTAGATGCTGGTGAATATCATCTGAAAATAAATATCATCATTGGAAATAAAAAATATTCAGTCCCACCCCAGACCTTTTGAATCTCTATGGCCAGGATAAGCCCAACAATTCATTTTAACAAGACTTCCAGAGGATTCTGCTCCATGCTAAAGTATGACACACATTTCCCTAGGTCAGAGCTACTCAAATAATTTTTAGTGTCACCTCTGTGATTATAGGAATACAAATTATTCAGCCCTACCACAGACCTACTAAGTTTCTGTGGAAAGGCTGAACAACTGTTCCTCTAACAAGCTCTCCATGATCCCTGTGCATCATTCCTTGGCACACTCAAGTTTGAGAACCTTAGCCATAAAAAATAAACGCTGGAGTGATATAGTTCTGGAACTGCTAAAACGATCCTTTTGCCCTCGAAGAATTTGGTGGAAGCCTTACAACTTAGTGGCTTCGCAGTCAGTACAGGCAGATTTTAATCTCTAATTATCTACTTACTAGCTCTGGTACATACACAATTGACCTAACCTGTTATAATTATATACCCAACTAGCAGTGCCGGAGACAAAATGATCACTTTCGTTATTTTCTTGATCTGTTATTTATCAAATCAAGATTTAGTCTCAAATGAGTTCTGCCTGGTCAGAGACCATTTCATATTCATCTTCGTATCCTCAACACCAACTAGAGTAAATGTTCACAAAAATATTGATAAGGAAGCACTATGCTTAGGTTTATGCCCTAAGAATTAAGAATAGGGTTTTAATCTTGAGGGATGCATCTCAGCCACGTGAAGACTAGAAGGTGAACTAGTTATCTTCATCTGAAATCTAAGGAGAAGAGACATTGCAGAAGACAGCTGTCCACTCATCTCAGAAGCTGTATGTTGGTGGTTAAAGAGCACTAAAAGAATCTCAGTGATCTATAAACTGAATCAATAGCCCTAAATTTCTATGGTTGATTACCCAGCATGAACTGCTACCAGGCCAGGCAATCCCATCTTTGAACCTTATTTCAGGAAATGAGCAGGCTGCTAACTCTTTCTAATGTTTTAGTACTTTAACCTCCTGCCTATGAACAGGGGAGAATCTGCTCATTTCTCATGGTATGGCATTGCCCCACACAGTTTTGGATACATGGTTCATCCACTCATCTTTATTGAATATACGAATGTAACAAACTAAGAAACTATTTTTTGGCTTTGTTTAATATTCAAATCTTCATCTTGAAGGTCCTTTCAGAATTTCAATTCTTTTCTTTTTATTTTTCTGGTGTTTATTTATTTTTGAGAGAGAGAGAAAGACAGAGCACAAGCCGGGGAGGGTTAGAGACAGAGGGAGACACAGAATCCGAAGCAGGCTCCAAGCTCTGAACTGTCAGCACAGGGCCCATGCAGGGCTCGAACTCTCAAGCCGTGAGATCATGACCTGAGTTGAAGTTAGAAGCTTAACCAACTGAGCCACCCAGGTGCCCCTCAGAATTCAATTCTTAATTTTCAATACTCTTTTAAAACTAATTTTATATCCACGTGTGATGCAAAACTAACTTGACAATGACTTATCTGTGTCTAATGTGAAATATTCATGATATAGAAATAGAGAACAGTAAACTGAGTAGTAGCCTAGTTTGCCCACATTAATAATAACTTGTGTGACTTAAGATAAAACTTTCAGTTTCTTAGGCATCAAACAGAAATAACATTTTATGCCCAAATAACGCCATTGGGCTTTGTCTGATGTATCAAGCATGTCACAAAACCCATCCTCATTTTCCTATTAGATGAGACAAAGCCTCGTTTTGCTCGCATACAAAATGGAGGTGATGTTACCAACTTGTACATGCTACTTGTGAGCCTTCCAGGAAATAATGCAAGTGAAAACTGTTCATGAACTGTTTAGTATGCATAAATTTAAGTTTTGTAACCGTGCCTCTCAAATTTAAAGACTAAAAAACTACATGTAATTGTTCATGAGTATTCACTGTTACTGAATCAGGGAAAGTAGGTCCTTTGAAATGACAGTTTTGTTTTTACATTTATTTATCTTTGAGAGAAAGAGAGAGAGCATGAGAGAGGGAGGGGCAGAGCAAAAAGGAAACAGAATCCAAGCAGGCTCCAGACTCTGAGCTGTCAGCACAGAGCCTAATGTGGGGCTCAAACTAATGAACAGTGAGATCATGCGCTGACAGCTCAGAGCCTGGAGCCTGCTTCGGATTCTGTGTTTCCCTCTCTCTCTGCCCTTCCCACACTCACGCTCTGTCTCTCTCTCTCTTTTAAAAATAAACATGTAAAAAAAATTTTTTTAATAAAAATAAATGACAGTTTTAAGACTTCTGTAAAGTCAGGGTACCTGGGTGGCTCAGTTGGTTAAGCATCTGAATCTTGGTTTCTGCTCAAGTCATGATGTCATGGTTTGTGAGATTAAGCCCCACATTGGGGATTCTCTCTCTTGCTCTCTCTCTCTGCCCCTCCCCTGCATTCTGTCTCCCAAATAAATAAATACAGACATATATACATACATACATACATACATACATAAACACACACACACACAAACACACACAGGTTAAGACTTCTGTAAAGTCTTAATAAACATATGCATTTATGAAGCATAAGTAGGATTTTGGCCTATTCTAACACAGATGTTGATTTATACTGGATGAAAGACAGAAGGGTGGAATAAAGGAAGGAAGAAGAATAGGAAGGGAGGAAGGGATAAAGGAAGAGAGGAAGGACTCCAGATAAGCTCATTGCAATGACTCATTGCATTTTGATAACCTCAAATAAATGACAATCTAGTTGGGAAGGCCATTGGTTGACTAAACAGTTAAAAAAAAATATTTAAAAAATTCAACATTGTAGTGTAAGATGCTCCATGCGATAGGATTCCAGAAAAGAAAGAGGTCCCTGGTGAGGCTAATGTTAGGTATGCTAAAGACCAAATCTATGTTGATCCTTCCTTAGTTAAAGAAGACTTTGGGGGCACCTGGGTGGCTCAGTCAGTTAAGAGTCTGACTTCGGCTCAGGTCATGATCTCACAGTTCGTGGGGTCAAGCCTCACATCAGGCTATGTGCTGACAGCTCGAGCCTGGAGCCTATTTTGCATTCTGTCTCCTTCTCTCTCTGCCCCTCCCCCACGTGTGCTCTGTCTCCCTCTGTCCCAAAAATAAATAAACATTAAAAAAAATTTAAAAAAAAGACTTTGATCAGGAAGAGCTTAAATATGAAAAACAGAAGAAGGTCACCCCAAGCTGAGGAAAACCTCACTCCCTATTATGTCTTCAAGTTGAACAAGGTATGATTAATTTTCTGCCTTTTCTAGTGATTAAAGGTTGCAGTTGTCCGGTAGTCAAATAAGACTCCAAACAAAGGTTAAGAAAATAGTAAAGCCATTGGCAAAATACGAGTGCTTGCAAAGAACCAGTGCAGTTACAGCTTCCAGCTAAGTTCAAAGCCGGCACTATTAATGTGCTCTTCAAACACAGCTGACCTTTAGATGTTGCTGAGCATCTGGGTAGAAATTCAGCACTTCACTAGATCCCCTTATGTTAACTAACTGCCCTTCTACACCACCATGACCACCGTGTCCCAGGCCAAAAATCTTCCAAGTCAGCAATGGGTCTGATCTGGAAATCCCTCTTTTCAGAAGCAAGTGTCATTTCTTTGTAAGACTTGCCAGAGGAAGAGTTGATGGCTATGAAGAAATCACCTCTTTCAGTAGGAAAACCTTAGTTCTTCAAGAGTCAAAACCAGTATTTAACTGAAACAGACACATTTAATGTAGCTTAAGACTCAATTTTTTGACACATTCACTTATTGACCACTTATTACATATAAACTCTGAAAAAATAAAACATTTTGAAAATTAAGCATTCAGTCCACTGTAAAAATTTCCAACGTTGCCTTTTATATAGTAGGAATCGAAGTATAATCACTTTTTTTTTTTAACATTTAAAGACAGCATGTGGGGGCGCCTGGGTGGCTCAGTCGGTTAAGCGGCCGACTTCGGCTCAGGTCATGATCTCGCAGTCCGTGAGTTCGAGCCCCGCGTCGGGCTCTGTGCTGATGGCTCAGAGCCTGGAGCCTGTTTCAGATTCTGTGTCTCCCTCTCTCTGACCCTCCCCCGTTCATGCTCTGTCTCTCTCTGTCTCAAAAATAAATAAACGTTGGGGCGCCTGGGTGGCTCAGTCGGTTAAGCGGCCGACTTCAGCTCAGGTCACGATCTCGCGGTCCGTGAGTTCGAGCCCCGCGTCAGGCTCTGGGCTGATGGCTCAGAGCCTGGAGCCTGCTTCTGATTCTGTGTCTCCCTCTCTCTCTGCCTCTCCCCCGTTCATGCTCTGTCTCTCTCTGTCTCAAAAATAAATAAAAACGTTAAAAAAAAAAAATTAAAAAAAAAAAAAGAAAGAAAAAAAAATAAATAAATAAACGTTAAAAAAAAATTTTAAAATAAAGACAGCATGTGTGTTAAAGACAGGATGTTGTAGGAGAAAAATCTAATTCCTTCTTCACATACTGAAATTTAATATCATAAAGAGGCAGCTATAGCTAAGACATCAATTTTACAACTTTTTCTTTAAAAAAAAGCAGAAATTAATGAAACGGGGCAGAACAGGAACTAAATGTGCTTTTAATTATTTTTATCACTTTCGCCATTAAAATGTTAATAAGTACCATACAGGTATTTAAGAAAGAAAGAAATAACAATGTATTTCCACTGCAGTAATTAATATTCCTATGCTCCTTTTAATAAGAAATGTTAAGAGTATGTATGTTTTAACTTCTTTAGCATTCTGTGTTGGTTATAACCAATGCTAACACGTACATATTATATAGACACACTATTCAGTGAAGAAAAGGATTTAACACAGATTTGGGCCTTTTATGTAAATCTGCAGTAAGGTAGTATCCTGACTATTTTTCAGAAACCTCGTGGACCAGGAATAATTAAATAAATCCAAGGTGAGTTACACTCTATCTGCATATGTACATATGCATTATGCATCATTTGTGCTCTGCTTAAAGGGAGGACTTCTCTGGCTGAAGTTTTTGTATGGATGAGTAAGGCAATTACTCGCCTCAAAGCCAGTCAATGTTTCTATTCATCTGCTGAAGAGAGTCTTCTTTTTCCCTAGTCTTTGTGAATACAGTAGCCAGTATCTGCAGCAGTTTGCAGAATGTCCCCACAGTACTGCTAGTTAAAAACAGACCATCCCCCATGCACTTTCAAAAGAGTTCTGCTCTAAAGGTTCATTTTGCCCGAATTATTAGGTTATGGGTAGTTTAAACCTACATTATAATTTATTTTATATGCAGGTCTTACATTTTTATTCTCCAAGAGAAGAGAATAAAATTATATCAACCTTCTGTCTGAGTTGGGGAGGAAGAGATGGGAGTAACAAATCACATGCCAAAAAAAAAGATTGCCAACTTCATATCTCTCCCTCCTGGAAAAGCATCACTGCTTTGGCGACATGATAAACCTCTTCTGGTGATATGTATTGGCATAAAAAGCATTCTGAGAATCAGGGGATGTTTAACAGTTGTCTCAAACCAATCATAAGCTTCCCCGTCATAAAATACATTGGCGTAAAGATTCAATGTTAATAGTCACAAATGACAAGCTTACCAACATGAACCTAGACACTTTTCATTTCATCAAGCCCTTTCAGAAGACATTTGAGAAGATACCAAACTTTTCAAAGAAGAAAAGCAATAAAAACTATTTTAGAGGCTTCCTCCTTTAAAAAAGCAAAAACAAAGGGCGGAGAGAGCGAGAGAGGGAGCAAAACAAAACAATAATTCTTCCAGATATAAATTTACAAAGCCTAATCCAAAAATAAATAAAATCTATCTATTAGCATAAGAACTCCGTGTGAGCCGTATCTTGTTACTTTGGTTCACTGTGTCCATAGTGTTAACAGAGCACATAATAAGATCTCAATGCATACTTGGTAAATAAATGAATCTCTAAAACCAGACATATATTTTCTTCATAAGTCAACCTCCTAGTTAATGAATACCTACCATATCATAATGGCCTTCTGGGACTCTAGAATGATTCAAGGATGCCCTGAGGCTGCACAAGGCACCCTCTCCATTCGATTCAAGGCACCTTGGTTTACCACCATGGTAGCACTTGTCAAACTGCATCTGATTGTCCAGTTGTACATGTCTCTTCCACTAGACTGTATCTTTAATCAACAAATATGTTTGAATTGAGTGGGAATGAATGGCACAGAATATGGTCTAATACTACGACTGAGTATTTTCCTTTTCTGGAAAGATTCATTTTTCTCATTTTTCCCAGCTTTTTGGGATATAACTGACATACAGCATTGTGCAAGATTAAGATATACAAAATGACGATCTGATGGACTCATAAATTGTGAAATAATTAGGTGTTAGTTGACACCTCCATCACCTCGCATAGTTGCCATTTCTTTTTTGTGGTAAGAACATGTAAAATCTATGCTACGAGAAATTTTCATGGATCATTAACTATAATTTATTCATCTTTTACCTGGAAATTTATGCCCTTAACTATCATCTCCCCACGTCTCCGTTCCCAACCCCCTGGAAACCACCATTCTACTCTATGAGTGTGGCTTTTTTAGATTCAACATGTAGTGAAATCATACATTTGTCTCTCTGACTTTCTTCACTTAAAATAATGCCCTCGTGGTTCGTCCATGTTGTCAAAAATGGCAGGATTTCCTTCTTTTTCATGGCTGAATAATATTTCATTTTGTGTGTATATGTGTATGTATGTACACATATTCATATACATATGAATACATATGTTATATATTGCACCTTCTTTATCCATTCATCTGTAGAAGGACACTTAGGACATTAAATCTTGTCTATTGCGAATAATGTTTCAATGAACATGGGGATACAGATCTCTCTTTGAGATCCCTACTGCATTTCCCTTGGATATATACCCAGAAGTGGGATTGCTGCATCACACGGTCATTTTATTTTTAATATCTGAAGAACGTCCATGTTGTTTTCCATAGTGGCTACACCAATATACACATTCCCACCAACAGTGCACAAGGTTCCCTTTTTCCACAGCCTTACCAACACTTGTTAACTCTTGTCTTTTTTTATAATAGGCATTCTAACAGGTGGGAAGTGATATCTCAGCGTGGTTTTGATTTGCATTTCCCTGATGATTACTGATGCTGAGCACGTTTTCATGAACTTATTGACCATGTCTATATCTTCTTGGAAAAATGTCTCTCCCAGTTCTTGGCTCATTTTTCAATTTTTCTGTTTGGGTTGTTTTTGCTACTTAGTTGCAGGACTTTCTTACATATTTTAGATGTTCTTACACCTTCTAGATGTTTAGAGTTTGCAAATAATTTGCAAATATTTTCTAAGGAAGGATATATTTCTTTTGTTGTTATTCTTCATGTTACAAAATTGCTTATTGCTTATCTCTTTCCTTTGATATGGTTTTGGGGAAGACAAAGTGTTTCTCTTAGCCTTAATTTGCTCCTTTAGTAAGAGAGATTTATAGATATGCATATTGACTTAGATTTCAGTGATGAAATGTAATCTTTCATAATATTACTCAGGATATATGAATCTACCATAATTGCTCTTTATCCTTCTCACCCTCAATTTCTCTCCTTTATAAAAATCATTTCTCAATCCCCATTCTGCCTATCTCCCCACATACTAGATGCATTACTTTAACAGTGCCGTGTGTTATTAAGCCCCACAGTTTCTGAACAGCTGAACATTTCCCTTTTTTCTTTCCTTACGAGAAACTAGTCTGTACTGCATGGCAGTACTGAAGTGAATTAGGGGAATAAAAGGAAGAAATTCTTTTCAGAGTTGAATTATAAGAAATAGAACTGGGTCTGGTCTACAGAGAGATACTCACTGTATCCCAATGCCTACATCTAGAAAAGGTGCGCAGCAATCAGAAAGCCAATGGCAGCAGTGCCCTCCTGGTTCTTGACAATTCTGATCCTTAAGACACATAAATTCCTATTGAAGAAATGAATGTAGAAGGAAATATTAGGCTCAGACTATTAAATACGGTAATTGTAAAAGAGATTTTCCTTATTCTAATCTCACATTCCCTGCAATTTCTAGATGTTCAGGTAGCTTCTGTGAAATGACTGCCATAGGGACGTAAACACATGATCAAACTACTCTAAACCGTGCAGGCTGTGAGGTCATTTGTCTTTTCTTTCCTAATTTGTAACTTAGCACTATGGTTTACTTGCCAGTCTGCATCACTAGTTAATGTGAATACACACTCAAGAAAGGAATCAATTTAATGTGATTATAAACATCAAATATCTGTGCCACAAACTTGAGTAACAGATCTTACACATAGGTAAAGACTCCAAAATAAATGGCAATGAAAAATATGGCAAACTGATTTGCCAAGGGATAGCCTGAACTTGGCAATCACCTGTCTTTGACAGTAGACACATTTCTGGGATTTAGTTACCATTCCCAGTAGCATGCTTAGCAGCAACACTCCTAACACCATGTCATAATGATCAGATCCTCAGAAGTAAATGCTTCAATATGAATCTTGCCATTTATGATAATGTGGATGGGCCTAGAAGTTATTATGCTAAGTGAAATAAGTCAGACAGAGAAAGATAAATACCATATGATTTCACTAATATACGGAATCTAAAAACAACAACAACAACAACAACAAATCAATGAAAGAAAAGTAAAAATAAACTCACAAATACAGAGAAAAACATTGGTTGTTGCCAGAAGGGAGAAGGGTGGAAGGATGGACAAAATAGGTGAAGGGGAGTGGGAGGTACAGGCTTCCAGTTATGGAATAAGTCATGGCGATGAAATGTCTTACCATAGGGAATATGGTCAATGGTATTGCAATAGTGTTGTATGGTGACAGACAGTAGGCTACACTTTGAGCATAGCATAACCTATAGACTTGTCACATCACTATCATGTACACCTGAAACTGATGTATCATGGTGCGTCAACTATGCCTCAATGAAAACAAAAAGGAGTAGTAGTTTTTATTGGGTTTCTAGTCTTCCTTGTTACTATTTAGGAGGAAAACTTGAGGAATGCTACTCCAAATTAAGATGAAAAGACTTTAAACTGTGTATTGTAGATAAAATACAAATATACAGAGAAACTATAATTGTTTTGTATGTAGTATGTATGCATATAAAAACAAATGTAATTTAGTTTTACACAAATATGAAATTCATTATATGAGGTCCCATGCATTTCTATGGAGGTGAAATGTAGATTCATAAAGGCTTATACAGCACTAAAGAAAGTTAGACTACTAACTGGACATAATGAAGGACTGGGTACATATATGACATTATTTAAATAAAGATTTTTTTCCAAAAATATTTTACAAAAGAACTTAGTGTTGCCTGTCTTGGATAAAGAACAGTTACATAAGGAAGCAAATGTTCGACTTACAAGACTTTCCAGTTCTAGATGTTTTTGGTTATGTAATCTTACAGAAAAGGCAATAAATTTCCCTAGTGTTAAGTTTGGGAAAACATGGTGTGTATTATGTAATGGATATTTACAGAGTACATAGTGGCACAGAGCTATAGATACATAAAGTCCAGTCACTATCAAGGTCTTGCTTTTGGTAAATATGTTAAAAAGTAATGAGTCTACAATGAAGATCTGGTCAGTGACCACGTCATTGTCATAAAAGATCAGTTCTGACATTTCCATGCCTATATAACTCACAAAGGTTTCCAACTAGTAGTTAATTTCATTTTTTATGGATAAATGAGCTCAAGAGTCAACACATCGATCATTTATGTAAAGGTAGCGGTAGAAAACTATGTGAATAAATAAAATATATTGATACAGTGGCCATATAAATTGTTCAGGAAGACAAGTGTTATGGTATCAGTATATAGCAAAACCGTCCTTCATCCAGTATTTAAAGGAAAAACAAAACACATCATTAATTCACCAGCTATTGGAAATTTGTGGTGAGTAAAATTCAATATGCTATGTTGGTCAGTAAAGCTTAAAGTCAGGATTTTTATGTTTTCAGATTTAATAACATTTTACTAATGGCCTTGAATATTTAGTCTGGGGAAGATTAAAAAAGTGGTATGTGATAAAGAGGCAAAGCCTGATCTGTGGTCATATAACAACTTTAGCCTTTGTGGATTAGAAGTGGAGAGATGGGCAGATCAGTGGTGATTCCCCTGCCTCAGACACTGTAAAGTTGATTTGCTTTATCTTCATCTTTTAAAGGGAAGAAAGCAGTTCTCTTTGCTGGTCAGAAGGAAGAGTCTCCCCCATAAGTGGGGGAAAAATCAGAGACATTCTTACTGCATGCGCATGATTACTGACATGTCACGATTTAGGTAACAAAAGGAAGTGTCCTTCCCCAAAATATATAATTTATCACCTTAAAGAGATGCTAACTAATCCAGTGTCAGTGATATCTTTTGGGTTGAGGCAATGGTCTCCACGTAAAGGCTATTTTCAACTAGTTCTCATCCCTGCTTTAGTTTAGGTCCCAAACACACACATCAATCTGTAGTCTCAAATGGTTTAACAAGATTTGAGCCAATTCTCACAGAGGTTCTGTATGCCCAGAAGCAGGTAACTTTAATATTAAAGTTTCTACTGCACATCTGCTTTGCAATAGATCATGTGACTTAAGGAAAGTTTCTGCCAAGTATTTGTATACTGTAATTTATTTTGAATCAAAAGCATATCAAAACTGGATTTTTTTAAGTTTATTTATTTTGAGAAAGAGAGAAAGAGAGAGAGAGCTCTCAAGCAGGCTCCATATTGTTAGTGGAGAGCTCTATGCAGGGCTCAAACCCACAAACTTTGAGATCATGACCTGAGCCAAAATCAAAAGTTGGACGTTCAGCCACCCAGGTGCCCCCAAACTGGATATTTTTGATCAAACGCACAGTTTATCTAGTTCAGGGTTCCTACAAAGTCAAACATTGGGGATTTCACAGAGATGAGCACTGTTTATATAACCCATGACAATCAAAATGCTTTTTTGAACAATTTCAACTATCATTACATGAACAGGCATTATTGATTTTCTTACCATTGTCTCAGGTAGCTTCACTTTTTTCCCAAATATTTTATGAAGAAGATTGTTAAACATATAGAAAAGTTGAGGAAAATGCATAGTGAACAACATGAACTCAGCAGCGGGGTTCCAGAATTACTATTTTGTTATGTAAGCATTAACGTTTTTGAGGGGTAAAATCTACATAGAGACATATACAAGGCTTAAATGAATCAGGTATTGTTATCTTCCATTTGGCTTGATATTTGTCTCTTTCAAATTTTAGTGAAATCTCCACAGACTCCTACCTCTCCTCCACTTTATGATGCATGTATACATGATACATGTGATATATTTTGTGATACATTTCATGAATGCTGACTCTACAGTCCTACATTTTCTGTCCTTCTAGAGTGAAGAAAGGCAATTATTAAAAGTCTCCTCAATTACTCTAGACCACAAATATGTACTTGAATTTGTACTATGCAATGTTTCAATAAGACTTTAGCCTACTGTCACAGAGAGGTCTTGTATACCCGGAAGCAGAGAATTTATACATGATAAACTGCTATTGTACATCTGGTTTATAACATAGCAGTGTCAGGGCTCCTGGGTGGCTCAGTCGGTTGAGCATCCGACTTCGGCTCAGGTCATTATCTCACGGTTTGTGGGTTCAAGCCCCGCATTGGGCTCTGTGCTGACAGCTTGGAGCCTGGAGCCTATTTCGGATTCTGTGTCTCATTCACTTTCTGCCCCTCCCCCACGTGTGGTTTCTTTCAAAAATAAATAAAAATGTAAAAAAAAAAAATTAACATAGCAGTGTCATGTGACTTAAAGAAATTTCCTGAAAAAAATTTGCACACTTCCTTTGCTATCAAAAACATATCAAAATTGGCTACTTTCTCAGTGCTCTTATTCATTTTTAATGGGGAGTCAAAACAGCAAAATGATCATTCAAAATAAGCATTTTTTAGAGAATATTTTAATAATAAACTTCATTTCCTCCCCTTATCACCTCCCTAGACCACCCCCTCATCCACACCCTTGCCTCTGTCCTTCACAGGCACTTGCTTTTCCTCTTCCCAAACCCTATTGTAATTGCTATTGTCAGCAATTAGTCATTACGGGTTCAATTCTCAGCCTTCTGCCTCTATTTTTACATTAAACTTTACAGGCCACCTGATGCAGGAAAATAAATCCCATCTTAAAATTTCAAATTGAAAAGATGAGACTCGGGGCACCTGGGTGGCTGGGTGGGTTAAGCCTCTGACTTTGGCTCAGGTCATGATCTCACTGTCTGGGAGTTTGAGCCCTGCATGGGGCTCTGTGCTGACAGCTCAGAGCAGAGCCTGTTTCAGATTCTGTGTCTCCCTCTCTCTCTGCCCCTCCCCCACTCATGCTCTGTCTCTCTCTGTCTCAAAAATAAATAAACATTTAAAAAAATTAAAAAAAAAAAAGATGAGACTCCACATGTATAACTTCAAAAGCAATTTAGTTAAGGGCTTCTAAATTTGCACTTAAGAATAACATCAGCATTTTCCAGGATCCTAGGAAGGATTAAATCCTTCCATAAAGTTTCTCTTATTTTAAAGCAGAAATATTAGCACAAAAACCGCATTAGCCAAAAATTCTCCAAATATTATGAAAAGCCATTGCTGTGTAAACTTTAATGATGTTTGCATACCAGTATTAGGACCCATAATAACTCTTTCTCAGAGTATTTTATGATAAAAATAAAACACTGGGGCTGTTTCCTCCTGCAGTAATAAAAAAGAATAAATACAAATAAATTAAGTAGAGCAAAGACTATGATTTAAACTTACCAGTTTATTTATTAGAGCTAATATAAAAGTTCTCTTAAATAATATATAGACACATAACGACAGCATGCATAAAAATTAACATAAATATGTAAACCTATGGGACAAAATAAAAGTAATGAAGAAACAACAGATAGAAAAAAAAATGTTTAATTAGCTACAATATATCATTACTTTATTTCCACTAATACTATAATCACAACTTGCAAACATGACTAGAGGGCAAAGAGAAGCAGCTATGATGTAATTACACATAGAAACCAAACCCAAACTGTTCTTGGATTTTGGCAACCGTAGCCCTGGGTACCAGACGGAGGCAATAGAAAGTGAGGCTTTCTCTTTTATTCCCAGCAAAAAGAGAAAGCCAGAAAAGAGGACTCACCAATTTAACAATGTTCTTTGCTTGCTGAGATCAATCGATCTTTAATCCACCAAGTGCAGTATTGCTTACATGCTTGAAATGAAAAGTGTTTCATCTAACAATGGGATGCCTTTCCTCATTGGAGTTCTATGTAGAAAGGTCACCAGTATAACTTGTACACATTCTGAAGTGTTAATATATACAGAAAGAAATTTTAAAAGAAATTTGCCCACATATTTGCTCCCTCCTACTGTACCCTCCCATTTACACCCTATTATATGCTCATTGTCACTTGCATTTAGATACATGGTGAGTTACATCACATTCCAGAAATACAGTCAATGTATCGTTTAGCTTATGAAATTGCAGATGTTAATTCTCTTTTTAAAGATAATCAGCACAATAATGATACAATAGGTGATATGGGAACGAGTAGTGGTTAAGGACTTGGGTCTTATTGTGGAAAGACAGGGACTCTGCCTACTCTGCCACAGGGCTATATTTGTGACTCAGTTCCTGAAGCCTTGGTTTCTTCATCCACAGAGTTCATAAGAGGACCAACTTCAGAGTACTTCTGTAGGTTTTAAATGAGATAATGGGTTTTAAGCTCTTAGCACAGAGCCAGGCTTGCTATGGATATCCGGTAAAGGGAGAGCTATTATGGTAATTCATTACAAACCCACACTTCCCATGTTAAAACACAATGGATAAGCAATACCATTGAGAAGCTGAGAATTTCATAGAATCATGGCTAAGAGTTGCAGTTTTTGGAGAATGGTAAATTTTAGGAGAAAGAAAACTAAAGGTAAATGAATTAGAGGATAAAGGTAAAATTAATCTGACACTGACTTAAATCCCTCTACTGCACTGTTGCTAAACGGAGCCACCTCCTCAGTGTGGTAACTTGGCACAGGTTTACAAAGCACACCCTGTAAGTCTTAACCTTTCTTCTTCCCTGTATCTAGTTCAGAAGCATCTCATTTTCCTATAGCAAACACTGAAACATAATGTATCTGCAAACAAACAACAATAAATGCATTTACTTTTTCCTTCCCCGCTGAGCCAAAAGCTACTTTTACCCTATTTTATCATAACTGTTTAACATATCTGCTTCATAGATAATATTGTGTGCTGTTAATTAAAACTTTAGGAAAGACTACTTGGTGCCTAAATGTCTGACAGGTGAGAGGATGAGGGCATGTTTTGACTTATCAAGGCCACTCAGATTATACACAAAAAGTTAACAGAACTTTTGAAATATAATGCATTTTTTATTTAAACTGTTGGGTCCTCTCCGTTCAATTGGTGTCACAGAAATATGACCAGGTGAAACAAATCAGAATGTTACAGAGAACAGGCATATTGTGAAAGTAATCTGGCTATGTCACCAAAAATTAGGGGTATGTCATTAACAGCTGTGAGTATTCAGAACCCACATAGAATTTTTCAGCACAATGGTGTAGATTGTCTTTATTTCTGTGACTTCTTTACTTAGAATTATTTAAGACTTTGATATTGTGGAGAAAACAAAGTTATTTTGTTTGTAATTTAAAAAATAATCACAACCAAAATATCCTATGTATACACACTCAGAGAACCACATTTTTTGTGAGGGTAAGATTGATTAGAAATTAATGCTAATAATTTGGCCCCTACCCTACCAGGTAACAGCAACTTTGGACTGAGTTTAAACACTGAGCTTAGCCAACCATCACAACCTCTGAAAAAACTGTATCGGATAACTTCACACACTTCAGATACTGGGGTCAAGATAGGTAAGCAGGAGTTATCAAGATTGACTACATATTCTTTGGACTTAAAAAAATATTAACCAATATAAAACAATAAAGAATAAACACAGTGAAAATAAAGAGCATGAAAAGAGCCAGCCAAAAAAACATCTTCAGCAAGTATCACTCCTAGCTGCTAGTATTTCACTAAAATTGTCCACCCCAAAACATAATGTTCTATATCACAAATTTTTCATTGATAATTCCTATATGATTATGAATTAAAGTTTAAATTATTAAAATGGCTCTATTATTGCTGTATGCTTCAAAAAGATGATTTATAATATGGCAAATGAATGATCTGCATTAGCTCCAGGCAGCCCAAGGATACAGAAAGCTATACTATGACCTTTGCTCTTAAGAGGCAGGGCAGGAAATGATATTAGAATAGGAAAAAGTGAGCTAGTGAAAGGGTTGACAGAGAAACCATGGCCAGGTTATAGGAGCCCATTCAAGAAAGGCATGTGAGTGGTGTTCATCAGAAGTTAAAAAATAATTAAATGTGCAAAGTAGATTGTAATACACTTATAGGTATGATCCTTATCCAAACATATCAGAAGGAGAAAGGGGAAAGAGTGTCCATATTCAAAGACTGAGTCAAGACTGTGGCTCAAAGTGGGAAACAGAGCACAAGACAGAAATCATATTTTGCTAGAGAGACTTAAGCAAACCCCCCAAATCTCAAAATCTGCAAATGCTGTTGGTTTAAAATGCTAGCTTAAAAGTGGATATTATCTTCTATCCCCAAACAATTAATACCTAGTCTCTCTTTGATATTTAAGTAGGCTCTGGCACATTTTAGGGAAAGTTTTCTGGGGCAATACTAGAGTTGCAGATGAGGGTTATTTTCTGGATGAGATCCCCTGAGGAGCAAACCCTCTTGGATCTAAATACAAAATGAAAGAATTCATCTTTTAAAGGGCTCTATTCTATAATTATTTTTTTTTGGTGAGACACTATAAATATAAAATGCAATTGGAGTGGAATTCAGAGGAAAAAAAATTCATGAGGTTTAAATTTTATTTTAAGAAGACCAAGAGTAAATATCATGCACAGAAAAAAGTATTAATACTAGCCATTCAGATACTAAAAAGAAAAATATAAAATTGTCTCTACTTACAGATGACATGATTATCTATAGAAAAATAATCCCAGTGAACACAGACAAAAGAATCCTAGAACTATTAAGTATGTTTAGCAAATTCATAGGATACTCATTAGATAAAAATCAATTGTGTGTGAGACTGTGTATGTGTGTATAATGTATATTTTAATACTCATTTTATGTTAAAAATTGTCATTTATAATAGCATCCAAAATGAAGTTCTTTTTTTTTTTTTAATTTTTTTTTCCAACGTTTTTATTTATTTTTTTTGGGGGGGACAGAGAGAGACAGAGCATGAACGGGGGAGGGGCAGAGAGAGAGGGAGACACAGAATCGGAAACAGGCTCCAGACTCTGAGCCATCAGCCCAGAGCCCGACGCGGGGCTCGAACTCACGGACCGCGAGATCGTGACCTGGCTGAAGTCGGACGCTTAACCGACTGAGCCACCCAGGCGCCCCTAAAATGAAGTTCTTAATGATAAATTTAATGAATGTGCAAGACCTGTTAACTGAAAACTACTGTTCACTGAATGGAATAAATGGAAACCAAAATAAATGAGATACATACCATCTTATCAGCTGGGGAGACTCAACATTAAGATATCATTTCTACCCATATTGGTTTACAGATCCAATGCGATCTCATCAAACCACCAGCAAATTGTTGTTTTTGTTATAGAAATTGACATCAAGTTCCAAAATTTATATTTAAATGCAAAGAACCTAGATGGTCTTTGAAAAAGAACAAAGCTGGAGGACTTGCATTACCTGATTTTAAGACCTGCTGTAATAACTGAAGTAAAGACAGAATGATGCTGGGGTCAAGATAAATACATAGATGAATGGAATGGAATATAGTGCAACACACACACACACATACACATACCATGGCCAACTGATATTCAAAAAAAGTGCCAACACAATTCCATGGAGAAAGGGTTGTATTTTAATAAATGATTCTAGAATAATTGAATATCCATATGCAAAGTAATGATCCATTATCATGACCTTATACCATGTAAGATATTAACTTAGAAGGGTACAGACTTATATATATAAGGGCTACTATAGAATTTTTAGAAGAAAATACAAAAAAAAATCCTTGAATGATGGAGGTGTTTTATAAATGATATGTTTACGGTTATATGATTAGATACATTTATTAAAACTGAGGTGCCTGGAAAACTTAGTCATCAAAACTGAGGTGCATGGGTGGCTCAGTTGGTTAAGCATCTGACTCTTGATTTCGGCTCAGGTCACATTTTCACACAGTGCAGGGCTCTGTGCTGACAGTGTGGAACCTGCATGGGATTCTCCTCTCCTTCTCTCTCTCTCTGTCCCTCCTCACCGCCTCAAAATAAATTAGTATCATTAAAAAAATCTTCTAATAAAAAGTAACATTTTTTTTCAAATTCGTAAAATTTATCATATGTAAATTAACATCATAAAGCTAACCATAGCTATATCATGCATGTAATTCTGTTTCATGTGTTTATCTTCTCAAACATGCTTACTAAAGTACATGTTACAAATTAGCAGGGCTCACATCTTTTTTTCAATAAGTACTAAGTTTATGAAAGAACCTCCCCACCCCAAATTCAAAGTAAAGAATATACTGCAAATAATCACACTTTATAAATAGCAACAATAGTACTTTTAAAGTACATATATAAAAATCAATACTGGGGTGCCTGGGTGGCTAAGTTGGTTGAACATCTGTTGATTTTGGCTCAGGTCACGGTCCCAGAGTTGGGGGATGGAGCCCCATGTCGGGCTATGTACTAAACATGAAACCTGCTTAAGATTCTCTCTCTCCCTTTGTCTCTCCCTTACTTGTGCATGCAGTCATGCTCTCTCTGTGGAAAAAATAAAAATAAAATAAAAATTTAACAATCCCTATCAAAATAATACTGGCATTCTTCACAGAGTTAGAACAAACAATCCCAAAATCTATGTGGAATCAAAAAAGACCCCGAATGGCCAAAGCAATCTTGAAAAAGAAAAACAAAGCTGGAAGCATCACAATCCCAGATTTCAAGCTGTATTACAAAGCTGTAATCATCAAGACAGTATGGTACTGGCACGAAAACAGACACTCCGATCAATGGAACAGAATAGAAAACCCAGAAATTGACCCATGAACATATGGCCAACTAATCTTTGACAAAGCAGGAAAGAATATCCAATGGAATAAAGACAGTCTCTTCAACAAATAGTGTTGGGAAAACTGGACAGAGACGTGCAGAAAAATGAACCTGGACCACTTTCTTACACCATACACAAAAATAAACTCAAAATGGATGAAAGACCCAAACGTAAAACAAGAAGCCATCAAAATCCTCGAGGAGAAAGCAGGTAAAAACCCTCTTGACCTCAGCCGCAGCAACTTCTTACTCAACACGTCTCTGGAAGCAAGGGAAACAAGTAAAAATGAACTACTAGGACCTCATCAAAATAAAAAGGTTCTGCACAGCAAAGGAAACAATCAGCAAAATTAAAAGGCAACCTACAGAACTGTAGAAGATATTTGCAAATGACATATCAGATAAAGGGTTATGATCCAAAATCTATAAAGAACTTATCAAACTCAAAACCCAAAAAACAAATAATCCAGTGAAGAAATGGGCAAAATACATGAATAGATGCTTCTCCAAAGAAGACATCCAGATGGCCAACCGACACAGGAAAAAATGCTCAACATCACTCAACATCAGGGAAATACACATCAAAACCACAATGAGACACCACCTCACCCCTGTCAGAATGGCTAACATTAACAATTTGGGCAACAAGAGATGTTGGCAAGGATTCAGAGAAAGAGGATCTCTTTTGCACTACTGGTGGGAATGCAAACTGGTGCAGCCACTCTGGAAAACAGTATGGAGGTTCCTCAAAAAATTAAAAATAGAACTACCCTATGACCCAGAAATTGCATTACTAGGTATTTATCCATGGGATACAGGTGGGCTGCTTCAAAGGGCCACATGCACCCCAATGTTCTTATAGCAGTGCTATGGACAATAGCCAAAGTATGGAAAAAGCCCAAAAGTCCACCAGCAGGTGAATAAAGCTGATGTGAAATATATATATATATATATATATATTATTTGGCATAATATATATATATATATTATTTGGCAATCAGAAAGAATGAAATCTTGCTATTTGCAACTATGTGGATGGAACTAGAGGGTATTATGCTAAGTGAAATTAGTCAGAGAAAGATAAATATCATATGACTTCATTCATATGAGGACTTTAAGATACAAAACAGATGAACATAAGGGAAGCAAAAATAATATAAAAACAGGGAGGGGGATAAAACATAAGAGACTCAAATATGGAAAACAAACAGAGGGTTGCTGGAGGGATTGTGGGTGGGGGAATGGGCTAAATGGGTAAGGGGCATTAAGGAATCTATTCCTGAAATCAGTGTTGCACTATACACTAATCTGGATGTAAATTATAAAACAAATAAATTGTAGCAAAAAAGAATTTAATCAATACTGAATTTAAAGATTACTCCTGGATTAGTATTCCAAAATTCCTAAGATACCATCTTACCCTATCAACACTGCAGTATTTTTGAATATTTTGTGGACATACCCTACTTTTATAATCATCAAGCACGACAAAATTTTTTTCACATTTAACTTTATAATGTTTTCAGATGCCTAGCTGTTTTTACAGAATATTGGTCATGTATATTTATATCCTCTGGGTTATATTTCTTGGACTAAAGCTTTCGTTAATTCAACTAATATTGAGTATTCTCTTGCTAGGCATTGAGAAACAAAATACATTCATGTGTACTTTTTGAAAATAAGAAGTCATTTTTAGGGGCGCCTGGGTGGCTCAGTCGGTTAGGCATCTGACTTCAGCTCAGGTCATGATTTCATGGCTTGTGAGTTCGAGCCGCACATCGGCCTGTGTGCTGACAGCTCAAAGCCTGGAGCCTGCTTTGGATTCTCCCCCTGTCTCTGCCCCTCCCCTGCTCATGCTTTGTCTTTCTCTCTCTCTCAAAAATAAACATCAAAAAAAAAAAATCTATCAGGGTACCCGGGTACGTTGGTTAAGTGTCTGACTTTAGCTCAGGTCATGACCTCATGGCTCGTGAGTTCGAGCCCTGCATCGGGCTCTGTGCTGACAGCTCAAAGCCTGGAGCCTGCTTCAGATTCTGTGTCCCTTTCTTGCTCTGCCTCTTCCCTGCTCATGTTCTCTCTCTCTCTCAATGTCTCTCGTTCTCTCAAGAATAAAAATTTTTAAAAATTACAAAAAAAAGAAGTCATTTTTAGTCCTATAGGTACATCTTATTTCTAATGGGCTCATGTGATTTTATCAAGAGACACAGCTACAGTGGGTATTCCATTTTAACACCAGCTTCGCTCATGCAGCAGAGTATCTATTAGCAAATGAGCTCCACTGAGGAAAAAGCATCCTTTTCTGTGAAGTTTTCATGTTTGTGGGGTCTCAGATACAATTACTCTATGGGAATTCTGTCTCACTTCTAAGTAGCAGAAATAGTAAAAAAAAAAAAAAAAAAAAAAAAAAAAAAAAAAAAGCTCTGAAACACACCAGCACACAGGGCCTTGTTTTTGCTCTGAAATGGAAAATCAGTTTTACCCAGTTCTCACAAAGAGTCAGGAATTGCCTCATTAAGGCACCTATTTGTAGTTTCTACTGAAACAATGCAAGAATCCTACTTTATTCTAAAGAGTGAATATTAATGGAGAACTGAGGTTTAAGGGATGTAATGCAAATCTGTTTAGAAGCAACTAGATAAAAAGGAAAAAGGAAAACTAAACCTCTTGTTTATGGTCTAGCTGACAAAAAAAGCAAACAGAAAAGGTATGCAGAATATTGTTTATGAACACCAAATTCCAGTTTCATCTCCATAGACTAATCTCTGCACATTTTATGAACAAATATATGGCATATATATTGCAATTCTACCTTTTGTGGGAGACAGGGTAAAAGTCTCATGTTCAAACGAGTATGAAAGAAATCAGATGAGAACAGAATTATAAAGTTGGCCATCAATGTGGATTTAGGGTATTCAAGGCAATCCCTCACATGACTTCCTTAGATAACCAAGAGTAAAATAGTTAGCAATTCTCTCTCACAAATCTAGGAGGTGGAAGATCTGTAACAGAACACACTGAGTGGGGAAAAATGAAAAGAATCTCAAACCTACAACAGAGCCTAATTGTTCAAGGTTAACTAAAGAAATCTTCGAGTGATGCAGTTTCTCATCACATGTAGAGGATGTCATAACAAATGTGATATTTTGCTTTATAGTGGATTGGTTTTGGGGGCACTTGGGTGGCTCAGTCAGTTGAGCGTCCAACTTCGGCTCAGGTCATGATCTCGCAGTTAGTGGGTTCGAGCCCCACGTTGGGCTCTGTGCTGACAGCACGGAGCCTGGAGCCTGCTTTGGATTCTGTGTCTCCCTCTCTCTCTGCCCCTTCCCTGCTCATGCTCTGTCTCTCTCTGTCTTTCAAAAATGAATAAACATTCAAAAAAAATTTTTTATAGTGGATTGGTTATCCAATGCAAACTGTTCACAAGCATCTACCATGATGTTGCCCACATGTGAGAAATCATAAAAAGTGACCAGGGAACCAACTGTAAGACTGATATTTACTAATTGTTTAGAGAGCATGCCTCAAGATGTCACAGTTGCTCTGAAATTCAGGAAAAGCCTGAATTATTAAGCCTTAGATTCAATTTCCAGAGTATAATTTTACTATAAATAGATAAAATATCTTTGAAGAGTTTTTACCAATATTTTCATCTATGTACCTGAAAGTAGAACACACAGATTTTAAGTTTCCATCTGTGTCTTAGTAAAATAGCAATGACTTTTTCATTACTTGTTACCAATTCTAAGGCAAGTAAGCGTCAAGTTCACACAGGCTTGCTGATCTTAAGAGTAAATTTTTCACCATGCCACTTTTTTTTCCCTTTAAAACTCATATAAGCCCAAACTCAATATCTTACCCTCCTATTCACTCTTCCAAAATTCATTCAACTAATTCTTTTTTATTAAAAATTTTTTAATGTTTATTTTTGAGAGAGAGGGAGAGACAGAGAATGAGCAGGGGAGGGGCAGAGAGAGGGGGAGACACAGAATCTGTGCTGTGTGAGCTGTCAGCACAGAGCCCGATGCGGGGCTTGAACTCATGAACCACGAGATCATGACCTGGGCTGAAATCTGATGCCCAACCAACTGAGCCACCCAGGCGCCCCAGTTCAGCCAGTTCTTGTTGAACTCTATTAGGTCATGCAACCTGATACCACTGGGCATAAAATTATGGGAAAGACACAAGGAGTACTACTATCACAAAGTTTGATGTTCCAATAATCCAAAAGAATGCCACCCCAAAAGCTAGTTTCTGATAACAACCCTGTATTAAGTGCAAATCAATAGGTGCATTTAATTGGGCAAATCTTGCTACCAAAAGGAAATGTCTACTGCATTATTCATTCCAGCATTACCTCCTTGTCACATAGAGGCCTCTAACAAGTGGCTCATGGTCTGGTACTGATCCACACTCCACAGTGTGAGTAGCACTCTCTTCTAGATAAAGCTCCTTCTCTCCTCCTCCTTCCATTCTCCTTCTCCTTCTCTTTCTTCACTGATTTTCCACCTCCTCATTCCACAGAATGAGTAAAATACAGTAAGTGCAGTCTTCTAAAGTTTACAAGTTACAGGTCCATAGAGATTGTCTTCATGACAGTCCTCACGTCTGTCCCAAACTCCAACATGAGAGAATATCTGTCAGACATCCATGGGTGCAATGTCCATTTCTAAATTAATCAATTATGGCCATGGGTCAGGTACATGGTGCAATATTGACTTCTGATGGTATTCCTTGAAGCATAAAAGTTTTTAATTGTGATGACTTCCAACTTACTGATTTTCTCTTTTCCTGCTGGTACTTTTGTTGTCAAATCTAATAAACCATTGTATAACCCAAGGTAATAAAGATATACTGCTGAATTTTCTTCTAAGGGTTTTATGGTTTCATTATGGCAATGGCAGTATGACTCTGTTAATATGCTAAGATATGTTAAAATATATGCGGTGAGCTGGTTAACTGTATGGTATATAAATTATCTCTAAAGCTGTTTTTTGAAAAGGTTGATTTCTGAGTAGTCAGACTCGAAAGGCATCTACAACAATAAATCTAATAGGCAAACAAGTGGTATAGTCAATAATTGGTCCAGAAAAGAAGGAAAGGCTCAGCCTTTATACAGGGCACACAGGGACAGCTTCACATCAGAGGCAATAAGTAGACTGTGGCTTGACTGACACTAATCATAAGGAAGTAATCATGATATTTAGATATGTGAAAGAATTTATTACACTGGATTCTCACAACAACCTTAGGTTACAGGAAAGGTATTATTTCCACACTGACAGAGTGGGGAAATGAGCCTTAGAAAGAATAAATGACAGCCCAAAGATGTACGTAATTAGAAATGCTTGAGCCAGGAATGGAATCCACATCTGTCTCCGAAGCTGTGGTCTTAACCACCTCATCAAATCATACAGCAACAAAGCATCTATTTTAAGTGTGGGTCAAGGATACTTATGGAGGCCTTCAGGCTCATACATTTTCTGACAATAAGGTCAACATCATCCTGTACATTGTCAACCCTAATTTTTGACAGTAATGTTAACAACAGAAGTTGTAACAACTTATAATGCTAACTGTATATACACTTTATGAAAGTTTAAAAATCTGTGCTTCAAACTGTCACAAACATTACATGTAGTGTTGTTAATGTGATACATTCAATAGTAAAATTTTTAAATTTATTTAGAAAGAAATGTCATAATTATTGTTCTCAAATAATGCCATATTTTCATTAAATTTCAACTACTAAAAGAGTAGAATATAAAGAAACCAAGAAAAAATATATATATATATATTATATATATATACACACTGTATATATATAGTATATATATATATATATTTTGTATAATGACTGAATTGCCCAAATGACTTTGTTGTAAAACATTTCATCCTATAACATAATGTCATAGGTGGAGTACAAGGAAAGTGCTATTGAGTATAGGGGAAATTAAAAAAAAAAAAAAAAAGCTGGCAGGATTTAAGGGTCATTACCATTCTCTTTGATCCCTAGAGCAATATCAAAAAGTACATTGTACTAAAAGATCATGTAGGATTGCAAACTGACTATCCTTAAGGGCTAGTTTTATAAAGTTTTTCATTAACACTGCACTTGACTCTCTAGTTCACAGGTTCCATGGGCGTCAAAGAAATGCAGGGTCAGATACTCCAGGATCGCCTACTGGTAGAGGACTGAAAAGGCATCAGCTACTTTAGTCTACAGTAGCTGCTTATCCAAATTCTGAGACAAGAAAAAATGGAAAATGTTTTTTTTTTCTTTAGGCATTTTCTTGATTTAAAATATATATGTAAGTGAAAGTATTGTGAAAATTATACCTCACATGAAGTTCTTGTATAAAAATACAAGATTTTTATTTTTTAATCTTAATGAAATTGCTCAATAAATTCATTTAAAAATCTCTCTTGGGAAAATAAAGAAATAAATAGGACTTTAAAAAAAATTAAACCTGACACTTTTGTTGGCAAGTATGTCAGTGCTGAAATACTCTTTGGATCAATCTAGAAATGGAGGGGCACAGGTCAGCAGCAGGAAATCGTGGTCAAGAGCTTTATGAAAATTATCCTATTAGTACAATCCTGGGAACATCATAGAAGTGAATCAGAAGCATTATTAGAACCTACTTAATAAAGGAGAATAAAAGGAAAATGATAAATGTATCTCTAAAAAAAGACAATCTTGCCAAAATATCTCATGCTTGCCCTTATAGTGCCACCAATAAAGGTGACTGTATCTCACTGAATATCTTACAGGGATCTCAGAGTAACCCATCTAAATGGGGGCTGTGCCACAGAGCACTGGGAAATAAATGGCATCATTAAATCTCCTTTCTCAATAATGTACCAACTCCTATGACAGTTGTCCCTCAGACAGTCAACTTACCATTGTTCTCTCTCTAGAACGAATGACTATAGATTCTTGGATATAGCCCATATTTAGAAAACAATGCATTTGTCTGTGGAAAGATAAAAGCACTTTTTTTAAACTCAAAAATGCATAATTAGCTCAATATAATGTGTTTTCTGCTTTTCAGAGGAAAGAGCATATTCTGGTCTGTCATTCTCCACCAGCCATCTACAAATTATCCTCTTGAGTGACAGAAGTGACAAGCCTCATTAGCAACCTTAGTGAACCCTCCATTTCTTAAAAGGTGACTGTCTCAAACCTGGAGTGGCCAGGCTGTATGTACCTTTATTCTTTCTTCTCCAACTGGCAACCAGACAATTGTGTGTTTTCTCATTATCAATAACTATGCTAAAAGCCAAGAGAAAAGTAAACTGTAATTGGCCTCACCACATATCCATTAAGAAATAAAGAGGATAGAATTCACCTCCAGGTGAGATATAAGAAAGATGTTTCTGTCCCCAACAACATGATGGAAACTGCAGAATTGTTTTTATGGTGTGAATTTATAAAGAAACTTGTCTACATAACTTTTATATAATATCCAGAAAAAGAAGAAAGGCTGGTGTTTGCTGTCAAAGTGACATATATAGTAACTTTCTCCTTTACTATATAAACATGGAAAAATCCTTTAAACTCTTTGAGCCTTGGCTTACTACCTCTATAATATTGATTACATTATTTTCCTTATAGACTTTTGCAAAGTGCATGTGAAATCACACGCCTTAAGCAAGTGTTAGATGCGTGGTAGTTATTTATTAATATATGCCAATATAGATAAATTATGTAAAATATATTTGAGCATCTCTGTGTGTGTGTGTGTATGCATATAGATGGCTGGCTGGCTAGAGAGAGATAAAACAAAAAGAGATTGTTATTTAATCAGGGAATTCAATATAGACCGTACCTGATTTATCCCTGAGTACTTCTCAAAGGCATAGAGCAACTCTACTTTTGCAGTATGGGTCAACCTACAGGTTTTGAGTGTCTGTTTTGTAAAGTGCCCTGCATGAAGCACCTTGCATGAAGTGCTTTCAATTATAGATGGCTGCTAAAATTCATTTCAGAAAGTCAAGAAACAACTTCTATATATGTGCTTTTACTAAAGCTTGTTTAAATCATTGACCTTTCCTCTTTGGTTCATAACATCTTGTCAAGATGCAATGGACTGTTGCTAATATAAAAGAAAACAAAATAAGATTCTATTCTGGCAAGCGAGTTCTGCCTGCCTGAAGTGCTAAGGACTTGCAATCTTACAGAGCAATGTTAAAAAGTTACAAACCAGAACGTGCTTGCTCCACAGACATTATTATGCTTGATCAGGTGGAGGAGAAAGACTGGAAAGGGGCAACAAGTGTTCCCTGACAGCCTTTATGTTCATCAGATAATGAGCTACATAAACAGTAGCAGTCTCAGTTTTTACACTGTGTCTTTATATGTGCACAAGTTAAAATTTGAATTCTATCTTAATTTCTGACTTTCCCACTTAAAAAGTTGGTAATTGGTCATTTTTTTCCCTATTTTCCACTCTCATGTTGCCATAAACTTCTAATTCCCTGACGAATGGCTGACAATGAATAATTCATTTATCCAAGGCTTCAACTGTGTAAATTTTTTATGACCTCTTTGGGCGGTGGATACACTTTACAAGTCTTCCCACCAGAGCTCTGGAGGGTCTCAGAAATTCTGTGTAGATTAAACAAAAAACAAAAAAAAAAATGAAAGGATGAAAAAAAGAAAAGAAAAAGTACTCTGGCCATACCACTACAGCAATAACACACCAGATCTCAAATACCGCCTAAGAATTAGAGAAAAAGAGAAAGGTGATGGCAACGTAATAGTTTTACTATCAGAGCTGGCTTAATTCTGCAGGCTCTAGTGTTAAAGAACTTCCAACATGAAATGGCAGGGGCCATAAATGTGAAGTTTTATAATCACCTTTAAAAGTAAAATGGAAGACAAAACAATTGGAATGCATTTTCAAGTGCAATTATATTACACATAATAGAAGTACCATTCAAATGTAAAGCTCATTTAGATAACTATTAACTAGTAATCTAAAGCATATACACACGAAAAGCATTTCCTCTGGAGGCGCTATAGATGGAGGCAGTTCTTTGCTCATGGCAATCACTGACATACCATCTCACACTAAGTTTCTGAGAAGCAGTTGCATGAAGCATCTAAGCAATTGCATGAAGCATCTAAGCATAGTAGACTCAGAAATCCTTTAAAGGACAGCTACAAGAGGTTTAACTCTGTAATCCCCAAATTTATTCGGCTCTAAATCCACACTTAAATGGTCATTTAGTCTATAACAAAGGGGACAAGAGCATATAAGGGGGGAAAGAGGGTCTCTTCAATAAATGGTGCTGGGGAGACTGGATAGTAACACGCAAAGTACGCAACTGGACCCCTTTCTCATGCCATTTACAAAAATAAACCCCATGGTTATAATGGATAAAAGACCTAAATGTGAGACCTTAACCCATAAAAATCTTAGAAGAAAACACAGGCAGAAATCACTTAATCATCACCCTTAGCAGCCTTTTTCTAGATACGTCTCTTCAGGCAAGAGTTAAACAAAAGCAAAACAAATCATTAGAACTACACCAAAATAAAAACCTTTTACACAGCAAAGGAAATCATCAACAAAATGACAAGGCAACCTACTGAATGGGAGAAGATAATTGCAATGATGTATTAGATAACGAGTTAATATCCAATATATAATACTTCAACAACTCAACACCCCCCCCAAAAAAGCAAATAATCTGATGAAAAAATGGGCAGAGAACATGAATAGGTAGTTTTCCAAAGAAGACACACAGATGACCAACAGACACATACGAAGATGGTTGTCATCACTAATCATCATGGAAATGCAAACCAAAACGGCAATGAGATAGTATCTTTCACCTATCAGAATGGTCATAATCAAAAAGACAAGAAATAACAAATGTTGGCAAAGATGTAGAAGAAAAGGAACCTTCACTCACTGTTGGTGGGTGAGTAAATTGGTAGAGCCACTACAGAAAACAGCATGGAGTCTACTCAAAAAATAAAAAATAGAAATACATTATGATCCAATCTATGATCCAATCATTCCACTGTTGGGTATCTACTAAAGAAAGAAAAGAGAAATGAAAAAAGAAAAAGCATTAATTTGAAAATACATATACACCTCCATGGTTATTGCAGCATTATTTATAATATCCAATATATGGAAGCAAGCTGTATCCACTGATAGATGGATGAATGAAGAAGGAGTGATATATATAAGTATATATACACACACACATCATATATATATAATATGATGGATTACTACTCAGGCATAAAAAGCGAGATCTTGTCATTTGCAACAACATAGATGGACCCAGAAGGTATTATGCTAAATGAAATTATTCAGACAGAGAAAGATAAATACCACATGGTTTCTCTTATATATAGAAACTAAAAACAAAACAAAAAAACAGAAAGACAAAACAAAGCAGAAACAGACCCATAAAGACTGAGAACAAACTGATGGCTGCCAGAGGGGAGGCAGGCAGAGAAATATTAAAAGGAGAGGTAGATACAGGTTTCCAGTTACAGAATGAATAAAAACTCACAGGGATAAAAGGTATAGCACAGGGAATATAGTCAATGATAGTGTAATAGTATTTTATGATGGCAGATGGTAGCTATACTATGGTGAGCACTTGAAATATGTGTATTTCATATTGTAAGCATAATGTAAGAGTTACTGAATTACTATGGTGTACACTTGAAAGTAATGTAACAATATGTGTCAACTATACATCAAGTAAACAATTTAAATTAAAATAAATATAAAAAAAAAGAACATGCCACTTGTGTTCTACTCTAAACAGTTTAGGGAAACTAATTAAATGGGCCTCATGTTCCAAATTCAATCTTCAGAATAAATATTCATTATTGACCTTTAGAAAAACATCAATAACTTTAATGATTTTTAAGAACATCATTTCAAATCTCTAATAATATATTCAGAAATATCACATTTTAGATCAGAAGGTAGTCAGAAATGCTACTATTTGTGAGAGCTCTTTAAAAGCAGTCTAAACTAACTGAAAAATCAAAAGCATAACCTTGGTCAGACAGGAAAGTACTAAGAGTAAATTCAATTGATTATCTAGAGTGAATATATCAAAAAATATTGCTGTCTCTCTTAGAACACAAATACATTCCACTCTTGAACATTCAAACAATTTACATTAAAGGGGGAAAGACAAACATGTCCAAAGAACTGAGTAAAGTAAATATAGTTATTTCTCTCCTCGTCTCTCACTTCCCTGTCTCTCCATATCAATCTATCTATTTGTCCATCCATCCATCCATCCACCCACCAACCATCCATCTTAAAAATGCTTCATATATAAAAGAAAAAATACTGTTTTTAGTAAAGTCTGTCCGTTTGTTTTCCCCAAATAAACATAAGCAATAACAGTAACTTATGGCAGACCAAGCTCTTTCAGATACTTCAGTGAAAAATCTGACAGGTGTTCTTATTTTTTTGTTTTGTTTTGTTTTTCCACCACTTGGGTTCATGTCTGAGTTAAGAAATATGTGGATCCTGAAACATTTCATGTCTGTAATAACCTTGGTTCTATTCTCTTTTCCTTGCAGTGGTTCAAGGTAAAGACTAATTCAAATCAGTATAGCATTAACATACTTATTCTCTAATGAATTCATATATTCTAGGTCAAAGAGTAGAGTTTTTATGTTCATTCGTAATATTTCTACAACCAGACAAATAGGATATTTTCCTAAAAAAAACCTGGAAAGTCTTATTTTAGGCACTGAGAATATACATCAAATTTCTGTCAGCCTAACAGTATCTGTTTCACAGAAAACACTTAAGAAAACATAATATTACATGAAGAATTTTTTATAACAATACCAACTGTTGGTACAACAGTAACATCAATTAACCCAAGAAGCTTTTTTGTTCATTTTCTTATGTGTTTATAAAACTTTTCATCTTAAAAAAAAATTTTTTTAATTTTTTTTTTTTTGAGAGAGAGAGAGACAGAGCATGAGCAGGAGCAGGAAAGGGGCAGACCGAGAGGGAGACACAGAATCTGAAGCAGACTCCAGGCTCTGAGCTGTCAGCACAGAGGCAGACGTGGGGCTTGAACCCACAAACTGTGAGATCATGACCTGAGCTGAAGTGGGATGCTTAATCGACTGAGCCACCCAGGCACCCCTAAAACATTTCATCTTAAGAGATCATTTATAGAGCATGGGAATATACTTACTTGGTTGAATATATATGCTTACATTGATTGCATCTTATACTAAAACTCCAGGAGGATTATCAAGGTAACATTTTGTAGATATATTTTATTAAATAAAAATACTATTCTCAACAAAAATGGAACTCTTGGAAAATTTTTAAAATACTGCTAACTCAATCTTTCTCAATTAATATGCCTACCCCTTATTTTCACGTTTACATTTTGGTTAGTATTTGTCAAATTTTCAGAAAAACGCCTGCATTATAAATTCCTCCAGTGGACTCATCACTTTATCGTCCACAATTTTTACCATTCTTTTTCATATTTTCCTACTCAAGTGTTTTTTACCTATGGTTTATTTAAAACCTGTTTTTTTGTTTTCCAACCTCTGTTTTAGTTTTTAGGTAGATTTTGAAGTTTCTAGTTCAGCTGAAAAAAATTTTTTTTTCAAAAGACATCACAGCAGTTCAATGGTACCCAGTATCTCTACTGCTTATTCTTTCTGGAAGAATTTGGAGCTTGTCACCACATTTCTGAAAGCAGTAAGAAAAAAGGGCAAGAACAAGAGGGTTTTCGATGATAAGGAAAAAAAAAAAAAACGTAACAGCCTGCAGAGCAAAGACTCTGGAAGTCAATTTTCAACCTGATTCCTTGTGTGACTTTAAAATCTACTCTAGGAAAGTGCATACTTTTCACAGTTTGAAAGGATAAAGAATACACTGTTCGAAACTTCAGTCAAAATTTCCTTATTTCAAAACTTCATCACCTACTAAAATACCAAGCTACCTTAAAATGGTCACTAGCTGGGGCGCCTGGGTGGCGCAGTCGGTTAAGCGTCCGACTTCAGCCAGGTCACGATCTCACGGTCCGTGAGTTCGAGCCCCGCGTCAGGCTCTGGGCTGATGGCTCAGAGCCTGGAGCTTGCTTCCGATTCTGTGTCTCCCTCTCTCTCTGCCCCTCCCCCGTTCATGCTCTGTCTCTCTCTGTCCCAAAAATAAATAAACGTTGAAAAAAAATTAAAATGGTCACTAGCAGTTCATAAGTGCAGAATGTGGGCAATGTTTCTTTTTAATGCCACCTAAATCAGGGTAATCAAATCAATTTCTTCTAAGAAGTAAAAACTCGACTGTTCCTGTAACACCAATTTGTTGATTTTTTACACATACCTAAACGTGAATCCCACTGAAACTGCAATGAAGTGATACTGCAAGCACCAGAATGCAGCAAAAAGAGCTTGAGCACATCTCAGTATGGGGACGTGGGTTTGAGAACGGAAGACATCAGTACTGTCATAGGCAGCCTCTATGGCAGGCCCACAAGATCTCCTTCCTGGTATTTATGTCTTTCTATAATCCTCCCTCCTCGAAGGTGGTCTGGACTTTGTGACTTACCTCAAACCCACAGAATGTAGCAAAAGTGATAGAATGTCACTTTCGATCCAGAGTCTAAAAGACTTTGGTTTCCACCTTGGACTCTCACACACACTCTCACTTGGCCTACTCACTCTGGGGAAACCAGGTGTCATGTCATGAGAAAGCCCTGTGGAACAGCCTACATGACAAACAACTGAGTGAAGAGGGCTGTGGGCTACAGCCTGCAAAAAATGGAGACTCACTTGAGTGAATCTGGAAGCAATTTTCCCCTAGTCGTCTGATGACACTCCTACCCCTGCCAACAGCTTTACTGCAATCTCATTAGAGACGTTAGATCAGAGGTGTTGGCTTCCTAACCAAAGAAAGAGTGAGATAGTAAATGTTTGGTGTTTTAAGCCATAAATTTTAGAGTAATTTCTTAGGTAGCAACAGATAACTTATACAGGTACTCTGTATTCTTTCTCCTTGTATCTCACAATGCCTTCACAGGGGCTCAATAAATGGAAGCTTTTTTTTATTTTGTAAACCATAATCTTAAGTTGTTTATAAATCCTAAGCCTTAAATCAACTGATGTTTTTGCCCAAATAGCATTTAATAAGCATGCATTTCATACAAGGCATTCCAGCAATCTAGCGGGTATGAAGACAGATAAACGAAGTGCCTGATCCTCATGATTACATATAATGAAATTACAACAGAATGGAAATTGAAAAATTAAAAAGAAAATAAAAGTTTAAGTACCCACAGTATAGTATAAATAAGGATAAATCACTTAAATACTTAATAAACAGGCTCACCACTTCTCTCCTACTCTATTTTTCCACTAACATCTTTGTCTCCCATTGATTCCAGTACATGTTGAATAGAATTAACACATCATATTTTAGGAAGTCACATGGCAGTCTCTCTCTCTTATGCTGAACATATATTATAGCTATGAAGTCATGTTTGCTTATTCACTAAATCATTCAAGGTTTACAGAAGGGGATGAAGCTTTCAAATCAGAATTCTCTGAGTTTTAATCCTGGTTCTGTCAGTGACGGGCCCTTAAGATCTTATGAAGTAAATTAACCTCTGACCCATAATTGGCTTCCCCTATAAATTGAAGACATTAACACATACCTATTTTAAAGGGTTATTCTGAGGGTGAAACAAAATGAATCAAACACAGAGCAAAGGGCCCAGTAGTGAGTCTGGAACATATTTAAAATACAGTAAGTGGTAGCTTCACACATGGGGACACACAGATGACTGAGACATACTGCCAGCATCAAGGTACATATAGTTATTGAGAGAAATTTCTAATTAAAGAACGTCAATAAATATGGTTAAAGCCACATATATAACGAGAGCCAATTTATAGTTAAAATTCAGCGTAAATATCCATTTAGCACCAACTTTGTGCAAATCACAGTGCCAATAACTAATACGTAGGCAAGCAAGACAGAGCCCTGACCTACAGTACAACATGAGGGAAAGAGTATCTGACAGGCATAAGTCACTGCCAAATAAGGCCAAGAAGAACAACTACAATTTTAAAAGCACAAGCTACAGTGAAAATGGGGACATAAGATTAAGTCTGAAGAAAGCTTTGGGAAACCTCTTGAAGACTGTGATTTTAAGATGGCTTTTAAAAAAATGGTTAGAAATTATATTTACCTATAGAAAAAAAAAGATATATGCAAGGCAGAAGATACTATATGAATAAATGTCCACAGGATGGAAAGTGCAGGAAAAATGTTTTTAACTAGATTAAAAGACAGACAGGTAATGAAGGAGGGAGTGGGGGAAGGAAGGACGGAGGGAGGAAAAGGAGAGCGAGCGAAATGGGAGAGAGAAAGTTTCCTGGGCATACATCACACATCAGTGAAAAGTGCTGTTGCAATGCAGTTCTATGAGGGATGCCTGTGTGGCTCATTTGGTTGAGCATCTGACTCTTGATTTCAGC
Source organism: Lynx rufus (assembly GCF_022079265.1). NCBI lineage: Eukaryota > Metazoa > Chordata > Mammalia > Carnivora > Felidae > Lynx > Lynx rufus. The sequence continues at coordinate 99,663,541 of NW_025814834.1, read as the reverse complement.
TCAGGTCATGCATGATCCCAGGGTCATGGAATCAGGCCCCACGTCAGGCTCTGGGCTGACTGTGGAGCCTGCTTAAGATTCTCTCTCTCTCCCTCTCTGTGCATCTCCCCACTCACATACTCTGTCTCTCTAAAAAAAAAAAAACAAAACAAAACAAAGTAAAACAAAACACACACACACACAAATCATGCACACACACAGAAAAAAAAAGCAGTTATATGATGATGGTGCCCTCATTTCCAAGAATTTTATCCTTGATATGCCTGAAAAAAAAGCACTCTTAGATATGATAGTAGTTGCTAATGCATAGATATCTTTCCTAAAGACAATTCTCTGATACACCAAAGCATTCCTGTTTGTGAAATTAGAAATTTCAATAACTACGTCTCAAGACACAGAGACATATCTTTCTGCAGTTATTATTTAATATATATTGTATATATGTTTCTATGTTAGAAATGAGTTAAGCTAAATTCCTCCCACACCTGAATCAGAGAGATTCATGAGAGCACAGCCTTATATTCTGTCCCTGAGATAGGCACTGAGGGCCATCACACAGAAACCATGTTTTCTTTCCAAATGATAATCTAAAAAAAAAAAAAAAAAAAGTAGTTCCTCCAAACCTCCCTCAATTCCCTTTGGTGTATAAACATTAGCATCTTTCTAGACTACAGAGCAAAGCTTTTCAAACAAAGTTATATGGCATCTAAGATGTTTTTATCTAGTGAAACCCTTTCTATAGGGGCAGATATGTAAAGAGTCAAACTCAGAAGCCCTCTGGCATTGACAGTGACCAGCACTCTGAAGAGTGAATGTGTTTTTGCTTATAATAGAAAAACCAGTGCCTTAAAACGTAATTAATCTAATGCTTGCCCACCCCCCCAATTGAAACCATAAGGGCTTTGTTGATACCCTTTACAAAATACCTTATGAAAATAGAAAAATCTATTTTTTAATAGATGGTCACTATGAATATTTCATCCTATATAGTGTTTGTGAAAACTCTTATTAATTAATATATGAGAACATAAAATATGACCAATTTATTATCATTCTCAAATCTGAAGCTGACTTGCAAAGGACCACAGGCAAAGACAAAACCATTGTGGACAGTAATGAACAGATTCAACACATATTTGATATTCAGGATAATGCTTTTTAAGAACATGTAAAATTCTCAGCATAGAATTTATGATCTGAGAGATGAACACATTATATCCTCATGGACAGCTTCTCAATATTGTCCCTAAAGTTACTCTTCACCAGAGTTAAACAACTATTCAATTTAACTCCTTTTTAAATAAAAATGGACTCCCATAATGTGTGGTAAACTGGTTCAGCAATTAGCAACCTCAACATTAAAGGATTTATTGGAAAGTCTAAGAAATGCAAAAATACAATAACAGGTAAGTGACCATGCCGTATGTCACCTACCAAATTCCCCTTTTAAACATCTCTTACATCATTCCAGCTTCCAAATCAGAAACCCCCCACTGCTCAAAGAATAAAGTTTAAGACACCTGGCCAGGCATCCATGTTTAGATGTAACTTAGGAATGAATCTTTCATGTTTATCTCACACTAATTCTCAAAATGAACCCTTATGTGTAATCCATCTTATCCAATTCAATTTCCAAACTATGTCTTGCTGATGGCCAAACCAATCTAACAATTAAAATGCTCTCTCATGTTAATCCTCCTGAAACATCAACAAGAAATCCAAGTCCCTTCTCTTGCTTCATCCTGGTATCACTATTCTAACCACAATTAGCTCTTCCTTGTCTAAACACTTTTAATACTTAAAATGTGCACCATTTGCTTAGTGCTTAATGATACCAGACAGTATATGTTATATGTGGATGTCTCTTCTTCTTTTAACTCTGGCCACCATTTGGACCTAAAAATCTTAAAGTAGAATTTTACAGTGAATTGAGACATATTAGTGGGACTGACATTTAGTTAGTAAGTTGCTTTCACAGCTCTTGTCCCCAGTGAAATAGATCAGAATATATCATGTGTAGTAAGGATATCTATTACTTACGAAATTTTTATTTTATGTAGGTGTGCGGATATGTGTTTATTGAACTGCAATGAGTATTTCTTACAGTACTATAATATTTTTAAAAAGCTGGCAAGCAACCATCTTAGTAGACCATGTCTGCTACTTGTTTAAACATTGAGTGTCTAATGAACAATTATAGGGGCACCTGGGTGGCTCAGTCTGTTGAGCGTCCGACTTTGGTTCAGGTCATGACCTCACAGTTCATTGGTTGGAGCCCCATGTCAGGCTCTGTGCTGACAGCCCAGAGCCTGGAACCTGCATCAGGTTCTGTTTCTCCCGCTCTCTGCCCCTCCCCCACTCATACTTGGTCTCAAAAATAAACATTAAAAGAAATCTACCGAACAATTATACATTAAATAAATGCTTAAAATGGGTAGGACAAGAGAATAAATACAACTATGGGAGAATCAGATACATATATGGGAAGCCAAGACTAAAGGACAGAACGGAGACATTGGGAGTATCAGTGAATACATACTAGAAGAGAAAAATGGAGAATGTCAAATTGCCAAGGCCAAATTTCATTTTCAATGCTACCTGGAGTTGGCTTTGATTTGTCACAAGGCTATGTGGCACAATGACTACAATACTTCAGTGAGGACATCTTTGTGGATCACCATAAAACTCAAGTGTAATCTACAGTAGGTTATAACCAGTAAGTTGTACCACCCAGCAATATGAAAGATGGGTTTATTTTTCTTCAATATGTAAGATGGAACATTTGGCATTCTTAATAAAATCCATAAATAGTGTTTTTCTAAATTCATGATTTTCTTATGACCATTTCCTTTCTTGTTCTATTACACAGCCCTGTAGATCTGTATCTGTAGATACAGAATTTGGTATCTACTTTTCACATACATTATGTAAATAAAGCTTTCTATTTTAAAATAAAGATGGCATGTGAATAAACATTGAATAGCTTACAAAACTGAAATGGCACCATCTGTCTACACAACATCATTCTAAAATACATGACATCTTTGTCTACCAAATTTCTCAAACTATATTTTAAATTTCTTATGTAAAGTATCCAAAACAATACAGAGTAATACGAAGCACATTCCATGTGGCAAAGAGTACTGATTGTACACAATTCTTGATTCCTTCCCCATCTTGAAATGGCTTCATGGTGGTGTACCTGCTTACTGACTTTGTGCTTGATTTTGTGACTTGCTCTAACCATTCAATGTGTATTGATATAATGAACCATATCCAACTAGGCTTTTAACATGTGTGTATGGTTTGGCATGCATATATAATCCTTCCCTAAACTATGCAAGTATTACTTCCCGGTTAAACATCAGTCCTGGAATGTGAGACACGTGGAGGAGACATGAACCTACCAACAATCTGAAGCAGAGTTACACCAACCAAGGAGCAGTCCCTTCAATGAAGAACAAATCTTTTGTTCTTGAAGAAAAATCATTGAGATTTTTGATGGTTTGTTAAGCGTAACTTTAGAAAAAATGATTAATAGACTTCACAACTCAAGAGTATCATAATAACCAAATTAAAGTCCTAAAAACAGACCACAAAAATCCATTAGCATTCTTGAAAAGCCTCAATTGTTTTTCAGCATGATTTCCTTAGTATATACACTCTTCTTAATTTATAATCTTGTTGAATATTAACTATGGGAATCACTTTTGACTACTTTCCATTCTCCCTTAATGAATTAAGACCCTTTCTCCTGGCCATTTCCAATGCAATCTGGTGTAATTCATAATTACTTGAATTCAGACATATAACAACCAACAGACTTATTGACTGCCATATGTATTTAATGATGTATTTAATAATGAGCTTGTGTGTATATGTGTATATGTATTTTGAACATCTTCTGGATTTTTGCACTACCATTTTCAAAGAAAAAAATAAAGTTTTGAATCTATTTTCAGAGAACAAAGATAGCTAACATGCAGTTGGAAATGGATAATACACCGGTGAAGCAACTCCTGACTTATTAATGACTAACTCTACTACAAAGGAATATTGTTGGAATCTTTTTCATACGAGAGTGGGACCTTTCTGGATTTGTAGGTAAGGGGATAAAGCACTTAAAGTAGCCCACCCAGCTATCATTTTTTAAAATGCCAAATTTGTCCCTAGGAAGATCTTCAAAAGATAGAATATCACTTATTGTATATTAGTACTGTCACATAGTTAACTAGAAGAACAATGCTTGACCAAGCAACTCTGGTGAAAAAAGTCAAGACAAAGCAGCTTTAAGCATTCATTGTACAAAGTCATAGATATTATAGCTCAATATATCCTTAAATATCATTCTAGGGGCACCTGGGTGGCTCAGTCACTTAAGCATCCAAATCTTGATTTTAGCTCAGGTCATGATGTCAGGGCCCTGAGATCATGCCCTTGTTTGGGTCCACACTGGGCGTGGAGCCTGCTTAAGACTCTCTCTCTCCCTGTCCCTCTACTCCTCCCCTGCTTGCACATGTGTGCTCTTTCTCAAAAAAAAAAAAAAAAAAAAAAAATTCCAGGCCAGGGTCCAAAGGCTAAGATTCTTACTAAAATGAGTATTTTAGTAAAACAAGAGGTATGTGACTTCTGTCATAGATAAGCTCCATGTAATTTTGGAGAATGAAAAACTACATCTAGGGAAATGAAATTACTTGCTCTAGGACACAGCTATTATTTCCAGAGTAAGAACAATGCTAATATTTTATTGGTCCATTTAATCATTACTGTGGAAGGTACACCGACAAACTGTGACTTCACGGGATGGTTCTGCTGCTTCCACAAAAAGTATCATGATTTTGGTTTATGTTTTCTCCTGTGAAAATACATGGAATTTCAGGATTAATACATAGTGTACTGCAGTGAGTTTATCTTCTCAATAAGAACCTTGGGAAAAAGTAATTCACAAGAGCAGTGACTATGGAGATGCTAGGACAACAGAAGGGAGATGATTATATATGGGGAGAAAAACTCTATTAAAGTGTAATTTCTGAGCACACAATTTATCCAAGAACCATAAATGCTTTCAATATTAAAATTACCTTATCTGATTTTTGATAACTGTAATTTTTCTTAAATACTGAATTTTTCTCAATATCAATTACTGACCAACATACATTTGGGACAGAAAGAGGCATGCTATAAGCGTGGGTTTTTTTTTGAAGATTATGTTAAAGGTTAAGTGTTGATGTACACATCACAATAAATAGTTGCTTTATAATATGTGACTTTCTGTACGTATAGTAAGAATGAATAAATACTGAGCTATATCCAATAACATTTTAGATTTCTGAGAAAATAATTTAAAAAATAAAAATAAAATAGTGGTGAATAGGGGCGCCTGGGTGGCTCAGTCAGTTAAGCCTCTGGCCCTTGATTTTGACTCAGGTAATGATCTGATGGTTCATGAGTTCGAGCCCCGCATCCAGCATGGAGGCTGCACTGATAGCGTGGAGCCTACTTGTATTCTCTCTCTCCCTCGTGCCCCCCTCAAAATAAATAAATAAATATTTAAATTAAAAAAAAAAAGACTACAGTAAAGCCCTCCAAAATTACTACCGCTACTTGTCTAAACTCTAATGCCCAGGTCAATTTCTTAATGACAAAGAAAATCTTTTTTTTTTTTTTTTCAACATTTATTTTTGGGACAGAGAGAGACAGAGCATGAACGGGGGAGGGGCAGAGAGAGAGGGAGACACAGAATCGGAAACAGGCTCCAGGCTCTGAGCCATCAGCCCAGAGCCTGATGCGGGGCTCGAACCCACTGACCGCAAGATCGTGACCTGGCTGAAGTCGGACGCTTAACCGACTGCGCCACCTAGGCGCCCCAAAGAAAATCTTTTTGATTAAGTAAAACAGAATTGATACTATAATTCTACTTGGTATATTTTGTTTATTCCATCATTTCAGTGTTTCCCAATTTGGGGACAGAAAGGGTATGAAGCATTTCAACAGGATTTATAACTGATTTTCACTGAAAATATAATGAAGAATGCAGCTTCACCAATTTTCTCTGAAACTGCCCAAAGAGGACACCATTTTCCCCAATATAATGGGGAAGATACCAGCTCAATGTGCTCTACCTACTGCGTCACTACTGTGGTTCATATGGATTTGCTCTGGGTATTCAATTTCCAATCAAGATCAGATGGGAGAATGCTATTATACCCCTCAGGTTACAATCTCCCTGTAAAAAGAACTGAAATCAACTCAATGACCCTAAGAATTCCCTTTCCATCCAGTGGGGCTGAGCTGTCCTATATAAAACATATGCATGTTAGTTAAGCACCAAAAGGAAGGGATCTGGCTCAAGCTTCTCAATTCATATTCTGTACCCACCTGTTCTGTTTTGGTTCCTTTGCCTCACTCCTTGTTTCTACCTTATTTCTCAGCATTTTCAGATCAGTGTTTCAATGAGACACTTTTATTTCAACTTCATCCCTAAAACTCTGGTTAAGATTTCCTCCAGCATCCCTTCTGCAGGCTTCTTGCGAGGTCGTCTCTACTCCCTTGCCAATTGCCTGTAGCTGCAATCCCAAACTGGTAAGTCACCCAAGACTCTGTTTATCTAAGGTCAAGTTAAGACAGCCACCACCTATTTAGTAGAACCTAATTGGAACATAGTTGGGAGGATGTCTGTGCCATCTGAGAAGAGTTAAAATAAGTGTTGGAAAAGACATGTCAATACGGAGATAAGTAAAATACTCCTGCCAAATAGAAGAATTTGAGAAAGATTAACAAAGAGGGATGAGAAAAGCTTTACATAAGCACTGGATGTAGTCTAAGAAACTCACATGCCTTTCAAACCATTTATCACCTTCAAACATTTGCTTCTGGTCTTACAACAAACAAAAAACATTGGCTTCCATACAAATAAACTCTCTCCCCTTATCCTTTCCAACACATGTACTCAAGAAATATGTAGCAATTTTATTTCCCTTCAACAAAAAAGCAGTGATAAATTGGACTGTAGAAATGTTGAGACAGAAAGGCCATGGTAGTTCAAAATGTGCAGGACTGAAGAAAAATCCCCCATGATACTAAGACAAATTTCCCATCGTCCAAGTTCACTTACCCCACTTCCCCACAAGTACCCTATCACATTGATAAGGCACACATCAGAAATATCCAAAGTGGAAATGACCTACTAAAGTAATTATATGAATCACTGACTTTTAGGGTCATCAAAATTAGGTCATCTATAACACACTATTTTTTAAATTTCTATACAGCTTTTAACTGGTGTCAATGAGATCCTGAATGGCACCCATTTACGTGATTTCATGATGCAAGTTAGAAAGGTAGAAGATATGTGTGTGTGGTGGTGGGAGTGGGGTTAAACCACAGACATCACAGCTCCTCCTCTTGATTATATTCTGCTAGAATGATTGGGATGTTCTGGCTAAGAAATACACGGTCTCTAGCCAATGCTTCTATGCAGTATTTTCCACTGTTCCACTTCTGCTAACAAGGACAATTCAAGGGCAAATACTAATTATGATTTTGACACAGTTTCACTTTTGTGTTTAGCTTTGAAAGTAATTCCACAGTATGTCCCAATTCCCTTGTCAGTTTCCTCTACTTTTAATTTCTAATTTAATGAACTAGTGAACTCAGGAAGAGGTTCTGACTTTAAAACTAATTTCCCTTCCCCAAATTTTAGTTGTGTTTTTCAAAAGAACACTTCCAATTAAGATATATTATAAGGAACAAACTTAAGAAAATTTAAAACTCTAAAGAAGACCGTTATAAAAGGGGTTTTAAAAAAATCAGGGGTGCCTGGGGGCTCAGTCGGTTAAGCATCAGATTTCGGCTCAGGTCATGATCTCATGGTTCCTGAGTTCGAGACCCATGTCAGGCTCTGTGCTGACAGCTTAGAGGAGCCTGCTTCAGATTCTGTCTCTCCCTCTCTCTATGCCCCTCCCCCACTCACACTCTCTCTGTCTCTCAAAAGTAATAAATAAACATTTAAAAAAACGTTTTAAATATTCATACATCCATCACTTTAGCCTAAGTAACTACTTACTATTACTAGCTAATATAGACTTTTGAGGTCCAGTTTTCTAAACTACAAAACATATTCATGGAGAAAAGTACCTTATATTCAAGGAAACAATGGCATTTGTCATGGAGATTTTGAGAAATTTGCAAATCTACTCTTTTTAGACCTGGCACGGGTCTTTGATTTATGGGATCATTTCATAGCATGGTGATTTATCTCACAACTAGCTTTTGTTGAGCTGGACATGTGACCTTCAACTCAACAGCAAGTGCATTCACATTCACAAGATTTCCACATTTCTTGGTTCAAGAATGATAAAAAGTAAACAAATTTTAAAAATCTGTTACACATTGAAAGAGAAAGTAAGTCCATAGTACCACAAACCTAATAATTTGAACCCATATCCTACTTACTAACTGCCACATAAGATACTCTGATCATAACAGAAGACCTGAAATTAATACCTTGATATTTTTTCTATGTAGTTTATGAAAAGTAATGACTGAGGCTTGAAGGATTAATTTATGGAAAAGCAGTGACAAACATTAGGAATATTCAAAATTATTATTAAAAAATTTGTTAGTTTTAAAAGTATACACATATAAGGGAAAAATATTCTTAAATTATAAATTAAAAAATATACTCCACTGGTAACCACTAGTGAACACACTAAAATAAGTATAGTTAAAGGAAATTTTCTAACTATAGAAATATGCACAGAGATAATGCAATTATGCACACACATATATAAAACATATTCAGTTTGTTTGTACACGTGTGTGCATTTTTTTTTTAATCATTGTACAATCAATGCAAATAGACCAGAATAGAGACTGTTTTTTGGCCACCCTAGAATCAAACTTAGGGGCAGGTAAGTCCACATATATCCTTTAAATCAAATTTATTAATTTTGTTATACCTCACTAATTTTGAGTCTACTAAACATACTGAAAGTTTCCACTATAATTGGAGATTGATCAATATCTCCTTTTAGTTTGAGCTAGAAAACTATTCTGAGAGTATCTGTGCATAGAACTTCATATTTTTATATCTAATACTATACATTTGTAAGTTTATAGTTAAACATAAAATGTCTAATAAGAATTGAATTTTTATCATTGCATAGTATCTTTTATCACTAATGATGATTTTTGCTTTAATGTCTATTTTGCCTCATAAAATACAGCTAAAAGTGATCTTTTCATGGTTTCCCTTGTTAATACCTGCTTGATGTATTTCTTCCTGTTGTTTTTATTTTCTTTTAAACATCTTTATTGAGGTATTATTGACATTCCATATACTGTTCACATTTAAAGTGTAAATTCTACTTAGGGCAGCAATATGTTTTGGTACAGACCACACGTTTCCTAGAGTCTCTTGTAACTAAGTGTGGTTCTGTGACAAAGTTCTTGACCAATGAACAGTAAGCAAACTGTTGAGGTGGACTCTGAGTAAGCTCTTTATTTAAAAGGAGTACATACAGCTGAAACATGTCTCTTTGCTCACCTTCCCTCCCTTCTGCTACCTGGAATGCATGACATCGTGGTTGTAACTCCAGCAGCAATTTTAACATAAGTGTTAGCAGCATGCAGGAAATAGACAACTTCCGGATTTGTGTTATAAGAGAAATAAGGATCCACTTTGCTTAAACCATTATTATTTGTGGTGTTCTGATAAATGTGGCTGAACCTATATGCACATTTTTAGAAACAGAGTAATTGTGCCTTCACTGTGAAATCTATTTCTCATTTAAAATTTGAGTATGCATTTATTTATTAAATATTATTTTATATTCAATTTAATTTCACCTTTAATTATACTTTATTTAACTAAATACTATGGAGAATTTGCCAGATAGAATTCTACAAGTTTAATTTGAACATTTTTCAAACTTTACTTATTCCTAGTTTCTTGTCTTTACTCTCTTACTTTTCAATCAGTTATTTAAACTCTCTGAATAGCTTTGTTATCTATAAAACAGGGATGATAACTATTTCAGCGGGTTGCCATGAAAATTAAGAGACAAAAATGAACCTAGCTGGCACACAGTGGGTGTTCAGTTAACACCCACCACTATTAGAATCGTCACTGTAGACCTGCTGAAGTCTTTGGTTGGAATTCTTCTGCATAATATGTTAATTTCAGACCCATAAAACAAAACAAATTCTATTTCTTTGTACCACCACAAACAAAATTACCTTGAAAGTACATTGGTTTTTTTAAAAAAATTTTTTTTTCAACGTTTATTTAGTTTTGGGACAGAGAGAGACAGCATGAACGGGGGAGGGGCAGAGAGAGAGGGAGACACAGAATCGGAAACAGGCTCCAGGCTCTGAGCCATCAGCCCAGAGCCTGACGCGGGGCTCGAACTCACAGACCGCGAGATCGTGACCTGGCTGAAGTCGGACGCTTAACCGACTGCGCCACCCAGGCGCCCCGAAAGTACATTGGTTTTATCGATGCTTCTGGCATCGATAAATCATATTTGCTTTTTAAACAGAAATGTTTTCAAGTTTTAATGACAGCTGTTTCATTTAAGGATTAGAAGTAATACTAAAAGCAAAAAGGAAAAGAAAAGTCAGGCTACAAATTCTTAAATTCCACCTGAAATCCTATGTGTGTCCTCTCTTTCAGTTTGACTCCTTCCCTGAACAGAAACCTCTTCTAGAATTCTTCATAACTTTAAATTCAGTTCCATTGCCTTTATTGTCTCAAAAACATCCTTGTAAATAATTTTAAACCTGAATACAACATATATTATATCATGAAAGCAAACATGTATTTTGAATGGATTAATGTAGACCACAATTTTTTCTAACTGAAAAAAAAAATCTATCTGAAAATGATAGAATTTCTACTTCAGTTTTTCACCCATTCCAGATAAAACGGTTATTAGGACATATTGCATTCTTTCTATTGAAATGAAAAGAAAGTTGGAACCATAAGTCAGAAATAAAAATCTTTGCTAACAACTTTGCCTTCAGCAAACCCTCAAAAGCTACAGGGTTAGAAGAGAGTTTTCATTTCAAAGAAAGGAATTGGGAAAGAAAGCATTACACCAGAGAAACCCAATTAAGATTTTGGAGAGTTGAAGAATTTAAGCAACTTCATTCAAGTACCTAAAGAAAATTCTGACAATTCTTTATGCTTAGAACTACATTTAAAATAAAAACCTTAATTATTTAGAACCAACAACTACAGTAAGCACCAAATCTATGAAAGTTCCCTCCTACAGAAGAAAGTCTCCGTGGATTCAAGTAAACACAGAAGAAAAAGACTGCTCTCCATAAATCATAATTAATCAATAAGAAGGATCAGAATACAGAAAATGAACACAATGAAGCATTAGAGTCTCTGAATTAAACTATGGCTTAACTAAGCAACAATTTGATAATTATTTCAAATGTAGTCCTCCGGGCTGATAGGTCAATACCCAAGAAGGTCAAGTTTGAATAGATGCAATTATCCAAATAATTTAAGTAAAAGTCACTCACTGGAATTATTTAAATAATTTGAAAACTTGACTCACATAGGAAGGAAAAAATGAGAGGTTGTTTTTTTTTTTTTGTATCTATGACCAATTATGCCCAAATATATATTTTAATACACTTTTCACTGAACAAATTAGTAAGCAAAGGTCAGATCATAATAACTAAAAATAATAATCTATTTTAGAAACAAAATGTATGGATCAGATAGAAAGTTGGCTTTATTAACACATTAATTCTATAATTTATGGGATTATGTGGTCTTATGAGAGGGTTCTACTGGAGTCTGTTTAAGGGTGTCATACTAATATGTGATACAATACAAAATTCATAGGATTAAGAAATTTTTATTTTTTTAAGTTATTTATTTATTTATTGAGAGACACAGAGAGAGAGAGAGAGAGAGAGAGAGAGAGAGACAGAGAGAACCAGTGGGGGAGGGGCAGAGAGAGAAGGGGACAGAGGACCCAAAGTAGAGTCTGTGCTGACAGCTGAGAGGCCGACAGGGGGCTTGAACCCAGGAACCCTGAGATCATGACCTGAGCCGCAGTCAGAGGTTCAAATGATTGAGTTACGGTGCCCGAGCTTAAAAATCTTTTAGGAGGGACTGGGTGGCTCAGTCAGTTAAGCCTCTGACATCAGCTCAGGTCACGATCTCCCAGTTCACAGCTTCGAGCCCCGAGTCAGAGCTCTGTGCTTGAAAGCTCAGAGTCTGGAGCCTGCTTCAGATTATGTGTCTCCCTCTCTCTAGTTTAATTTCAGTTAATTAACATCCAGTGTTATAGTAGTTTCAGGTGTACAATATAGTGATTTCAACACTTTTCCATATAATACCCAGTGCTGGTCCCAACAAGCGCACTCCTTAATCCCCATCAATTATTTCACCCATTCCCTACCATCTCCCCTCTGATAACCATCAGTTTGTTCTCTGTAATTAAGTCTGTTTCTTGATTTGTTTCTCACTTTTCTTTTTTTGAATGCCCTTGTCTTGTAGCAATTTTCTATATAGGTTTCTTTACTGATACAGGGAGGGTGGGACTGCTCAAAGAAAATCTATCTAAAATATTTTTTCAAAGGCTGCTCTTTTGTCACATTCTCAATTCTAACTCTTCAGAAATAGTTTACAAATCTGTATTTGTCCATTACTTTGTAACCATCTTGAAGGTAAGAGCAAATTCTATTATACTTATTATGACCCCTGGCTATTTTGATCAGGGTTCTACATGGGGTCAATATTCAGTAAATAGTCACACTGGAAAATAACTACACCTAGAGGAGTACATACATCAGAATAAATAATTATTTTCTACATTCTATTACTTTTCCTAATTCTTTCCTCTTCTTACTTTTTATTTCTAAATACCCTATATTTCTGAAGTACGAGCAAGAATTACTTATCAAATTCAGAATGATAGGACATTATTACCTAATTTACAGTACAAATTCAGAATTTATCAATTTTCCAATAACATCCTATATGGTTCTCATTTTTTTCCAAGATGCAATCCTGTATTGTGTATTCCCTTAGTTATCATATCTCTTTTGTCTTTTTTTATTCTGAAACATTTCCACAAATTCTTTCTTAACATTGATATTTTTGAAGAACACTGGCCATTTTGTAAAATCATCTCAATCTACATTTATGTGATATTTTCTTACATTTAGATTCTTTATACGTTTTTGTAGCACTATCACTAACACAATGTTGTGTTATTCTTAGTGTCTCTTTTCCAGAGGCCAATGATGTCAGTTTATCCCAACTATAGTGACATTAACACTAATCACTCATTTAAAATGATGTCTATCTGATTTTTTGACCTGTACAGTGGCATTATTGGCATTTAAAAGGCATTTTGTGATAAGACACTTAAGATTATATCAATAAACTTTCCTCATTAAACTGTCTTCTACTAATCTAAGCCCTTAATTTTTTTAAAAACATCATTCCTTGTATATATAGTATTTTCCCTTCTACAATAAAGGGTTTCTTTCTTTCCTTTTTTATTTTTATTTCTCCCTCTGTCCATCTCTTCTTTCCTTCCATTTCTACCATCATATATTCATGAATTTCTATTTTATTCAACATCTTAGGAAGTATTCAGCCATTATGTCCTTAAATACTCTCTATTCTTTTTCTTCTCTTTTTTCCTTGACTTCACTGAGGCACTATTTACATGTAACATGTATAAGTTTAAGTCGCACAGTGTGATAATTTGATACACAAACTGTGTAATGATTATTGCAATTAGGTTAGTTAAATGCCTCTATCTCATCACATTATTGCCATTTTTTCTTAATATTTATTTATTTTTTTAAGTTTATTTATTTTTGAGAGAGAGAGAAGATAGAGTGTGAGTGAGGGGAGAGGCAGAGAGAGAGAGAGGAAGACACAGAATCTGAAGTTCCAGGCTCTGAGCTGTCAGCACAGAGCCCGATGTGGGGTTCAAACCCATGAACCCTGAGATCATGACCAGAGCCAAAGTTGGATGCTTAACTGACTGAGCCAACCAGGCACACCAATGTTTATTTATTTTTGAGACAGAGAGTGAGAGAGAGAGAGAGAGAGTGAGAGAGAGAGAGAGAGAGTGAGAGAGAGAGAGAGAGAGAGAGATAGCACAAGTGGGGGAGGGGCAGAGCAACAGAGGGAAACACAGAACCTGAAGCAGGGAAGCTAGGGATCTGAAGCTAGGGATCCAATTTCATTCTTATTATGGTAAAAACTAGTGAATATCAAGTTTTCCCAACACCATTTATTGATGAGAACATCTTTCTATCATTGAGTATTATTGGCTCCTTGTCAAATATTAGCTGACCATTCATACACAGGTTTACTTCTGGGCTCTCAATGCCGTTCAATTGGTCTATATGTCAGCTTTGTACTAAGACCATACTATTTTGATTTCTATCAACTTTGAAATCAACTTTGAAATCAGGATGATGTCTCCAGCTTTCTTTTTTTCTTTAGGTCTTCTGTGGTTCCACATCAATTTTAGGATTGTACTTCTATTTTTGTGAAAAATGTCATGAGAATTTGATAGAGATTGCATTAAATCTGTAGATTGTTTTGGGTAGTTAACAATATTAACTTTCTGATCGATGAATATGGGCTATCTTTTCATTTATTTACATCTTTACTCTTATGAAGGCTTTTTAATTTAGTGTATACAGATATTTCACCTTCTTGGATAAAATTCTTCCAAGTATTTTATTTTTTTAATGATATTATATATGGGCCTTTTTATTATATTTCTGATAGTTCATCATTAGGGTATAGAAACACAACTAAACTTTGCATATCGATTTTGTATCCTGCAATCTTATTTAATTTGTATATTGCTTCCAACAGTTTTTTGTTTGAGTCCTTACATGATCAAAATGCGCACACACACACACACACACACACACACACACACACACACATTTACATGGTTGAATCATCTGCAAACAGATCATTGTACTTCTTCCTTTCTGATTTGGCAGCTTTCATATCTTTTTCTCACCTAATTGCTTCCAATGCTATGTTGAATAGGGGTGATGAGAGTGGGAACTTTATCTTGTTCCTGGTCTTAGCAGAAAGCTTTTTAAACTTTCACCATTGGGAATTTTGGATTTTTCATATATGGACTTTATTATGTTCAGGAACATTCCTTCTATACCCAACTTGTTGAGAGTTTTTATGAGAGGATGTTAAATTTTACCAAATGTTTTTTTTTTCTGCATCTATTAAGATGATCATATAATTTCTAACTTTCATTCTATTAATGTGGTATATCACATTTCTTGATTTTCATGTATTACACCACCAAGGGATTCCAGCGGAAAGTCCCCTTGATCTTGGTGTATGAGCCTTTTAATATGCTGTTGAGTTTGGTTTGCTAGTATTTTGCTGACAATTTTTACATCTATCTTCATCAAGATATTGGCCTAGAGCTTTCTTTTCTTGTAGTGTCCTTATTTGGCATCTATATCCGGTTATGCTACCCTTATAAAATGAGGTTAGGAGTGTTTACTCCTCTTTAAATTTTGGAAGAGTTTGAAAATGATTGAGGTTAATTTTCTTTAAATGTTTGGTAGAATGTACCAGTAAAACTATCTGGTCCTGAGTTTTTCTTTGTTGGGAGGTTTTTGATTTACTAATTCAATCTCCTTACTAACAATTAGTTTGTTCAAAATTTCTAGTTAAGACTCAGTCTTGGAAGATTGTGTGTTTGGGACTTTATCCATTTCTTTTAGGTGATCCAATTTGTTGGTGTACAATTGTTCATGGTAGTCTCTTACGATCCTTTGTATTTCTGTGGTATCATTTGTAACGTCTCCTCTTTCATTTCCAATTTGAGTCACCTTTTTTTTCTTTGTTACTGTTGCTAACGATTTGTCAAATTTGTTATTTACAAAAATCAGGAATTCATTTTGTTGATCTTTACTATTGTTTTCTGGTCTAATTTCACCTATTCCTACTCTGATGTTTGTTTCTTTTTCTTCCATCTGCTAACTTTGAGCCACTTTGTTCATCTATTTTTATTTCCTTGAGGTGTAAAACTAGATTGTTTATTCATTATCTGTTTTCTTAGTTTAGGTGGTTATGTAACATGCCCCTTTTATGTAAACGTCCCTCTTAGCATTGTGTTTGCTGCATCCCATTAGTTCGGTATATTATATTTCTATTTTCATTGCCTGAAGATAAACTTTAATTTCCTACTTAATTTCTTCCTTGACCTATTGGTTGTTCAGTAGGGTACTGTTTAATTCCACATATTTGTGAATTTTCTAGTGTCGTCCTGTTACTGATTTCTCGCATCAGACCATTGTGGTTTGAAAAGATACTTGGTATGATTTCAATATTCTTACATTTGCTAAGGCTTGTTTTGTGACCTTACATACTATGTATCTAGAGAATGTTCCATGTATGCTTGGGAAGAATGTGCATTCTGCTGCTATTGGGTAGAATATTCTGTATATGTCTGTTAGGTCCATTTGATCTAATTAGAGTTCAAATCCATTATTTTCTTATTGATTTTGTGACCACATGATCTATTGTTGAAAATGGGGTATTGAAATTCCCCACTATTTTGTCTTGTTGTCTATTTCTCCTTTCAGATCTGTTAGCATGTGCATAACAGTTTTAGGTCCTCCAATATTAGGTGCATATATATTTACAGTTGTGTTATCCTCTTGACATATTGATCTGTTTATAATTCTATAATAACCTTTTTGTCCCCTGTTACAGTCTACTTTTAAGTTTATAGCAACTTCAGTTTGATTGTGTACAAACTCTAAACTTTTACTGCCTTCCCCACATTTAAAATTTTTTATATCAGTATTTCCTTTTTTATTGTCTATCCATTACCAAATCACTGTAGCTATAATTATTTTACTACTCTTGTCTTTTTAATATTTATATGAGAGTTAAGTAACCAACACATCACCATTTATAATATTGGAATATTATGAATCTGACTATATGCTTACCTTTACCAGTGTGTGTGTGTGTGTGTGTGTGTGTGTGTGTGTGTATGTATGTATATGTATTTTTTTCCTTTGACTGGATGATTTCAAATGACCTATCTTCTAGTTCACTGTTTTTGTCCCCCCCTTGGTTAAAAATTGCTGTTGAAGCTCTCTGCTGTTTTTTTGTTGTTGTTGTTGTTTTTTTGTTTTTTTTCAGTTCAATCATTGTATTCTTTAACTTTGGGATCTCCATTTTCTTTTTTTAATGCTTCCTATTATTTCACTGAACTTCTAATTTTATTTATGAATTGTTTTTATAATATCATTTAGTTATCATTATGTATTATAGTTCACTAACTTTAAGAGAATTACTAAGAATTCTTTGTCAGACAGTTCATAGATTTCCATTTCTTTAGGACAAGTCATTGGACTTTTATTAGTTTTCTTTTCTTTTTCTTTCTTCCTTTCTTCCTTCCTAAGTAGGCTCCATGCCCAACGTGAGGCTTGAACTCACAACCCTGAGATCAAGAGTCACATGCTCTACAAACTGAGCCCATCAGAAGCCCCTTTGTTTCCTTTGTTGGTATTTATTCCTTGATTATTCATGATCCTTGTGTCCTTGGGTTGTTGTCTATGCATTTGTTAAAGTAGGCACCTCTTCAGTCTCTACACAGTGGGTTCAAGAGGTAAAGCCCTTCATTAGTCCACCCAGAGATTTGAGGTGAGCCATCTGTTGGCATCCGTGGGTGGGCTTTTGCTAAAGTTATTGTCTGGATAGGCCTGGTGCATGGGTACATGATGGGGGTCTGGGTTCATTGGACAGGCCTGGCACCCAAGTCTGTGGTAATGGGCCTATTATCTATGTGTACATGGGTAAACCTAGATCTTGAATCCAGAGAAGCTATCTATATACCAAGGGCCACTCAGATGGACCTAACATCTGGGCATGCACAGGTCATTCTAGTACCAGGACGGGTCAGGAGCCTAATTTTCTAAGAGCCTTGTGGAAGCTGGGACAATGGAGACCAGTCTAACACAAGTGCAATCCTAAAGCCTGGGTCATGGAATAAGCCTGTAAACTGAGAACTGGGTGACTAACCTGAAGGTTGGGTCTATAGGGGTCTGGCACAGTGGCAGGCTGGGAGCCTGTGTCTGTGGGAGCCAGAATGTAGGGCCATGGAGAATGCAGGGTCTGGTCCTGTGGAGGGTCAGGAGCCTATATCTGAGGGAGTCAGTGAAATCCAGGACCATAAGGCCTGGCCTATTGTTGGAGAATGCCTGGAGTTTGGAGCTGCAGTAGTTGCTGTAACACTGATTCTGGCCAGGAACCTAAGTCCATGGGGCTGATTGCACGCCTGTGGTTACTGCCTACAGCTATGGGAGCTGAAAGGCCATGAGATGTATCAGGATTGGATTTACCCCAGGAGGGGTCTGATGCTGGCTGGGGCTGCTGGAGCTAGTTGATACCTGGCTGGGCAAGGGATCTGGGTTTGTGGAATCCTACCAAGAGCCTGATGTCTTAAAAGCTGTTAGAGGCCATGCAAGGGACCTGGGGCCACAAGAGCTGGCAGACAACTGGGTGAGCCTAGAACCTACGTTTGGAACAGCCCATAGGGAAACACCTAAGGCATCTGTAGTTGACCTAGTGCTTGTGCAGGCTGGCTCTGTGGTTTGCAGTGAAGCTGGACACTCATTTCACTCTCCTTTTCCCACAGGGAAGGTGTCTCTCTCCATGATGGGTAGCCAGGCTTGGGAGAGAGGTAATGGGGGGCAATGTGAATCTATTTTTCCTGCCTTCCTCACTGAAGCTTTTCTTAATTCTGTGCTTCACATAGGTGCTATATTCTCTCAGCTGGTATTTTTAGCTCTTATGAAGGTGTTTTTATGTGTGGATAGTGTTCAAATAAATGTTCTGGGGAGCGGGGTGGGGGCAAACACTAGAAATAACATTGCTGTCATTTTGCAGACATCACTCCCTACTTTTTTTGGGTTTTGTTTGTTTGTTTGTTTTCTCTCTTTTATGCTTTTGCACTTCTATGAGCCTTCATAGATATTTGTTGAAGAAACTTAGAGCTAAGATTTGGGATATTCTGAGTTCAAATAAAAGCTTTCTAATAAAATTATATAAAAATCACTCTTTTCCCACAGAGACAATGGAGACAGTTTAAAAAGGTGGCAGAAAAGCAAGATGTGTGTATATCTGTGAGATATGATATTTAGGGGAAAAAAAAGGTGCTGTGTTTAGCAGTGACAGCCTCAATCTCAATATGCCTTAAAATGGTCATTAATAAAATTAGGCCAATCACACCAACTTTTCAAAACTTTTCTTAGAGAAAGTTCTAGAGCTTTTCTTAGTGAAGCTGTTGGAAATGAGGGAAAAGTGTTTGAAGTGGTTTTGCATTTCAATCAAGATAAAGGAGCAGATACAAGTACTTCATTTCCCAAAGTACACAGACCTGCCCTGGGTAGCTTCCACTGTTGCTATTATTTCTAACTGTATTTTTTTTTTGCAGCAACCACAGTTGCATACCCCTCCAAAGCCACAAGAGAAGAAAGCCATGAAATACTTTTCTGGACCAGATCTCTGACCCTATCTCATTCTCACTCTCTTGCTCCTGCTGCCATAAAGAAGTCCCAGCTTGTGGAAGCTTCTCTAATAGCACACAGGACTTTCACAATTTGGACATACAGAATGTTGGCATTTCACTGGTGTTGAATACTAATTTACCCATAGAAACCATATTTGAAATAGCAAGCTACTACCCTTCATTAATATAATCACAGAAGTTTTGAGAGAGGACTTTGCTAGCCAATATGGGAATGAGATACCTTATAGCACGTTTGCCGAAGTCAAGCCTTTCTTAGTTGCCAGTAACTACCAAATACAGTTTTGGAAAATAAACTGTTATTAGGTTGGCATTCATAGCAGTTTTTTTTTCCTGGAAATTTCTCTAAGACCCTAAGAAGAGTGAATATAAATATTCTGAGAGCTGTGATTATCATCACCCTACCCCATGGACTCATAGTTGTCTCCACTGTTCATACTGTTTGATTCCCTATCCTGTATATGCCCCACAGATACATCTCCATCCCATTTTTCTCCCTTCCCTCTAGACCTTTCTGCTCATAGATCTTGTATGTAGTCCAAGAGTCCAAACTCTTCTATGAGTTTCTCTCCTCAACACAAACTTTAAATTTTAACCTGTCACAAAAAGGAAGATCTGTGTCCCAGTTAAAGATTTATGGTACATAAGCTGTGCAGCAAATTCACTTATTTAAAGTGAAAAGTCTGTCTCACTAAAGTTGGACATTATATATCTATTTTACAAAAGAATTAAACAATGCACACTGCCTGCAAAATCAGACCTTGCCAGGAAGGTGCCTAAGAAAAAGATCTGGATCATGGGATATATTCTAACATGAGCAAGTATTGCATCCAAGGACAATGAGCAGACAGTGAACAGGAAGAAAAAAAATCTAGTGGCTTTGGGAAATACTTAAATACTGAATTCAAAGGTCAAAAGACTATCCTTCTGTTATTCTTTCAACGTTTGATCAGCTAGTGAACATACTTGTTTACTGTCTGGTAACTCACCCGTTGCAAAAATTCAATAAATACAAGATAATCATAGTAATACACAACAGCTATAATCACCATCATTCAGGACTGCTGTATCATTTTTATGAAGCTATTCATTCACCACAGCACCCTTCCTGACCCCAGAGATTTACTGTTCCTCTCCTGGAACCAGATTGACCTTTTTCATGTCAACTAGGCACTTCTTAAGGAAAAAAAGTAAAGTTCCTTTTCTTTGATGATTTGTCCATGGACCTGAATTCTCCTTCTTCTGTAAAGCTTGTTTTAAAAAAAAATGTGTAACTCAAAAGTTGTGCAGTAACTTCTTTCTAAACTCTCAGATCATATCATATAACAACTTGGCTTAAAAACACCAACAAGGCGCGACTGGGTGGCTCAGTCAGTTGAGTGACTGACTTCGGCTCAGGTCATGATCTCACCGTCTGTGAGTTTGAGCCCCGTGTCAGGCTCTGTGCTGACAGCTCAGAGCCTGGAGCCTGCTTCGGATTCTGTGTCTCCCTCTCTCTCTTCCCCTCCCCTGCTCATGCTCTGTTTCTCTCTTTGTCAAAAATAAATAAACATTAAAAAAAAATTTAAAAAACCAACAAAATTTTTTAAGATACTTTTTAGTGTGGCAGGCAATGATTTGACATCAGACTTCACTTTCAACCTCATTTGTCTTAACTTCTCTTTTGAAGCAGCTTACTTACTGAAAATAAGCCACATTTTCCATGTTTGCTGCTCACTGGCTACTATTACTTTGTCTAAGAAGTTTTCTCTTCTTGGAATGCACCATATTTCCCCCTAGATTTTTAAATGCTACCTATTATTGAGGTCCAGCTACAACATCATTATTTACAAAGCTTTTTCTGATCACTTCATATAGACCTAATCAGTTTGAAGTCCCCTGATCATTCACTTCTTTTTCTTTTTCCTTTTTAAATTTATTTACTCTGAGAGAGCATGCACGCATGAGCAGAAGAGAGGCAGAGGGAGAAGTAGAGAGAGAATCCTAAGCAGGCTCTGTGCTCTCAGCTCAACATGGGGCTTGATCTCACAAACTGTGAGATCATGACCTGAGCCCAAATTAAAAGTCAGATGGTTACTACCCAGTAAATGGGTGCTCCCTGTTCACTTCTTTTAATATTTCATTTTTTTCTTAATATTTATTTTTGAGAGAGAGAGAGAGAGAGAGAGAGAAGGAGTATGTGAGCGTGCAAGCAGGTGAGGGGCAAAAAGAGAGAGAGAGAGAGAGAGAGAGAGAGAGAGAGAATCCCAAGCAGGTCTCCTCACAGTCAGTGCAGAGCCCCATGCAGGGCTCGAACTCACAAACAGTGAGGTCATGACCTGAGCCAAAGTCAGACACTTAACCAACTGATCCACTCAGGCACTCCATGCTTTTTACTTCTTACAGTGTATATCAAAACATTAATTAAATAGGAAAGACACACTGTGAGATTCATCTGTATCACTACAGTGCCATTGTACCTGGAAACACTAATTAAAAAATATATATACACCTCCATGCTGATCGCAGCATTATTTCCAATAGTCAAGACATGGAAACAACGCAAATGTCCATCAATGAATAAAGAAAATGTGGCAAAGATATATACAGTGGAATATTATTCAGCCATAAAAAAGTGAAATCTTGCCATTTGTGACATAATGGATTGACTGTAAGGGCATTATATGGAATGAGTAAGTCAGACAGAAAACTATGAATCCTGTATGAGTTCACTCGTAGGATTAAAACAAAACAAAACAAAACAAAAACAAAAACCAAGCTCACGTGTACAGAGAACAGACTGGTGGTTGTCTGAGGTGGGGTATGGGTAAAAGAGGCAAAGGAGATTAAAAGGCACAAATTTCCCTGTTATAAAATGTCATGGGGATGTGATATGATATACAGAATGGTGACTTTAATTAATAATCCTGTATTTACTGTATTGCATATTTAAAACTAACTAGGAGAGTAGATCTTAAAAGTTCTCATCACAAGAAAAAAATTGTAAACTGTGGTGAGACATGTTAACAGGACTTACTGTTGTGATCATTTTGCAACATATACAAATATCGAATTGTTATTTGCCTGCAATTAATACAATGTTATGTCAATTACACCGTAACAAAAACAAAAAGAAATAAAGAGAAACTAATACTAGTGCAAAATTCAGTTTTAAAACCTTATAAGATACATCTGAAATATAAAAAAAAAGTTTTTAGTATTTTTTTAATGTTTTATTTTTATTTCTGAGAGAGAGACAGAGCACAAGTGGGGGAGGGGCAGAGAGAGGGAGACACAGAATTCGAAGCAGGCTCCAGGCCCTGAGCTGTCAGCACAGAGCCCGATGACGGGCTCAAACTCAGGAACTGCGAGATCATGACCTGTGCCAAAGTCAGATGCTTAACTGACTGAGCCATCCAGGTGCCCCTCATTAAGAAACT
This sequence comes from Lynx rufus, assembly GCF_022079265.1. Lineage (NCBI taxonomy): Eukaryota > Metazoa > Chordata > Mammalia > Carnivora > Felidae > Lynx > Lynx rufus. The sequence continues at coordinate 99,640,539 of NW_025814834.1, read as the reverse complement.
TTTAAAACTGTCATGAGAATCATTCCATTATTCCTATTATGACTGAGTTTTACAAGAGAAAAAACTTACCATGTATTAATATGGCAAGTATTCCTATTCCATCACAGAACTTTTAGAACTCTGTGAAATAAAATCTGAAAGCGGAGGTAAAGAGAGAGGGTCTTGCGATACAGATGGGAGGAAATAGCATATACAGATGATACTGAAAGACATAGGTTTGAACTGCATGGAACCACTTATGCATGGACTTTGTTTCATTAAATATAGGCATAGCACTGTAAATGTATTTTTCTATTCCTTATAATTTTGTTATTAACATTTTCTTTTCTCTAGCTGCCTTTACTGTAAGAATCCCGTATATGATTCATAAACCTACAAAATATGGTTAATTGACTGATTATGTTATTGATAAGGCTACCCGTCAATAGTACGCTATTAGTAGGTAAATTTTTGCCAAGTTGAAAGTTATGCTCAGATTTTCAACTGTGCAGAGGTCAGTGCCCCAAACCCTGTTGTTCAAAGATCAACTTGCTATAAAATCTATGCTAATACTTTATTTTAATCCCACTAAAATGTATTCAGAGTTGTCACAATGAAAGGTTTAAATACACAGCTATGCAAGATTTTATATTTATCACTCCAGCTTTTAAATACAATGCATTCTCATGGGGCGCCTGGGTGGCACAGTCGGTTAAGCATCCGACTTCAGCCAGGTCACGATCTCGCGGTCCGTGAGTTCGAGCCCCGCATCGGGCTCTGGGCTGATGGCTCGGAGCCTGGAGCCTGTTTCCGATTCTGTGTCTCCCTCTCTCTCTGCCCCTCCCCCGTTCATGCTCTGTCTCTCTCTGTCCCAAAAATAAATAAAAACGTTGAAAAAAAATTAAAAAAAAAATACAATGCATTCTCTCTCACACTATCATTTTACAAGTTGTTCACAACTATTACTTTGAATCATTAAGAAATATTTATACCACCAGGCCAAACAATTTGCCACATACAAAAGTGTTTTAATTATGTAAGCTATTTGTTATGGCTTTAAATTCTAACTTCTCCATTGCAATTCTTTTTTTTTTTTTAACGTTTATTTATTTTTGAGACAGAGAGAGACAGAGCATGAACAGGGGAGGGGCAGAGAGAGAGGGGGACACAGAATCTGAAACAGGCTCCAGGCCCAGCTGTCAGCACAGAGCCCGACGCGGGGCTCTAACTCACGGACCGTGAGATTGTGACCTGAGCCTAAGTCGGACGCTCAACCGACTGAGCCACCCAGGCTCCCTCCATTGCAATTCTTATAATGCTAGACACATTCTTTTAAAGTTTATTTATTTATTTGTTTGTCTACTTATTGAGAGACAGAGAGAGAGAGACAGAGAGAATGCAAGCAGGGGAGGGGTAGAGACAGAGGGAGAGAGAGAGAATCCAAAGCAGGCTCCTAATTGTCAGTGCTGAATCCAATGCAGGGCTCAAACTCATAAACCATGAGATCGTGACCACAGCAGAAACCAAGAGGCAGACACTTAACCGACTGAGCCACCTAGGCATCCCCAGAGACACTTTTTCTTTTTTTTTTCCAGAAACATTTTTATATTACTTTCATATTGGCAAAAAAAAAAAAAAAATTTCTATCAATATGGCTTAATTTATAGCAATTGTGGAAGTGATTTTAAAAGACCTGTGTATCATACTGGACATTCATATATATAACTAATATAGTTATTTACATATTGATAGATTGACAAGGCTTTATTTTCAGTTTTGATACCATTAGCAATAATCACGCCTCAGATAAACCTCATTTGCTACGATACTGCCACTGCGCAAAGCTTCAGTTCTGATACTAAAGCACATAAAAATAAATTCACAGAATTATTTTTTAATATCAAATGGGCTTTTAATCTATTTATTGTATGGCATTCAGTTTCTTACTTCAAAATGCCACTTTCGATAGATTAGTAAGGAGCCAACACATTAAAGACTTGAATCTTAAAATATTTTCTTAAAACTAATTTTGAATTTCAAAATAATAAGACAGATACTATAAGTAGTAAACCAAACTCGAGTATTATCTTGATCCATAGATTATCCACTTTAGCCAACACATTTAACTACTTTTTGCACAAATCCTCATCCAGCCAAGCATAGCTATTGTTCAAAAACACCACCTAATATTTTTCTTACTGCCCACAAGCATTCTCTGGTGACTACGAGGAGAGAAGTAGGTAAAGAAAAAAAATAAGAAGGGAAAAAAGAAGAGAGGTCAACATTTGAGCTAATAGATTTTTTTATATAAATTTGGATAAATCAAATACTTGATGGTGGCATGGGTTATGGCCTTTTAACTTACGTATATTGTTTTCCATAGCTGCCATTTAACTAAGTCAAAGATTATGATGAGATTTTTCACTCATCTTCTGTTATCAAAACGTAACTCTTTACCAGGTGACCAGTTTTACAGTTTCTGTTACTATAGTACATATAAAAAAATATATAATTACATGAAAATCTGAGGAAATAAAAATATATTTTTTGCTAAACCTTACTTTTTTTATGTTGTTTTGTTTTAACCTAAGCATAGTTTTATTTTCAGACTTTAACAGAACTACCAGGCTTTATAAGTTTAGTCACTAAGATGTTCTATCACTAGGATTAATGTGTGTAATTGATCTTATACCAAAACTGGTACTAAAAATAGGAGGCTGCCACTATTGTAATAGAAATAGTTGTCACCTGCTTAGCAATAAGGCATTCTGGTGCCAAGAAACTAATACTAAAGGCTGTCAAGATGATTTTCCATATATTACTAAGGCAAAACATTGGTAAAAACTCTTACCTGCAGTAAATTGGAAGTCAAAATATATGCCCAGTAGTTAGTACAACACAAAAAAACATTACGTACATACACACACACTCTCATATGTGTATGCATGCATATATATATGAATATACGTATGTATATATGTATTATAATTTATGTGAAAAACAGTAAGTCCATGTGAAGCTATAGAAACGTCACCAAATACCATTAAGGATTTACATAATAAATATTAATAATAATTTTCTATTAAATATTGTCCCTTCAAGTTTGTCTTACGTGTCTTACTTTCTTTTAACTGTTTAAAATTATACATCCATGTGTTGTCTACCTCATAGTAGTCCCTGGGATAGTAATAACAGTCAATGAGCCTCATAATTTCAAAGGAATCTCTTGTGAATATATTAAAATTTTTATGACAACTTTAGGACCAGAACTTCCCTGCTTTCAAGATAAAATTTGAGGCACAGAAGGATTAGCTGATCTGATGGAAGTCGAACAGTTAACAGATAGATGAAATGTAAGTCAGGACAGTCCTATTCCAAAATATCAAGTGTTCCTATATAATAGGAAACCAAATAAGTCTAATGAAAAGTCAGTGAAGCTGGAAGTGGCTTGGCTGATGGCAGAAGGCTAGCTTGGATATACCTTTCATTATGGTGCCAGGACTACAGAATTCACAGGACAAACATCACCAGTGCTGATGGGGAGGAGAGGGAGTTCAATGAGCTCTTGCTGATTCACTGCTAATCACAATATCTAAGAACATATTTATGAGTAACTGTATTACTATTTTATATCAATAATCTGCACAAAGCAAGATTCTGAGGATGTCAGATGAGGTGGGTTGTGTTCTTTCAATAAAAAGAAAAAAGACAGTGGAAATTTGCAGCTACCAAGGATAATCAAAATATTAAAATCTAGCAAAATGTTTAAATATGCAGTTCATAAAAAGTCTTAGAGATACTAGAAAAACTGCTCATTTTAGCTCATTTGCTATGAAAAGTTGTTACTATCATTATGTTCTCTGTTGTATCATAATAAGCTTTAAAGATAGAGAAGCAATCTGGTATTTAGCTCAGGATTTTCTAGTTATTAGCTATATTACTGAAGGTTAAATTGTAGTTATTTCGGCTCTATTCATACATAAGATTTTTGTGAAAATTGCATTTGAGTCCATAGGGAGTAGTCAGTAAAGACCTTAGCTTCACAGTAGGAAGGCAGGAAAGTTTTATTATTATTGTGGTGGCTGTGGGACATCTCAATCGGTTAAGCATCAGACTCCTGATTTCAGGTCAGGTCATGAACTCAGGGTTCCTGAGTTGGAACTCCATGCTGGGCTCTGTGCTGACAGTGTGAAGCCTGTTTGGGATTCTCTGTCTCCCCACACCCCCACCCCCCATCTCTCTGCCCCACCCTCACTCATTCACTATCTCTTTCTTTAAAAAATACATAAATGAACTTAAATTATTGTGGTGGTTGTTGCTAGATGCTATACATTAAGGGGTTGTGAGGGAAACAATGAGATTTTTATTTTGAACTCAAGTTGTTCAAGTAAAATCCTAAAATCAAGAATATAGATGTAATGCGCTTTCCTAAAATTCTTAACTCATTATAACACTAAGATGTTACTGTTGTTTTTGTTAATAGGGAAAGCTAACTTAATCTACCTTCCATGACAATGGATATCCAATGAGTTGACCAGCTTATTCTGCATAACACCTAATAAGTGCCTGATGCAAATCAACCTATCTCTTACAGATTCAAGTTAAAAATTCAAAACTTACTTTTCAATCATCAGAGTAGAAGAGTCATTGGATGGGAGAAGGCCAGAATGGCACAATGGTTTCAATTTTGATGTCACTCACAACTGATTGCTGATGGGTGGCTTACGTGCTGTTTATGAAGGATTCCACTGGAAAGACTGCTATGATCTGTTAGTAAAGTCTGCCGTAGAAATGAGAGCAAATGAGAGCCCCTGACACTTGCTTAGGGAGTTATTACTAATACAAACACGTTGCCTGGAAATAAGAGGACCAGGGAAATCACTTGGTTGAAGGATTAGCTGATCCTCTTCATTATTCATCTTCCTCTTCATTATTACTAAACAACTACAAGATTCTGACCAGATGTCTGAAAAGGTATCTACTATTAACTAGCAAAGGGCACCTGCACACTAGCACACACCCAGAGGATATTCTTGAGAACGTGGGTTGAAAGCTCTACCAGCATGTTAGATCAGTAAGAAACTTCTTGAATCTTTTTAATTGTATTTGTAAAAAAAAATGATAATATTTATCTCAAAATACTGTTTTGAGGATTTAACAAGAATGTTTAGCATCGTGTCAGGCAAATACACTTGATAGACCTTTACAACTGTCATCACGGACACTGACAAAGAACTTTGAGAGTGTGTGTGTATAAAAGGGGGAACGCATATAGGTTTTGTTTTGGTTGTTTTTGTGTGTGTGTGTGTGTACTCCTTTGCCAAGAGAAAAGCTTTAATTTTAGTTTTGAGATAAGGAATGATAGTTGGCGCTTAGCAATTTAAACAATTCAGTGAGAAACTACCCATGAGACCAAACCAAGCACTGACAAAGCCATCCCACAAAATGTACTTCTTGGGGTCACAGCATTACATTTCAACTTTAGGATAAACTGGGGCACTCAGAAACTGGCATCCTATCCTTGGCTTTGAAATAATCAAGTAAGGCAACTTGATGTTAAAATGGAATTGCAATGCTTTAAATGAGTCTGTACCAGACAGTATCCCTCCATCTATGGATTCTTGCTTTTGCAAATTGGAAACCAGAGACCCACACCCCAATAACTCAAATGATAAATACTTAAAGAATGATTGAGGCAAAGTCTTTATTACTATTTTTCCTGTCCAGATCATTACGTCTACTCTCCTTCACTCTTGGTATCCAGAGGGTTTTATGTGCCCCTGTGAACCATTTTCCAGCCCATATTATTCTTACAAAGAGAAGTCTGTTTTCTGAACTTCCCCTTGCACAGGGGTTTTCTGGAGCAATTTGCCTTTCCCTGTGGATATCTGAGAGGTCACACTGAGAATAAAATTAGCAAGTATACAATAAAAGCTAACAAAAAAAAAAGAAAGTTGAAAAGAAAAACCTAAGCATTTTCATGTTAAATGAGAGAGAGGTAGAGAAAGGCTAATAGAGTTTAAAGATCATGTTCTCATCCCAGAGAAAGCCTAAATCTACCCTTCAAGGCAATAGGGAGATGCCAGTTTAAACTTCAGAGCAAGAGCTGACTTTTATGTCAAGGTCATATTTCCAGGATGAGCAACTTCTAGAATCAAGAAAGCCCTGGCAGAAGTAAAAAGACTACTAAAATACAAGGGTGCATGAGTGAGTTCGTGTACTGTCTAGGGTCTGATAAAGATCTGAAATAGTGCTTACTCTGTACGAGTAAGAGTGGGTAATTTATTCATTTATATGTTTCAAAAATAGTTCCAGAGTATACATTATTGTCACATTCAGGGAAAACAATAAAATTGTATTAATAAACATAAGTACACATACACACACCCAGCCACCCACCAATCAAAGTGGCCATGATGAGCACATGCCATGACATACCGCTGCTCTTTTCCTTGCTCTAAATGTTCCCCAGTAGTGCAGGGATCACAGCAGAGAAAACTACTGCAGATTAAGATTCTAAAATTTTCAGGGCAAATTTTACAAAGGTCCAGCTGTTGATCTGAGAATCCATTGTATCAGGGAGAGAAAGGCCAACATGTTTATTAGTCTTTACCTTCTACAGCCTTGTTTTATAAGCTATGGAACTTGATCCATTCAAAGGTTATCTAATCAGGTTAGTGGGTCATGAAATAAATGTCTGGAAAACTGATAGGAATGAATGAACTGATAAGAATGAATGAAAACTGATAGAAACCAAAATTATAGTGCAGGGTATGTAGTACAGAAAAGTATTAGTTTTTTATTATTTATTTATTTTGAGAGAGAGAGAGAGAGAGGGAGAGGAAGAGAGAGAGAGAGAGAGAGAAAGAGAACTTGTGCACAAGGGTGCATGCATGTGGAGGAGGGGCAGAGAGAGAGGGAGAGAGAGAGAATCTCAAGCAGGCTCCACACTGTGAGCTCAGAGTCCTACACAGGGCTCAGTCTCACAAACTGTGAGATCACGGCCTGAGCTGTAATCAAGAATTGTATGCTTAGCTGACTGAGCCACTCAGGCCCCCTAGGAAAGTATTAGGTTTAAAAAAAATTATTTCAGAGGTCTGTGTGCATAGAAGACAGGGATAGAGGCAGATAATTTAATTATGATGCATAATGCATTTCCTACTTTGGCCCAGAGATAAAAATGATAAATACTGATCTGGATAATAAAGCTGAGGAATGACTGAATTTGGAAAAAAAAAAAAAACAAACAAACCAGCCATTTCTCCAACTCCATCCCATCACTAGAATTCAACCCTTGCTTTAAGGTTGAAGTAACATGAAAGCATTTCCCCCATTCCTTTCACTAAACTTCTTACTGATTTGTGGATTACCTTACATCTCATGTCTGAAATTTTGTTTCAAAGCCACCTGTTACCGTTGTGGCAGGAGAAGGATCAAGAGAGAGACAGAAGAACAAAGACAGGGTATATGTGTGTGGGGTAGAGAAAAGGAGAGCCTGTGTTCCCACATTGGGTGTGGAAAGATATATGAGTTTTGCCTGAGTCAGAGGATGCTATAGAAGTTACGTGGAGATTAGGATCCTATGCACACCCACAAGAGGGTTGCAAACTGGGGAAAGGTTCCCATCTGTGGCAGGCTCTGCTGGGACTTGCTCTTGGCAGAAACAGTCTCTATGCCAGGAAACCCTAGAGGGGATGCCCAAAGTCTCTAAGAGCTATCAAATGTACTGTCAGAGGGAACTCACATTGAAATGTTCCCTATAAAATAGAACACCAGAAGGGAAAGTAGGGAACAGAGGAAGCGGGTGGGGAAATAACAGACTTCGGCAACCCAAAAGATGCCTATGCAGTCAGGTCTAGCCTGTACTGGGTTGGAAGGGACAGAACTAAGAATCATATTCGGGGCTGTATCTTTAGATGACGTCCTAGAAGCAGGTCTTTTAAAAATGAGATTCTTTATATAACAAAATGTGCCTGAAATATGGAATCAGACCGGTTTCTTTCAGAAAGCACAGTGGAAGCAGTTACTGGAGAAAATAATACCACCTGTCTAACTGCAGTTGAATTGCACATAGACAAATGTCACACACACACACAAGCACATACACACACGTGGTCTAACACAATTATAACCCTTGATCTTGTTTGGAAGATCACCTTTGATTTTGTATTACAGAATAAATTCTTTCATTGTAAGCCTTTAAGATATGTCAAGATAGTCATATCTTACTGCCTTTGCCATTTTAAGTTCATTAAAAAAAAAAAAAAAAAAAAGTTAGGGGCGCCTGGGTGGCGCAGTCGGTTAAGCGTCCGACTTCAGCCAGGTCACGATCTCGCGGTCCGTGAGTTCGAGCCCCGCGTCAGGCTCTGGGCTGATGGCTCAGAGCCTGGAGCCTGTTTCCGATTCTGTGTCTCCCTCTCTCTCTGCCCCTCCTCCGTTCATGCTCTGTCTCTCTCTGTCCCAAAAATAAATTAAAAAAAAGTTGAAAAAAAAATTTAAAAAAAAAAAGGTAATTTACAGCCAATATTAAGATGATCATGGACACTTTCAATAAAGTTAGTAAGTGTCTCTATTTATGACCCAGCTCTAGTCCCTAACAGCTAGTGTAACAAATTAAGTTACTTAACTTTTTTGGGTCTCAAATTGCTCTGTATTTAAAATGGAGTTAAGAAACCTACATCTCAGTGTGGTTGTTCTAAGGATATCCAATGATATATGCATAACATTCTTAATAAGGCTGGTACACATTAACTACTGAACCAGCAGCTGTTATTATGATTATTGGGAAATATTAATGCTGTACAGATTAAGAGCTCAAAATGAGTGTATTCACTGAATTCAATATGCATTTTAGGGAGCTTGTCATGTGCAGTGATTATGAAAAGGAATAAAATTGGCTCATTTGCCTTGTGTGAGGATACAGTAGAAAATACACTCACAATGTCAGAATTTCTTTCATAACAGTGGCCACATGACCATTGTACACATGTGCAGAGGAGGAAGAGAATATATAACACTGGGGAAGCCATAAAAGGCTTCAGGGAGTCTGTGAAATCAAACCTGGGTATTGAATTATGTGCAAACTCAAAGCAAAGGGTCAGTTGATACATCATCAGCAAAATAATCAGAAAAGGGACAACATGACACTTTTGGGGATGAGCCTGCCATATAAGTACCCACAGATTAACTCAAGTGCCTTCGTCCCTAGACTCAACATATTATGTATATTCATAGCTCATAAAAAGCTCTGTTGCTGTTGTTTTTCTAAATAAAAAATGCAAGCCAAGAAAACTTCTATTAAGAGTAACTATGTTAAGTCAAGTCTTCAAGAGCTGAAACCACACTTTTAATATTGCCTCCCAAAGGTAAGGAGTTCAGTGGTGCTGAAGTAAAGGGACACAGGCTAGAAAGTTGGGCCAGGGTTCTTTAATACTAAGGCAGAAAGTGTGACTCTGTCCAATGAGTGCCAATGACACTGATTTAGGACAACAACAACAAAAATAGATTAGGCATTACAAAGACTGTGTCCACCAAAGCATTTTCTCTTGATTAGGCAGAGTGAGAAAGACTGGAAGGGCCCATGCGGATGCACACGTAGGACTCTAAGGCCTGCAACTTTAGTGAGCATGAAAATCATACACAAAATTTGTACAAATCTAAAGGTCCTGTCCATATGAGCTTGGGCTTCTGTGTGCATTAACTCTCCAGATGACGCTTACAGCCACCAAAGTATGAGAACCACTGGTCTGACAAGAGGTAGGGTGGGAATGACCTACAGTAATGGCTCTGGGGGTATGAGGAGAGAGCAAGAGGAGAATTACAGAAAAAAAAGTGAACCAAGAGGCCAGATTTACTTAATATGTCTCTACTTCTTGAATGAAAGAGTTTGTTCCAAACAAAAATACAGAACATTATATCTGGTGATTTTCATTGTATCTTAGTGATGCAATAAGGAATAGGAAAAGTTCATCAGAACTGAGAGTTGGAGCTCTTATAACCTTGGAACTCTTCTGTTCACTAACTACTCAAGAGAGAGGTTTTGTTTTGTCTTTTGTTTTTTGTTTGTTTTTGTTTTTTTTCCAGAAGAATGAGGTGTTTTATTAGGCTCTTTTCTAAACTCCCTTCTAGTTCTAAATCAACATATAACTTGTAATAAAACTTAAATATTAATATGAATTGCAGTATAAATGAGGTACTTGAAATTCTTCATGGGAATATGTGAGGAGTAATAACAACAAAAATATTAGAAATATGTGTGTCATAGGACAGGCAAACTCATTTGTAAGTAGAAAGCATGTTACTATATTTTCACATAGATTTAATAAAGGTAAAAAATATGCATTCTTGTTTTAAGCTACTGAGTTTAGAGTTACTTCTCTGTAATTTTTCAATGTTTCTTTATTTATTTTATCTATCTATCTATCTATCTATCTATCTATCTATCTATCATCTATTTATTTCTCATGAACCATAAGATCATGACCTGAGCCGAAATCACCACCCAGGTGCCCCACTTTTCTGTATTTCATAAACTTAGATTGCTAATTATATGCAAGTAATTTATTTTTTAGTCTACACACCCATGCAACTTTTCTACTGCAGAATTTTAAATGTCTCAGTTTTAATTCTACTTGAAACACGGTTGTATATAGGCTAATAAAAGTAGAGAACTCCCAGGAAGTGAGTTCAAATAATAAATTACAGTTTTCATCCTTTTTTTTTAATGTTTGGAATACTGAATCATCTTTCTCATCCCACACTCCATAGCGTCAGCTTGCTTCTCCCAACTCAGTTAATTAAATTTTAACTAATTTTCATCTCACTTTTAAAACTTTCAGGTTAAGTCATTAGTTCTCAATCCTTGAGTCTGAGTGTACAGACATTAGAGATTGAAATAAGTACTCATTGTATTTCTTTTCCAGCAAACCATAAGCAGTGTTAGAGCACTGCAGAGTTTTCTCCTCATAGTCTTTATATGTCTATAGTTTCACATTTTTTACATTTTGATACCAAAAATGTATCCCCCAAAAAGTACAACCAATAAAGTGTTACCAGACCTTGAGGATTTCAACATAATCTCTTCTAATATGATTCATTTTTCATTAAATGTAATACTAAAATGTAAATGTTTACAATAATATAATAAGTTTATAAAGCTCCCTCTTTCCAGAGACTAAAACAATGAGAGTTTATTAGAAAAATCCTTAAAAAAAAGTACACAAAATTATATTTAGAATGCTGATAGAATGGTAAGTGCTCATGATAGGAACACTACCTACAAAAAAACAAAACAAAACAAAACAAAACAAAACAAAACAAAAAACATAAAATGGCTGAGGAAATTGTGGTATATCCATACACTGGGATGCTATTCAGCACCAAAACTAAAGGACTATTGATACATACAACACCATGAATGAAAATCAAATGCATTATATTAAGTAAAGAAGCCTATGTATTGTATGATTTTATTTTTATGACAACCTGGAAAGGGCAAAACTATAGACAAAAACATGTCAGTTCCTATGAAGAACTGATAATCAAGGAAGGTGACCAAAGAGGGCCCACACAGAGTTTTGGGGAACTCTTCTATATTTTAATTGTGATATGCATCTGACAAACGTGAGAACTGTTCACTATCAGGAATGAACTTTGCTGTATGTAAATTACATCTCAATAAACTTGACAAAAGGAAAAAAGTTTGAATTCCAAATGGAAGAATCAGCAAATTTCTTTACTGCAAGAGAATTATTTCTAAATGATTTCATGTGCTCTGAAACCTAACCTCACTCTGGTAAATAATTTTTTGCCAAAAATTGTTTTCTGCTAAAAATCATCTGTACTGAAATGAAAAATACAATTTAATTCCTTAAATTCCTAGAATCTTACATCTTCACATAACTCAGATTATCCAGAACATATTTTATGTAACTTGAGAAAAAGGATGTCTATCATACTTCAGATAGAACTTTAAACAACAATTTAAAATTTAATCTTTAGAAGATCAATCCCATCCACCTGTTTTGACGGCATAATAAAGCAAGATGTAGAGTTTCCCCGCATTCAGAGAATATAAGAATGTCCTGGGAACATGGCTATTTATATGGAGTTTCCAACTTTTAATATAAATATGAAATGTGCTTTGCTATCCATAGTCAATATTTATGTGTTCTGGTTTGGTGATTTCTTGTTATGTTTTGACTTACTTGAAATTTGTAGTTCTATAGACAGGAACACATCCATTATGCCACATGGATAGCTTAAACTATTACAATTGGCTATACAAAGGTAACTCCATTAACAAGCAAAATCTGAGGTCCAATTAAGTAATTTCAAACAGCAACTTTTGCTCTGAAATCAATTTCCTCCTCCAAGATATTTAATTAAATTGTGCTTACTCTAACCACTATTGGAAATACTAAATTGATACAACAGTTATAAGTAATCAAAATGAGCATTTTAATAAACTCTGTTAGAGATAGAAGTGTTCAGTGAAGTTCATTTGAAAAGCATTAAGTATTTCATAGCCAAATACGATTACTTAACACAATATTACATTGACATTTTGAAGATTTTGTTCATGCTTGTTAAGTTTTGTTTTGCTATGGGAGAGTGACAGTATATTTTAAAGTATTAAATTTAAAAATATGGGTTTACTATGTCTGATATTATTTTCATGAAAATATAGTAGAGAACCACATGATGACTAAGTGGCAGCTTTTCTGACTCAAAACAGAAACAGAAGGTCTCATTGCCTTCCTTTTCTCACAGTGTCTTTGCAGAAATGTGTCAAATGCAACATAACAGCTTGGCATATATTCACACATATATACAACTCACAAAGATATATATCTAGAGCTGTTAAGTAATTAAGTTTCTTAGTAAAGAATGCACCAAATAGTGCATGATAAACACACTGTGACAGAAAATACTACTTAGTGAGTCTAGCTCACCCACTACCAGAATTTGCTCACTTCATCATGACAACTAAATCTGCACACCAGCAAATGACAACAGCATTCTAAGTGACAGGATGCTTATCATATACACTCTGTCAAAGAGTAAGTGAAACTGAATGCAAGCTTTGTTGATGAGTTCTGCCAACAGCTTGCATTGCTGTCAGGTGACATATTTGACAGAGAGAGTTTGGATGGAGATGATACTATCAGAGAGTCAGAGGAAATGGTCATCAGCCAAGTGGAACATGTACTGCAAAAGAATGAGATAAGAAAAGCCTCTTAAATCCAGACATGAAACCCTGGGTCCATTCTTGAACTCTCACCTTTACCCTTTGCAGGATGTACAATGATATTTATTCTATCATTATAAGTTTTAACTTTTTTCCTTAATATTTTTTAAACTTCATTTACCTAGATGAAATATATAAATTCCTGAAAACATTCATTCTTTCTTCAGAAAGAAATATAAAATCAGAGCGGACCAATTACTAGCAAGGAGATTGAATCAGTAATTAAAAATATCCCAACAATGAGAAGACCAGGACCAAATGGCTTCACTGGTGAATTGCAGCAAACATTTAAAGAAGACTTAATACCAAAACTTCTCAAACTCTCCCATGAAAAATAAGAGGAGGGAATATTTCCAAACTCATTTTATGAGGCCAGTATTACCGTGATATCAAGCAGATAAGGACACTACAAGGAAAGAAAACCACAAGCCAACATCCCTAATGAGCACAGATGCAAAATTCTCACAAAAATATTCAAACAATATTGGATATTACATTAAAAGGATCATATACAATGATCAAGTGGGATTAATTTCTGGGATGCAAGGATGGTTCAACATATGAAAATCAATAAATGTGATACACCACATTAACAAAAGATAAAAATCATGTGGTCACCTCAACAGATACAGAAAAAATATTTGATGAAATTCAACATCACTTTGTGATAAAGACACTAAAACAAATTGGGTATAGAAGAAACATACCTCTATACAATAAAGCCCATAAATGACAAGCCCACAAATCGGCATCATACTCAAGGGTGAAAATTGAAAACTTTTCCTCTAAGATTCAGAAAAAGACAAAGATTCCTACTCTTGCCACTTTTATTCAAAATAGTCCTGGAAACCATAGCCAGAGCAAGTAAACCAAGAAAAATAAATAAAAGGCATTCAAAACAGAAGGAATAAGTATAATTTTTTGTTACAGGTGATATGACATTGCATGTAGAAAATGCTAAAAACTCCACCAAAAAATTGTTAGACTAATAAATGAATTCAGAAAAGTTGCCTGATACAAAATTAACAAACAAAATACATTTACATTTCTTCTTTTTGACATGTCTATTTAGTTAGAGAGAGTAAGAGAGAATGAATTAGGGAGGGGCAGAGAGAGAAGGAAAGAGAATCCCAAGCAGGTTCCATGCTCAGCATACAGCCTGACGCAGGGCTCAATCTCATGACTGTGAGTTAATGACCTGAGCCAAAATCAAGAGTCAGACACTCAACCAACTGAGCCATCCAGGTACCCCCATTTACCTTTCTGTGCACTAACAATGAACAAACAAAAACAGAAATTGGAAAAAGAATCCCATTTACAATAGCATCAAATATAATACAATGTTTACAATAACTTTAACCAAACAGGAAAATCTGTACACTGAAAATCACAAGGCATTGATGAGAGAATTGAAGAAGACACAAATAAGTGGAAAGATATTCCATGCTCAAGAACTGGAAGAACCAATGTTAAAAATACTGGGGCACCTGGCTGACTTAGTTGGCAGAGCATGTGACTCTTAATTTCATGATCATGAGTTGAGCCCCATGTTGGGTGGGGAACCTACTTAAAAATAATGTCTGTACTACCTAAAACAATCAAGAGGTTCAATGCAAGCTCTATCAAAATTTTGATGGCATTTTTTTTTACAGAAATAAAAAAACAACTGTCCTAAGGTTTGAGTGAAAGCAAAAAAGACCACAAATACCCAAAGCAATATTGATAAAGAACAAAGCTGGAAGCGTCACACTTCCTAATTTCAAACTATATTACAAGCTATGATAATCATAATAGTATGCTATGGGGAGTCTGGGAGGCTCAGTCAGTTAAGCATCTGTCCCTTTTGACTCAGCTCATGATCGTGCAGTTCATGAGTTCCAGCCCTGCATGTGGCTCCACATTGACAATAAATAAACTTTCAAAAAACAAAAAATAGTATGCTAGACACAAAAATCGATAGAAAAGAAATAGCACAAAAAGAACCCATGTATTTATGCTCAATTAATTTTCAACAAAGGAGCTGAAAATATACAATAGGAAAAGTATAGTCTCTTCAATGAATTGTGTTAGGAAAACACAAGAGCCACAAGCAAAAAAATGAAAATGGACCACCATCTTATACCATACACAACAACAACTCTTAATGGATTGAAAACCTGAACATAAAGCCTGAAACCTAAAACTCCTGGAAGAAAACAAATGAGTTACAAGACCTTGATACCGGTCTTGGCAATGAATTTTTAGATTTGATAACAAAAGCGAAGGCAACAAAAGCAAAAACAAACAAGGGGGCCTACATCAAATTAAAAATCTTCTGCCTAGAAAAGGAAACCATCAACAAAACAATGTCCCATTCCTGTGGAATGATGGGGGAATTTGCAAACCACATAATTTAACAAGGGGCTAATTTCCAAGACACATAGGTAACTCATACAACTCAGTAACAACAATAAAAACACCAATTTTAAAAAGGGGCAAAAGATCTGAGTACCCATTTTTCCAAAGACATTCAAATGGCAAGCGAGCACATAACATGGTACTCAACATCACTAATCATCAGGAAAATGCAAATCAAAACTGCAGTGAGTTATCACCTCATGGCTTTTAGGGTATTTATTATGAAAAAGCCAGGATATAACAAATTCTGGCAAGGATATGGAAAAAGGGAACCCTTGTCCACTGTTGGTGGTAATGTAAACTGGTACAGTCACTACAAGAAATTAAAAATAGAGCTACCACTTGATCCAGCAATCCCACTTGTGGGTATATAACCAAAGAAACTAAATCCTTGTTTCAAAGAGACATCTTTATATCTCTTCATATCCCCTTTTATATCACAAAGGCCAAAGTATAGAAACAACCTCAGTGTTCATCTATGGATGAGTGGATAAACAAAAGGTGGCAAATATATACAATGGAATACTATACAACCTTAAAAAAGAAGAAAATCCTTCCATTTGCAACAACACAGATGGAACCTAGAGGCCTTATTCTGAATGAAATAAGTCAAATAGAGAAAGACAAACATTGAATAGTACCACTTACACATGAAATCTGAAAAATAAAGTTGAATGCAGAGAAACAGTAGAATGCTGGTTGTCAATGGCTGTGGAGTGGGGGAAATAAGGAGGGGTTGGTAAAAAAAAAGAGATGCAAACTTTCAGTTTAGGATGAATAATTTCTGAGGATCTAATGTATAACATGGTGACTACAGTCGATAACACACTATTATATAATTAAAATTTTCTAAGAGGGGAGAACTTAGGTGTACCAAAACCAAACAAAAAAGGTAACTATGAAGCAGTGGATGTGTTAATTAATACACAGATGTTTCTCCTCCATGAAAGGATGGAGGTAAGGAATTCTTTCACAATGTATTCATATGTCAAATCATTTTGTTACACACTTCAAATATATTACAATATTATATAATTATATAATATAATACAATATATTTATTTGTTCTCTATATCTTAATAAGGCTGAATAAAGTTATTTAATTTTGATCCACAGAAAACAATGTATTGATTACATTTTTAAGTTTTTTTTCTATTTTTTTTTTTTTTTTTGAGACAGAGAGCATGCACACTCATGAGCAGGGGAGGGGCAGAGAGAGAGGCAAGAGAGAATCCCAAGCAGACTCCGTACTGTCACCACAAACTCCAACCTGGGGGTTGATCCCACAAACTGTGAGATCATGACCTGAGCAGAAATCAAAAGTCAGACACTTAACCGACTGAGCCACCCAAGCGCCCTGATATGCTGATTACTTTTTTAAAACTAGGGGAGGCAAACAAGGGATGGGCTAAATGGGGGATGGGCATTAAGGAAGGCACTTGTGATGCGCATTGGGTGCTGTATGTAAGTGATGAATCACTAAATTCTACTTCTGAAACCAACATTGCCCTGTATGTTAAGTAACTAGAATTTAAATGAAAACTTGACACAAAAAGTAAATAAATAAAAATAGACACAGGTAAAGAAAAAAAGTATATAGAATACTTATACCGGCTGAGAAACAATTACTCTTAATATTTGATTTACATGTATCTGTATCCATTAATATATTTCCCTAGGTAATTTCATTTAAGTCCACAGTTTCAACTGTCAACTATCCACAGCTGAGTCACCAATTTACATCTCTACTCCAATTATTACTATCAAGTTCCAGCTCTATATATTCATCTGCTTTGGTTTCAACATTTATATATTTCAAAAGCACTCAGCAAGATGAAAATCAACCACCTGGACCAATCAACCACTTGGTCCTTGTTCAGGGTCACCCATCTTAGGGAAGGGTCTCTCCTTCCATACAGTTGATCAGTCAAAATCTGATGCCTCTGTTTTTTTTAAGTTTATTTATTTTGAGAAAGAGAGAGAGAGAGAGAGAGAGAGAGAGAGAGAGAGAGAGAGAGAAAGAGAAAGAGAAAGAGAGAGAGAGAGAGAGAGAAGAGAGAGACGAAGAGAGAGCGGGGAGAGAATCCCAGGCCGGCTCTGCACTGTCAGTGCAGACCTCAATGCGGGGCTTGAACTCACAAACCATGAGATCATGACCGGAGCCAAAATTAAGAGTCAGACTCTTAACTAACTAAGCCACCAGGCACCCCATCATAAATCTGAGACCCCTTTAACACCTTCCTCACACTTCTCTGCAACAAATCAATCACAAAGATGATCTAATTTGCTTGTTACCCATTTCATCTTTTCTCCATTTTTACTGTCCTCTCTCTGGTTCAAGCTATCATGATCTCTTTCCTGCATTGTAACTTGTAACTGATCTCGCTGTAGTCTTTCTTGCTTCTCTTAAAAACTCCTTACCACAAACATCAGAGGAATGTATGTAAATGCCAACAGGCTGATGGTTTTACCTTATTTTTAGGATGAAATTTAATGTCTGGAATCTCATAAATTGACCTACGGTCTGTCTTAAAAGTGAATATAACACAGTGAATAAGACTCAATCTGGATGCAAAGCCCAGCCCTGCCAGGACTGTGTAATCAGGGGTAAATTTTTAATTTTAGTGTTGTTATCTGTAGAAATGAAAATAGCCGTATCTACCTCATCTACCTCAAAAGTTTCTGAGAGTATTTTATGTAATAACTGTGTAATGCTTAATACAGAGGAAATATTTAATGTTTGCTGAGAAATCTCTCATAATTCCTTTTTTTCCAGTTCAACATCTCCCACAATCACTGTTATTCTCTAACCTCTAGCCACCTATGCCTATTTCCGTTTCTAGGTTTTAAAAAAAGCCATATAACCTTTTTTTTTTCTTTCTTGACCTCCCCCATATTCTTAATCCGTGAATGCACACAGTTAGTTCTTAAGTCTCCCATCCTAGAGATTGTAGGAAGGCCAATTAGAGCAGATACCATTTTTGCATACTTTGCTAAGACCACACTTATTTTTACAGTGCTTCACAGTTGTAACTTCACATTCATTCATATGCATATTTACTTGATTGAGGTTTTTCATGTAACAGGTCATAAACCCAAAGGGGGCTAAAGTCATGCTAGTTTTGGATCACCATTGGCATTTTAGCACCCATAATACTACCCAATTCATAATAGGAGCTGAATAACTGTTTCCTGAATAAATTAAAAATGTGATTTTCAGCTTTTATATTAATGGATACAATTCTGCAATATCATTTTAATGGTTTCATTAATGTCCCAAAGTATTTATATGGCATGATTTATTAAAGAACGTATTTTGATGAGAGTGAAAGTTTGCTTCCAAATTCCGTGCTAAATACTGATGTGATAAACATTCTGGAAGCATCTCTGTGCACATTATTAACCACTTTTGTAGAAAATGATTTCTACAATGATTTTGTAGAAAAGTCTCAGAGTTTCCTCTCCAGTATTTTTTGCCTATCAGTCTGATCCCAACACCTTTCTACTTCAGAGGGTTTCCTCAAACTTTCTAGTATATTGCTGCCACTAGACTACATTCCTTTTTATGAGTTTCTTTTTGGCTTTATATTTTTCATTTAATCTTTTTCTGCCTTTCAGGGGTACATGTCTGATGCTCAGTCATCGTCTTGGACACAGTCTACTAAAGCTATTCACTTTTTATTTCTCAAATTGCCATAATATGCATTATCTAATTTTTAGTTTCCTATATACTTAGTGGTCTACACCTAGGACTGTAAGTTTGTCCAATTTCAGGAAATCTAGCTGGATTCAGAATTTAAATCACTTGTCAAAGCCCCCTTAACAAGCAATAGGCACAACCATCATTAAACTCATGCTTTCTAACTCTTTCACTGGGCCTTGCCTCCCTCTGCACTACACTGTGACAAAGTTACTCTGTATATTACCCTAAGCCCATTTGTTAAGAGGAATATATACATATATATGTATACACACACACACACACACACACACACACACACACACACACACACACAGAGAGATACCTCTAAAACTTAAATTTTAAGAGAGTATGTTTTATATTTGAGGCTACTATGCCGCCACACTTTTTATTAAAAACTATCACTGATTAATTTACTATTTCTCTAACTAAAAGCATACCAAGGAATGCACACACACACACACACACACACACACACACACACACACGAACACACATTATTGTGCAGCCCAATACTGCCAGATTACTATTATTTCAAAAGTTTGAAAATCTGGGTTTCTTTGTGAAATTTTTAAATGTTGTTAACAAATTCTAACAACCACAGAATACACACTGTGGGGGGGGGATACATATTGGAATACACATGCAATATACAATTCATTTGGACTAGGTTGGACAGTTTGTAACATCTGATGTGGTTAATACCTTTTGATGTTTTAGAATCAAAATAAATAGTATGATTTTAACTCTATATAATTTACTGACTATAACATTTTAGTTACATACAAATAAATTATATTTATATATGTATATTTTTGAAGAATGGATATGATAATTAAAAGTAAATTATGTGAAAAACATAGTATAGCATCTGGTATGGAAGTAGTGCACTACTGTTATATTTCCCTTTTGGATGTCTCAAGAATCATCAAAGGCACAGTGTGTTGTTTTGTCTTGGTTTTGGAAATGTCCATTAAATAAATGCCCAGATAAGGCAGCCTTAATAATTTCCCAAGGTCATTTGTGTCAGTGACATATTGTTCCCTATCAAGGATTAGTTATGTCTACACTATACATACATAATCACCTGAAAAGTGATGACAAACAATTCTTCCTGAATGCATTTTTCTTAGAATAATATTGAACTCAAGGTGTCATTCATGAGATCACATGGAAAAATCTACACAAAGGTAACAAAATGGAAATATTTTTTTCCTTATCAGTGTCTTAGATGAACTCACAAAGTCAGTATTTGGAAGTGATGATGCCTGCAATTTTGCTAGCTACCAGTAGATTACAGTGGTGTATTGAACAAAGACAGATTCTGTATTGTCTGCAGACAATACAGAAGAATGACTAAGAGTATAAACTGTGGGGTGACCCTGGCTTCAACAATGTACCCTCAACAATGCCAAGAGAAATGGGCAATTAAATCTCCCTGTGTATCAGGAGCTCCATCTACGTAATAGGAATTTTACTTCTTATGGGCTAAAGTGAAGATTAGATTGGGTAACGCTTATAAAGATCACAGTGAGCATTCAATAAATGCTAGTCATTGGTGGTATGATTATTGGGATCACAGCCAGCACTCTACCACAGCAAGTTAATTAGGTTGGGCTAACTGGCTCACACTTCTCTAGCTGGTGATGATGGATGATAAATTCTGATTAAAAATTCAACCTTTCATCTTTTATGACAGTTTTTTCTCTGTTAATTTAAGAGTAAAGGCAAGGTAGTATCATTAAAGGCCATGAAAATAAGCCAGTTCAGCTGGGTCTTCTTCCCAGCTCATTTCCAAGCCAAGTGTGAGTCTCTGGTCAGTCTCTAACTTTCTGTCCCTCATAGTTTGGCTAATGACATTTACGGCTATTTTGCTTTCTTATTACTAAGTTTTCTCAGCTTTTAAATTGGGAATTTAGGGTAAGATTTCAAGAAATACAAACCTGTGTTAGGTATCACATATGATAAGGATCAATTATCTTGACCGTTGATGAATATGGCACTGTATTATTATTGTTGTTGTCATTTTTCCTTATGGAAGTTTCTGGGCTTCAGGACCATGGACAAGAAAGATCAGTAATAAAATGAAGGTATATATTTGTAGCCTGAAGTAAAATAAATATGGAAAAATGCTGAGAATCAGAGCTGGAAATCTTGAATCATGTAAATACACACATATACTCAAGGCTGAGATACAAAAGTTAACTGCATCCCTATTATGTAATAAATAGTAGAGAAATAAATACAATATAATTTTCCTCATTTTCAAGGAGTTTAACTGTCTGGAAACCAAAATTGCTCAACCTAGAAACTCAGATACAAACAGGCAAATCCAAGCTTATGTTTTGAGTGATTATCTTATGCTGTAGAATTAAAACTTGTTTCCACTTTTAAGCTATGTAACTGTGAACTCTCTATGGTCCTATTTATCATCTATAAAATGGAGATAATAGTTACCTTAGACACTTTGATAAATGAGATAGTGCATGTTATCACTGAACCCAGAGCCTAGTGTATAGTAAGCATTCAATGTGATTTGGTGGGCAATGATCATGGCTATTAGGAGGAGTTATATTAATTCTTCTAGCATTAAAAGATTAATCAATTTCAAACTGAACATACCATGTTGACCCCCTTTAGGAAAAAAAACATAAAAACTACATTGTGTCTGTCTCAATTGAACCACAATTTAATTCAGTAGCATTGTTTGCTTAAATTATGCCAAAAAAAAACCAGTCATCACAAAACTGACTCACAGTTCGTGAACGTTAAGGAACCAACATTAGACATGGGAAATTGGAAGTGTAGTTTACTACAATTATCTCCAGTGTACCCTAATCTACAGAGGATTTCTTTGGCATGAGAAGAAAGCCAAGGGTTTTACTCACAACATTCTCAAAGGAAAAAAATTCAGATGGAAGAGACACCGCCTGGTGCAGTGGACTGTGAGGGAACAAGATCTTACTGCCTTCAATTAATTTATTTTACAGGAAGCTGGAAGCTTTATAGAATTAGAATTACTTGTATTGTGCTGGGCTTTTTTAGGGAGGGGTTGGTTGGGGAGCTTAGGAAAACCTTCAAAGAAATAAATGCATTTCTTGGTTTACTCATGGACTTTACTTTCTTCACAAAATTTGACACAGCTGGCTACTGCTGTAAAACTTATGCCAGTATGATAACCAGAAACCATGTAACTTAAAAGAGACATATTTTCCTAAGGTGTATATATTACCTAAATGTCATGCTCTAAAGAAGCCAGGTATTAACAGAAGCAAGAGAAGAAAGTTTTCCTAGAAAATGTAAGGATCCTGCAGAACTTGCTTGCTATGCACTGATCGAAATCACAGAAAGATATGGAAGGCTAGAGACCATGCTTCAAGAAGAACCAAATCCATTTTCTTTTTCCAAGAGCTCAAAGCTACTTATTTCTTGAGTTCAATTTTTTACATATATTGGAGTGCTAAGTTGTAGGGGCCTCAAAGTAGCATTTTAAACAGGCAAAGGCAAAAATAGTAATTGTGTCCTTTTGAACACATGTCAAAAAGCTGTATCAAGAAAGCTAAACTCTATATAAAATATTCAGTTCGTCTCAACACGTTTATCCAATCTCAATCTTTTCAACAAACTAAGAACTCTCTGACAAAACATTCATAATTAATTAAGGCATTGGAATTGTGCCTGCCCTTGAAAAGAATACAATCTCATGGGTGAGAGACAAAAACAATTAATAACAATAAAGATTATGAAACATATGACAACTAGGCAAAATAGAGCATGGGGGAGGTATACTTAAACCTAGCTGAAAGTGTGAGAGGTGATGTCTGAGCTAAGACTTGAAGTAAATTAGATAAATAAAGAAGGCAAGGACAATCCTAGATATGAATAACCAATAACAGTGAGAGAAAGGACAAAAACACATGTGAATCACTAGTGTGTTTGAGGAGACAAAATGGTTTCAATATATAGATTGTTGAGCAAAGTGACAAGAATCAACACCAGTGAGGTAGTTTTCAAAAGAGCTTGACTTTCATGCGTGGGATATCAGAGGCTTTAGGACAGGTGGTGGGTAGCACTGAGGTAAAATAAGATTGAATGTGTATCTGGTAAGTCCTTCTGGCAGCAGTTTTCTTAATGTTTATTTATTTTGAGAGAGAGAGACAAAGAGAAAATACAGGCATGCGCCCTTGTGAGCAGGGAAAGGGCAGAGAGAGACAGGGGGAGAGAGAATCCCAAGGAGGCTCCATGCTGTCAGCACAGAGCCCAATGCGGGCTTGATCTCACAAATGGTAAGATCATAACCTGAGCCAAAACCAAGAGTCAGACACTCAACCAACTGAGCCACCCAGGTGCCCCCTCTCTGCCAGCATTTTGAGAAGGAATGGCACTCTTCTTTATTTACCCCAAATTAATAAAATGTGTTCAGAACACATGTTAGCTACTGAGGAAAGAACAATACATAGCAAGTTATTGCTGTATGGAAAGAGACCCAATCTAAGAGAGGAAGCAATCTACAAGCAAAAATTTAAAACAAAAATATCAAAAGTCCTAAGTAAATAATATTAAGTGCCACCTACAAAAACAGGACTAATATTAAATGAGCTTTATATAAGCACTTTATATATGTTTACTATATACTATGTCACTTATCACTCCCAAAATAAGTTCAGTTACTATTATTAAATTGCGACTATTCTATCATTTTACAGATGAAGAAATCAAGATTTAAAGCCATGAGATGGTTACCCCAATTTCAAACGGCTGGTAATTAGCAGACCTAGGATTCACAATTAAGTTGTCTGATGCCTAGTCTTTGCTACTAATTATGAAATATCTTGGTACAACCTTGTGGTGAAAACAATTCACCTAGGAGAAGATGGAAAATTAATATGTGAATTAGGTCTTGAAGATTAATAGAAGCTTATCTGACAGATACAGGGATAAATCCAAACAGACGCTACATATCGATTTGAAAGGTATATTGCAATTACACTCTTAAATATTTTAATGCATGGTTTTGATTATGCTAAGTCAGACACATGTATATTTATAAAATCAATCACTGAAATTTGTGAAGTTCTGTGCAAATGAGGTAATACTCTTGGGTACGCTTAACCCCCAAAAGGATTCCTGCAACTGTAATGGAATTGGAATAATAAAGCTTTTCATCAACTTGCTGAAAGCCAGGGTTGTCACGAAACCACCTTCATGGGATGTAGCTTTCATTCCTTACATTGACTTGGCACGCAGACCAAACCCCCATTCATTCCATAGCCACAACTGTTCTCAATTTGCATGGCACTCTACAACCCACTGGCCACATGCGCCAGGATGTTATGTGACAGTCTCAAGTCTGCTGCCCAGTTCTTGTCCATGGAAGGCTTGCTTCCCAAACCGAATTTCTCTGCATAACTCAAGTCCAAATGTTAAATACTGAAGAAAATTATGTACCCCTAGTTTTTTTCTTATTAAAAAAAAAAAAAGCATTTGGCCTATTTTTTCCATCTCTAAACCCTGCCCTTATTTCAGTGCCTTAGAGACCCAAGTCAATTTATTGAGCTCAGAAATATTCCTAAAAAATCTAGTGATTGTAGTAGGCACTAAAATAATAGTAATCTAGGAACTATATAATCTAGGAACTATACACCAAAGCTTCTCATTATAGTACTTAGGACATGGATATCCATCAGTCTTGTTGAACATATTGTACTGTAA
Source organism: Lynx rufus (assembly GCF_022079265.1). NCBI lineage: Eukaryota > Metazoa > Chordata > Mammalia > Carnivora > Felidae > Lynx > Lynx rufus. The sequence continues at coordinate 99,615,502 of NW_025814834.1, read as the reverse complement.
TACATCTACTACTATTCACAGGACTAAGCACATGGATGTTAACAAACATAAATATTAATTGCAGAACTACAACTGGAAACAAAACAGGGTATAATTAGAACAAGATTAGGGGTGACTGGCTGGCTCAGTCGGTTAAGCATCCGACTTCGTCTCAGGTCATGATCTCATGGTTTGTGAGTTCAAGCCCCAAGTTGGGCTCTGTGCTAATAGCTCAGACCCTGGAGCCTGCTTTGGATTCTGTGTCTCCCCCTCACTGCCCCTCCCATGCTCATGCTCTGTCTCTATCTCTCAATAATAAATAAACGTTAAAAAATGTTTAATTAAAAAATTTAAATTAGGACAAGATCACAAAAATACAGACCTTATTTTCTCCTACTGAAAATCATCAAACAAAATTACATGAAACACTAATAGTAGAGAAACCATTTTTGAATAACAAGGAATAAACAGAAGAAAAATAATATCTTAGTCTGAAATGAAGAAAGATAAACTGTGTATTATTAGTCAGGATTGAGACAGAAAAGAAGGCACTATAGATCCATGAAGATTTGATATAAAAACATACCCTGAAGCCTTAAAGGTGAATATTGATCATTCTCATTACCGCTTTACGCTGTAGGTAGGTGAGAGAGGGTAAAACCACAGGGACTTTCTAATGAGCAAGAGATTTACAAAATGGATCTACATTTGAGTTGGTAGTCTCAGTTTTCTATAAATTAATGCTAGTCAAGAATAAGGCTTCCTACTCCAAGTTATCACTTATTAATTCTGAGATCAAATATGTGACATGAAATTGCATTGTACCCTGATAGGGCCAGAGGTGGGTAAATACCCCAGCTACCTAAAATGAGTCCTCAGTGAAGACTTTCCTTTCATCTTGGAAACTTTACTCTCTTGTAACTGCATATTATCCCCTCAATTATATTCTATGGGCCATACAAGGGTTATATTAAGAATCCATTTAAAGAATAATGGAGTGATAAAAACTAAATATTCATGAGCATGGTTAGTTATGTGGTGGGTCTACTTTTTAATGATATAAATGAACTGTTAATATGATTGTGAAAGAGAAGTAAAATAGACTCTCTTTATTCCATATGTAATAAACTCAATGTGAATAACCTCAAGCATTCCTCAGAATGAAATATAGCACTCACTGAACTTAAGACACAACATATATAGCCATGTTACTTTAAGAATTTATGAACAAATATACCCAAATATGTATAGATACACTGATAAAAACTTTAATATAAATATACCAAGGTAAAAGACGTTTTAGCATATTTGTATGTGCTTCAGGTTGGTAGCTACAGAAGAAAAGTGGGTTCACACTTGTGTTTCATAGATTACCATTCCACCAAACACAAAAATATCATTTTGTCTCATATGTTAAAAGAGTGTACTACTATATAGTGACCCTCTGAGTGCCAGCATGGACCTTTCAAAGGCATACTCTATAAAAGTTTATGTTGAATCTAAGAAGACACAGATCAAAGTGGTGTATTTCAGCTATAGTAACTGAAGGCCGTCTCTGATCTGAATGACCAGTGTGTGTCCTTTGGCAAAAGGAAACACGGTACACGCGATGCATACTGGGCTGATTCTCTCCATAAAGTAGACTGCTCCGATCATCTCTGCCTAATATATAATCTCCTCACATCTTCAAAGGAGCCTGTATGAAAGGGTCATGCCATAACTGACTCAGGCAAGGAGGTTCACTCCAACTAGTTTTCTAAAGTACTAAAGTGCTTAAGGGAACAATAAGTATTTAGTTTAAAGGTAACACAGATAAAGATTAACCTCAGAACTTGAAAATTAGCTAATTGGTGGGTAAAGTACAAGTACTTGACAAAGGCACTGGCAGAGCTTCATGGAGAAATAATTGCCAGTTAAGGTCAAAGCTAAACCATGCATCCTGGGTTATTGTGTTTTGCATAATGCTGAATGCACAGTTACCTCAACAAATCAAATGGCTCTGACCTGTCTTTTGCAGAAGGTGCTAAATAGCCATAGCGTCAAATAGTGTTAACTAGCACTTACTTGTTAATCAAGAAAAGAATACTACATTGAATGAGAAAACATTTCAATCACTCAAATAAGCCATTTGCTGCTATCCACACATTCAAACACAAACCGACCAAAAATGAGTAAATCGCTAATAGTTTGTCTCTGTATTTAACCCAAATTTTGACACCATTTGTTTCTTAATGAGATTCAAAGTAAATATATTGACAAAATATGAATACACTGAAATGGTATTAATTTAATTGCTTCTGATGTACACAACTGACTGCTGATCAGTATACTACAGCCATATTAAATGAAAGTATATAGAGTGGATATTCCCCAAATGTCAATATTCTAAGTAGAAGAGAAAATATTTATAAGGAAGGATTCCTTGAACTATAGAGTATGTAAAACATATTTTATATACTAGACTATATATTTTATATACAATATGTATATTATAAGGAGCTATTCCTTGAATTATGTAACATTTACAATGCATTACATATTTACTGAACATAATTCAATAAGCAAACAAGCCAATGTTATTATAAATCCAAAATGTGTCTGCACTGTATGATGGATGATGTATGACTAATCTCATAAGCAGGAACTAGAACTTAGGAAATGGCAATGATACTATTACCAATGGCAATTTATTCAGGGCATGGCTATGCTAATTGATTTTCATGTGTTGTCTCACAACTCTTCTCAGGTAGGTACTGATATTTGGGCACTTTTGCAAAGAAGAAGCCTGGAGCCTGATTTTCTAGTATCATTATCCTTACTTACCTAAAGACACACAGTCAGGAAGCAGGAGGCCAAGCCTCTAAGTCTTAGCTGCCATGTGTCAATCACATGCCTTATTCACCACACCAAGGTGTTCTTTAGCAAATCCAATTGTTTTAAGAGCCATTTAAATAAATTCCAGAATGCATCTATAAAAGTCTTCATTTTTCATGTTCAAACTTGATCTTTCATTGTATATCCACATAAACTCAAAGTTTAAAACAATTTGGACCATTTAAAGAAAAAAAATTGTATTGCACTATGGTTTTCATTACAATTACAGATCAATGACATATATGTTACTCAAAAGTAAAGAACAATGATTTGAAAAGAAAAAAAAAAGGTAATGAAAAGACTGCTTTAGGACTAATGTGAAATTGTCCATGTCAAAAAATAAGAAAAGATCATCGATTGCTTTTTGGCCAAACATTTTTATATATGTTGGCAAATTGAGTCTTTTTGTAGCCCACTGATAAATTATCAAAAATACAGTTTCAGGGACTTCTGGGAAAGACAGAAGAGTAGGAGGGTCCTAAGCACACACTGCCCACAGACACAATTAGATACCAGTCACATCAGTGTAAACAACCCAGAAACTACCCAAAGACTAGAAGAATGAACTCTTCAGTTAAATGTAGAGAAGAGGTCATGTTAAAGAGGGTGGGAAGGGCAGAGAGAAAGTCAGGAGCTAAAGGAACATGAAGGACTGTCTATAGGGGGGGAATGACCCCACAGGTATAGAGAGGGAAGAGAAACAGACTATCACACCAGGGAGCCCACACTGGGAAGAAAAATCCCTGTAACATTTGACTTTGAAAACCAGAGAGACTGAGAATTTCAAGAGTTCTTACCATGAGCAATCAGTGGGACTCAAAACATGGAATTTTAAATGCCAGCAGGCTCGGTTCTAAGAGGGTGGTGAGGGTCAGAGGAAACTAAGTCCCTGCCCTTAAAGAGACAACAGAACAAACAGCCTTAGGAGCTACAGTGTAGAAGCAGCAGTATGACAGACACCTGAGATATATGGGAGGAATCTATGTTTACTAATTTCAGAGTGTGTGCTGGAGGGGCAGCGTTCCTCGGTAGGCTTCTCCAGTATCAAAGGAGATATCAGGCACCTTTTTCCTCTTCTGCCCACCAGCATAAACATATGGCTACCTCAGAGAACCAGTTCAATGCCTGACACTCTCTACCTAACTTGCTAACAGTGTGGGCAGCCCCTGTGTTCTCCTGTAGGTATACCCCCCTCCAGCCTGGCTGGAGCTCTCCTCGCTTAGCAGGCCTACTCAAACCGTGCTACCTCTGTTTCCCCCATCCCATGTTCTCCTGGGGACCTGCCCCCTCCAATATGCTCCTGGCCAGGGCCCATCCAAAAAGGTGCCACAAGCCTAGCACTGTACAAGCAGCCCTGACAGGGGCCAACACACTCCAAAGTGGCTCCTGCCCTGGACAGAGGGGGGAAAAAAGCACACATAACAGCCAGACTGTGGCCCCAGTAGAGAGCTGGGGGCAGACAGCTGTCTTACTGCAGACTCTGCCCACCAAGAGAAGTTTCTCAGGGGACAAAACAGGTAAAGAGTCCTGTCGGGTGGTGCTACTGTATCTCTGGAAAATGCCTGATCTGACTCAACTCAAGCCCAAAGTGGCCCCAGACTGGACTGTAAACAGTACAGGGAGCAGGCACCCAGTTGTTCCAACAACAGGAAAGAGGCTTTGCAGATGACTGGACTAAGGCAAAAGAGTCTGAGCCACAACAGGAGGGTACACACAACACACACAGAGACATCCCTGAAGCACCAGATTCTGGAGAACAGGGGACACTGCACAGCCGAACACTACAGGAACTCTTCCTCATAAGGCCATTACTTTCAAGAGCAAGAGATGTAGCTGACTTTAACACATAGAAACAGAGAGTTAGATAAAATGAGGAGACAGAAGAATATCCCAAATGAAAGAACAGGACAAAATCACAGTAAAAGACATAAGTGAAAAGGGGATAATATGCCTGATCTGGAATTTAAAGTAACGGTCATAAAGATATTTACTAGACTCGAAGAGTGTAGAACCTTAGTGGGACCCTTAACAAAGAGATAGAAAATATGAAGAACTCAATAATTGAAATTAAGAATATAGTAGGTGGAATGAATAGACTAGAGGACACAGGAGAACAGATCAGTGATCTGGGGGACAGAGTAATGGAAAGCAATCAAGCTGAGCAGCAAAGAGAAAAATTAATAATAAAAAGTGAAGATAGATACATGGAACTCAACAACACCATGAAGCATAGTAACATCCACATTACAGGAATTCCAGAAGGAGAAGAAAGAAAAGGGGGCAGAAAGTTTATTTTAGGAAATAACAGTTGAAACTTCCCAAATTTGGGAGAGGAACCAGGAATCTAGATCCAGGAAGTACAGAGATATCCCCAAAAATTCAACCCAAGGAGCTCCATATCAAGACACATAGTAATTTTTCTTCAAATGTATTTATTTATTTATTTACTTACTTACTTACTTACTTACTTGCTTACTTAGAGGGAAGGGAGGTGGAGAGGCACAGAGAGGGAGATAAAGAGAATCCCAAGTAGGCTCCATGCTGTCAGCACGGAGACCAATATGGGGCTCAACCTCATGAATTGTGTGAGATCATGACCTGAGCCAAAACCAAGAGTTGGATGCTTAACAGACTGAGCCACCCAGGGACCCCAAGACACATAGTAATTAAATGGCAACAAGTACTGATAGAGAATTTTAAAAGCAGCAAGAGAAAAGAAAACAGTTACATACAAGGGAAACTCCTTAGGACTATGAGATTTTTCAACAGAAACTTGGCAAGACAGATGGGAGTGGCATGTTACATTCAGAGTGCTGAAAGAAAAACAACCTGCAGCTGAGACTACTCTATCCAGCAAAGCTATCATTCAGAATAGCAACAGAAATAAAGAATTCCCCAGACAAACAAAAGTTAAAGGAATTCATTACCACTAAGCCAGCTATACTAAAGAAAGTCAACTAATCATGTGAGAAAAGAGCAATAGGAGAAAGGAACAGAGAAGAATTACGAAAACAACTATAAAACAAGTAACAAAATGGCAGTAAGTACATACCGTACATACCAATCAAAAATTATTTTGAATGTAAATGGACTAAATGTTCCAATCAAGAGACACACGGTGACAATGGAAAAAAATCAAGACTCATCTATATGCTGCCTACAAGAGACTCATTTCAGAGCCAAAGACACATGCAGATTGAAAATGAAAGGATGAAGAAGGATTTATCATGCAAATGTCTGTGAAAACAAAGCTGGAGTAGCAGTATTTATATCTTTAAAATAAAAGAATGTACTGGGGCAAAGAATATCATGTAATAATAAAGGGGATAATCCAACAAAAAGATAAAAATTTTAGACATTAATTCACACAACAAAGGAGGAACCAAATACATAAAATAGTTAACAATAAACATAAAGGAACTGATTGGTAATAATAAAACAATAGTAGGGGACAATACCTCACTTATATCAATGGACAGATAATCTAAACAGAAAATCAAAAGGAACAATGGCTTTGAATGATACATTGAACGAGATGGATCTAACAGAGATGTATTCCAAACATTCCATCCTAAAACAGAATACACATTATTTTCAAGTGCACATGGAACATCTTCCAGAATAGATCACATATTAGGCCACAAAACAAGTCATAACAAATTTAAAATGATCAGTCATACTATGCACCTTTTCTAACCACAACTCTATGAAATTAGATATCAAGCACAAGAAAAAAAATCTGGAAAGAGCACAAATGCATGGAGCTTAAATAACACGTTATTAAACAATAAATGGGTCACCTTAGAAACCAAAGATGAAATAAAAAAATACATGGAGACAAATGAAGGTGAAGACACATGATCAAAAATCTTTGGGATTGGGGCGCCTGGGTGGCTCAGTCGGTTGAGCGTCCAACTTCGGCTCAGGTCATGATCTCGCGGTCCGTGGGTTCGAGCCCTGCGTCGGGCTCTGTGCTGACAGCTCAGAGCCTGGAGCCTGTTTCAGATTCTGTGTCTTCCTCTTTCTCTGACCCTCCCCTGTTCATGCTCTCTGTCTCAAAAATAAATAAATGTTAAAGAAAATTAAAAAAAAAAATCTTTGGGATTCAGCAATAGCTGTACTGAAAGGGAAGTTTATAGTCAAACAGTACTATCTCAGGAAGCAAAACAGAACAGATAAATGAAAACAGGAGCTGGTTCTTTGAAAAGATCAACAAAATCGATAAGCCCTTCACCAGACTCATAGAGAGAGAGAGAGAGAGAGAGAGAGAGAGGACTCAAAATCAGAAGTGAAAGAGGACAAATAACATCTGAGACCACAGAAATACAAAGGATCATAAGAGAATATTATGAAAAACTACAGGCCAAGAAATTGGACAATCTAGAAGAAATGGATAAGTTCCTAGAAAAGATATAACCTCCCAAAACTGAATCAAGAAGAAATAGAAAATTTGAATAGTCTGACTACCAGCAGTGAAATTGAATCAGTAATTTAAAAAATTCACCAAAAAACAAAGTCCAACACAAGACACCTTCACAGGTGAATTCTACAAAACATTTAATTAAGATTTAAAATCTATCCTTTTCAAACTATTCCAAAAACTAGAAGAGGGAGGAAAACTTCCAAATTCATTCTGTGAGGCCATCTTTACCCTGATACTGAAACCAGATAAAGACACTTAAAAACAACAACAACAACAACAACAACAACAAAACTACAAGTCAATATATACCTCTGATAAACTTAGATGCAAAAGTCCTCAACAAAGTATTAGCAAATGGAATTCAACAATATATTAAAAACATTATTCATTGCAAGCAAGTGGCATTTATTCCTGGGATGCAAGGGTAGTTGAATATTCAGAAATCAATCAACATGACGAAGGATAAAATCTATATGATCATTTCAATAGATGAAGTAAAAGTACAACATCCATTTATGATAAAAACTCCCAGAGAAGTATGTTACAGGGAACTTAACTTCAACATAATAAAGGCCATACATGAAAATCTCAAAGCTAACCTCATACTCAATGGTGAAACACTGTTCCCCTAAGGTCAAGAACAATCCATAAATGTCCATTCTCACCACTTTTATTCGAGATAGTACTGGAAGTCCTAGACATAGAAATCAGGCAAGAAAAAAGAATAAAGGGCATCCAAATTGATAAATAATAAGTAAAACTTTCACCAATTGCAGAGAACAAGATACTATATAGAGAAAACTCTAGAGACCCCATAAAAAATTACTAGAGTTGACAAACAAATTCAGTAAGTTGGAAGGATACAAAATCAATAAGAGAAATCCATTTCATATCTATACTCTAATAATTAAGTGGCAGAAAGAGAAATTAAGAAAACAATCCCATTTAAAACTGCACCAAAATAATAAAATATCTTGGAATAAACTTAACCAAGGAGGTGAAAGACCCATCATAATCTGAAAACTATAAAGTATTGATAAAAGCAATTGAAGACACACAAAGAAATGTAAAGACATTCCACGCTCATGGATTACAAGAACAAATGCTGTTAATATGGCCATAGTACCCAAAACAATTCCTATCAAAATACTAACAGTATTTTTCACAAAATTCCAACAAACCTAAAATTTGTACGGAACCATGAAAGACCCCAAATAGCCAAAGAAATCTTGAAAATGAAAAACAAAACTGGAGTTATCACAATCTCATATTTCAAATTATACTATAAAACTGTAGTAAACAAACCAGTATGATACTAGCACAAAAACAGACCCATAGATCAATGGAACAGAATAGACAGCCCAGAAATAAATTCCCAATTATATAGTCAGTTAATCTTTGACAAAGGAGGCAAGAATATGCAATGGGAAAAAGAGAGTCTCTTTAACAAATGGTGTTGGGAAAAACTGGACAGCAACATGCAGAAAAAGAAATGGGACCACCTTCTTACATACCACACACAAAAATAAACTGAAAATGGATTAAGGACCTAAACGTAAGAACTGAAACCATAAAAATCCTTAAAGAGAACTCAGGCAGTAATTTCTCTGACACAGGTGGTAGCAATATTTTTCTAGATAGGTCTCCTGAGGCAAGGTAAACAAAAGCAAATATAAACTATCAGAACTACATCCAAATAAAAAGCTTCTGCCCAATAAACAATCAACAAAACTAAAAGGTAACCTACTAAATGAAAGCAGGTACTTGCAAATGACAATTATGAAAAAGGGTTTGTATTCAAACATATAAGGAACTTATATAACTCAACACCAAAAAACAAAACCAAAAACAAACAAAAAATAAAAACAAATAATCCAATTCAAAAACAATGCAAAAACATGAACAGACATTTCCCCAAAGAAGATATCCAGGTGGCCAACAGACTCATCAAAAGATGCTCAACATCATGCATCAGCAGAGAAATACCAATCAAAACCACAATGAGATATTACCTCACACCTATCAGAATGGTAAAATCAAAAACACAAGAAATAACAAGTATTGGCAAGGGTGTAGAGAAAAAGAAATTCTCAAGTACTATTGGTAGGAATGCAAACTGTTGCAGCTACTATGAAAAACAGTGTGCAGGTTCTTCAAGATACTAAAAATTGAACTACCATATGATCCAGTAATCGCACTACTGGGTATTTGAACCAAAAATGTTAATCTGAAAAGAGACATGTACCCCTATATTTATTGCAGCATTATTTAAAACAGCTAAACAATGAAAGCAACCCAGTGTCCATTGATAGATGAATGGATAAAGATGTGATATATATAAGACATATAACTCAGCCACAAAAAGAATTAAATCCTACCATTTGCAACAACATGAGTGGTTCTAGAGGGGATAGCGCTAAGCAAAGTTAAGAGAAAGACAAATAGCACATGATTTCACTCATATGTGGAATTTAAGAAACAAAACAAAAGAAAAAATAAAGAAACTGAAAACCAGATTCTTAAATATACGGAACAAAGTAATGGTTACCAGTGGGGCTCGGTTGGGTGAAATAAGTGAAGGGGATGAAGGAGGACATGCATCTTGATGAGCACTGAGTAATGTAGAGAATTTATGAATCACTATATTGTACACCTGAAACAAATATAACTGCATGTTAACTACATTGGAATTAATTTTAAAAAATACAGTTTCAAAAACAATATAGTTTCATTGGAAATGTTGTGATCTAAAGCAAAAGGGCAGCCAAACATTAGTAAGATCCACAAAGGAAACTAAGCAACTCATTTTTCTGAATAGCACACAAATTTAGCAAATTGATGCTAAAGCTAATAAATAGTACTGTTCACGTCAAGTTACATATTAATCCTTGAAGTACAGATTTATCAGATTTACGTCACTGCTCAAATAGTTGTGGATTGCTGTATGCAAAATAAACAAACTGATTAAAATATAAATGTCGTATTTCTTTTGATATTGCTTGGATTTATTTAATCTTCCTCTCCGTATCTTTAGTATCTGTGATGAATATATTGTAGAAACATAGTGCTTTTAAATCTGTGTTACTATCAGTGTCACTAAATCTGTGAAGTAGAAACGTTGAGACATCTGTCCCTGCAGCAGCTTCTTTGCGCATCTGCTTTGCCACGAATTCATCTCCAGGACATAGTTCCTTCCTTACAGTTACCATATTACTTATTTTTTTGCTTTGCTGTTCTGAGCTACAAAACCAACATTGCCCAGAGGTGTGTTTGCTTGCTCTAGCAAGAGCAAAAGCAAAATGATTAAAGCAAGGTATAAAAGAAGAAAGTTACACTGGACCAAAAAAAAAAAAAAAGTGATAAAGCAAAACTAGAGAAGCCAACGCCACAGAATAAAGATTACTTTAGCAAGAAAGCAACTGACGATATTATTGCAATTTCACATATCAAGACTTTTCATGTTTAAACCTAGCTGTAGAATATTTCAAACACATACACGTAAATATAATATTATACATTATAAATATATATTCATATTAATGTTATATATTATATATACAAATATATGTTAAGACAAATGTGCATATCTTAAATGTTGCTAGTAAAATGTGTCTGATAAGAGCAACTGAAGAATGAGTGAGTACTGAATGTAAGATGTATAAGCAGGTACATTTTCTGCCAAGATGTTCAAGTTCTGTACGGAAGCATATTTGGCCCCTTAGATAGAATGTGGGTTTTATGAGAGCACTAATGTATTCCTTAAGATGAGAAGGATTGTTTTCAGTCACAGCTTACAGTTGGGTAAAAGTATACAAGATCAAGGATACCTCCTTAGGATCAGGATGGTATAGTCTAGGATAGAAAGGAATGCCTCAGAAATGAGTATCATTTTTACAAATGAAGAGTGAGTTCTGGCTCGAGTAATTCAACATGGTACCAGTTTACAATGGCTCTGTTCTCTAGTCTGAGAACTGATCTGCTGACCATCAAGCCAATCCCAGAAAGGGTTTCAGAATAAATATGTCACAGCCAATCAGAAGTGTCAGGTACAAAAACAAAACATGAATATTATTTTCATTGGTAGATTTCCTCCTAAACTTTAACTTCCAGACAATTTGAAACTGTGATGTGGGCACCTCCCTTAATCAAGTCTCAAGCCCAGGAAGCTGTTCTTAACTCCTAAGAAAGAGCTGGAAGTCCTGTGACCGCAGCCACAGAGCAAGTAGCCTGTTCTTCCTCTCACCTGCTGGCTTGCACACTTGGATGATGCAAGGGCCTCATGGACAGAGCTTTAGTCACTGTGTACACCAAGCGCCTACTATAGTGCCTGGGACACAGGTAGTGATCAATACATGCTTCCTGAATAATGCAGATAAGTGAGACTGGTAAAGTACAGAATATAAAGCAGATTTTAGAGCTACATGAACACTTTGCGCAAAGTCAAATAGCAAGAGGTTGAGGCGGAGGCAGCTGCCATTAAACATTTTCCCTTTGCAATGGTACCTCATTCTAGCAATTTATAATTATATTAAAAGAAATTACTCTTTTACTCAATACTATGCAGTTAAGGCTAAATGAAGGTAATAAAATACAAAATAAAATCACAATGGAGAGGTGATAGAAAGCAAAGCTTCCCTAGAGACATGGAGTCTGTTTTTAGCTCTGCCACTAACAAGCCCTAAAGTTTTAGCAAGGTGATTGAATTGTCTGTCCTGAGACTAAGTTTCCACATCCTAAACCAAGGGCTTAGATTAGTGGATTCTCTAGCCCTGAAATTCTATCATCCTTAGCTCATAACTGATGTATCTGTTGATAGATGCATCTAAGAAAACTCCTGGGATTCTCCATCTCCGCTCCCCCTTCTTGTCAATCCACTGTAATATAGGAAGCAGTAACATCCCCAGGGTTTCCCTAAGCCTAGCCTGGCTCTCCAATTTATCCTCCTTACTATACTGAGTCATCTTCACCTAGAAACATGTATCTGACCTTGGTATCCCCTGCTGAAAACCCTCAGGCTCCATGCCAAGCTCCTTAACAATCCTTCCACAATCTACCTGCTGTGTTCCAAGTTTTACCTTGAGATACTCTGATTTTGGACTCTTTGCTCTAGCCTCATTGGGTTTCCTTCCATTGCATAAAAACGTTAATACTCTCTCACCTCCAGAATTTTTCTTTAGAACAACCTTCCCATCTACTCTTGATCCAACTAACTTATACTATTAACTGTTCAAAGGTTGTAAAACACTTAGCAACATGCCTTAAACACAAGAGCAGCTCAAATGTTTATCAATTTTAAAATGACTCAAACGAGGAAAAAACATTTTCTTTTTCTTTTCCTTTATTTTTCTACGGTAATTGCTCTTTAAAAACTTGTAAGCCATTACCTTGGTTTGTAAATGGTTCACAGTACAGAGTACCTATTGCGCTGAAGGAAAACTGGAGATAGGAAAGCACTAATTGCCAAGACTGTTGGAGGAAAACAAATACTCTTCTGTAACTGTACACAAGTTACTCTGCAAAAAGCAAAGCAAGCCTAACTGAAGAGACAGCTGCAAAACCCACAATGATATAATGTGTTTGCCGATCTGCAAAATCATTTGAAAGTTGCTGCTTCAACAGCTGGTATCTGGAAAGTGTAAGCATCCTTCAGTCTAGTTAAAATTACACAGAGTAGAAATGTTTATTATGCACACAAAAAAGGAGGTTCGAATGTTGAAGTTACAGCACTTTGAAAAGTCTGGAATAGTCAACAAAACACTTCTTGGTAGTTGGAAAATTTTCCCATAATCATATTTGTTTAGTCATGTTCTCTTTCTAGTTTTACAAATCTTATGATCACATATTTGAAGACTGTTAGAGAGATACCACCTTCAATCTGGTTTCTTCATGTCACATAATTCTTTGAACCTAGCTTGCATCTAGATTAAGTAAATAACATGCGCATGCTGAACCTGAGCATTCTTATTTAACATTGTTTAGCATTTACAGAATAAATGAAGAGTCCACTGGTTCCATTACCCCAGAAAACTAGAGAATTCAACCTTCTCCATACAAGACACCACTAAACAGAAGTGGAAACCTAGCTGAATAGTGTTAACAAAATGTTTGACCACAATCCACCTCAAGAAAAATGTTTCCCTAATCTCACTATGATACCTAACTTTGCCTAAATTTTCTACCTCAGTCATTCCTTTAGTTTAATGAAACATTTCTCAATGTGTTCTTCAGAAATGACATGTTAATAGGCTGACTTTAGAAAAGGAAAAACACCCAACAGGGTTCCATGGTCAAATGTGAGAAGAATTATTGTAAACAAAATCAAATATATTCTCCACTGTAATATTTTTCAGAACATTGAACAGGAAGAATTGAATAGGAAGTTTTTCCCACGTGTACTTACAAACAGTACTCTTTGTTCATGAGACTCTTGATCTGAGAATACTTATAAACAACAGACTAGAAAACACAGATTTAAGGTGTTATAGATTCCTTAACAAGTACAATTGGTTTCCTATGGCATCTACTACATTATCTCACACTAATATATTTACCTAACTAATACATCCAGTAAGCAGCCCAGTCACTTGCGGGGGGGGGGGGGGGGGGGGACATTTCCTTGCTCTCATAGTCCCATTAAGAAACAGCATACACTGGTCTCCTTCAGGAGTGAGAAGTTGTTTGTTCCCTGTCTGTATTCCTCTCCCTGATGGAGTCACCACTCCCCAGAGTAGGAGCTCTCACTATCTGACAGGAGAGTCAGGGAGAAGAAACTGAGCTGCTTCCTCTTTCGTTTATGACCTGTTTGCCCTGAGAATGTGGATACTTTCTTCTCTGTTCCTGCAGCCAGGGGCGGGGCCCAGGGTTTCATCCATAAAGGCTCCTTCCCTCATCCTCAGGATCCTCATGTGTAAAATGTAGGTGGTAATACCTGCTTTGTGGGTTGTTTGCAGATTAGCACATGTGAATACAATACTTTGGCAAGTCCTGTCATTGTCTAAAGTTTCAGTAGATTATTCTTTGTTACTAGCATGGAATTCACCACAATTGCATGCTGGATCTACACAGTCCTACGGGTATATATTGCTCCTGTCAGCTGCAAGAGGCTTTGTTGTTTTTTGTTTTTGTTTTTAATTCCTTGAATGCTGAGGACAATGTCAGACATGTGGCCAGTTCTTGGTGCATGCATGAATAAAGACTTCCCTAGAGCAATTTAAATTATCTTCTTACTACTCATTTTTCTACCTTGCCTAAATTAGAAGTGGTCACTGGTCACCACCAGCTTATGCATAGCTTTAAGCAAAGGCAGGTAGACAAGGCATAATGGATTTTTAACTGTAGAAGATAATTTCACTAATTAGCTTTTTTTAAAATAAGTAATCTAAAATCAGACCAAATTAGAAAAAGTGAAGAGAATTTCTAGGAGGGAAGGGAAATCTTTTCTACTTAAAATCACCCGCTCCTGCAGACTTTCACTAGTTAGATATTCATTTGAATAATAAAATTTTTCTATGGTTTTGATTCTTAACCTAGAGAATCTATCCACATCTGAGTATGAGTTGCTTTACTATGATAATTATGGTAAACTTCAATAGGCCAAGAAAGAATTTTTGTTGGATAAGGAGAAAAAATATTTCACCAGAAGCAAACATGACAAAATATACAGAGTATAATGAATATTGTGTTTGGACAAGGAGGTTCAGGTAGGTCACAGAGCAGTTCAAAAAGAGATAGGAGATCTTTCTAATAAAACATCATTACAATAAAACATTAAAAAAAAGAGATAGGAGAGGCCAAAGGTAAAGTACTAATTCCATGGTGGTGTGTGTGTGTATTTCTGTTTATCATCAACCCCCCTTTTTTTTTTCAGAGCAGGAAAACTGCTATACTGCTCTAGAGCAATCCTACAAAAGCCAAAGACAAGCATATACGTGCATGGCTCTCCACCTCCTCATCTTAATAGTACTTTCACAGTGACACACCTGACACTTCAGTAGAGATCTGAGAAATATTAGAATTTATACACACTGGCAACAACTTGGGGAAAAAAATCAGAAAGATGAGTAGAAAAAAAATGGTAAGCCTAGCCTGCAAGTCAACCCTGTTTCTTGTACTGAAGACCCATCCATTCCTGTGGAAAACATGAGCTTTGTCGGGTATTCAAACTACTGACCCTGTGTGTTTGTTTGTTCTAATGCCCTCTCTATCCCTCCTTCCATACTTTCCCTACCCATCTCTCCCTTCATCCATTACCATATCCTACTGATTATCCTTTAAACCTGAGTTGGACATACTGAAAACTTACTAATGCGTTTATTTCTATGCAAAAATAACCATTCACACTAAAAGTTTTTTCTCAAAATTTTGTGGAAAAAACTGTGTGTGGTCTATTGCCTGTGAGGCAGTAATACAAGGGAATGTATTTTCTTCTCCTTGCCCCTGGTGAAAGCATGGTTTCTACAGCCACTCTACTAGCCATGTGTGACAATTTTCATTTAATGTAGTTAAAATCTGATAAAAATTCAGTTATTCAGCACACTAGCCACATTTCAAGTGCTCAATAGCCACCTATCAGTACTGGACAGATACAGAACATTTCTTACCTCATCACAGAAAGTGTCACTCGACAGACTTCCTCTGTAGACAGAGGAAATAGGAATAGTAAAGTTATAGGAAATAGGAGAAGTAAAGTTATAAGAAACCCAATTTAGACTTAAAATAATGAATACTCCCAAATAAATACAACTCTCAGAGATATAGACTTCCTAGGGAAAAAAAAAAAAGAAAAAGAGGCAAACGTTCACTGGAAGTACTTAGATGGAAGCTATGCAATTAAAAACAAAACAAAACAACAACAAAAACAAAAGCATATCAATAGGAAGCTGAAGTAGATGAGCTTAAAATTCCAAGGGTGTTTAATCAGAAAACTGACATCAGTTCAGGTCCACAAATCCACAATTTTCCCATTCTCAATTAGTAGGTATTTTTCATTTAGTGAAAAACCAGAAAAGGTTGTACCTTAAGTTTCTAGGTCACAGAAATATGCCTGACTTTAAAATCAGTGGCCTTTATTTCTTGAATTCATTTCCAGAAATGAATTATGAAGGTGTGGCTGAGTTTCAATCAAATGTAAAATAGCCTTGGTAGTAAGCATTTTTTAAGAACGTACAAACACTAACATAAAATTTAGGATCTTTCCTAACACAGGAGCCACATCCAAAGACATGAGAGCACTACCTTTTTTTTTTTTTTTTTAATTTTTTTTTCAACGTTTATTTATTTTTGGGACAGAGAGAGACAGAGCATGAACGGGGGAGGGACAGAGAGAGAGGGAGACACAGAAGAGAGCACTACCTTTTGAAGAAAGACACTAATGTAAGGGGACATGAAAGACATTCTCATGCTATAATTCCCTAATATGTTCCTTGTTCAAATAAGGATTTTTAACCACAAGATTTCTGGATTCGGCAGAAATTCCAAGTATGGAAAATTATTGCTCCTGAAGATACATCAAGCATTTTTGCTCACTTATGACTCCAATGGTTGGGGAAAGACTGGGACTGAGCATAGAGAAATTAAAAAAAAAAAAAAAAAAAAAAAGAGGATTTCCATACCACTCAAGGCTACCATGGGCCTCTGAAAAGAAATGGTCTACCAGCCAAGGACTTATTCCCATTTCCTTTTCTTGGACTCACCTCCAATACTGTTTATGTACACTCACAATAAGTAGATCCTAGCTTAAGACTTCATCACTTAGAAGTGACATGAAAAATCTGAACCATCTCCAACATGGCCACCAAAAGGGCTCTGTTGTTTGAAAAATGTGAGATATGTTTAGGTGAGGACTGATAAGATATAATTTCTAAGTAGTCTTTTTTTTAACTTTAGCTTTTAAAATTCTTTTAGATTTTAAAATGGTTGAGTTCCCATTTCTTAGTAGGATTAATACAATGATCTCAACTAGGACTAGGTAAATTCTATGAGTTGAGGAACAACTCTTATTTCCGAATATTAATTCCCGGTTTTCTCCCTTTCCTAACGAATGACTTATGCATCTACTTCCCTCTCTATCAGCATTATTTCTGTAGGATAAAGTTCAGAAGCCCTAAGGAAAATGCAAATATAGTAAGCAAGTCGGTCAGTAGCATTTTAGTTTAAATTAGTATAAAAAATAAACTCTCATTATGTGGAAGGATTCAAATAGTCAAGGGTAAAGAATAATGAAGTCATGATACATGAGGACAGGATTAAAAAGGGTCTAGGGCCTGACCCTTGTATTCCACAAGTAGTCCTAGGTGAGGTGTTCTTTGCCAAAATGAAAAAAAGGCATTGGGGCGGCTGGGTGTCTCAGTCAGCTAAGCCTCCGACTTCAGCTCAGGTCATGATCTCACAGTTTGAGTCCGAGCCCTGCATTGGGCTCTGTGCTGACAGCTCAGAGCCTGGAGCCTGCTTCAGATTCTGCGTCTCTCTCTTTCTCTGCCCCTACCTGCTCATTCTCTGTCTCTCTCTCTCTCTCTCTCTCAAAAATAAAAATTAAAAAAAAAAAATTTAAGAAAAAAGGCATTAACTAGAGAAAAGGAGAGAGAATTAAATCAGCAAAGTAAACAGATACTCCATACCCTTCATAAGTGCTGTACCTGCATAGGGAAATAATACTTTTATAAAGTCTCATTCTTCTGCATAATAAATTAGTCATTTCCACCAAGACACCAATGAATATGTCACAATTTTTCTGAATGAATCTTCCTTTATTGTTACTTAATCAACCATCATTTTTAATCTGCTTATAGGAAAGATTAAATGCTAGGTGCTTAATGACTTTGGGGGAAAAAAATTTAGCTAAATGTTTAATCTCACTACAGGGCTTCTTGTACACCTATGTGAAAATCTAAGAATTACAGCCGAGATTGGTGGTAGTAATGGTTATTTGAAACTCTGCTGCTAAACAACAAATGATGTCTCTCAATGCTTTCATTCTTCAAATATAGCTCAGCTCTGGATGGAAAAGACGCCCAACCAAACCATCTGTCAGAGAAGATAGAGTTCAGCTGGAAAAGGCAGTTTGTTTGGCTGTGCTCTTCAATTTTCTTGCTTCAAACTAGATGAACTGTGGGGGGACAAAAAGTACTCTGCTCCTCAAATGCAACAACTGATGCACAGAAATAGCGATGGGACCCAGAGCCGGTGTCATGTCTATGTAGTCTAAGTTTGGAATACAATCATTTCACTCTAGAGACATTTTATATCCTTCCTCTTGATTAAAGGTCAGCTATGTAGGAAGCCAGCCTCTTGCCTTATTTTAAAACACTGTGGGTGTTAGGACAGTGTTTAATCTCAAAAGTGTCAAGCAGAGGGTCTCACATACTATTTGACATGGTCTCAAATTCAGATCTACAACCTGTGAAATACGCTTTATGAAATCCAGATATTTTTAACCATCCCATGAAGATGATGAATGAAAATGAAGCCATAACATAATGACTGTTTCCTTTAAATCGTCTTTTAGTCTAAATGCAAATTTCAAAGCCCACAGTGCTATGAACAGTGATACAAATGTGAAAAGGGCATGGGCACAAAAGGAGGACAAAACAAACACCAGAGCCAAGAAAAGGTCAGATCCTAAATGGATCACAAATTTCCCCTCAAATACTACTAGGAAGGAAATATGTTATTAGAATAAAAAAAGAGTTACATGGCTGTGTGTGGACAAAAAGTTCTCACAGGTATTGGTAACATTCAAATCTAACATCTAGACATTCAAATGACTAATCAAGCATGATCCCTTCAGTGCGGAAGACAAAAGAAGTCAGATGACAACAACTTAATAGTTATGTATAATAGTTTTTGATTCCCGGGGCTAACTTAAAATAATAATAATAACAATAGAACTTACCTGACCCTGATACCTCCATACTACATACGGCTTTTGTAAAACCCACATATAAATATACAAGAGATCCCAAGTATAAAACACAAATAAATACAAAGAAGCACATAAATAAACAACGAAGAGATTAAGGGGCCCTGTGCAACCGCCCAACTAGACTCACTAACTAAGGTAGTGGTTAACAGTGGGCCATAGAGCACGCTGGCTGAAGCATGGATTCTGAGACAGATACTTATTTGGTATCTGGAATCGAATCTCTCTTTTTTTCTTTTAATGTTTATTTATTTTGAGAGAGAGAGAACAAGAGAACATAAACAGGGGAGGGAGAGAGAGGCAGAGAGAGAATCCCAAGCAGGCTCCCGCACTGTCAATGCAGAGCCCAACGTGGGGCTTGATTCCGTGAACTGTAAGATTATAACCTGAGCCAAAATCAAGCATCAGACACTTAACCAAATGAGCCTCCCAGCCGCCTTTGGAATCTACTCTTTACCAGCTGTCTAACAGTGGGGAAGTTCCTCTAAGCCTCTGGTTGATTTCCATCATATCTTAAGTGGGCATAATAAAATTATCACCTAATTGCTTATCAAAAGGTCTAAATTTGTTAAAAATTAGTGCTTTTATTAACTTGTTAAAATTTGTTAATGATTCAATTAAAACTTGTGGCTGAGAATTAATGTCCTCAATAAATATTAGCCATTATTAGAAGTACTAGTACTTATTACTATTATTGTCTATAACACCACAATTAGTCTCTTGCATGTCTTTAGATGGAATAAAATAATTTAAAGATGAAAAATAGAAAACTAGAATCTGGTTCCATTTAATGTTTCAAATAAGTCAAAGGCTTCTGGTTACAAGACAAAGTAAGAAGGGCTTTTCCATCTTTTTCCATCATAAGATCTACTTGAGAGGCAGCAGTAATGGTAGGCTCCGATTTAGAAAATGTTTCTATTCATTCATTTACCATGCATTTATTGAATGCCTACTCCATGCCAGAATTTGAGTTAGGTGCTAGAGATTTAATAGTAAAAAAGCAACAACGACAAAATAAACTCCTCGTCCTCACTGAACATATGTTCTGTGGCGGATGGGGAAGGGATACAATCAAAGAGAATAAATAAGTAAAATATATTAGAAAGTGTTGTGGAGAAAAATAAAGACTGCTTGGAAGGAAAGCAGTGAAATTTTAAACAAATACTTTTAGGGACAGAATCACTGAGAAGTAATTTGATCAAACTCATTAAGAAGCTGAGGGAGAAATCCATGAAGATATCTGAGAGAAGATAATTCCTGATTAATGGAACAGCTAGCACAAAGGCATATCTGAAGAAAAGCAGGAATTGCAGGGTGTATGTATAGAGTGGCATAAGTGGTGAATATCTTCCAGATGTGAGAGTACACAGATACACACACACACACACACACACACACACACACACACACACAGACTGCAGACATTTAGCTTGGTAACTTCCCCACAACCTACGGTACCAAAAAGCTGAACGGCATGTGTAAGAGAGAGTTTTTGAGGAGATGAGTATTATATTTTCAGGAGAGAAGTATTAGGGCATTAAATTATACAGTTCTTATAAATCATTAAAAGAACTTTGGCTCTTACTCTGAGCAAGATAAGGAACAACTGAAGGATTTTAGGCTTAGGATAGCTCATTTAAGTCTTAGTCCAATCATTTACAATAGACATATCTATTTTAATTGATCTTCATGAAATTATACATATCGTTTTCAATCAAACAAGGTTGGTGTGACCACAAAGTTGTGATGAGCAAGTACAGTGAATGATGAATATAGAAAAAGAGAGGAAATGCACTAAATCAATTAGCAAGTCTCAGCAAATATTTCAAAGAGAAAGGCATGGCATAGATGAGCTATTACATATCACAGAGAAATGAGAACATTTATCATGATCATAAACACACCGCATATTACCAAAATTACTCTTTGGGGAGTGCTACAAAACTTGGAAATAAGATCCTAAAGAATGTAGACACATGCTATGCAGCGAACCCAGTTGAATTCTGAATCACACCAATTACAAATGCCATAGAATATTCACTTTCATAAGCATACTTCAAGACCTCAGTGTCCTGCTGCTCCATTCAAATGGGATGTAGACTGGGTCAACGTTCAAATTTTATGGCCAAGATTTATCAACATCCTAAATTCTGGCTATGAATCAAGTCATCTCTTGACGGTTTATGGTAGTCTTTAAATGCAGTAGAGAAAATAAGGTGTCAAACCACTTGAAGATATAGTCAGTAAGATCTCTTACCCTAAAATTTGAATTCTGAGTAGAATTACACTGACTTAAAGTGGTTAAAGTTGACTGCCTTTCAGTAGTGATATTTTGACCACCGATGAAGTGAAACCGTTCTTGTTTCTCCTAAAGTTTGAGTTCATATCCCCAACTTCATTTATTCCTGTCTCCTGTTTCTCCAGTATGTGCCATGATTAAAGTTTGTCCATGTCATATTTACCTGCAATAGTGTCTACCATCCCACCACTGCTAGGCTAAGCATTGTATATCCATGTTCAAGACGTGACTTAATTCCAGTGTTAGAATAAAGCAACTCCCTACAGGAAGCTCTACTCTATTCAGCTCCACGTATTTCACCATTGCATGTGGTTACATTCAACTTTATGCTTCAGTTTTATTGTGCTTTTTCTTCCAAATATTCTCTGATAGGCTTCTTCTTCAGGACAGTTAACTTGTTTACCATATCCACACCTCTATATGTTCGAGTAAAGTGGGAGGCAAAAGCAGAGAGCTCTATGAAGATTCATGCATGCCTTAACAATCTCCAAGAGGATATGCTCAGAAGTCTTGCTTGATCTTTCTCATTTATGGTATAATAAATGTAAAAGTCAATCTTTTAAATGGTGTTCTTTTTTTTCATAGGGATAGCTACCCACTAAAAGGAGGGGAAATAGGATTTTTTTTAACGTAGCTTCTGTTTTAGCTACTGTGAGTCAACACCAAACAAATTACAAATATATTTCATTACAGGAATCTCTGAAATTCCAATTACTTGAAGTGTGTTTAAGATAAGCATGATCTTATAGCAATCATTTTTAAATATACTAGGAACAACTACCCAGTAGGTTACTGTCAATGTAACACAAACTCCAGTAGGAGAAGCAGGCAGATCCCAAATTCACCAAAGCAGACATTAATTTGTTCTGTTAAACATTTGACATCAGAGGGAAGAATATGCTCCAGTGTTCAAATATACGTAAGGTGAACTCTAATTCTTCAGCGCCAGCTGAAATTTTTCTTTTCTACATTTCAAATAAATTAGAAAACCATAGGGAGAAATCTCAGGAAAAATATTGCTATGCTTTATGGATTGTCCACAATTAATAAATAAAATGAACATCTGGTCCCTGAAAAAATGGCACTTCAATGACACACATTTTTTTTCCTCAATGCTGAAAACACCTCAGACTGGCATGAAATATTGCTCCTGTGTATTCCTTTCAAGATGTGTTCTTTATCTAGGCTTTTGTTCCATTAAATACTTGGTTGTCATGGCAAATTCACTTTTTCACCAAACTGGAAGTAATAAAGTAGGTGATCTACTGTTTGTTGGTACACAAGTAAATGTGAAAGAGAAGCGAGAGAAAATTGGAGTACCAGCCCGCTGCTTTGTTTAGGATGGAGTGCCACAAAACACACGGCCAAGGGTAATTAAGGGAAGGAATTCTGTGTAACAAAACCAGAGGAGAAGCAGCCTTAAAAATTCTGTCGATGCCTCAAGAAGCTACCACATCTATATGAAAAATCAAGGTCCCACAAGTTTGTGTTATTACCTAACCTTCAGTTGTAGAACACACTGTAATAACTTCTGGTCATACACAGCCAAAACCAGTGTCTATAATGATACAGCAGTCACATAAACACATTAACATAAGTAGACGTGAGAGTGTGAAAACATGTAAACTCCTTGAGTGCATAAATAAATAACTGGGTAGCTTTGAAACATAAGCTCAAAGTAGTATCTAGAAATATATTCACACTTTTAAAAGACAAATGTGCAAAACAAGTAGCAAACCTAACAAAATATTCATCTCTACATGTGTGTGTGGGGGGTGGTCTTTTTCACCACACTAGAACATAAATAACGTTTACTTGTAACATCTTTAAGAGTACACAGCAATGATAAAACATGAGGACAATGATCATATGATCTTAAAGACATGTCCATCTTGAAAGCCGCCATGAGTTAGAATTAGAATCCGCTACAACGTCTCCTTGGTATGAAACAAGCTTTCGAATTACAGAGCACCCTTCATGTTCTAATTACATGCTGCTTTTTCAACATAAGTTTGCTCACTCGCTGATGATGATGAACATGCACCAAATGCCCCTCAAATCTGCATCCCATATTGCCCTCATTTAGATTGATCAGAGAGCAAAACTCAACGCTATGAAGTTGACCAACACAGTTCTCCTCTGATGCATAACACAGTGAAGTCTCCTTAGGAAGTGCTGTCTTCCTGAGGGGATCTGAATGTTGCCTCTGCCAAGACTAAGTGACAAGAATGTGAAACACTGCATAATTTCCTATTATATTAAACATCCTGCATTAGTGTATTAAACTTCACACATAAATGCCCATTCTGGTCCCCAGCCATCCAGGTTACAGCAAGTGTTCACAGCCTGTTATAAAGTAGAAGGTAACGATGGCTTGACAATCACTTCAGGCTCTTAGGAGGGCAGTACAGAAAGAGCCAAGAATGTCCTGGTCAGATTTCTTCATTCATACATCTGATAGCATAATACCTAGCTCATGTTACATACACAGAACCACAGAATAACAGCAGCAATACTCGAAAAATATAACTAAAAAAGTTGTATTTTTTAAATCGTTATTTTCTATATTTTAAAAAGTTTTTTTCAAAATAGATTTAGATTTAGGATATACCACTAAGCATATAAATTCAAATTACTGTTTAAAAATCACTTGGAACAGCTTCTCTCTGTGTAGCCACATAACCTACCAAATACCTGTTTAGATCAGTATATTTTTAATATTTAGGGATTCCATTATTAATTAAACTGTCATTATTTAAATTATATAAATTATTTAGAGATCCAAATTCATTACTACAAGATAATGTACATTCAAAGAAGAATATACTTATCTTCCAATTACCCTCTACATTACTTCCCTCTTCATGTTATAGGTTATTTTTTTTAAGATTTTATTTCTAAGTAATTTCTTCACCTAATGTAGGGCTCGAACTCATAATCCCAAGATTAAGAGTCTAGCTCTATCAACTGAACCAGCCAGGCACTGCTTTTATAGGTAAATATTTCTAAATGTTGTATTTATTTTTCTAGGCTTTTATGTTAAAATATGAACATTTACGTGTATATGTAACTATGTTATGCATCATTTACTCAAGAAAATGCATACTGTCCTTGGGAAAATAGTAATATACATCTCTCCACTTTGTGTGTTATGATAGGGAGGGAGGTAGGTAGATAAGTAGGTAGGTAGAGACAGTAATATAGTAATAGATATATTTCTTAATCATTTTTATAAAGGCAAAGTGCTGCATTTGTATAGATGCATCACAATACTAGTAAAGATAACTTGGATTGTTTCCAGTCTTCTGCTATTATAAATAGACCTTACAGTGAATAGCCTTGGGTGTACTTTTTTTTTTCATATTCTGCCAATATATATTGAAACAGATTTCTTAAAATGGAATTGCTGAGTCAAAAGGCAAAAGCATGCATAATTTTACTAGATACTGCCTGATTCCTCTCCATATGAAATTGTACCAGTTTGCATTTCTATCGGCAATTCCCACAGCTTTGTCAACAATACATATTACCAAACTTTTCAATTTTTGACAATCCAAAAAGTCATCACTGGCATTGAGTTTAGTTTCAATTTGTATTTCTTTTTACAAGAGAATATAAGCATCTTTATGTATAGTTAGGAAGCATTTGCATTTCTGTTTTTGTACCAGATTTCTAGCACTCAATTTTCTTGAGTTTCCTGTATTTTATTACCCAGTCCATGAATTTTCTGAAGAGACAATAAAGTACTCCCTGTTTTCTTAATAAATTTCAGCTGGCTTAAAATTACTTGAGTCATGCTTCCTTTCGGTGAAATTCAAAGAAAATTTCACAACCTTAATGAAGTGTCTAGATCTTAGTCTGGACTTTTCTTTACATGGAATGATCCAGTTACTTGACATTACTCCAAGACCTTGCTTCCTTAATTATCCCTTTTTCTCCCACACCCCCAGTGTTAGTCTGACTCTGCCTGTAGACTATAAGCACTTTTCAATTTTCCTTATTCTAAAACATAAGAGAAATCACAGATAATAGAAAACAAAATTTAAAACCAAGAAATCAGAATCCCATGCCTCCTCCAGTCTCATTAGTCTTTTTCCTTCCGTGCTCAGCAAAACTCTTGAAATTTTACTTCCCATCTGCTCTTTCTCATGCTTCAACCCACGGTATTTTCGCCTGTACTTCCCAAAATGCTACAAAAATGTACGATTCCAACTCTAGACCTCTCTGTTATCTTTAACATTGAAGCTCTCCCTTTGTCATTGAAATCTCATACTTCTTTGGGTTCCATGATGCCCTTATCCTGTTGTTCCTCCTACTGTTCTGGCCACAGGATTTTGGTGGCCTTGAGCACTGTTGTTCTTCCATCTGCCCATTAGATTTTTCTCCTTTATGGATCTTTCATTGACCACCACTTACTCGTTATACACACTAAACCTAAGTCCATCTACTTTCAAGTTTATATATATGTACGTGTGTGTGTGCATACATATACACACACACACATATACATATACTCATATATATTATATACTGATGGCTCCAAAATTTAGGTCTTATTTCCTCCCTCCTTCAAGATTTAATCTCATCTCAGCCAAACAATGTCCATAAATATCTCAAACTTCACATATCAAAAGCAATCTTGTCCTCAGTTGTATTTGTTTCTCCCATTATATTTGAAGAGTCTTCACATCACCTCCCTAAGTCAACAGAGCTAAAAATCTGGAGGTATTCTGGTCTCATGCTATTCCCCTAAAGTAGTTCTTATTCATATATCCAGCTTGATGACACATCACTCTACTTGATTCTCAAGGCCTGATGAATTAAAACTATATTTTCAACCTCTTATGTTCTTTTCTTACAATCAGAATTTTAGTCCAGGTGTTTTATTATCTTATCTGAATTTTTTGGTAGTCTGGCTAGACTCCCTACCTTAGTGTATTACTACCCTAAGTCCACCCTGCATACTGCTGCCAAATGAAACATCTAAAACTGACTATGTCAGTCACCAGCTTAAAGCCCTCCCACAACCTCTAGGTTAAAGCCCAAGCTGCTCTGAATATCCTGTAAAGACAATGATTTCTGGGACATTGCTTCTCCAGCCTCCTCTCACACCACTTCTTTGAATTTTACATGACAGTCATATAAAATTGCTTGTAATTCCCCCATAAGTACCAAATGACTGGGATGTGTACAATTTGTGCGTGGTGCTGTCTACCTCTTGAAATGGCTACCATCCTCTTCCTTCCCTCCTTTATCTCCTGACCATGTTTCAAGTCTCAAGTCTAAGGTCACGTCCTCTGACTTCATTGATTCCACTACCCGCCACCAAGGATGAGCTAAGCAAAGCTTTGACAAGGGACTCATAGCATCCTTTGCATACTTGATCACAGTCACCATATTATTGTGCTGGTGTATATCTGTTTTTATTCTGCTTTAGCTTCTGAGAGTTATATCATGTCTTCTTCAAAGCTGTAAATCCAGCAATTAACACAGTTCCTGGTGCATAAGTTTCATTCAGTAAATGTTTGTTGTTCCAACCATATAAAATATACTTTTATTCTCTCTACAGAGAAAAATATACACGTAAAAATGAGTTTACAATTAAATAAAACCAATAAAGAGAACAAAAACCACAAATAAGATAATAAAAAACAGTGGAATTGCTAAGTGGTGAGAGAGAACAGGGGAAGAAATAAGAGAAAATTTCTATTTAATTGCAAAAGAGTTAGAAATAATTACATTAATATAATAGACTTTAAAAAATTCAACCAATTAATGCATTTTGTTAAGTTTATAACACAATAATGTAGGGTATATTTATTGCAAGGTAAAGGTGGTGGGGAGTTGCTCTGTTGTACTGTAATCAGCTTTATTCTTGAAACTAATTTTAATATTTTTCACCACAAAAGTGAGGATACCTCCTGAAGAACTCCAGTCGAACATACTTGCATTACAATCTATACTAACAGGTTTATAATTATAGTGATTACCTCTAAGTATACTGACCTACATATGTAAAATTGTCCAAATTATATCCCTTTGTTAAAATTAGCTTCCCTGAGTTCCTGCTACACTGAATTAGAGCCACATCCATCTATGCCCAATTAGATAACATTAAATATCTATATTTGTGTTATTTTCCTCTTGGTTTGTTTAATCATAATTAACATAACCATACATTCTTAATGCAATTTTCTACAGAAATTAACATGCTTGCAGCTTCAATATAAATTGAGATAAAGTTAAAATACTTCTCATTAATAACGAATTTTACATACTTTTTTTTTTTCAATTTTCAGGACTCTAGTGATAATTTTTCTGCAAAATGAGTTTGGTAAAACAGTAGTTAATATTCCATGAGTTCTTTTTTAGTAGTCTTTCATAATACTTTAAAACTTTTGTCACTACATTTATTTCTGAAGTTTCTAAATATATGTTAATGGATGTTAATAATTTAACTCCCTGACTTTAACTTCTCCCAATACAATGTAGTTCAGCTTCCAAACACCATCAAACAGGTCAGAGGCTCATCCCTTGAATGTGTCTGGTAGCAAAGTTAAAAAAAGAAGAAAAAAAACCCTCCTTATCTATTAAAGCAAACCCTTGAAACAATCCAGTTAATATGCTGGGTATTCTAAGCTTAGGATACTTTTAAAACAATGTCATAGCATTTATAAGAGAAAGAACCTGGGGCACCTGGCTGGTTCAATCAGTGGAGCACGAAACTCTTGATATCGGGGTTGGGAGTTTGAGTCCCATTTTGGCTGTAGAAATTACTTAAAAATAAAATTTTTACAAAAAATTAAGAGAACCAAAAAGTTACAGTCCAACTGTGATATACCTTATTTTATAGTCCTGATCTAATTCTAAAAATTAAAAAAAAAATCAAGCAATGCTCTTTTCCTACTGTAACTTATTTCATCACTCAATAAAGGTAACAACAAAAGACTACCATAAATTTTCTCCAGCAATGATGAAATTTGGCAATAAAGTATCCTTTAAGGTTTTCAATATTCTCTTTGAGTTTTACATTATGCATTATTAAAGTGTTACTCTTTTTTCTTAACACTGTTTGGCAGGAAATATTACTTTGGATAACAATAGCTCCTACTAGATTATTCGGTGTCATTGCAATTACTTAAAGCAACCTGCTGTCACCTGTCACAATTCAGAGATTCCAACAGTGTGTTTGGCAGAAAATGTTTACATTAGGATATCTATCTCTTGTACAAATGTTTGCAAGTATATTGGGTGAAGAGATAAATAGCTGCCTTTCTTATCTAACTTTTATTAATATCCAAGTACTTCAAAGACCAATATTGGCCCAGGCTGGCTTGGCGTTGCCCATTTTAGCTCTCCCACGTATGACTTCTGTGAAGTTGTGATAAATGGGAACATGTCTCAAGGGCAGCCTCCAAAGACAATGCTACTCTTGTCAAGTCCCTGGTTGTGGCTACCATCATCTTGTAAAATTCTAAGAAATAGAAGAAATCCAACTTCACACGGATCATCTACAGATGTTCACACAACTTCTCTTTTCTTCTTCTTTTTAAAATTTCCTCTACTTCTACCCTACCAATGTAGGCTAGCAGGGTCAGCTCGGTGTGCCATTAATCCTCAATTAAGTAGCACAAGAATTCATCCAGATAAACTATATTATGGTGAAAAAAATAGTAATAGCTGAAGTTTATACCATTCAGATAACTGGACATGAGTTTAATGTACTGTTTCCTTTTTGACCCATGATGTCACTCGGGATAGGTCTTACCCCTGTAGCCATCATTTTTCTTATTCGATTTTGCAGACTCTGTGATTGCTTAGCAGAAAAGTCATTGAGCTATCTATTCCCTCACCCCTTCTGGGCCTCAGTTCCAAAGAAGCTGATTGGATTTGAAGTTAAAACTAACATTGCAATATACCCCTGTAAGTCTGGCTACCTGGCTCACTGCCTGGTCCCACAGGAAGTCTCCAACTGGCATTACCTCCGTAGAGACTTTTGGGGTCTCACATGAGGCACATACCCCTCCCAGCCTAGTACTTTCTGGATTCTGTTTCTCCCCTGTTTGCTCTTCTAAGTTGCTTTAAAACTCTTTTGATCTAGCTTTTGAGGCTCTTTTCCTCCTGCTGTGCAACAACTCACCGTAGATTTTCTCTATGAGATTATATACCAAAAGACTAAATATTCATTCCACCTGTTGCAATGAGTTCATCCAGGACTCATCAGTCCACTTTGCCTAGTACCCTTGATCCACAGATTGGGAGCTATTATAAATACTAATCAGCTTAATAAACATTGCCATGTGCCCCTCTCCTAAATGCCAGATTCCTTTCCTTCAAAGCATTTCTACTACAAATGCAAATTGACAAATATTTTTGAAACCTCCCCATTGATGATTCAGAATTAACAAAACCCAGTCACTGTCTTTAAGAAATGTAGCTATTTGGAGAGAAACAAGTAAACAAGCAATTTCACGGTATGATAGAGTCAAGAAAAGGTTCTATGGATTTACAGCTGGAGGGCACTTAGCCCAAACCACCAAGATAGGGATGCTTAAAATGCTACAGATAACTTTATTCCCAAGGAACAGTAAGTCAAAACCAACTTGGAAGAAAGGGTTTCTTTTCTGGAGTGTTAAAGGAAGAACCCATCTCTAAGAAGTGAGAGATAATTCTTATGTGGCATTTTAGGGTAGAATGAGATCATAATATTTTTCTCTAATTTCTTTTTGCTTCAAGTAAGAGTGGGTTAAAATGTGGTCACAACTAGTGGTACAGGTCATACATTATCATACCAAGACAAATCTTCAAGTATGTGACTACTTTTTCCTTAGTTAATGTGTGTGAGTATGTTTGGGGTTTAAAATTTTTCACTTTCCTAAAAGGACTTGCAGCAGCCCGTGCTCTATGTGGTATAAGCTGCTCTTCGCAGGTGGTCAAGCTCACCACTTAGGACATCTGGCTTTCTACGTTCCCATATTCCCTGAAAATAAAGAAAATAGAGGTAAGGAAGCAGTATTTCAAGCAGATCAGGCAGTATGGAGGAGTGGGGAGCACAAGACAGGAAATTCCCATCAAGTCAGGAAATACAGCAATCTTCTGAGAGCACCTTCCTACCTCCTCCCTTAGTTAAATAACTTTCACTTGATCCAAGGGGTAAAAAAAAGGGGAAATTTATCATAAAGAGGGAAATATACCATAAACAAAAGTATCTACACTTGGTATTGGAGCCCATTTTAAAAAGTTATATCATTGAGAACAGGGAAGTTTTCATGCACTACATGTCTAAGGAGGAACATGAACAATTTAAAAAGATACTCCATTTGTTGTCTGATTGCTGATGCTAGAACTTCCAACACTATGTTAAACAACAGCGGTGAGAGTGGACAGACAACAAAAGGAAATCAAAGGCATCAAAACTGGCAAAGAGGAAGTCAAGCTTTGACTTTTTGCAGATGACATGATATTCTAGATGGAAAACCCGACAGACTCCACCAAAAATCTGCTGGAACTGATACATGAATTCAGCAAAGTTGCAGGATACAAAATCAATGTATGGAAATCAGTTGCATTCTTATACACTAAAAATGAAGCAACAGAAAGACAAATAAAGAAACTGATCCCATTCACAATTGCACCAAGAAGCATAAAATACCTGGGAATAAATCTAACCAAAGATGCAAAAGATCTGTATGCTGAAAACTATAGAAAGCTTATGAAGGAAATTGAAGAAGATATAAAGAAATGGAAAAACATTCCGTGCTCATGGGTTGGAAGAATAAATATTGTCAAAATGTCAATACTACCCAAAGCTATCTGTACATTCAATTCAATCCCAATCAAAATTGCACCAGCATTCTTTTCGAAGCTAGAACAAGCAATCCTAAAATTCATATGGAACCACAAAAGGCCCCGAACAGCCAAAGTAATATTGAAGAAGAAGACCAAAGCAGGAGGCATCACAATCCCAGACTTTAGCCTCTACTACAAAGCTGTAATCATCAAGACAGCACGGTATTGGCACAAAAACAGACACATAGAACAATGGAATAGAATAGAAACCCCAGAACTAGACCCACAAACGTATGGCCAACTAATCTTTGACAAAGCAGGAAAGAATATCCAATGGAAAAAAGACAGTCTCTTTAACAAATGGTGCTGGGAGAACTGGACAGCAACATGCAGAAGGTTGAAACTAGACCACTTTCTCACACCATTCACAAAAATAAACTCAAAATGGATAAGGGACCTGAATGTGAGACAGGAAACCATCAAAACCCTAGAGGAGAAAGCAGGAAAAGACCTCTCTGACCTCAGCTGTAGCAATTTCTTACTTGACACATCCCCAAAGGCAAGGGAGTTAAGAGCAAAAATGAACTATTGGGACCTCATGAAGATAAAAAGCTTCTGTACAGCAAAGGAAACAATCAACAAAACTAAAAGGCAACCAATGGAATGGGAAAAGATATTTGCAAATGACATATCGGACAAAGGGCTAGTATCCAAAATTTATAAAGAGCTTACCAAACTCCACACCTGAAAAACAAATAATCCAGTGAAGAAATGGGCAGAAAACATGAATAGACACTTCTCTAAAGAAGACATCTGAATGGCCAACAGGCACATGAAAAGATGCTCAACGTTGCTCCTCATCAGGGAAATATAAATCAAAACCACACTCACATATCACCTCACGCCAGTCAGAGTGGCCAAAATGAACAAATCAGGAGACTATAGATGCTGGAGAGGATGTGGAGAAACGGGAACCCTCTTGCACTGTTGGTGGGAATGCAAAATGGTGCAGCCAGTCTGGAAAACAGTGTGGAGGTTCCTCAAAAAATTAAAAATAGATCTACCCTATGACCCAGCAGTAGCACTGCTAGGAATTTACCCAAGGGATACAGGAGTACTGATGCATAGGGGCACTTGTACCCCAATGTTTATAGCAGCACTCTCAACAATAGCCAAATTATGAAAAGAGCCTAAATGTCCATCAACTGAGGAATGGATAAAAAAATTGTGCTTTATATACACAATGGAGTACTATGCGGCAATGAGAAAGAATGAAATATGGCCCTTTGTAGCAATGTGGATGGAACTGGAGAGTGTGATGCTAAGTGAAATAAGCCATACAGAGAAAGACAGATACCATATGGTTTCACTCTTATGTGGATCCTGAGAAACTTAACAGGAACCCATGGGGAAGGGGAAGGAAAAAAAAAAAAAGAGAGGTTAGAATGGGAGAGAGCCAAAGCATAAGAGACTCTTAAAAACTGAGAACAAACTGAGGGTTGATGGGGGGTGGGAGGGAGGGGAGGGTGGGTGATGGGTATTGAAGAGGGCATCTTTTGGGATGAGCACTGGGTGTTGTATGGAAACCAATTTGACAATAAATTTCATATATTGAAAAAAAAAAAAGGTACTCCACAGAGAATTCTATCGCATTCCTGAAAACCCCAAAGCTTTTTTTTGTTCCAGATCATTTTCTCTCATGAAAATTGTGACTTTATGTGAAACCTTTGGAACATACTAATCCCAGCTTAGTTACTTCATCCAGCATGAAATGTGACAACATAAAATATTTCACAGGGGCAGAATTCATTAAAGTAATTATATCTCAGAATCAAAGTAACTTTATAGCCATAATAACCAACTTCTGTGCACAATGTTGTCCCTTCCTTTATAACGTATACCTTCTCAGAAGTCTAGATATATGTTTTCCTTTATGGCACCAAATTACTCTAGATGGTCATAATTTCCCTGAAGTTAAAAGTTTATTTAGAGCATACTGTATTTTCAACCAAGCAGTACATTAAATTTATTCCCAAATAAATATATTTCATGACTATACCTAGATAAAGGTGAATGTTTTATATATTTCCATTTTACAATGAAAATATAAATTCCCATACTTTAAGAACCATTGCATTAAGACTGTTTGCAATCAATTATAACTTGCCTTCACATTCTAAATCTGTCACATTGACAGATTATGGCCAAGTACAGCATTGACACCATGGCACCACTTTTATCTTTACAATATTTTCATCATTTAAACAGCCTTAAATTCTCCACATGCTCATATAGTGAATATTTATATCCAGATATAGTTCTGTTGTTTTTTCTGTTCTTTGGTAGTCTGTGGTAGATGTGAGATGATTACAAATTCTTTACACATCTCTTACGGAGACAAGGAGTTGATTTTCCCCTTTGTATTTGGGTTGACCCTGTGTCTTGCTTTCACCAATAAAATAAAATGTGGCAGAAGAGAAGCTCTGAAACTTCTGCAGCTCATCCTTAAGAGATCTGCAATTTCTGCTTTCACTGCTTGGAGTGCTCCCTTTTGAAAGACAACCACCTGGTAAGAAGTCCTAAGACTCATGCTGTGAAGAAGTCCAAATTATCTGTGTGGAGAGAGAGAAAGGCCATGTAAAGCAGCACCAAAGTACCAGACATGAATGAAGCCTTCTCTGCCTTTCAGCTTAGTCTAGCTACTAGCTGAATTCAGTGGAGTTAATGACACCACATGGAACAGAAGAGCTGTCATGAAGCCCTTCCTGAATTCCTGACCAAAAGAATCACAAAAAAAAAAAAAAAAAAGAAATGAAACAGCTGTTGTTTTAAGCCAGAAAGTGGAGTAATGGGTTATGAAGTAATAGGTAATCAACGCAGAATTATGCCTGAGATACTTTTGAATGTCTTCAGGTTAGCACAATAATTCACCAGACTTTTCTCTGCAACTTCTTAAAAACAATGAAAGCTGCTCATTTGAAGAATTTTTGCAGCAAAACTATTTGTCTGAATATTGTTTTTTCAAGGTCTAGGATAAAAGAAACAGATGTGCCTCACAAGGTCTTAGCGTAAGGCAGTTCACGTTAGAAAATGGCTTTTAAATTTTCTGTATTCACAAATCAAAATAAAGGTGAGATGTTTTTTGTTAAATGATGAACATTTTCAGAAGGAAGAAAGTGGTTTTTATCTGCTTCTTTATTGTCTCTAGTCTCTCTACTTAAGAAAGGAAGGAAGGAAGGAAGGAAGGAAGGAAGGAAGGAAGGAAAGAAAGAAGGAAACTATAACCAGGAAGGCCTGAGGTTACCTTCTAATATAAACACTTCTAAAATATTAATTCTTCTTCTTCTAATATAAACACTAAGCTCCAATGATATTGAGGTAAATAGGAAAAACATTCTCTCCATACTAATTTAGAGGAACTTTCTTGGTGCATAACTCTGAGTGTCTATATACATACACAACTTTCTATTAACAGAATTATAAAGTTAAATTTTTCAAGGGGCAAAGTTTATCACTTATCCATTGGGTATGTCATGAGACTCTTCTGACAGTCTGAAGGAACAGAAAGTGTGCTGTGCCACTGAACACAGTAACATCCAGGGGCCGGGGAACCCAGACACCCTGACAAATCACCCTGTTTCACCATACTTACATTATCTGACCTAAGATTTCCAGGTTAATTTGGAAAAGCAATAGGTCCAACCTAAGAGATGTTGGGTTAAAATGCACAGGAGGGTTGATTCCATGTGATAAAATCAAATGGTACCACAAGGGATACAGGAGTACTGATGCATAGGGGCACTTGTACCCCAATGTTTATAGCAGCACTCTCAACAATAGCCAAATTATGAAAAGAGCCTAAATGTCCATCAACTGAGGAATGGATAAAAAAATTGTGCTTTATATACACAATGGAGTACTATGTGGCAATGAGAAAGAATGAAATATGGCCCTTTGTAGCAATGTGGATGGAACTGGAGAGTGTGATGCTAAGTGAAATAAGCCATACAGAGAAAGACAGATACCATATGGTTTCACTCTTATGTGGATCCTGAGAAACTTAACAGGAACCCATGGGGGAGGGGAAGGAAAAAAAAAAAAAGAGGTTAGAGTGGAAGAGAGCCAAAGCATAAGAGACTCTTAAAAACTGAGAACAAACTGAGGTTGATGGGGGGTGGGAGGGAGGGGAGGGTGGGTGATGGGTATTGAGGAGGGCACCTTTTGGGATGAGCACTGGGTGCTGTATGGAAACCAATTTGACAATAAACTTCAAATATTGAAAAACAACAAGAACAACCAATGGTACCACTACCCGGCCTTCATTTATGAATATGTAATTATTAACATATTAAGGTTTATTTTAAGTCATATTCATTCAGCCTTTACAACATGAAATCAGGAATATTTTTGGTATTGTTTCATATGCCTTTTATATCTGGGTCATTTAAAGAGATTTTAAAACAAGAAATTATAAAAGGCTTGTTTGGTTTTTATTAATGCATTCCCCTCAACTGAGACCCCATTTTTCTTCTAATATCCCAAGCAGAACACCAAGGATTATTAATGCCTGATCTGATCTATGACTAATGCCTGATCCACCTGCCATTCAGTAGTTTAACTTTCCAGAATCTTTAGAAACGAAATGCTTTTCTTTTTGGGTTTAAAGATTAGCAGTTACCAAGCATGTCCTAGCATAGTTCACCAGGTGTATTGTAAAAAATTGATTGTACTTTTAAAATTTTCAGAGAAAAGACGCTTTTTTAAATACCTCTGTAATCTTTACAGAATCTTAAAAGAAATAAGGAAAGTAAGCCTTGTTTTTCCTATTGTTAAG
This sequence comes from Lynx rufus, assembly GCF_022079265.1. Classification (NCBI taxonomy): domain Eukaryota; kingdom Metazoa; phylum Chordata; class Mammalia; order Carnivora; family Felidae; genus Lynx; species Lynx rufus. Next base: position 99,579,387 of record NW_025814834.1, on the reverse strand, counting down.
AATATTCTAGCCAAAAATTCCTCCTCTGAAAGTAGCTGAAGTCTTGGAAGGCTTGGTCATCCTTAAAGACCTAATAAAACATTTCATTACTACCATTTTTCTTCCTGGTGTGTTTGTTAATAATTTTCAGTAGTACTTGGTGGAAACAAGGGGAATATTTTGACCAAATCAATTTTCTGAGTTTGAAATGGTTCTCAGCTTCTTCATTACATGAGGTGGTAAGGACATAAAAATTCATGAATTTATAATTTACTGAAGTAATTTTTCTGGGAAAATTAAAAAAAAGCAGTCTGCAAAGGCCAAAGCCCTTCATATCTTCCTCAACTATTATTATTTTCCTTCCCTTTCACTAGGAGAATAAGTAATTGTGACTGACAGCAACATACAGCCTTTCCAGGGCAAATGAGATGCAAATGAAGTTTAGTATGTTCCTTAAACAGGTGCCTCCCATTTCCCAAATGAGGTAAATCCCACAGGATATAAGAGAATGCAAGCACAACATGTGCTCACCATTGCTTATTAAGTCTCTATATCCCTTAATGAAATTACAAGAAATCACGTTTTCACAATGTTGGGTCCTGTCCCTTATTAGACATTTTGCTCCACGGTACCATTCATTCATCTACTAACACAAAATCTTCCTTATTCATACAGAAAACACAGGGTACATTTAAAGTTCTATATCAAAAATCCTAAATGTCTCATTTCCTTAACATGAATGAGGCATAGAGTATAGACCTGCCTTTAGAAATGTGTTAATAAAAGACCCTTTCCTTTTATCTACCCACTGGGAAATGCTCATCAGTTATTACCAGATTTTTGGATGGCATATGCTGGCACTTATTCCTGAGTCTAATGCTTGGGGTAGGAGGGAAGCTAACCTCTCTTCAAGATGTTAAAAGAATCTCATAGAGAGACCAATGTTATATAAAGGCCTATATATGTTATATATTAACATATAGCAGTGAAGTGAATGCCAACAAATTGAATACTTTTATTACAGTTTTACAAATGAGCATCTGAGGTTCAGAGAAAATAAGAGATTCCCAAGGTAGAAAAGCTCATAAATGGAGAAAATATCCTTTTGGTCATAATCATATGTACCATAACAACCGCAAATTGCTTTCCTTTATTAAAGTTAAATCATTTGTTAGATATTTATATGATGTTAAATGATTTAAATTATATATACAAATAGCCAGCATTCAAAACCCTGTTCTGCCACTTAGACATCATGTAACCCTAATCAAATTATTTTCTATCCCTCAGTTTCCTCATCTTTACAATAAGAAAACAATACTAACTTGTGCCAAGTTCTGATGAGGATTATCACATTAACTACAAGTCTGACTATTACTATTATTATCTATGAAAGAGAATCAAATTATGATTTATTGATCAGCCACAAATCATTTATATAATTTAAATCATTTAAGAGCATGTAAATATCAAATCATGTAATTTCAACTTAATAAAGGGAGGCAGTCGATAGCTAATATGATATGATTCTCAGCTGTTCATTAGTAAAACTGGAATAAAAGTAATATCTATTACATAGAGTTTATGGTAAGGAATGAATGAGATACAGGCACCTGACCTCTGCATGGTATACAGGAATATTACACAAAATTTTAGCTGTTAGTTATAATAAAAATGCCAATGATTTTATGACTAAAATTATTTTCCTTTTATATTTCTACAGCTATACTTCGTAATTTTGCTATAGGCCACCAGACTTATCTTGTATGACAGGGGTCAGACTAGGTAAAGCCATAAATTAAAATTCAATAATCTTGCTGTTGGGAAATAAAGCCTTAGTTAGAGCACAGTCCACAGAAAAAGCATCATGTTGTAAATGGAGAATCTTGGACCTCCTTCCAGATTCCCTGGGTTAAAATTTGCCATATTACATGATTTCCAAGGGACTTCTATGCATGCTAAAGTTTGAAAAACAAAGGTCTAGAAATGATACAGTAGCTACTAGTCACATATGGCTATTTAAACTTAAATTACTGATACTACATGGATGAAACTGGAGGGTATTATGCTAAGTGAAATTAGTCAGAGAAAGACAAAAATCATAGGACATCACTCATATGAGGACTTTAAGAGACAAAACATGAACATAAGGGAAGGGAAAAAAATAATATAAAAACAGGGAGGGGGACAAAACAGAAGAGACTCATAAATACGGAGAACAAACTGAGGGTTACTGGAGGGGTTGTGGGAGGGGAGATGGGCTAAATGGATAAGGGGCACTAAGGAATCTACTCCTGAAATCATTGTTGCACTATATGCTAACTAATTTGGATGTAAATTTAAAAATAAATAAATAAATAAACTTAATTAAAACTAAATGAAAATGAGTTCCTCAGTGACACTAGCCATAATTCAAGTGTTCAGTAACTACATGTGGCTGATGAGTACCACACTGGAAAGCACATATATAGAACATTTTTACCATTCCAGAAGGTACTACCCAATCTAAAAGTCTCCTGTAGTTAGTAAAAGATATTTCAGGAAAATAAGTTTCAATAATGCAATAAAATTGTTTAAACCCCAAGTTATTCACAAACCTCTTTGCACTCTGTACACAAAAACTCATTTTATTTTTTTTCCCTTTTAAACCCAGATTAGAAAAACAGAGGGCCTGTTAAGTAGCTTGCTTCCTGTGCAGACCATGATTCTCTCTTGAGATTCCCAGACTCATTTCTATGTTTATTTCCTCCTGTCCCTACCCCTTCACATTCCTAAGGTCCTCATTTTCTATGGCCCCTAAATATAAATTCTCGATACTATGCATCACAGAGAGACAAATACATTCAAGGCCATACTAAGCAATCACAGAGAGACAAATACATTCAAGTCATACATAAACCGTTACCGCCCCTAGGTCACCTTCAAAGGAACAATGAAAGTCATGGTAGAATTCCAGATATTCACAGATGCACATTTCTTGACTGGCAATAAAGAAAGTGAGCATCAAGGGAAGGAAACTAATGAGGGTCTTAAGTAAGACTGTGTGAATGGGTATGGTATCTCCTCCTAAGTGCAGCTTTGAAAGCAGCCATTTCCTAGGGACAACCACCACCACTCAACTCGATCTGAACCTTATTTTGCTACATCTTCAAGAATGGCTTTTCACCACCTCGCGTGCTATTTTTCTACTTCATCTTTTCTACAAACAGCTCTTTGAAATTACCAAGTTGTTGTCTTCCATCCCTCAAAAGCACCTGGACCAATTTGTTGGGATGAACCTGACAGACAGTGTTGGCTGACTGGCTGCATTCCAGGCCCTCACTGCAGGTGAATCAGATCTGACACCTGAAGCTCCAAGGGGCTTAGAGACAGCTTTGATAAAATTGCTTAAGAAGTTGGCTGTGACATCAAGTGTAGACCCAGATGGCACCATTTTTGTGAGTTAGGGGATATTAAGAAAATTTTTGAGAATTTGGAAATAAAATTTAAGTATCACTGCATCTCTATCTTTTCAATGTCAGGCTAAGTCATTGTCCAATTGGCCCACACAAAGATTATACAATTTTAGGAAAATACACCTGTCTTAAACTTACCATTTACTTTTTACATCTCAATCTAAACTTAAACATTCATTGTAAAAGATAGATAAGTTGCAAAACATTTCTGTCTGCTATAAAAGATAACCATAAGAGTTATGATTTAAGTGTTGTCAGATATTCACCAGTTGTGTATCTGATTTTGCAAACATTGCACACTATTCCTTTCCTGAGTGACTATATGAATCTCTCTCCTTGGAATGCTCTTTGAACCAGCTTTACCATCTTCATGGTTCCTTTATTAATAAGGAACATATTGACATATGTTCACTGTATATTTATATGAGAGCCAGGATTTTTTACTTGTGAACATGTATTTTGAGAGAAATCAGTGCTGTATTCTTCAGACCTTCACATATGATCTACAGTAGCCCTTCCTAATCTCTGCCACTTCATCTGAGAAATGAGAGACTGCAGAGAAAGTAAGCTGCATCCTACCATTACACATGTAACCACCTGCTCCTTGATGCATCCAGATACAATCTATATAATAGATCTAATTTTATTAAATCTGCCTGGAAACAAAATTGAATTAAAAAAAAAAACTTTCAAAATAGCTGGAAACTTCCCATCTTAATTCTCATCTACTTTTTCTTCATCTGATATCAATACATTCAACCAAAGATGATCTATGATCCTGATGACTGAGTGAGTCTCATACCAACTCCCAACCTAGGAGGGAGAGGCTCTGGTTTCCCACCTACCCAATTCATCACTGGTGTGATCTTGAACAAGTCATCCTTTATCATTCTCAATTATCTTATCAGTGAATCAGGTGACTTAGTCACCATGATTGGTTCTAAGATCCTTTAAAAAACAAGCATCTCTTGGGGCGCCTGGGTGGCGCAGTCGGTTAAGCGTCCGACTTCAGCCAGGTCACGATCTCGCGGTCCGGGAGTTCGAGCCCCGCGTCGGGCTCTGGGCTGATGGCTCAGAGCCTGGAGCCTGTTTCCGATTCTGTGTCTCCCTCTCTCTCTGCCCCTCCCCCATTCATGCTCTGTCTCTCTCTGTCCCAAAAATAAATAAAAAATGTTAAAAAAAATTGTTATAAAAAAAACAAGCATCTCTTAAAAAGGCAAAACTGAAGGAAAATAAGACTGTATGGTTTTAAATTCTCAGTCAGAAGTGGAGACACACAGCACATGTAATTAATAATCACCACCTATGGATTTTATGATGGCAATTTGTTCGCTCCCATGCTCAGGTCATTTAATATGTGCCTACCTACAGCATACCCATAAGAATGGATATTTTCCATTTAAAAAAATGGCTTTAAATGAAGGTCAACAGATGGTATTATACAGCAGTTCCATGATATGATATCTGCTTAATTTTTATCCCCTGTATAACCCCTTGGTACTTGGTGACCTCTCTGAAACACCTTTCCTTGTTACAGAGTGACTCATTTTAGAGTTTATATAACAATTATGGGCTTCTTATGTTGCATAGCTCCAAAACAGCAATTTTATATCATGATGCTTTTGTCCTAGGTTTTCCCTTAACTAAAAGTGCCTTATGTGACCAATAAGCAATACGAAGCTGACATTTCTGAGCCCAAGCAGCTAATCCTAGATTGTATTTACCTATTTTCAAATATTTGCACCATCTGTGATTCTATATTAGTTTTTTTGGATTCGCTGTTACAGCTCAAAGACTACAGCTCTGAGTAGGAATGAAGCAGCACTCCAAATGTAGAATGCATTATAAGCATGAGAGAGAATTTAACCATGGGATGGGAAAAGAAAAGAACAAATTCAGGAAAAGCAAATGCATATTCAGTTCTCCGACTTCAAAATACAAACTTTGTTGATTCTCCTGTACTTATCAGTAATATAAAAAGGGATACCATGAATTTTCTTAACGAATCCCTAATCCATGTTTACTCTGGAGCCAGGACTATTCCATATAATCTCCGTATCAACAAAAATAGAAGCTCAATATTAAAGGTGCTCTGAATTGTGGTCAAAGTAATGGAGAAATGAGCTTTAAACCTGGTATTCCCATCATCTGGGAACCTCAACATCAGTGTAGCACTGATTTCACAATGCTTGCCTCTACATATTAATAACAACAACAAAAAAAACAAATAAATAAATAAGCACCACCACTTTTCAGCACCTCCTGGATAATAAACCCATCTCATTGCTAATCCCCAGAACACTCCTGCAATGTAAGCATCATCCCATTTCCAGGTGAAGTATTAAATTCAGAGAGAGACTGAGGAACCTGCTCAAATGAGTAAATAGAATTTAACCTGAAGTTAAATGAAAAGAAAGCCCTAGTTCTTTCCACTAAAACGAATTCTGTGTCCTTCAAAAATTCTTATTTATTTTGCATATAAAAGTCTCAGATCTAGTATTGGAACTTGGTACTCTGAAAAAACTATCAGCTTTATCTTCCAAGCAATCCAGTGAATCAGAGGCCTGTTCTATTAACTTTTCGAGGAAGTTCTATAATTCACCTACATGCTTTCCAGAGTTCCAAAGTACATCCCTACTTTCTGAAGGAGGGAGTCATCTTGTCACTAATTCATTGACTACTGAACTGCAATTTCAAATGCTGAGGGTGGAGATAAATGGAAGGTCATTCATCAAAGGGAAAAGAAGAGATTTAAGAATGCCAGTGTCTGCATGTATGATGGAAGGTGTTGGCATGTCCTTTGAACAGTGGATCTCAGTTTACTTTCAAAATGACATTATGGCACGGAAGGGACTTCTTGCCATGGCAAATTAGAGAAGATGCATATATGGTTCTCTAAAGTTTTGTGTCCAGGTACTAAAAGTCTAAGGACCATTGGCCTAGAACCAACACATCACAAAGGAGAAACCAAGGAATGTCAAGTGAGTTTTGCCTAAGGACTCAAAGATTTTAAGGGAAAAAAAAATTTTAAGTTAGTCTGATATCAAGTGCTAAGAAGGCAGATATGTCACCAAGACAAGAACAAAGATGCTTTATCAACAGCCGAATCTGGCAGCAGGACACATAGCAAACGGCTGTAAGTAAGGAGGCCCAGAATCAAGTACTGCCTCTTGATCTAACAACTGTGTGATCTAACACACTTCACCTCTCCATAGGCTATCTCTTGATTTGAAAACAAAGGCACTAGATTCAGCAATGGGAATGCTTTCTCAAAATGGTATCATCATTTATGACTTTATGGCCATTTCAAGGAAGAATCTGGAAAGGCAAGGCCACCGCGGACATCATTGTGGTTTAGACATCAGGGACTCGACCCTGGCCAGAGACTGATCTCAAGACATGTAGAGGTGGAAGGGACTGGATTTGGATTTGGACAGAGCACAAATGCAAGTTGAGACAAAGGAATCAAAATTCTCATCCTATAACACAAGAGGCAATGACTCTGTGAGCAGTCAGACATTCATATAATGCCACTGTGGCACTAATGTTTGGTAAACCCCATTTGAAAGCAGTAACAAGCAACCTCCATAAATGTGAACAAGCGTGGGTCCCTTCCATATCAACTCCATGCTCGTTTCACATCCACCTGTCACTGCCAATAGGACTGTCAAGAAGTGAAACACACATAATTCCTAGGATCAAAGGAAAGGAACAGTCCTTTTATAATCCCTTTATAGTACTCTAGTAAAGAAACAAACAGTAAAATGTATAGTCTTTTCCTTAAAAACCCATAAACCTAGTGGAGTACATAATCTATTCATAAACTCCTAGACACTAGGAAATGTAAATTATATACTAATCTATCCAAATCACGTATTTCTACATTGGACAAATTCTTCATGAATTTTATATTTTTTTTCTTCTTGAAAAGATATAGTTCTGACCTCTATTCAGAAGATGCCTTGACTCATAATCTTTGATTTGATGTCTAAGAGAGAAGAATGAGTATGCATGTTTGTGAGACATTGATTTAAAGTGTTGATTAAAAAAAAAAAGACTTTCTGGCACTTGTTTCAAAACACGTGAAATGAAAAAAATAGTAGCCATGTCCTGCATTCATTAACTTCTATTAAAACTTTTCTTGGAGGTAAGATACGATTCATGGAAGCGACAGTATTAAGAGTTTTCACTTATTTGATTCGTCTTGCCAAAAGTAAACCCAAGTACCAATAACAGGGGAGGCCTACTTCTAACCCTGTACAAGCATTATTAATGCCACTTCAAGTGGTCTCTCTGGTCCATTATTTGAAAATAAATCGCAGGACAGCCTGCCATTCAAGTTCCCAATTATAAAATTCAGGTTTGTCAGATTATGTTTTCAGAGCAGAGGCTTTCGGGTGGTATAAGAAATTGAATCCTCATTTAGATTTCAAAAAAGGGGTGAGGATAAATATAATAAAAATGCCTTTTTTTCCTCACTTTTCTTCATTTGCTATCTTCTAACCAGATATACAGTTTCTTGCACTGACCTGAGAAAATCAGTAAATATGATAAATTGCAATAATATTAAAGTCAGATAATATACAGCTTGGCTAGGGAATATACAGCTTGGCTTGGCTCTCTCAGATGTAAAGTCAGTTTTGATTATGCACTCAACTAACTCTTCTTAAATTTCAACTCAACATATCACTCAGCTCCTATATGCAAAGAATTTGAGTCAGTCATTTCTGGAAACCAAACTTCCGGAAAGAGGATATTAAACCATGAACACTTCAAAGAAGATCCTGAGTCTTTCGGGAAGACAGGTTATCATCTAAAAATGGAAGAAATCAGGGGCGCCTGGGTGGCTCCGTCGGTTGAGCGTCTGACTTCGGCTCAGGTCACGATCTCACAGTCCGTGAGTTCGAGCCCCTCATCGGGCTCTGGGCTGATGGCTCAGAGCCTGGAGCCTGCTTCCCATTCTGTGTCTCCCTCTCTCTCTGACCCTCCCCATTCATGCTCTGTCTCTCTCTGTCTCAAAAATAAATAAACGTTAAAAAAAAAAAAAACATTTAAAAATGGAAGAAATCAGTCAGATTGTTATACATTGATTTCTACCTATGACCTATAATAATCTAACTCTAAAATAACCCATTTATTTAGCTTGTAAGTGTAAAAATGGATATGTATATATGTGTGGTGTTTGTTATGTACACACACCCACCCATACATATATTCCGCACTTTCATCAATGTAAATGGAAAATTGCCTTTGCAAGATATGAAATAATCTTCTCAGATAGTCTAGAAACACAGTAGCAACAAGAATAAAAATACTGAGTTCTATCTTGGGCCAGATGTTATGTGTGCCCATTCATACAGAATGTCTCTAACTCTTGCAACATTCTTGACATCCTCTTCCTTTAAAGATGAAGGAATGGTTCTAGAGGGATTAAACAGTTTGCCCTAGATTGCATAGAGAATGATAGAAGATTCTATCTGAAATCTGTTCTCTCTTCCCAATCCTACATTGTGTCACCTCTCCCCCAAACATAATTAAATCTGAAGATCATTTGGCAATTCCCAAAATATTGTACAATATACTATTCTGGTTAATGGAATTACCATATTATCTGAAAGATGATTTAAAAATTATTAAAGTTTCAGCAACTTTCAAATAAACTATGGCATGTCAACCTTGAATAGAAAATGAAAATCATTTCTTGTTATATGGAAGACGATACAAGGGATACTGTTAACCTCAATTACTGAACGGAACAGTCTGAAATAAAATATTTTATCAGTTTCGGATAAAAGTAAGTTTCCTGTATTAGTCTGGCAATGAGTGTTACATTCACCATTACATCAAGTCCTGTCTGAAACCCTGAGGATTCAGGACAGCTTAATAACAATGAATCTCTAAGAGAAGAGCTCTCTCTTCAGCACCCCATCCTCCCCACCACACATACTTCCATCTTTCTTTATCATCCTGGAAATAACAAGCATTTCTTTTAGTTAATATATAATGAGTAATCAGAATGTCTACCAGATAGGGCGGTGGTGGGTGTACAACTTAAAAGGCTTGGAGAACAGGGGCTATCTAGTTGGAAAAAGTAACGAAGAATTGCCTACTGACAAAAAGCTTATGCATCAGATCAGTACAAACTTTTTAAAACAATAGTATGCTGGGGATAATCAATACTGAGCTATAGGACTTCTTAAGGCAGGGCAGCATATACTCGGGCAGAAACACTTCTAAATTTATAAGAGGACATGTTTACAAAGACCTTTGCATTCCATTACTTATTTGCCCCCTTTTTTTGGACCTTTTAAAGGTCTTCAGTTGAGACAAACTTCCAACTTTCCTAGTTGATGCATGTATTCCTATATGCCCCTCATTGCAGCCATCCCTCCTTCATCCACGAGGGATAGATATATTCCAAGACCCCCAGAGAATGCCTGATACCCCCAACAGTGTTGAACCCTGCATATACTGTTATTTCGTGTATATACATGTATGTACATACATACGATGTGTATATATATATATATATATACATATATATATACACACATACATACATACGATAAAGTGCAATTTATAAATGAGGCATAGTCTGAGGTTCATAATAACTAATAAAATAGAACTTTTATAATGTACTATAATAAAAGTTATGTGAATGTGGTCTCTCAATTATTTTATTAGACTGTACTCACCCTCTGATGATGATGATAATGATGATGATGATGCTGTGAGAAGATAAAATGTCTATGTGAGGAAATGAAGTGAGGTGAATGGTGTGGGCACTGGTACTGAGGACGAGGCTACTACTGACCTCCTGACACCAGGTCTCCACAGAGGAGCATCTGCTTCTGGGATCTCAGCTGACAATGGGGAACTGAAATCATGGAAAGCAAAACAACAAATGGGGGTGGAGGTGACTACTGCATAACGTTTCAGTAAAACATGAGCTTGATTAGAACACACATGAAGTCACTCAGCAAGTATGAAAATACATGGGGGTAGTTCTATATTTGGAACCCAAGTATGAAATATTAACTTAAATATTAAAGAGCATATCAAACATCCCCTTTCTCCATGCTCATAACCTTATAAGGTGTATTACACTGAAAACATATTCTGCAGCTAATTCACCTGTCAGTGAGAATTAGCCAATGTTTATTTCCAGTCTGGATCCATACAGAGTAGGACAGTAAAGAAGTGAGCTTTGATTGAATGGAAGCAGAGATTTAACAGAGTATTTTTAAGTCTGCAATGTCTGCCAAATCAGCCCTCATGTTAAAAGCAAATACTATAGATTATTAACATAATATTTATATACATGTGCAAGTTCATTTGGAATCATTCAAACATGTGTACTGAACAATGTAATGTTTTGTAAAATGTTAGCATACTAGTTACAGGTGGCTCAATGATCCTTTAAGCCTTTTTTCTGCTTTTTCTAGGCTCCTATTCCCAGACTAGGGAATGGGAGCACAGTTGGTATGAGACAGGCTTTCTTCAAAAGCCTCTACATATTATTTCATTTAATTCTTACAACAGGCACATAAAGGACCTACAGTCACCCCCATTCACAAATTAAATATAGAAAGTGAGTGATCTTGACCACGAAAACAGTGATGACTGGTGGAGCTGGGATATGAACTTAAATCTCTGGTTCCCAGTACATAACCCATAGACAATAGTAACATTACATATTCATAAATGATTCAATGAACCAAAAATTTTAAATTGCTTTATTTTTACTCAGACTGGGAGAAATTTGGTTCCAGTGTTTTGTTTCTAATGTAATGCACTGCATAAGATAATGCAGCATTAATATTTAATAATGCAATTTTCTTTAACTTGTTTTTATATAGTTTAATCATTCTTAAATGTGAAATTTGCTCAGTCCCTGAAATAAATACATTAGAAGCTTACAAGCTAGGAATGTTTTGTGGTATGTTCTAAACTCAGTAGATAAAATGTCATATATACATGTAATAAGACATACATTACATCTGTAATAAGAAATTAAGGGAGGGGCACCTGGGTGGCACAGTCGGTTAAGCGTCCGACTTCAGCCAGGTCACGATCTCGCGGTCCGTGAGTTCGAGCCCCGCGTCAGGCTCTGGGCTGATGGCTCGGAGCCTGGAGCCTGTTTCCGATTCTGTGTCTCCCTCTCTCTCTGCCCCTCCCCCGTTCATGCTCTGTCTCTCTCTGTCCCAAAAAAATAAACGTTGAAAAAAAAAAAATTTTTAAAAAAAAGAAATTAAGGGATAGTAGGAAATGCATAGTATCTCCTAAGTTATAAAGACTCCTACATAACACCTTTATCCAATCTAAATTATCTTTTATAACCAAATCATGTAGAACTCTCCCATTAGATACTATATATTTTATGTTCAATGCCTAGAAGAAGAGTAATAAATCATCCATTAAATTTTTTCAACATGATTTGTAAAAGCTTTTTTTGAGGTCCTGTGCTAAAAATCAATAGTTTATAGACTAAATTATATTTTTATATTTGTCAAGGAAACATGGAAGAATAACTTTTGGTAAGTTTTCATTAAGCATACACTTGAAAATTTTAATCGTTTACTACACCAAAGGTAAAATAGAAAAACAGAACTTTAATTTCTGTATAGTAACATTTTGGGCAAATATTACCTAAAAGTCAAAAGTACAATAGATATTTTACAAAGGCATTTTGCACATTACATACTTAATTTCAATTTTGGCCATGAATTATTTCATCAGAATAGGCTGCTGCATACTGAATTTTAAGAGATTCATTTTCCAATACTTTTTTTTATGGAGAAATACAGAACTAATGATGTCTTTGCAGCCAAATAATTGCTTATAAAAATACAGTTTTTAGTCATACTTCAGAAAGTAGGATTGTGGTTTTTCATTTGTTTGCTTAGTTTTTTGTTTTGTTTTGGGTTTTTTTGTCAGCTTTTTTTGTTTTGTTTTGTTTGCTGTTGTTGTTTTTGGTTTGTTTGTTTGTTTTGCTTTATTTGGAGCTTAGAGGACCCTCCAACATTTTAGGAAGTATTTTTACCCATTGGATTCAGCAGAAGGGTGCCACCTGGTGGAAATGTGGTTGAATTCTAAACCAGATCTAACTATAAACATCTATCTATTCCTTTAAGAAAGCTTGAAATTCCCATCATTACCAAGATTTTTTTTTTTAAGTTCCTATGTACTTATCAGGACCTACCTGACCCTTTTTGTATTATTTCCATCAATAGAAGAGCTATTAAGTTAATTTTAAAATTTCAAGAGCTATTATTTACATTTATAAGCAAAGATTTAAACAAATTCTTCATCCATTTTATATTCAGTTTGTACACACACAATATTTGCAGTTATTTTGCTTTACGCTAATAATAATGTGTTGAACTGTAATTGTGTAGAAGTCAGAAGGTGGGACTTTACAATTAAACTACCTTGTTTTATCTTACTTATCACAGACTAGGGTTAAGTCTCATCTCCACCACTTATGAAGACAAACTTGATCAAGTTAGTTTCTTTAATCCTATGTATTCTCATCTCTAAAATGGGAATGACCACAGGACCTAACTCAAAAAAGTTGCTTTGAGGATCAAGTAGAAAAAATGTATTTAATAAGCGTTACCTTATCAGTCCAGAGGACGGTACTCGGCACATGGCAAGCATGTAGGAAGTGATTTTTTTAAAAATAGTGAGTTATAACTAATTACTCAAGATTTTAGATCCCTCAATGTAAAATGGGATACTAATCATATTAAGAATGACTGTATCTACCCATGTCAAAGCAATTATCTAGACATTTTGTAAATGTGGAGCATTATGAGAACAACAGAAATAACCGTCATAAACATGTGATCAATTAAGCTTTAAAGGAGAGACTACTAAAATGATAAGACATTTCCAATGACTCAGAATATTAATAAAAGTACACAGTCCCTGCTATTCTTGTTGCTGCTTGTCCCTGGGTAAGGGGTGACTCTGGTCATGGCACCACATGTCAGAGGAGAGTCACAGATGAGGTAAAACAGAGAGGTGGAGCTCAGGACAGGACCATAACCACAACCAGATTCTGTAATTGAGTCTTCCCCTGTGCAGTAAGTGGAAGTAGGTGCTGATGGCCTCGGACAAGGCATTTTTGAGATTTCATAAAATACCATGAAAAGTGAAAGACCTTTCTGGCAATATTTAAAATCCTAAATCACTCAAAATCAATATACGGTGAGTGATTAGCTGGAACATTCCCCCTATTTAAACATTAAGTAGGACTTCATAAAGCTATACTTTTATTTAAATTTGTGAATCATTTTTTTTCAGAAACAGAGAAACCAGAACTATCATTCACGTCTATACGGGGGGTATTATAGCTAGTACCACATAAGAATCTTATGACTGTTGCAGAATCATACAACAATGACTAATCCTGTTAATAAAAACTTAGGAATCTCAGAGCAAGTAGTTTAAATGGTCACAGCAATCATCCACATTATCTGGTCATCATTTCGTATGTCAACCTTCAGACGAATAGATCTAGATCTAGATATTTTCTGGAAGTGCTTGGAAAACCCTCAGTAGGATGCTGCCATATATACTTCACTCTGCTTTCCTCCCCCTGGCAAAAGCCATCTCTTTCATTCTAACTCAAACACAATATGCATATCACTGACGTTTTTAACTCATGTAAACGTTCAAAAAGGCACTTTAAAAACTCAATTAAAACAGGAGTTCTGCAAATGGCCACTCCCTGAATATCTGAAGTGGCCATAAACAAAAATGCACGCTAACTCCATAAAGGGACTCAAGCTCCATTCTCTCTTCAGCTGAATGTTAAGCACCAGATTAATCCTGACAAAAGGCTTTACTGTGCATATGTGGCTTGTCCACTATTTACATACACATTTTCAGTTTCTGCGAGCTCAGCTCTGTCTCTTCCTCCCCACCTCCAAGGCCACGAAGCTGTTTGCAGCACCTCAAGTAACCAGCTGGTGTCACAGGTTAGTGAGCAAAGATTTCATGTGGGGACTCTCACCTGACTAATCATTCTTATTGGAAGCATCATTCCAAGAGCAGTAGACAGGCTGAGCGGCTTGTTAATGAAATTTAAGGGCTGTCAGCTTGAAAGAGGAGGCTAAAGCCATGCTCCTCTCCCGAAATGAGTTTTATAATCTGCTAACCAGTTGCTACCTTGTGGTGTGTTGAAGGAAGCAGAGGAAGATGTAAGGGAAAGGGACAGATCATACAATACAAATGTTTTAATATGTTTATACTTCTCTCAGGGTAGGGAATCAAGAGGCTGGTTTAAGGAAACAGCTGCTTTGTAAACATTCAAACATTCACCCCCCTAAATGGAGGGGGAGCTTTAAGGCACTAAGCAATCGCCACCACCTGTGTGAAATATATGCCAGGGAAATGAGGAGGGAAGGGAGAAAAGAGAGACCACAAGCCAGGACAGATGACCAAGACTAGAATATTAACAACAGCAGCCCTGGCATCTCCGTCGCCCTCATCACCACCACTCCGCGGTTTGGACAGCTTCTCTTCACTTGCTCCTCCGTGTTAGCCTATGCGAAAAGCGGAGCCGCTAACGGAGCCTAGCCGCTTGCACCTCCTTCACCCCACCTCCAGCAACGAGCTAGGAGTGTCTGTGGCAGAAAGGCGTCGGGCGGCCTTCAACTGTGCACTCGGGGCAAAGGGCCCACGGCCGGTACCCGGGCGCCGGCAACCTCCGGCTCCGTAGTTAGCCGATAACCTAACTGGAAGCCCTCCCGGCTGGAGTCCCTGATGGATGGAAACGTGACAACACCTGGAGCCGGCTCACCGCAGCCTCCCTCCTCCTTGCCTGGGAGCCTCAGCACTCCCGACGTTACAACTTTAGGAAAAAGCAACACCGAACTCCCGAGTCACCCCAATCCAGGGACGGAGGCGAGATGAACATCCCCCGTACGGTTATGCTACAAATCTCTGAAAACCAAAACAATAAAAGGGGGTGGCCGGTGCAGAAAGACGGAAACGGGACAGAAATAACCCTCAGCCGGCACAGAGCACCCCATCTCTGCAGACACAAGACATCTGGACCCGACAAATCACTGAGGCCAGCACCTTGCCTGCCTCCCTTAATAATTAATGCCTTTTTGCTCCCAAGCTCCGTTCCACTCAGCAGACCACAGATGCATGCCAAGCCTCCTTCCCCTGTTTCGTCCCCCTGCCCCGTCCGGGGCTCCTCAAAAGAAAAAGGAAAGGAAAAACTCTGTCGGCCTAAAGGTCGTTTGCCTACTAGGCAGCTTTGACCGGGCGCTCGGTTCAGCTCCGGGAAGACCCCCGCCAGCGGACGCCTCCAGGAGCGCAGCAATTCTTCCAGTGTGCGTTAATTGTAACCAGAAGGCCCCCATTCCTTGGCCCCGACCGCCTCTCCACCCCCCTCCTGTGGCCCACCCGCCGGGGCTCCCGGGCCACCCCCAGCCTTTACCTCTCTCCCCCCTTCCCCGCGGCTCTCCACCTTGCGCATCCTCTCGCCCGGCCCCAGAGCGCACTCAGATGCTCTAACTTCCTGCGGAGTCCATGGAGGAGCGAGGGGAGCCTGGAACTGGGGCGGAGGGAGGGTGGGGAGAGAGAGGCGTGGGAAGCGCGGACTGGAGCCACCCTTCCCGGGAGGGCCTGGCCGCAGCTGCCAACTCTCACCTGGTCCGCCGGCTGCGCCTGGCTCGCCCTGGCCCCCGGGGTGGGCTGCTGCTCCTGCTTCATGGCTGTCATCGCCGGCGGCCCGCCTTGACGCTCACTTCCTCGCGGGCACTTCAGACTCGGGGACCGTCACTTGGCAGCGGTCGCATGTCACAGGAGCCCGGCGCTCTCCGAATTGGCAGAGGGAAAGCGGCAGCGACGGGGTGGGGGGAGGGGAGTGACGGGGAGGGGAAGACGAGCGGCACCAGGCTGGCTCCCCCTTGCAAGATCCCTCCTTCGGCTACCGCAGACCCTTGAACTCCCCACTCCCCCCGCCCCCCACCACCCCAAAGGGTAGAGAGCCTCGGAGACCAAACACGACCAAGTAGCAAGTTAGTGGAGCAGCGAGAGGCACCTGACCGCGCTGGAGCGACGTCTCACCGCGCCGGAGGAGCCCGGCTCGCATTCTACTGCAGTCCGCGCCCCCCGCCCGCCCCCGGGGGCTCCCCGCGACTCGCTCAGCGCGCCAGGTGGAACGGCCGGGCGCCGCGCTCCAGCATCTCCCGAGCAACCGCAACGCGGGAGAGAGCCCTGCGCGTCGCGCGAGCTCCCCGCACGCGCGGCCAAGGCTGCCGGGCTCCGCGGGCCCCCTCACCCCCGCCCCCCCGCGGGCTCCTGCTAAAACCCGGAGAAGCGGAGCGCGCCCGTGCGAAGCCCTCGGTGGCTCTATCGCTGCCACTGGGCATGCTCCAGCGCTCCGAGAAGGCAGGGGGCCTCTGGGGACTGGGGACCCGGAGCCCCATAAGGGTTGCCAACACCTGTCGGGACACAAGGGGTGGTCCCAGATTATGGCCCGAGGGTCTGCACCTCCCGATTTGGGGCAGTGGACATTCTTATCCTTAGCTTCCAGCCTGGATTCCCTGCCAGCTGCCTGGTTAAGTAAGGCCAGAGGAATTCTGAAAGGTGGATTACAAATAATAATAACTAATGATGATATTCTAGCACTTTTTCTTTTTTGCTTTTTTTTTTTTTCCCCACGACACGTAAAAAAATCTTGACATTTTAAGTCCTTTCTCCAGCCTTCCCTTGGCTCAACACAACCGTCTCCCCTTAAAAGTTCGTTTTCTGGGCATCTATCATGTATCATCACACTGTAAGGCTTAGAGGGATTGCAAAGAAAGGAGACTAAATACCCGACAAATTTACCAAATTTCATGCCTACAAGTTTACCTGACACGGTGGGCACTGGGAGCCTGGAGCAGGGATAGGAATCAATGAGTCAATGAAGGTCTTGCAAGTTGAATTCCTGTGGGTGGGTATAACACAGAAAGTCCACCAGTTTCACCTAGATGCATTACAACATGGTTTTCCCCTATTGCTAGAAAGGGCCTGCCCAGATCAGATGGGTAACAATCAGTCCCCAGTCTCAGGCACAGGTAGCCAGATGTTACCAGACTCAGCGCCATGGTGGTGACTAGCTTCCAGTGAGAAATGATGGAGCATATGGATAGGGGAGGGTGTCCAGTGGCCTTGAGTTGGTTTTATTGGCTAAGGGCTGGATCCCTTACCCTTGTCTGAGCTACTCTGTCCTTGGACTAGCCAGATCCTAGAGAGGAGCTACCACAGAAATCGAGGAGTTGTGCCCATGTCTGTCAGTGAATTGTCACCTTTGCCCTAAATATTAATTGCAACAATAGTTCCTTTAAAAAACATTTTTTAAATAAAGAAAAATCACTTATATCTAGATTTGATTAGTTTAGAAAATAAAAATTTGATTTTTAGAAAGGTGGAAATTGGTTGGCATTTTCAAACATGGGTAGTCAAATGCATATTATGAGTAATTTCTAATAGTGTGTTGGCCCAACAGAAGTTTTTGACAGGAATAACTTTCCTAGTTGTAAAAGTATAAACACAGCAATTTATATTTTCCCACAGATATTTTCTGGAAAGAAAGGGATCTACATTATTCCAAAAAATGCTTCTGTCCTTACATTTTGCTTTTCAAATGATGACTGTGTTTCCATTTTGGACAAATGATTTGACTTAAAAGTGTATGTACAAAGATTTCTGTTGACATTAGACAAGTATAGACAAGAGGGAATTATTCTCATCCTCTTTGATTATTTGGTTAAAGTCAGCTGTTCAACTTGTACTCCTCTTCAGTACTCATTATAAAATCTACTTTGGTTACAAATAAAGATAGAAGCTTTATATGTTTCTCGTATAATGTGTATTTGTGTCTGTTGATCTCTTTTTTTAAAAAGAAAGTTTCGTTTGGGGTGCCTGGGTGGCTCAGTCTGTTAAGCCTCAGACTCTTGATTTCAGCTAAGGTCATGATCTCATGGTTCCTGAGTTGGAGCCTGCATCAGGCTGGCGTCAGGCCCACATCAGGCTGGCACCATTGTCAGTGCAGAGCCTGCTTAGGATTCTCTTTCTCTCTCTCTTTCTCTAGCCTCCCCCCATCTTTCTCTCAAAAAAAATTATATATATTATGTGTATATATATACACATATATATATTATTTTTTTTAATAAAGGAAAGTTTCTTTGACTTGAGGGTTTTTGTGCATGGGTTGTTATTTTGTCTAAACTAAAAACATTATATCTGTTGGGGTCTAGATTAAGGTAGTTAATTAAAAATCACATGTAAATTAACACACACTATTTTCTTGAAATGTGATGCACTTGACTTACAGTGTACAATTTTCTACTTCATTTCTTAATGAAGGAAAAACTCTAATGTCCAAGAAGAATAAAGGAACGCTTACATTCTAAGAGAGAATGTCTACATCTCAATTGTATATGACTTCTGACAATAGGATGTCATTTAAACAAACCACCAATCTATAATCAAACATCTATAAAATCTATCTACTATAATCAAACATCTCCAAAATCTATCTACCCAAGTAGATATAACCCTAGGGCAGCTGGACAAGAGGACCTGTACCAGCCTACATGTCAGCAGAATGGGCTCACCCTAGACCCATCACAGCATCGAGGTATGGGCAAGAATGAAGTCACTAGTCTCCTGCTTCTGCTTCCTTAATTGGTAAAATTAAACATTTTAGAACACATGACCATTAGGATCCTTCCCTGCTCAAAATTCTATGCTTATATTGTAATTTTATGAATCAAAAGACTATCCTATGAATGATAAATTACTAATGCATGTTTAAATTTTAGTAGGAGTCAGGTGTTTATAAAAATACAAAAATTTCAATAGATAAGTTAGCCACTTCATGAAGAATCCTTAATATCCAAACTTCCCCATGCTCTCTAGTTACATATAAACATACAGTAGCAATTCTTGTTTTGATAACACTTTTAAAATTCAGAAAATTCATATAAAAAATCTCTCTACAGTGTATCATTTCTAAAAAGAAAAGATTTAAAGAGAGTTTTGCAGAGATTAACAGAATATTTTGACCATTTTTCCTTACATAATATGTTCAATGAGCTAACTCATGGATAACCATACATCTTATAACGGTGATACAGTGGTAAAATAGGTTTTCCTAGTTTTTGTGGAATGGAATCAGGCTCTCATAACTGCAAAAGACGTGAAGAGATTGCCTAGCAAAATTCCCTCTATTTTAGGTTATACATTTCTATACTTTGCAACATAATCACCAAGATTTCTATGATTTAGACTCTGCCACTTTCTTCTGAAAATTTTCATTGGTACAAATCCTCATCTTAGGTTCCCATGTGGATATAACACACCATGCTGCACCCTCAACGTATTGATTTGAATCTCCAAAGTCACTCAAAAATTTTCTTGCATAAAATATTGTGAACATCTACAATGTCTTCCCTTGATATTTGATTCTTTAAAAGTGAGATGCCAATTCAGTACATTTCATTTTACCTAGAAGTATTAACATGAATAATTGAGTATGGGTTATGAGATTTATCTAATATTTCAACATAATCATTAAAATGTTTAAGCATCAGTGGCAAATATAGGATGTTCCAGAAATATTTAAGTCATGTGTTCTGTATTCCATCTTCCATATCAAAGAATAGACCCGGGACCCCCAAATCCCAAATTTACTTCAACAACAACCAATAACAAGGCCTGGCTAAACTCTGATATGTTAGAGAAAGGCAATGGTCCCTTGAGATTTGGTGAAGCAGGGTAGCCTTTAGAGATAACCTTCAGTTTCAGATAATTCTGATAAGGCAAATAGGATTCTGTAAGCAGCTAGTGCCCTGAAGCCTCTCCTTACCTTTTCCTTCTCTCTCTTTCCTGAGGTACTTCTGCAGTGTCATGTAAAGGCCACCGTGATGGGGTTTTCCCTAGCATTAGCCAGTCCTCTATTGAGTGCCCTTAATGAGCACAGCATCAGGAAGGCAGAGTTCATGAGCTGTGCCTTCAGAGACCTGGCCTGAAATGTGTCCAATTAGCTTTTCACAGATCAAGAAATAGCTTTAGTTCACATCTTCTGCTATCATTTACTTTCGATTTATCAATCACCTTTACTCACCTCAACCGGCTTCTTGAATTTCCCAAACTGCACATCATGTCATTAGGCAGAAAACCAGTATGTTGGGCAATCCTCTGAAACAAGCTATATGTTAAAAGCTCTAACTCGTGAACTATCACAAAAATTTATTTTAAAAAGAAAAAAAAATAAAGGAAGAAAAAGAAGTCACCACATATTTATGTGATAACCATGTACACTACGCAAACTGTTCAGAGATTCTTTGGGCATTAATTTAACTAAACTTTTTGTCAGTCTCCATGACAGGAAGACTTTCCTGTTGTAAAAATTCATAGCCCAATTATGATCTCTGGTGGAAGCAGACAGAGTTGCAATATCCTGAGAGCCATTCTTGTTGTTCACTGGAGACCTGAAGATATTGACAAACTGCTCAGATGCAGTGAGTCCGCTTAGTTGTTATATTAGCATACTTCACATCTTCTTTAAATAGCCCTCCTAAGATGTACACAGTTGTATTAAGACAGGAGATTAATGCATATAATTTTTCTGTGTAACATTTTCTCTCCATACATATGGCTGAATCAAAGCACCAAAACAACTTGAGAACGTGGAAAATTTACCTGTTGTCATTATTTTTACCCATTTGATGCTTGACAAGGGGTTCATGTGAGTTCATTTGATTTCTTAAAGGGTAATTGTTTAATGAATTAGTTATGTTGGCATAGTAAAAAAAAAAAAGACTATCTTTTTTGACTGATAGTGGTCAGTTCTTTTTGTTGTTGTTGCTGTTGTCACATCTTTACATTTCCTTAGAAATAAAATCAGGTTTTCTAAATCACATTCTGTCTACAAATGACAGAAAGGTTGTCAGATGTGGAAGAGTATTTAGAAATATTGGCATAACATTTGTTCTTTTCAGAGAGTGCATCTGTGTTTGATGAATACATTTCTCTGAACTTAAGATTTCTCATTTTCTTAACCAACACTAGATTTTCTAATGATTCAAAATACCTCTTTATCTTTGTCCTTGGAAAGTACATTACTGAGATGTCTCTTACACTCAGATTTCATAATGGTTACCTGACTTTTTCCCTTATGCAATTCCCACACCCCCACAAAGCACATTTCCCATTCAGGGAAATCTTTCATGAATTGAAAGAGAAAATGCTACCAAACCCTGACTAATTTTTGGAGGGAAGGGAGAATTTCCATCTTTTGTAACAAATACACCATGCTCAATTTATTCTTAAGGATTTAGTAGTAGATTCAGACTCCCCCATGAATTTTCCTCTGGAAAACAAGACATAGTCTAGGATACAGGTGAAGTTGCTCCAGAGCATCTGCTGACATTAAAGGGCCCCTGGTGTTTTTTTTATTTTTTTCCACTAATTGACTCTCTAACAACACTGGGAATTATTCTACCATCTTCGAAAAACAAAACAAAACAAAACAAAAATCAAGGCCACATCCTTGGATTCATAGCTAGTCCTTTTACCACACAGAGTCATCTGTTTAGATTATACAAATATAGTTTCAGGACATCTTGGGATATGACCTCTATTGAAATGAGGCACATTAAGATACATCTCTCATTACTGAACACTGTTTAACTCTGTTTAACCTAGTAGCCTAGATGGGTTGCTTCCTACTGGTGTAGATCACTTCTTACACACTTATATTCACCTATCGCTCATCCATCTATATCTATTTAGGAGAATCATTGAGTCACTTGATATCTCTTATGAATCTAAATATTTACTGAAGTCCTATCTTTACTCAAATCAGAGAAAGAGGAAAAAGAGATTAGGGAGAAGTGGACGGAAAAAAAAGAGGAGGAAAAAGAAAAGCCAAAAGAATGCATTCTGAAGCTGTTAGAGATATCAGAGTATATTAAGGCTTTAATATTTTCATTCCTGTTCTCATAAGGACTAGAAATACTTTATTTCCTACTGGTTAGATCCTACATGCTGCTCCTATATTAGCTATATTCTATGTATTTTTATAATTTTAGAAAGTATAGTCCAAATTTTATTTCTCTGTAGGTGATTTATATTTGATGTTTTCAATCAATAATATCAAGTGTGTATTTTCTTGTGGTTTTTTTATTATTATTTTTTGCACTTACTAGTTGATTATAAGCACCAGTGGAGGAGGTGGAGAGAATCTATAACAAATAGCACAGTTTATACAAATGAATGACTAGAGAAATACCCTTTAATTAGCTATTTTATTGAATCAGCAGTGCATTCAATCCAAGTTGATAGGACTTCAAAATTGCCTCACAGAATGAATGAGCAGCTCTCTTCTGTGGTCCCTGAGTCCTGCCTGTGGAGAAGCCATCCACTTCTTTGTCCATTGTCCCAAACGTGACTGATTTTTTAAGCCCCAGCTCCTCTCCCATCCACCCCTAATTCAAGTTCACAGGGATTTTCTTCATTCACTGTTCTCATATATTGTGTATGTCACCACACAGTTTATGCCACTTTTCTGTACTGGCTGGCTTACCATTCCAATTGTCACAAGCTACCTCTTACCTTTCCAACCAAATTGCAAATTCTTAGGGAAAGAGAACAACCCCTTGGGGACTGACATACAGTTTGTATACATGCAAGGGGTTGTGGGTAGGGGTCAACATCAGTCTCCTTGCTCAAGGAAAGATCCTAGAGGAAATGTACTTTGAAAAAAACAAATTATTCTCCTCACCCCCGAATATTAAGCTCTTTCAGAAACTTCCATGCACTTGTTTTGTTTTGTTTTCCTTAATTTATAGAACAGGGTCACTCAGGAGAAATGTTTTTTCTCTATTGTCTTAGAATAGTTCACGTTTCTCTGTGACATGTATAAGTTATATAATCTTAATATTCCTCTGATTTACTGATGCTGGATATGGACAAAGGCCCACAAGATATTGCTTGATTGCAGAACATTAAGTAAAAGCCAGATCAATTTGGAATTTTCCACACTAATGAGCAGATACTATATGTTATAAAGTACTGAGCCTCTAATGCTGAGAACTCACAGGGTAAAGTGAATTTGGAGACAACAACATTGGCAATGTTGCTCCTAACTTATTTGTTTCCCCCTAATATATAAGTATTATACTTCTTGAGAAAGGAGGAGCTATACTGGGTAAAATGATACGGCAAAGTTTAACTGAATAAGATGCTTCATTGTTTTCAATATAGCTTAAATTTCTACAGCTTGCCAATATAATGCCAAAAATTATCACAAGGTCAACAGAATCTTCCAGAATTATGCCCAATCTTAGTACATAATTATTTTTGCCTTGCATCCTCTGCATACATTTCAAATGATTTTTTTTCTCTAATTTATAAGTCTTTGGACCTCATTTCAAATATAGGGTGAGAGGAATGGTCATTGGATGGGATATACAAATAATGCCAAGACAGGGAAATATATAATCTTGAAGGAAAAAAAAAGAAAAAAAAAGGCCTTTCCACTCAAAGTAATAAAACAACTTAGTATCATTTAGTGTGGAGAGGGGAAGAGAGGAAAACATCCCTATGTAACTCAGTAGGACCTTAGAACATAACCATATTATGGCAGAGTAACGTTGATGTTCAAAATGTGGACTTGAAAAAAGTAAAATCAGGCTAGGCATACTTTCTTTAAAAGACAGGGTTATTTTGAGAAGATGGACTGCAGTGATGCCAGCATGGGTTTAGGATAAATAGAGAACTATATATCAAACCCAAAAGCACAACATTTACAACAAATCTAGATAGCAAGACATCTCTCCAAATTTCTAAATACCAAAAGCCATACCGCTTGAATGTCTTTGGTATCCATGTAGGAAAAAGCACAGAGAAGTGGGGGGACAAATGACTGAGCAGGCCAAAGCATTCAAGAAAACCCCCAAATGGTCAGTAGATATACACTAGAAAGCACAATGGATCAATTTAAGAATATCCAGTAGAACTAGAAGACTTTTGTGCATTCCAACAGTTAGTAAAAGGGGCCCTGTTGGGAGCTGATTTCCCATTGATCTCTCACATTTCTAAGAGTCTTACTACCTAGAAATAGTCATTTGTTCTAGAATATCGTTTGAAGAATATTTGCATAGCAATTATCCTGGAAAGGGGAATAGCATCTCCCTGTGAGCAAAATACGTTTGTTCACAGACCTGCAAGATAAATATTGTTCCCTCTCCAGGGCAAAAAGCAGGCATGCTTTCTCTCCAGTATAAAAAGGATAATGTCTCCCTCTGAAACCAAGAGAAGGCATGCTTCCTTCTCATTATAAAATACTTGGGTTTCTTTTGCTTCTATACTGAAACCCACCATGTGAGCAGATATCCATCTGGTCCAATCATTCACCCTCATGTGAATGGGGGACATGGGGACAAAGACAGCTCAAATAAATATGCTGATGGTCATGCTATTTGCTGTACCATGAGTAATAAAGTTCTTTGTCTCTGACTCAAGAGCCTCATGTCTTTTTTTTTTAAGTTTATTTATTTTAAGAGAGACAAAGTACAAGTGGGGGAGGGGCAGAGAGAGAGGGTGACCCAGAGAATCCCCAGCAGGATCTGCACTGTCAGTGCAGAGCCTGATACAGGTCTCGAACCCACTAAGCCATGAGATCATGACCTGAGACAAAACCAAGAGTCAGAAGTTTAACTGACTGAGACACTCAGGCACCCTAAGAGCTTCATGTCTTTCGAAAATATCCATAAAACTGGTAGGTTAACTTGTTAGCTTGCAAGTTATATAAAATCTCAATTCTTAATAGGCTGATGTCAATGTCTAAGGTGGCTGGAGAAGTCTGGATCCTGTGAAGCCTTGAATCTGATATGCCGGAAAAAAGGGTTTCTTTCCAATGCAGAACCCCATACTAGGAAAAACTACTGGAAAGAGAATCAAAATTGAGCATAACAGAGATGACAGAGATGAAGGAAAGAGGAAATCCAGCCCAAAGGTAAAAGATTCAGGCAATTTAAGAGCACAAGCCATCATATTTTTTAAAATACTACAGAAAAAAAAAATTAAGGATGTCTTTGAAGTTGGAAAGACTATCTGTACTTTTAACTATTTAAATTCAAAAAAAACTTTGAAAGTTTAAGAAAACTAAATTCACATAAAAAATGAACAACAGATCATTTGACCAATCATAGTCAAATCCCATGAAAAGTTTGGACTCAAAAACAAAGTTGCTACGAGAAATAAAAAGAATAATACCCCTACAGACAAGGAATTGGCAAATTATAGCCCACAGGCTAAATGCAGCCCTCTTCCTGTTTTTATAAATAAAGTTTTCTTGGAACATAGTCATACTCACTTGTTTACATATTGCCTATGACTGTTTTCATGCTACAATGGCAGTGTTAAGTATTTGTGACAGAGAACATATGGCCTGCAAAGTATAAAATATTTACTCTCTTGCACCTTATGGGAAGTTTGCCAACCTCTGCTGTTGACAAAGAAAGCTTGCCAAAAAAGTCAGGCTCAAAATTTTTTCAAAACTGCAACTTACTATTTCAAAATGAGCTAAAGAACATTAAAAAAATTATACAATAGATGAGAGAATAACACTAGTCAGAGTTAGAAAAACCCAGAAATAAAATAGGACAGAACTCAAGAAGGAGTGAGAAATAAAAGAAATATCATGTTAGAAATAGAGATTAATCTAGGAGGTATATTAGAGCAAATAAGCACAAGAAATGATACTCTAATGAAGGTGGGAAGGGAAAACTTAACCAAAAACAAGTGAATAAAGAAAGACATTAAGGAGAATGTTGGCAATAATATTGCCAACAAATATTATAGATGGCAAAGAAGATCCAACATACAGATTAGGGAAGTTCTGAGTGGGAGAACAAATCAAAAGCAAGGTTTGGGGATGGGGGTGAGACAAACACTAAGAACTTTAATTTAAGAGAGTGATCCTGAAAATAAAATAAAATAAAATAAAATAAAATAAAATAAAATAAAATAAAATAAAATAAAATAAAATAAAATAAAATAAAATAAAATAAAATAAAATAAAATAAAATAAAATAAAATAAACTACTTATTGAAAAATCACATAGTGTATCTGAGGTCAACATAGCATAATCAACACCGAGTAAAATTAAAGGATCGGTAAAAAAAAAAAAAATTATTTGGGCACCTAGGCAAAAACAATATTTGACTTAAAAGTAACTAATATTATCAGACTTCCCCCCAGGAACACCTTACCTTCAGGGGGAAAATGAAGTTATATCTAAGCTATTCAAGAAAATAAAATATGGGCCAGGAATTTTATGTATTTATATGTGTCTGTATTTCATAGAATTAAACCATAATTTGAAACTCTTATCTAACTGTCCTTTCTTCCTTCTGCCCTTCACAGTGGTGAAGACTGGATCACTATTTGAGACCTCTCTCTACTCTTAAAGTCTCCCCTTTGTTCCTTCATAGGCACTCCTCCAATAACTCTTGCATATCTAACCACACCTGCTGCTCACAGGACCTGGACTAACACAGCCTGGCAACAATGACCAACCTACTTGGAATCAGTTGTGAGGAAAATTACAGGTGTCCAATTAATTTTGAATTCCAGATAAATGACAAACTTTTAGTATACGTTGCCCACTGTAGACTTTTGGGGGTAGACTTTTACTAAAATTTATTTGTAATTTACTTGAAATTGAAATTTAACTGGATGTCCTCTATTTGTATTTGTTAATTCTAGCAACCATAGGAGCGATGATTAACACTTATACTCAGATTTCGTTCATAAAAAAAAAAAAACGACTTCTTAGAGAAATGCATCTGTGAATAAGAAATGTGCCAGATAAACCTGGAACATTTTGATATAAACCAGCATGGAAGCTATCAAAAAATACCAGGATAATATTAAATGGAATTAAAAGCCAGCCTTGAAAAAGCTCTATCTGGTCAAGAAAAATTTGAACTTTGATAAAGATAGAAATTATAGTTGATGGGAATCCATCAGGTGTATTTAAGTGATGAATTGAAAACTTATACCCACAGAAAACCTGCATGTAGATATTTATGGCAGATTCACCCATAATTGCCAAAAATTACAAGTCATTAATAAGATATCTTTCCATAGATGAATGAATAAACTGTGGTATATCCATACAATGGAATGTTATTCACTGATAAAAAGAAATGAGCTATCAAGACATGAAAACACACTGAGGAAACTTATCTGCATATTGCTAAGTTAAACAAGCCAATATGAAAAGCCTATATACTGTATAATTCCAGCTATATGATATTCTGGAAAAGGCAAAATTATAGAGACATTAAAAAGATCAGTGGTTGCCAGTGTTTTGTGGGAGAAGGAAGAGAGGGATGATTAGGTGAAATAATGGGGATTTTTAGGGCAGTGAAACTATTCTGTATAATACTGAAACACGATTATATGTTGCTATATATTACATGTTTGTCAAAACCCACAGTATACACAATATAGTGAACTCTAGTATCAACTGTGAGTGTTAATTTATAATAACAATACTGACTCATCAGTTGTAACAGAAATATCACATTATTGCAACTTAAGAAAATTAGGTGAAAGAAAAAAATAGAACATTGTCTGGCCCTTTTGGGAATTGCATGACTGGTTAACTAAATTGTAGACAAGAAGATGCATCTCCTTCTAAATAAAATTATTCAAGCTAATGGGTAAAAACAATGGATATAATTAGAGTATTACCATTTTAGAAGCTCCAGTAAAATAATAAATCAACACATTAAGCATCAATGTGTCCCGATAAGAGAACATAACACTTGCCAAAGTGTTACCAAAAACATCATCTTGCCAAAAACATCAAAGCTGTGTCCAACCAAGGGTCCACTCCTGTTTGCAGGAAATACAGAGAAGAGAAGAACACGGGAAGCTGCACCATACGCATATAACAGCCACTCTACCCTGGGGCAAATTCAATAAGACAAGTGGCCCAAGTCCATCAACAGAGGAACATTAAAGAATATTAAAGAATATTAAAGAATATTAAAGAATATTAAAGAATAGAAAGGAGAATTAAATTAAAAGGAATAGAGGAATATTAAAGAATAGAAAGGAGTTTGGTGGGGGGTTGGGGGAATGGATGCCTTGGTTAAAACAAAGTGACAAAACATATCAATTAGAACATTAGTACCTAAGCTATAGTGCATCCGGATGGACACTTAAGTGATAAACCATAATGAAATACCAAGGAAATGATTACTATAAAAATCAGGACAGTGTTTACTTCAGGAAGGAGAGATGATAGAGTATATGGAGAGGCTCGGGTAGCTAGCAATGGTTTATTCTTTGACTTAGGTGACGGCTAAAACGGTATTTGCTTTAATAATAATTCTGTGTGATTTCCTGTATCTGTATTTTTAAATAAAAGTTTAAAAAATACCTAATAGAGTTCTTGGCTCCTAGTAAACACTCCATAAAGAGTGGCTATTAAAGACCATAAAGTAAAAAGATAAGGACTACATTTAGAACAATTCCTTCCATATTTTTTTAAGTGATGGTAAACCTCCAGCTCTCAAGGTCATGCTCTTTCCCCAATGTACGTACAGCTACAAAATTGCTCCTGCCTTTCTAAAATGTGTTTATGGCATTGAAAGTGGAATGCTAACCTTGTTTATGCTTTTAGAACTCCTCAGAGTTAGCAAACACTAAGACAGACAGGAGGTTGTAAGGAGAGACGCACTTTATATTTTGCTGGGGATCCTCGTTGGGATCCTCACCACAAGGCCATTAACTCACTTGCATACTGTTAAATACTATAGCAACTTAGCTGGCATTTGACACAATGGAGAAAATTGTAGACTGTGATCTATTCGTTCAATTCCAAGTTTATGTGGAAAAAGCAATGAGTCCCAGTCCGAGCCCACACTCTCTGACTGCAGAACTACACAGACTGTGTGATGTACAGAACAATTCATGCTCTTCTTAGCA
Source organism: Lynx rufus (assembly GCF_022079265.1). Lineage (NCBI taxonomy): Eukaryota > Metazoa > Chordata > Mammalia > Carnivora > Felidae > Lynx > Lynx rufus. The sequence continues at coordinate 99,549,930 of NW_025814834.1, read as the reverse complement.
GGATTTGTGGCTTCAGGGGGCTACGCCTCTTGCCTTCCCAGACCCAGTGACATGCTTATTTGAAGGGCTATAGTCCTCATCTGCATCTGTCTAGCTATAAACAGGTGTACAGTTGCTCTTCAAGCTGAGCTTCAATTAGTATTAGAAGGATGCCTTCTCCTCCCTTATGTCCATGCTTCTTTCTTATGTAGCACCTGCCTTGGCACTAACCCTGCCCACACTGCCAGATCTTGGCACAGTGGGCTGTGTCTGAGGGTCCAAATGGGGTTCTTCCATCTGCCAAGAAGTGCTAAAATCTCTGAATTTGTACATCACTGAAAAGATATCCCCTCCAAATGTGCATTTTCTCCACCTACAAACGTTTGCAAATTCATTTAGACTCTTCACAGAAGCCATCCCTGCCCACTCCAGTGAAAAGTGATTTCTTCTGTTTTCCATTCCTAGAGCACTTAATCTCTACGCCATGCATTTGTCGCGTGCCATTTATTTTCTCATACCGCCAGCCGTCACACTGGCATCATAGCATGCTTTCCACTCCACCACTCTATCGAGTCTATTCCCATTTTGCAATTTTTCCTATGAATAATAATAATAGTGGAAATAATAATAACTCACATTTATTGACTGCTTAATGTGATTCAGGCACTGTCTAATGCTTTTAATGCAACAACTCTACAGGGTAGATGTTCTCTCTACCTCCATTTAGAATCATGTAAACCAAGGCTCAAACAATGACTTCCAAGGTTCCACAGCTCCTTAGAGGCATAACAGAGATTTGAACACAGGTGATACTATTGCAAATATCCTTAATAATATCCTGTCTTAGATCAAAACTCACAAAGAATAGGTGTCTATTTAGTTTAATCTGTAAAGTTTCATAGGGTGCCTGCTGTGTTGATTTTTTGTTTTTGTTTTTTTGCTGGGAATTACTATGTAATATACTATAAACTTTATAAATGTATGTGTGTGTACATATATATGTATAATATATATCTATATAAATAGTATATACACAGAGCTACTCAACAAAAAGGCAATAAATGGACTTAAATAGGTAGATGGTTTGTAACATTGAAAGTATTTTGTAAGGTCTTTGTCCAATTTATGTAGCACAGACGGATATATAGTAGGGGATCAACATGTTCCTGCTATCAACATTATCTCTGTGCTTCCCCATGATCCTTACAACTATTGGTTTCATGCAGTCTTCTTCATTCAGATATGTTATTCAAAAATCTGTATCTAAGTAAGAAGACCTGTGTTTTAAAAGTGTATCCTATACTAATACTAAGAATTTCTAGTAGAAATTTTCAGATATATGTATGGAAAGCTGTGGAGAAAAGTTTATATGGTATTCTCTAATCAGGGTACACAGCAAACACTGATTCACCTACATTTAACATATTCTTTCACTCTTTCCAGTATAATTTATTTTATGTAAAAATTGTGCTTTGGAAAGTATGCTTCAAAGATGAATGCATGAATAAAGATACAAACAAAATATCAAAACTTCTATTTGGACTTTGAGTCATCCTAGTATGATGGCATAGTGGTTCTCAGTCTTGGGTGCCCTTCAGAATCTATGACTCCAGATCTCCATGTGAAGATCCAACAGAGTGGTGTCTAGGAATATGATATTTAACCAACATTCTAGTTGTTTCGGAAGAGATTGAGGGATCACATTTTAAGACAAAAATAAAAGACACGGTAGTTAAGAGATGACATGTGGAGTCAGAAAGACCAGAGAGCCTGATTCAATACATTTACTTGCAATGTATTTAAATTCTTTAAACTCCAGTTTCCTTTTCTGTAAAATGCACAATAACAATGGTATGTGATTCATAGCCTTGTGAGAAAATACATGAAAAGTGATTGGTTTGGTGCCTGGTACTTAGGAAGTAATAATTGTCAGCAAGTAGTAATAGTGGTGGTATTAGTAGTGTAAAAAATGTAGGTGTTCTCAGAATCATATGTCATCTGGGAATTAAAATTAAAACACCAGTGAGATACCACTGCACACCTATTAGAATGGCAAAAACCAAAATACTGACAACACCATTTGCTTGTGAGGCAATCGAACAATAGGAATGCTCATTCACTGCTGATGGGAGTACAAAATCGTATACACATCCTGGGAGACAGGTTGACAGTTTCTGACCAAACTAAATACACTCTTACCAAACAATTCAGCAAATACACTCCTTGATATTTATCCAAATCAATTGAAAACTTATACCCACAAAACCCTGCATGTAGATATTTATAGCAGATTCACCCATAATTGCCAAAACTTACAAGTCATTAATAAGATATCCTTCCATAGATGAATGGATAAACTGTGGTATATCCATACAATGGAACGTTGTTCACATAAATGATAAAAAGAAATGAGCTATCAAAGACATGAAAACACACTGAGGAAACTTATCTGCATATTGCTAAGTTAAATAAGCCAATATGAAAAGTCTGTATACTGTATAATTCCAGCTATGTGACATTCTGGAAAAGGCAACACTATAGAGACATTAAAAAGATCAGTGGTTGCCAGTGTTTTGTGGGAGAAGGAAGAGAGGGATGACTAGGTGAAATAATGGGGATTTTTAGGGCAGTGAAACTATTCTGTATAATACTAAAACACGATTATATGTTGCTATATATCATTACATGTTTGTCAAAACCCACAGTGTACACAATATAGTGAACTCTAGTATCAACTGTGAGTGTTAATTTATAAAAACAATACTGACTCATCAGTTGTAACAGAAATATCACATTACTGCAAGATATTAATAATAGCAAGAACTCAATGTGCGTGTGTGTGTGTGTGTGGTTTGTTGGGGGGGGGGCATATGAGAAGTCTACTTTCTATTCATTCTGAAAACAAACTGCTTATAAAAATAAAGTCAATAAGTACAAAACAAATACCAAGACAAAAAAGGTAGGTGTTATTTGCATGGCTAAATATGAAAATGTGATACTGATGAAACAACACTGGCTATGAACTCAATGCTCTAGGTGAAAAAAAAAAATAATAACAGCTGGATTTTAAAAGCTGAGTATAAAAAAATGAATCCATCTCATTTGTAAAGTTATATTGATTACTATTTGAAATAATATGTTACATTCAGTAAAATATATTATTAAAATTAATTTCATGTTTTTTTTTATATGACTACTAAAATTTTGCAAGTTCACATTATATATCCATTGGGCAGTGATCTACAAAATGCTCAGCAAGTGTTCCAGAATATAAAAAGCCTTCCAAATGTTACCACTTTCTCTTACTCATCAACGTCCTGACTGCCTTATAAAGATCTTTCATTATTTTTCTTAATTAAGGTATAAGTTTCTTTTTTATTATCACTATTTTCCCTTGATGAGTTCTAATAAGAAACTAAGGACAGTTTAATCCTTTGGACATCACCCCAATTCTCCATCCCCTCTTACAACCAAACTGTCTTGTCACCACCTCTGGACTGAAGTCACCTCCAGAGTCCTGACTGGTAATGTGCCAGTATCATCTCAAGTCAATCAGTGCCACTTGGTCTCTCTGATGTGGGCATCCTTTTTCCCATTCCTGGATGTCCTGATCAGATGGCCCTGGTTGCCTCTGTGAGACTCTGAACTTTCAAAAATGATGTTTCAGGAGCTTTCTACCTTCCTGCAAATGACTGAGTGGACCAAATAAATGATTTAAAAGTTTTACTGTTTAAATGTTGAAAAATAAGTGCATTGTACCCTATGCTATACACAGCCCTCACGATTCTCTGACATGATGCAACATACAGGACTTCAGCCTAAATCATACCTGCATTTTATTCCAGTATTTTGCTTGATATAGTTTCAAAAGGGTATGTAAGTGGGTCCTGGAGAAGTGAGAACCGTCTCTCCCTGAGGATAGGAGGAGATCTGCTCAGGGGATCTGTGGACTGGCTGACGCTCTACCTGGGAGGCTCTCCACCCTCTACTAGTACTGGGATATAATACAGAAGGGGACAGGCCAGGGTACCCGTGGGTGTCTGAGACAATTACTCCAATGTGGTCTCACCTTATTCATGATGTTAAAAATATTTATGCCATTAGATCAAAGGACTGATCTGACATTCAGAAGACTAAACTCTATTCAGGTATAGCCATTCTCAGTAGGATCTGTTGGACTCTGTAACATATTTGGCATATGGAAGATCCCAATGCATTTTAAACCTTTTGTGCCTGCCCTGGCATTAATGACATATAGAATTCATAGCCTTGTGGAAATTATTTTGTACCTTGAGTAATGCCCCCACTCACTGAGCAGATCCATTCATTCTCTGTCATCTATTTCATCTCTTATTTTACTAATCTTTTCAGGTCTGTTGATAAAGTTTGTTCTACCCGAGCATCCTATAATACTTTAAATCCCCTTGGCCTGGGAAGTGCCAATACTGTTGTTGTTTTAATATTCATAATGAACTATCACTTACAGCTGTCTATATATTTACTTTAGTTTCATAAATAGTGATTCAACCTCCAGCTTCTGAAAGGAACTATAGTTTACCCATCTACCCATGTGCTGGGGAAGGACTATCCTACCAGGTATAAATGATGCATCCCTCTGCCTGCCATTCACCTACAACTCCAGGTCAACTCCAGGCAACCTCACAGCATCATGCTCATCCATGTCTGCCATGATATGGCCTTCTGTCCCTCCTAGGGATGGGCACCATCCTAAGACAGGCGAATCTGGCAGGGGAATCTAGAACTCAGTACCTCCAGAAATCTCAAGCCCAATTCTAGAGAGCTCAACACTGGACCTTCTCTGGAAATAGCAAATCACCAAAGAAAAGTGGGTCAAAAGCCTTGCCCTTTAATAAAAGCTCAAATTCAATTCTGGGGTTTAACTTCAATCTTAGGCAACTAGTCACCTCTGGGACACCATACCACCACCACCAAAGGCAGCAGGCCCCTCTGGAGGTGGGCGGGGAAACACCACTCAGAGTGAAGTGGATTTAAAAGAGAAATGGAAGTTCCGTGGACTCCCAAGGAACTCTAGAGGTGGGGACCTGGGGTCTGACCTTTGTCTCTTCCTACTGGTACAGCAGTAAGCCCTCCCAGGGAGCAGACCTTCTTCCCCTGAGTCCAGATAGAGAAAATTATAGAGTCCATTCAGAAGAGTGTGAGACCTAAGAGGATCCAGAGGGGTGTCCCAGTTGGTCATCCCTCTCTGGGAGCTTCTGGGCCTTGCCACACCCACCCCTACTTTTTAGTTCATGTTTCAGCAATAACTCTCCCCTCTGAAACATTTGAGTTTTTGAGCTAGAATTTCTAAACTTGGTCTGCCTCTATTTAGATCAGCAGTGTTGGCTTTCATCCGACCTCCATTCCTTGGGCTAATCTCCTGGGTTCAGGGTACCTAAGAGCACACATTGCTTTGTTTCCCAGGCTTTGATTTTGTCTGTAGTTAGAACCTGGGCTCTGACAAGCAAAAGCTTCTCCTGAATTCCAAAATCTAGACTTGTACCACCCTTGCTTGAGCCCCTTTGTGGCCATGCTTGATTAACTGATCACTACAGAAGGCAGTGAATGATTTCTGCAAAGCCCAGGATTATAGGCAGCTGATGAATATTAAACAGCAAGAGGAGTACAGCCTTTAAAGCAGAAACACTGTGCTATTATCTGACTCTCCTGATAGCATAGGAAATCCTTGAGAACAAGAGCTGTGTCTTATTTAGCTATGGAGTACATAGCTCCTTGCCTATCAAAAGCATTCAATGAATGTTAGATGGATGAATGAATACAAGAATACACCTGTATATGGGATATTATGGACTCTCTCCTCATGAAAATTACAAATCTGGAAGTGTTTCTTTCCAGAATCTAATATATTAATGTGCCGTATGCACTGAAGTTATTAAACCCCTACCTTACACCAAAATGTTTGGAAGCATCTTTTCAACTTAAGATAGAAATGACTACAAGTAAAGCAAAATGCTAGCTCTAGCCCATGCTAGCTGTGTTACCTAGGTATAATGATTTAACCTTATTTTCCCCACCCTTAAAATAGAGCTAAGAGTCTCATCTCGAAAGTATGCTGGGGGGATCATATTAAGATAATATGTGAAAGGCTAACAAACACAATGACTGAGATACAACATGCATTCCATGAATTTCTCTTTGCCTCCCTTCATAAATGTCAAGTTTCTGGTTCCTAGTTTGAGAATGCTTCTGAAAGAAGCTAGAAAAATTTCTCTCCTACATTGGTGACTTTCATGTTAGGACAAGGTTGTGAGAATCAGTGAGGGAAGATTTCTAAGCCACACATTTTGCAGCCTCTTCCCTGTGATACCACCACCGTAATGTGTAGATGTCAGAGTAACTCCAAGTAATTTCAGTAGCCTTAACCACTTAACTGAACACCTGTAACTTCTTGTCCTATTCAGTAGTTTTCATTCCTGTCTGAAAGTTAACATCCCTTAGGGAAATTCACAAACTGTGGTGGATTTTTAGGCCGATCTGCTAAACTTACCATATTCCCCTACTCTATGCATTCTCTTACTTGCCAAGATAAATGCTTTGCATCTTTTCCTCTGTCCTTGAAATTCCAACAGGCATCTCAAAATTATCATGCACAAATATAGACCCCTGATTTATCTCCCACACATAACCTACCCCATTTCAGTAAATGGCAGCTCCATTCTTCTAATTACTTGGAATAGAAAACCCAGAGTCATCAATTACTTTTCTCTTCCCATCTCTCTCCTCTCACACACCATATCCAATCTATCAGAAACCACTGTTGACCCTCACTTCAAAACAGATCTCAGATCCCACCACTCCTTACTACTACCACTGCTAGAAACCTTAACACCTTTTGTCTGGATGGTTGCAAAAGCTTGCTGTCACCCCTTCCTACACCCTCACCTCTCTTGAATTTTCTCAGAGAAAACATTTTCTCAATTCATGTCATTCTTTTACTCAAAAGTGTCCAATGGCCTCTTGTCTTAATGAAAATAAAAGCCAAATTTCTTACAGTGCCCCAAAGGCTCTCAATGATCTGGCCCCTTTATTGTCACCACCTCTGAGCCATCATTTCCCATCATGGCCCTCCGCTCACATCCTACAGCCTCATTAGCCACCTTACTGGTCCTTAAACTCTCTGAGTCTCCCTGATGTTTCCTGACAGGAGCACACTTCTTTCTAAAATCCACATATCTCATTCTTCACTTTCTTCAAGTCTCTATCAAATGCCACTGTGCCAGAAAGTTCTTTCCCAACTACTGTAAAATAGCATTGTTGTTACTCTCTCTCTCTTCTTTACTCTGATTCATTACTGTTATTATTTCTTAGTGAAACCCATCACCGCATGGAACAGGTTTATTTGCTTATTACATCTCTTCTTCTAGTATAACAAACTCCACACCTTGAGACCTTTGTTTATTTTGTCCACTTCCATACCCGAAGTACACAGCATGGGGTCTGCCACTTGGGAGGCATTTGACAGACAGGTGTGAATCTTGATCTCAGTGGGATCCAGCATTCTAGAGCTTAGATTTTCTGGCCTAGAACCATTTGTCTGGGACAATGAGGTTCATATTCGAGCCAGTTTACTGACCATGTCCCTGTCTTGATGATAGATTCATGCATGTATCATTAACATGTAATCATCAAGTTATTTCACAACAAAATAGTGTCAAGATTTTGTTTATTATTGTATTTCTCAGATTTTTAAATTTCAGGCTCTTCTGTTGGTGCCCTTAATGTATCACAGACACATCTTTCTATGCTTGCTTTTCACTTCTGGGCTCCTTTGAAACTCAGTCCCCTCTCCTGCCTGACAGAGCTTCATTTATTAAACTTTTGATACTCAGCCCAAAATGTCCATTTTGTAGCCAATTTTTCTAGATGATTACGCTTAGATTTACAACCAGATGTTTACTATATATTTCACTGTCTCAGTAGTATTTACCTGGTCTTTTAAAATGTGAAGCTTTTAGGGGCGCCTGGGTGGCGCAGTCGGTTAAGCGTCCGACTTCAGCCAGGTCACGATCTCGCGGTCTGTGAGTTGAGCCCCGCGTCAGGCTCTGGGCTGATGGCTCAGAGCCTGGAGCCTGTTTCCGATTCTGTGTCTCCTTCTCTCTCTGCCCCTCCCCCGTTCGTGCTCTGTCTCTCTCTGTCCCAAAAATAAATAAACGTTGAAAAAAAAAATTTAAAAAAAAAATAAAATTAAAAAAAAAATGTGAAGATTTTACAGTGTGTGTGTGTATGAGAGAGAGAGAGAGAGAGAAAGAGAGAGAGAGAGAGAGAGAGAGAGAAATTGAGAATGTCTTCCCAGAGTCCTTTGATGATATTCATCAACTTAAAAATTGAAAACAAAATCTATGAACTTCCCTTTTGTCTCTGACACTACTTACAACATGATTTTTTATAATAGCAAGAAGTTTTTTTTCACTTATGTGATTAAAATTTTTGAACACTAAGTCTCCTGACTCCCTCTTCAAAGATAATATACCATAAATTAAATAATATAGTTATTCTGTTCTTTTTTAATATATTTTTAAGTTCTCTGTTATAATTCCTGGAATAGTTGCTATTTTAATTGTTAATACAATGCTTTTGCAAACACCCTCTTGGAAAATGGAAGTTTCTAGAGAGAATATAACTCTTAATCATATTTGAAGGAAGAATAAAGACTTATTTAAATTATAAATCTGTGTGCATCACACATAGCAGTTTTCCTTTACCATCAATACGAAATTCATTTTTTCTACTTCCTAGAAATCAATGATGATTTCAAAGACATTTTGCCCACATCTAAGCTATAAGAATTTACTGTAGATTGTGAATCTAGGAAATACATGTAAATTTAAAATAATGCAGCAAAGTCATGGAGCTTAAATCCTAATAAACAGATATTGATTGAGGATTCTGATAGCATCTACAAATGCAACTCTAGGTGTGAAAATTAATGATATATAATGCTTCTCAGTGCTTTATAAAATTGTCAGTTAAAATAATGAAATCACCTTGGTTTATTTACTGAGGTACCGCTGGTGCTCTAATTAATAAACACATTTGCATTTTATTTTCCCAAATGAAATATATAGCAATCATTCTTACTCACAAGAGTTATTTTCCTAGTGAGTAATTGTATCTATGTTTGTCTTATCTTTTAAAATAATGTTGAGTGAAAACATTGAGTTAATATAAATTAATGCAAACTGTAAATGTGTTCTAGAAGAAAAGAGAAAAACCATTCTTATTAAATGCATGCACAACTATTTCAACACAAATGCAAATCAGCCCTAATTTTATTTCCAAAATGCCACTCTTTAACCAATATAATGCACAATCAATTTTAAGTACCAGGCAGGATGCTTTATAATGCTGCTCTAGGGAAGACACACAATTTTTCATTTCATCAACACAGTTAAGTTGTATCACCAAATAATCTATAAACCTCTGATTAACCAGATGCTATTTTTCCACCCTCTGTCCCAGATTAAAATGCAGTGATGTGTTCAATAGGGTACTAAAAAAATACCTGAAAAGCTTTTTCCTTTTTCCTCCATATAGCTACCCAAGCCCCTACTATGTGGAGAGGAGATGGAGAATTGACAAGCACTTGTGTATGCGACTTCTGGGTAAGAGTATTAGAATAAAACACGTATTTGTTCCAATTCTGTAAGGTTCTTCTTAAGGCATGCCAGTGACTCTGCCAGTCCCTACATCTTATCTTTAAGCTCTGAACACCTTGAGCTCTCTACTGGTGACCCACATTTCTCAGTCTGGCACAGCCACATGTAACACTTTGCAAACTACTGGCAGCCTAAGTCTCATTGTTGAATAGAACTTTGAATTAGTTCCTTGTCTAATAGCATAAATGTGTTTGGAACACAGTGGTTGCATAAGCTCTAAGTCACAACATTCTCTATATCCCTCCTTATTCATCTATCTAACTCTCCTGTTTCTTGATAGGCCTTTGTTAAAAAGAAAACCAGAGGCCCAAAATGGTGTTACTTAGACCAAGTTTCCAAACCAGAGCTTGAGACCTAACCTAATTGCAATTTCAACCTCCCCCAGAAATTGGTCAGTTTCTCAGTCAGTGCAAAGGAGCCCGCTAGAAGGTCCCTCTCCATCCCTCTCAAAGAAAGAGGAGGTCCTCAGCATAAGACTGTGCCTGAAATCATCCTTTCCTTTGCTAACCACTTTCTTGCCCCACCCCTCCTCTATGAAAACTTTCCTTTTTGTACAACTCCTTGGGAATGCCTCCACTTGCTAGGTGGCATACTGGCCATTTCATGAACTGTGTAATAAAGCCCATCTTTTAAATTTACTCAGTTGAATTTTTGTAATTTAACATCTTAGTTCGAGTTCTGTCAACCTCTTTTTTTTTTAATATTTATTTTTTGAGAGAGAGAGGGAGACAGAGCATGAGCAGGGGAGGGGCAGAGACAGAGGGACACACAATATCCAAAGCAGGCTCCAGGCTCTAAGCTGTCAGTATAGAGCCCGACACTGGGCTTGAACTCACACACTGTGAGATCATGACCTGAGCCAAAGTCAGAAGCTCAACGCTCAACCGACTGAGCCACCCAGGCACCCCTGTCAACCGCTTCATTACTTCTCCACCTGGGGAAAGTTTTCTCCCTCCTAGTGTCCTTCCTTCCCCCTCATTATGAATGGAATGCTCTCTTAAACCACAGCGCTAGTCAGTGTCTTCTTAACTAGAGCCCGACTTCCCCTAATGCCCGGCCCACCTGTTAGACATTCTTCGGTATTGAGCTTAGATGCCTTCTGCACCTGGCCTGGTCAAACACACTGGTGTGGACCTCTCATTTCCTTTTCCATGTTGATAGCCTTTGCAGCCTGGGTAACTGACCTGCCTCAGTCCTGTCACATCTTGAGCTGTCTCCCCAGCCTGTGTGAAAAGGGGCTAGCCTGCCTCACGGCTACACCCTTTGCTTTGCTGATACACTGGTTTTTCTGCCAGATGGCTCAGTCAGATAGATGTGCTAGAGCAAATCAAATCACTGGCCAGGGCTGGGATTCTGTTGTTGTACTCCCTAAGGCTGTATTTATTGTATTAGTTGTAAATCTATCACTCCCTATCAGAAAATGGAAAGCAAATAGATGCCCTTTACCTATGAAGGTGAGACTGGATATACCCTTTGAGTTTACTTCCCATCAATGCAAATGACCTCCACTTCCCACCCACTCCTCACGTCTGCCCCCACCGCCCCACACGTGTGCATGGTTTGCATGCTAACTGCACTGGCACTGCCTTGTTGAAAAAGAGTGGAATCACCTGGACCACATAAGGGAGTAGCCACCACCAGCACCTGCTGAAAACACTGAGTTAACTGAACCTTGGACCCAAATGGAATAACACATAGTTTATCCCACATCATTGGTAAGGGAAATGTTCTCTTTAACTGAAAATATTTTAAAATCTATTTTGGATGGGCAGTTTTCTAAAATTACTACACTGCTCTCTGCTTTCTTACCCTGGGGATTTTAAATATGATGACTTTGGTCAACATTTGGAACATCAGTTTCTGTGCTATGCCCCCAAAGATTATTAGCGGAGGTGTAATTGCCGGCTCCTAAAATAGGTGTCCTCACACTGCGTGGCTCTGTAAATCTCTATGTCTGCTTTATGGTTTTTCTATCTATCTCTTTGCAATTTTTGCCTTTGCCGACTGCTAGCAGCATTTCCCCTTTTAATCTGTTTTGACCTGCGAAATGAGATAGCCATGTTTGGTAGAATAGGTCATAACATAAAAATACATTGGTTCTGAGCGCCTGAGGACGTCTCTTGAGAATATACACATGAAATTTTAGGAAAAATAATTTTTGAAATCTTATGTCCTTACTTTCTTGCTCATAGCTGTAACTCTGCCCAGTCGATGTGTCCCTGCAAACACTATGAGAATGCATAAAAGCTAGAAAAACACTGCCATTTGTTCCAAATATCTTCATAGCACATCCACATCCACACAGAAATACTGAGACGGAACTCACACAAGTGCTTTCTGGCGGTTATAGACTCCCAACAAATTTTCCCAGATAGACAATTTAACACACATACCTAGGCTTACAGGGATCTGGGTGTGTGTAGAAACCACCTCAGAGCCTTTGCTGCATGATTTCTATTCACTTTCTTTTCTTTTTTTTTTTTTTTTTTCTTTTCAGGAGAAACCAAGTAGCTGCTCTTTCCGCCCTCTAAAGTTTCACAAAGAAAGTTTCATGAAAGACTCCTCAAAGACACAAGACATCTCTTTTCACTCCCCCGTTCTCCCCACTCCTTAAAAATAAATAATTAACACTACCTCTTTGCCTAAGTGCTCTCTCTGTCTCTTGCTTCTTAAAAAACTCTTCAGGTGGAAGATTCTGAATGACAGCACGAGACTGAATCAGCAGGCCTGACTCCTCAAGTTAAAGGGGAGGGAGAAAAGCTTTACGACTTTCCGGCTCATTCATTTACGGCATGAGAGTTGCAAACCCCGTGAAAACTCACCTTTGATCCTTGAGATGGAAGTCAAAAAGCCTTTTATGCACTGATTGAAGATTGGTTGTAAAACATTAAAGATTGAATATCCAGCCTCAGAGACACATAAGAAAATATATCTTGGGCTAGGTTGGTGGTTTCATATCACCACTCACATTCACTAGAACTAAAAATACCCCAGTTTACCATGTTGAGGTCTATCTCCTCAGGAGGTGAGAGACCCAAAGTTCATTGTACAGGGACCAGACACTGTTTCACTGAACTTTACAATGTTCCATTTTAAGTCATGAACAGTGTTCTAACGGGTAGGCCATTCAATCTGGCAGCACTATCACAATGCTGGTGTCTTTGTTTCTTTCTGGGCATTAAACACGGAATGTAAAACCTGAGTTTTGTTTTCCTTTTCATAAAACAGGTAGTTGGGTGCTGTTGATAAAGCCAAAATCGATATATTCTCCAAACCTGTCTGATATGCAAGGAGGTAACTGGAGAATTTGTGCAGAGGACATATATTTGAAAGAAGTGAGGAAGGGAATAAAAGCTATGCAGGAGGAGGAATAAATACTACTAAATTCTGTTTGCTTTCATTACCATTCTACTCTCCTCTTGACAGTCTCTGGATTGTGTTTCACCATCAGAACTGCAGGGAGAGGGTACACAATACAGTGAGAGATAGCCTGAACACCCCATCTCAAGTGAGTCATAAAGGAGTAGGACCCTGTTAAAGTAGGGTGATCGATCCCCTAGGATGCTGGACTTCCCTACGTGACTGTTCACCTTTCTACCTCCAATATCTAGCCTACTGCGTGCCTAATCAGTTTGGTACCTGCCTGCCTATGCCAGGAAATAAATAACTAGAAGATTTCAGCACTGTTTTCTTTTCCAGCATTCCCACCCAGCCATGACTACTGTTCCTATCCTGGGTTTGAAATGAAAAGTGTAATTTCACAAATTAGTGCTAGCTACCATAGTTTGTGTTTAGCCAGAGCAGCAGTGTGGAAGGTTCTCTCCCTCTGTCCAAGCTCGACTATAGCCTCACAGGGCTCTACTCCCAGAATTCTTCTATAATTTGATGTAGAGCCTTGTCCTAAAATGCACTTATCCTGCTTTATTATGAGTTTAAATTTTTCCATTACTAAAATAACAAAATGTAATGCAATGAAACCACTATTCACATTGTGGTGTGTTTCCTTCCAGTCATTTTTTTCCCAAAAATGCACTTATCCTTGACCCTGTAGATATTATAAATATTTTATTATCCATTACGCTATTGCTCTGATTCTTTTAGATGAAGGCTGCATTTGCATCACTGTGTCTTCCTTGTATTTTGAGTCACTGAAGTTAGCATACTATAAGTAGAATGGACAAAGATTTTGGCATCACATAGGCAGGTTTAAATTCTGGCCTTAACAAGTAAGGTGTGTGAATTGGGCAACTATCGTAACCTTTCCTAGACTCAGTCTCTGTATCTGATTAAGATTATAGGCACACATATTTCATATGATTGTTTGGAATATAACATTAGGAAGTCTGTATGCACCTAGCTAGGTACCTAATTCAGAGCAGACATAATAAATATCATCTCCTTTGCTCGTGTGTAGAGGATAAGGCTCAAGCTGTTACACTTATTTGGGGGTTATACTGATTAGTAGCATATATATGAAATTATCTATTAAGAGATATTTGATTGGATTCTCAAGCATAGGACAATCAGTAATTTCAGTAATTTCTTTATAAGGAGTTCTATGAATTTGTACTTAAATCTATATAACAAATAATTGTTATGTCTCATTATGTTATGTCTCATAAAAGGAATGTTTTTCCCAATCCTATTCCTGTTATTCTAGTTATTAAACTGTATTTAAAATTAATACATTCAAAAGCACAAATAATAAAATTTTTATTTTTACAAAACATGTTTGCAGAGGAGAATAATTTAATTTTCTTTAAAAGGTTCATCATCATCAGTTGTTTATTAACGTGAGGCCAAAGCAGTTCCTGAAGTTTGACAAGTGTTCCTTAATAGCACGCTAAAGATCCTCCATCAACTGGGCCAGTGTTTATTGATTATTGACTATGGTAGAACACAGTGCTAGGCATTAGAGGGCAAATACAAACTATCTGGCAGACTCCTTCGCAAGGAGATCTGATTAAAAAGCAAATAGGGGTGCCTGGGTGGCTCAGATGGTTAAGCATCTGACTCTTGATTTCGGTTCGCGTCATGATTTCATGGTTCTGTGAGATTGAGTTCCACATCGGGCTCTGCACTGACAATGTGGAGACTGTTTTGCATTCCCTCTCTCCCTCTCTCTCTGCTCTTCCACTGCTCATGTGCTCTCTCTCTCCTCAAAATAAATAAGTAAATAAATAAATAAACAAACAAATAAACATTTAAAAAGGAGAGAGACAATATCAATGGGGACTCTTAAAAAAACTAAAGATTGCAGGTGCTTGAAAGGAAAGAAGCTTGGGCCATGCAGTCAATTAGGAAAACTTCACATTCTCCTTTACCACTTAAAGGTGTTGTTTCTAGAAGCAAGTCACCTGGGATTTCTGAGCAGCATGCCTCATCTGCAAAATGAGGTTTAGATAATAGATAATCTACATGTCTAAAAAAGTCTTAGGCATTAATTAAGTACTCATTTTTTATTGTTTTCACTTACTTTTCCTCATTTGTTTTCTATTGATAATACCTACTTAACAGGGTTTTTATAAAGATCAAATGAGAAAACCCATCTAAATGCCCACGAGTACAAGATCCTGGAATCTAGTAAGTACTCAGTGTTAAGTCAGTTCCTTGATCTTTAAGTCCCTAAAGAAAAATCCCTGGTCGATCTGTGCTTTTAAGGATTATCCATTAATATCACTTTTCATGTGTGAACTTATATTTACATGTTCTTGAGGAAAGGAAATGAAGCATTAAAGGGCTGCTTGTTAGTTTCTGTATTGGAATACAAAGGAAGCATGCACTGTACATTTACTTTTGTAGACACAATAGAGGTATTCTTTAACAAAACTCCTAGCTCTTCTGACTCTGGTAACATTTTGAACAGGTTCCAAAAGCTATCCACCTGGGAGGGTTTGACGAGTGCATATGAAAAATACCTGATTTTCTGCTGGTTTGAGTAGATGGAATGTTTCTAACTGTTCTAACAGTAATGAAATTTCAAGTTTGCACACTAATTTTTCTGTTAGTCCTATAGTTGAGTTACATTTAGAAATGTCCCCATTTCCCTAATGGCATCCAGTGTAACTGTATTTTTGATCCATGAAAACCCTGGTAACCAGATGAACACCAGAACAGTCATTGCAGACAAATCTGTGCAGCTTTCAGCTTTTCTCTATGTGTTTCAACTTTTTTCTATTTTTTTCATATTTCTTTTGCATATTTCTTTCAATTTCTTCTGCATTTATCCTGTGTTTGTTTCTTGCTAATTACAGCCACATAGAATTGATCATTACAAATAATAGACTTGCATATTAATGCATATAGGGGGCCTAGGGGTATGACAGGCCCTGGGAAGACAGATTTGAATAAGACAGTTCCCACCTGAGGGAGCTGCCAGGCTCTCTGCCAGGAGTTGCTGTCACCCTTATTATTAACCTAGAGAACCCTAATGCATCCACATTTAGGTTGGGCTTTCTCACATAGTCACCTTTCTAATGTAGAATAAAGGATACAAGGGTAATAAAAAGCATTTGTTCCACATACCTAAGGGACAGGGGATGGTGCCTGTCCAATCCAGTTCCTATAAACATTGCAGGCTGACCTTTGAACCCTTCAAGTGCTTGAACTCCAGCCCCAGGCAGTGAGTTAGGCAGTGTCTCATTGTAATTACCAGTGATTGCCACAGACTTTTCTCCTTGTATACACTCTTGCCTAGCAGGATCTTGGATTTCTGATTTCATAGGCTTTAACTTTGGTACTGGCATTATGAAAGAACTTTTTAGTAATCCTGCTCCCCATCTTTTGACTCATAAAATGGTGATTTTTGAGGTTTCTTTCTTGTTTTGATTTTGGAATCCCTCACAAACTCCTGGAATAATTCCCTTTTCCCAAAATTAGCCCATGAATTATAAGCTGTCTCCAGACTCCCTTTTAGAAGAAGTAGGTTTGGGAAAAGAAAAAGGAAATTGGGGATGGAGAATTCAGGAATGAAAGAAGGTTAGCACTGAGTAGAATTTTCAGGTATAAGTCAAAGATGTAAAGGAGGAAGATGTTGCATGTATATGAATAAACCACACGTAAATTTGATGACCAAGTTGTGGAGTTTAAGAATTACTAGCTAAAGATGAAGCTAGAATATTTTAAGAACAATTTTCAGTCATGTTTCTGACCCAGAATCAATGTAAAATTTTTGCTTTATTTTCATTTATACATAGTTGTTAGAAGGAAATGTTGCCTGAGAAACTACATATCATTTGGATTATTTACCTTCCTGTCCCTTTCACATTGTTGCAAACTCAGGAGACCTTCCTTGCCTTTGGTAGACCTGCAGGGAGAAACCCATTGAGGTGACTACAGTTTGAGGAAGAAAGCTTTTTCACTCTGGAGGAAGTGAGAAAGATTAATTAGAAACAGCCCTGCAGGTGAAGAACAAGAAAATCTAGTAGGGGACAGTTATTACAGTACAAGTAAGAAATAATGAAGAAATGCTGAACCAAGTCAGTAACAACATGCTAAGAGACATAGGCTAGAAATGAGAGTTATTAAGACAGTGGAATTGGCAGAACTCAGAGATAATTAGATATGGAGAGTAAAGGGAAGGAGGAATGGAGAAAGGCATTTCAGTTTTACCAGCCCAGCTAAGGAATATAGAGTAGAATAAAGGAGGAGAAAATAAGTTCAGTTTGGGGCATGCTGACAAGGAAAGATATCTAATATGCAAAGAGAAACATGAGGCTGGAACTCAGGAGTTCCATCAAAGGAACTGGTAGCACTGAACTTGGTTGTTGAAACCTTGAGAGTAGGTAATATTACTTAGAGGAAATGTGTAGAGAGATAAAAGGAGAAAGTGAGGATGGGTGGCTGTAGATAATATATTTAATAAAAAAGCAGAGGTAGGGAAATTAAAATGGAAGATCCGAGTCTTTGTAAAATCAGATCAGGATTATCCCACAGAAATGGAGAGAAAAGAGAGATTTAAAGAGTAGGGCATAAATTGAAGTTTGGAAAATGCTCAATATGTTCAGTAATTTTAAGGAATTGTGACTTTGAGAAGCTTCAGGAGAGTGACAGAGCATAAAGGAAGACAATAAGACCAAGAATGCCTAGAAAGTGGAGTAGGTCACTCTTCAGAGTATCTTGAAGGAGAAGGGCATTCTATCTGAGCTAGCAAGCTAGAAGAAGGCAGGTACTAATAATTTTTTTTTTTTAATTTTTGGAGTAGTAGCAGAAGATATATGAATAGAAGGGTGGTAATTGGACAGAACATTAATTGTGAAGGTGGTTTGGACAGTCCCATCCAAGGTGACTTGCTGAAAGGAGGAGAGAGAAAAGCTGAAGAAATCTCCCTGGATAACAGGGACAGTGGAGAGGGGAGCCATTCAGGAAGCCATGTGTCTGAGACCACAGTGGAAGTCCAAAAGAGAAATAGAACAAAACTTCTCAAACTTCAGTAAGCATAAGAATTACCCAGGGATTTCTTTTTAAGTTTATTTACGTATTTTGAGAGAGAGAGACAGAGAGAAAGAACTAGTGCAAGTTGGGGAGGGATAGAGAGAGAGAGGGGGAGAGAGAGAATCCCACACAGGTTCAACGCTGTCAGCGCAGAGCTCTATATGGGGCTCAAATTCACAAACCGCGAGATCATGACCTGAGCTAAAATCAAGAGTCAGAAGCTTAACTGACTGAGCCACCCAGGGGTCCCCAAAGGATTTTGTTTAAACACGTATTCTGATACACTATGCCTGGAGTTGCACCTACGATTCTGTATTTCAAACAAGCTCTTAGGTGATGCCTGTGGTACTGGTTCCCTGACGACCCTTTGGGAAATAAGGACATAAAGGAAAGTGCATGAGCAAGGCCCATGGGTTTTGAATGTAATTAACATAAATGCAAAATAAGGACCTAGTTTGGCCAAGGGAGTGAGGGGGTGGGTGGGAAACATGGCAGGGGCACCTGGGTGGCTCAGTCAGTTAAGCGTTCCACTTCGGCTCAGGTCATTATCTCTTGGTTTCTGAGTTCAAGGCCCACCCACATCGGGCTCTGTGCTGATGGCCCAGAGCCAGGAGCCTGCTTCAGGCAGGCCATATTCTGTGTCTCCCCCTCTGTCTGCCCCTCCCATGCTCATGTTCTGTCTCTCTCTGTCTCTCAATAATAAAGAAACGTCAAAAAAAATTAAAAAAAAAAAAAACATGGCAAAGAGGAACAACAAGAATGCATTGTCTACAAGTAGTTCATGTATTCATTAAGAATGTACTAAATTCTTATTTAAGCTGCATATGCCTCTCCTTTGCAGAGACACTGCAGGAGAGCCACAGAGGCAGAACCTCTGAGAGTTTAAGGACATCTTAATAAGTATAAGAAAACATAAACAAAATGCTAATAATTAGTACATAGATACATAAGTATTTCAGAAATAAACAATGGTCAACACTTGTTAGAGATGGTAAGTAGACAGTTGAAATATTTCTTTGGATTAATTTTTTATTTTTTTTTTTTGCATGTCATGAAGGGTTTTCAACTGGCCCTTCATTCTGGTGTTGAATGCATTATCATCCACCTTCCTTTCATTCATCTTTAAAAGAAGACATGACAGATGTAAAGTTTCTATCAATTTGAGAATTGTAGAGGGAAAAATAAGTCTGCACCTTGAATTGAAGAGATCTTATCTCTTTAAGCCTCTTTCACCGTGGAGAGCTACATGAAGCGTGAGTCTGAAATCATTTGGTCCAGAGAGAAGAGACATGACTAGGAACAAGTGTCATGAAGAGAGAAACAACGTTAGATGTTCAGAGATTACCTAGTGCTCTTTTAGGTATTTACTCCTGTTTGCTGAATCTGGGATCCCCCCTCCCCACTTTTTGCTACTGCTCCAACATCTTAGCCCATGGATAACACATTGCTAGTGCCATTCTTATCTCCATCTGGTTGTGGTGTACATACCGAGTGCTCAGAGCTGTTCAAGGACACTGAAGCACAAAAAGAGTGGTAAGAACAAGCTCAGTGTCTTTAGTAACTTGCTAGCTGGTTTAGAAGAAGGGGTAAACATAAGAGTACATTATGAAGTAGCATTGCCCAAAGAGTCTTTTGCAGAATAGTAGTCCATAAAATGGAAGTAGAGACTCAAAGAGAATTTGATGCTGATAAGAGTTTGTAAAATGCCATATATGAAAACTTCTCTTCTACAATAGGAACAGAAGAGCATGCAAATTGTAACGACTCTGAGAATTACTACAGTAAATAAATATGGTTAATTTTGTTCCTAAAATTTCTCAATTTTTTTTCTTAAACCATTAAACTATTTTATATAATAAAAACTACTGCTATTTCAAGGACTTAGTCCTATTCCTCCGAGGACAAATAAGGGAATGTTGTAAAGATTAAACTGTTTGCTATAGTCACTTAAGTGCAATTGCAGTTAGAGAGGCTGGCGATCATTTCGGAAATCTGGGGAGGACATTACTGAGAAGTTGGAACTGACACTGAATGATTTGAGTATTTTGAGCATTGACAAAATAAGATATTCTGGGTTTGGGTGGAAGTTGAGAGGGTTAACAGAATAAATAAAAATGTAGAGGAGGAAACAGTTCAGGGTTCAGGTGTGTTTAAGCCACAATGAGAAAATCAATATGCCTGGAAAGGAGGGTTTTGATTGAATGAAAATCAATTTGGCAAGGCTGATTATAAGGACCCTTGCATTTTGGGTTAGGTTCTATGAAGATTGAACTATGCATTAATTACATCCAGAGGGGAACAAATAGGGAATATGTCTTTAGTATTCTGACCAAACCATTTCTTTCATTTTTTAAAAAAATTCATTCTTGTTTCTGTTTCTAAAAATAACACAAGCACATGGTGAAAATTTTATAGGATAAAAAAAGTAAACAAAATAAAGTTAAAATCACTCAGGAATGCAATGTGACCAGAGATAATGCGGTTGACATTGGGAGTATCCTTTGCCAGTTTTTCCTGTTCACACACTTCTTTTAGAAAAGTCAGCTCACTCCATGTCATAGTGGCTATAAACTAAACTCCTAAGAGGTAAGCAAATTAATATAAATTTGTGTAGCAGGCTAGAGTGGGTGAGGTGTTGAAGATGCAGTCTTTCACACAGACACATTACAAATTAAATACACAGAATGTTCTTTGCCTTCCACAAGGAAATATACTACTTTCTTGCACTACACCCTTGCGCTATGTTTTACTTCAAACATATAGCCACATTTGGCTATGTTTAATGTTACCACACTCGTTGGAAATACAAGTATAAAAATTTTTACTTTGTCAGCTCTAACCTTAGAAAAACAATAGATGAATGGTACCTGACTCTAACCCTCAGTGTGTGGAAGGCTGACAGTTCAGGAAGGTCGCTGACTGGAGAGTCAACCTCCCTCTGAGGGGGCAGCCACCACCCAGCAGCATCTCTTGCTGTCAAGCAGGAATGGGGCCCAAAGTAGGCAGATCCTCATGGTTTTCCAGAGAAGATAGAAATCTAGTACTTATGTGATAATTTCTGACTTTTAAAAAATAGGAACTAACAATTTTAACAAGAGGATCAGCGTATATTAGTAAAACAAAACACATTCTATTCTCTATAGCCTGCACCTTGTGCTTATACATACTCACGAAATGAAACAAGACAAATAGCAACACAACTTCCTGGTCCTTTACAGTCAGGAAATGATAGCACCGTGCATCTTTTCTGGCAGAAAATCTTGAAGCCCCAGGGTAATGGGCATTTCTACTTACTAGACTTTCCCATCCTTAGATGTGACCCGGTATAATATTTACATTTGTATTAGCATATTATGAATCTTTCATTGTAAAAAGACTCATTTGGAAAGTCTGTAGCATTTCAAAAATATGCTTACTGAATGTATATTTTGTTGATTTGAATAGGTATTTACCCACTGAAGGAAGATCTATTCCCAAATGCCACTTAGGTTATTTTCAAGAACTCCCTACTGAATATTGATGCAGCTGTGTGTTTTTGCAGAAGTGGGAACAAAGCCGGCTGTGTCGAACCTTGGAATCACAGTAATTAGCACAATGTCTGTAATCAGGGAAAGGTTAGGTTAGGAAAAGAGGACTAGAAAAGTCTGTGACACACAAAAAGAAACAAGAGAGAGAGATCATCTGAACAAGAACAAGAACAAAAAGAACAATTGAACTTTAAATGTACAAAACAACTGACTTTTCTATATATACCTTACCTTCTCCACTTCAGTCATAAACTTTTTTCTCACTTGAAAACTCTTAGCCAAGTGTATCTGTATATATCATTAGTATTTCTTAAAAATTTTTTTAACATTAATTCATTTTTGAGAGACAGAGAGAGACAGAGCACGAGCAGGGGAGGGGCAGAGAGCAAGGTAGACACAGAATCTGAAGCAGGCTCCAGGCTCTGAGCTGTCAGCACAGAGCCTGATGTGGGGCTTAAACCCATGAACCACAAGATCATGACCAGAGCGCCAAAGTCAGATGCTTAACTGACTGAACCACCCAGGTGCCCCAATATTACTTTTAAATAAATATGTTTCAACTACTCCAGGTTAACAAAAAGAGAGCTTTCATAGTCAATCAAGATTGCCTAAACACAGAAAACACAAAACAACCTGAAATGAATGAAGTGTTATATACTTTTAATCAATAGCAAAGATGTTGTAAACTACAACAAAATTTTATGAATAGAAATATTCAACAAATGAAGTCCTTTCAGCAAAACTTTGTATTAGGTCCACTGTGAAAATAGAGATATAATTCCAGGATGAAACAGGTGAGTTTTACTTAGTCTAATAATATGGCTTTTTAAAAATCTAACTGAAATATTTTTTAAAGTCAAACTAAACATCTGTAATGACCCACTATTTAAAGAAACAACGAAATTAAATAATTTTAAAAATCTTATGTTGACTTCCAATGTTATTGATTTCCAAGTTTGTATTGTATGTGTTTGGTGTTCTTTGAATTGGAAATGTCATTTTTTTCCACATTGCCAAGAACAGGTCAGGTTTTAAGGCACCTGACAAGATCCAAGTTTCTAGTCTTTATTTTGCCTTTTTCTACTTACAGTTAGTTTGAAAAACCTTTAACAATATTTATCATTATTTACATTACATGCCCAGGGACAATTTTAATTCAATGAGGGAGGAGAAATATTTGTTTATGGTCCCCAAGACTTTTTTTTATTTTGGTATTTTATTGATATCATTACTTCTACCACTTGAATTTTGAACCCTTAGATTAACACAGTTAGCCATGCACAACTTTATAAATTGCCTAACTAATCTTCATGAATGCTCCTGTTAGTGTTTGGGATTCCTTCCACAGTGACAGTAGAGAGAAGCAGTTGAACTTTTGACAGAAAAACAGTGGAG
Source organism: Lynx rufus (assembly GCF_022079265.1). Lineage (NCBI taxonomy): Eukaryota > Metazoa > Chordata > Mammalia > Carnivora > Felidae > Lynx > Lynx rufus. The sequence goes on along the minus strand of NW_025814834.1, from coordinate 99,526,901 downwards.
AGGGCCTTTTTATATTACTGCATGGACTTGGTGGGTTTACCTAAAATGGGGACTAAGGAGGGTGCCTGGGTGGCTCAGTCTGTTAAGCATCCAACTTCAGTTCAGGTCATGATATCAGGGTTCATGGGTTCCAGCCTGTGTCAGGCTCTGCAGTGACAACTCAGAGACTCAATCCTGCTTCAAATTCTCTGCTTCAGATGCTGTGTCCCCCTTTCTCTCTCTGCCCCTTTCCTGCTCTATCTCTCTCTTTTTTCTCTCTCAAAAATAAACAAATAAAAATTAAAAAAATTAAAATGGGGAATAAGGAAGGATTATCTCCAAGGTGTCCCTGGCTCTCTCCAGGTAAGTAGATGTAGGATGAGGCCCTAGTAAGTCAAAGAATAGAATCAGAGTACCTCTAGTTATTTTTCTAATCCATTGGTTGACAGATTGTTTTAATAAGAACTTATAAACAACAGCTAGATGTTAGGCACTGTTTTAGACACTAGTGGGCAAACAGACATTGCCCATTTGTCACAACAAACTTAATGTAATAAGATTTACATGATAGAAGGGAATAAAAACATATAATTACATAAGTAATTAATTAGTTATAATTCTAGTTATTATGAAACCACATATAAAAGGAAACTTGATCTAGTCTTGAGTAGTCAAACAATAATGTCACTTAATAAATGCCCCCAAGGAAGTGCTTCTTAAGATGAGTTCTAAAATGACAACAGGAATTAAGGAAAGATATGAGATGGTTCAGCCCAAGGTAGGTAAAAGGAAGCTGCTTATATGAAAGCTTAGACCAAAATGAGTCTTACATATATAAGAAATTTGAATTAACCAGTGGTTCCAGAGATCAGATAATCAACACATGAATGGCAAAGATGTGCCTGGAGAGGTGTGTAGGGGTCAATCAAAGAACCTCATTTGGAGCTATAGCAATCTTAACCTCTCTACATATTTGATGGTAGAAAGAGATGGAAATTAGTTTGAAAGAGTAAATAGTTTAGGTAAGAGATGGTATTGTGTTGTAGACTCTGGGTCTAAAGTTCTCTCTTGTTTAGCAAAAAAGCAGGATGCACGACTGAAAGCAAGACATGGCTAATATCCAGGAAAAAACAAGAACCCTGAATAAGGGTCCTCGACCCATTTTTATTAGGATCAGAATGCTTACAAACATGGCAATGGACGTGCACAAAGGGACAGTGCATCTGTGAACATTAACTTGTGGATATGAGGGAAAGGGGGTCTTGAGGATATTTGGGTTTAGGGGTTTGGGTTAATACAAAACAAAATCCGGGTGCTGGGCAATCAGAAGGAGGGTTGTTTACAGCGGACATGAGGTAGCACCTCTGTTTATCTTAGCTAGCTTTGGGGATGAGACAGGGGAAATAACCTCAGAGTTAACAAGTCAACTTTCTTTTCTTAATCATCTCCGCTCTGGGCTGCTACACCTGTAGTGCAGCGGTCTATAGCCCAATTTACCTGTTTACCTAACTTGGTCCTTTCCTCCTGTGAAAGCAGCTTTTCTGCTATAGTACTAAATTGGGGGTGCTTCCACCCTGAATATCTAATCTTGTTTATTTCATATACCTATGTATTGGGCACCTTTGTGCTGTAACTATTTTAGGCCTTTGCCTCTCCCTTTCTATTCCAGGGACTCTGCAGCCCCTCTCTATTTTGGGGGATCTTTGCACGTTCCTATTCCTGGCACCTTTGCACCTGCCTATTCTCAGGGTGCCTTTGCACCCCTATTCTTGAGGTGCCAATCTAGTTTACCCAAACTCAGGTGTGACCATTTTATGGCTTTTATTTCTTTAAGCCTTTTTAACCCATTGGTGTAAGCCTAGGGGATTCCTAAGCTTATCCCACACAGTGTTGGTTAGACTATTGTGATAGCAGTAGACTAGAGAAAAGTAGAAAGACTTCTAAGACATATCTGGGAGACAATGAGCAGAAAGTGGTGGTTGATTGGATGTAGTAGGTGAGAAAGAGGAAGGGATAAAGGGTAACATTTAGGTTTGGGGCTTGAGCTACTGGCTGGATGCTGGAGTCATTTATCAAAATTGGAATCTATCCCAGAGAAGGGATGGGTTTAGAGAAGGAAGGCATGCTAAGACAAAAGTTACTGTCTGGCAAAATCATCCCTGAAAAGCCACCCTTGAGGATCCTTGAATTTGGGAACCTAGTCTTATTTCATATTCCAGTATCTCCTCTCTCCTCCAGGCTCTTCCACCCTCCCCTCAGCATGGTTACTCTGAAGGTGTTTGAGGAAATCAATATATATATATATATATATATATATATATATATATATATATTTATAAAAGAGAACAAAAAGAACATTCTTCCCCCTTCTCTTAAGCTCCTCTAATTGTAGCTATATATTTTCATACCACCATAAGTTTTTTAACAAGATCAGGGCAGTCCTTATCATCTTCCTTTTCATCATATGTTAAGCTTGCAAAATCTCTTCAGGAAACTGTGTACAAGTGAGTGCTCCAAAGGTGTCAAAAATTATGTGAAATATAGACACACCTTGAAATAGAAATACTAGCAATTATTTTCAGGCAATGCATATTGAAATATGGAGCTTATTGGCACACAAAAGAAAAAGCTGGCTGGTAAAATTGCTATTTTGAGTTTCCACCTCTGAGGTAGCAGACAGTGAATTTTTAACCTCTATAATTCTTTTCTTTCTTTCATTTCAATGACAAAGATCATATTATTTGACTTGATTTACCTTGCAAATAAACCAAATAATTTGCTGTCATCACCAAAATTTATCAAGCAATCACCAAATAATGACTCAGCGCCTACCATGGCAAAGTCAATATACTGAGAAGACTGAGGAGCTACAAGGAAATGTACAAGTTTTTCTCCCAGAACTTTCTGTCCAGCTGGTGGGACAAGATCTGAACATATTTTTAAAAGGATGAGTGATAACAAGGAAGGATAAATAAAAAGATACAGCAAGTAAGAGTGGATTAATTGTACCATGTATGTGTTATGTTAATTCCAAGAAAAGAGAAATTTTTATGCATTGGAAATTTGGTAAAGATTTATGGAAGATGAAGGTTATGAGCTTATGAGGTTATGAGAAGAATGTTACTATACAAAGATTTTAGCCAGAAAGAGAAGAAATGAAAGGAAAAGTTGATAGGATATTCCAATTATGAGCAGCTCAAGAGTAAATTGTGGTATTGTAGGGGATGTATCAACAATATTAAAAGCTAGGAAATTTACACTTTAAAACCACCTTAACAATAATTATATATATGTGCAAAGCAGTAACCTTCTCCATTTTCTCACCTTTAAAATGAGAGAGTTGGATTAAGTGTTCTCTACAGAATCTTTGAAACTTAACATTAGTTTATATTATAAAGAAAGAGCAAGTTCTTACTTGTCCAGCATTATATGAAGCCAGCAAAAGGTAGAGTGTTTGGAAATAGTCAGATTATTGTTTAAATCTGACAGACCAGGATTCAAATCTTGGCAAACACATTTGTTATCTAGGAAACCCAGGCCAGATACTTAACCATGATGTGCCTTGACTCTTCCTAGATCAATTGATAGATGTTACAGATATAAATAGAGATATTAACATAGATAGTCTTTTCAATAGTGAAAATAATATGTATTACATATGTAATATAATATGTGTTACATAACTGGTTATGTAGGAGACACTGAAAAAATTTTGGTCACATCCCTTGGTGTCCATGGATGAAAGCTCTGGTTTGCAGTCATGAGATGTGAGTTCAAATCTCTGCTATGCAATAGACTACGTATGTGAAAGTAAAAGGGGCTTGAACTTGATCTTTGCATGTATTTCAATATCACTCAAACACAAAAGGTCAAAATACATACAAGGCAATATGAATTGTGAGGATGCTAAATAGCTAGAGGATGCTATAGTTACCCTTGTTTCACGTTATTTTTTTTCTTTTAACTAGGCCTATATTCCCCTCACATCATTCCCCACTGATACTTTTGATAAGTTACAATTTCTCTTCCGTGTGCTTTGAAATTCTTGGATACTGTTTAGGCTGCACAACATTTCCACTCCACTGTGCTAATTAACATCACAATGAATAATTATCAGCAGCTTCACAATTGTCTCTAGCATACTGTTTTTATTTTATTATATTTATAGATTATGAGGAGAGCAACATAAAACACACCACCAGCTTCCATGCCAAGAATCCTTCATCTAACTAAGAAATGCCATGCAGTACATTTCAGAAATAAATGCCACTCATAAACACGGTATTCTAATGCATATTGAAGTTTCATGTACTAAAGATTGGAGTAGCTATCGGTAGTCAATGAATAATGGATAGGAATGATTAATGACTTTGTGAGATAAGGGATAATTAGATTTGGCATGTGCATCCACCATTTAAGCAAATTGGTATGTGGAATGCATAGTTGAAAGAGATACAGACAAATGACATTAAGCTTCGATGATTCAAATGGGTCTCTTGAGAATGGATGATCCAAATTCTTTTCTAATTTTCCTCCAACAACTCAACACAACCATAAAGGTAACAATGGACCTTATTTTTATGCTAGCAATGGTTGCCTCAGCAACGGAGTGACAGACTCGGAAGCCCAGGCAAGCCTCTTCACACCTTTCTGCCTTCAGGTCATTCACCCTTCTTTTCCCAGATCTCTGTCATTTATTCAAATAATGCTCTCTGGTCCCACTACCTCTCCACACAGTGATGTTGGGGAACAACAAAAGCTTTTGTCAAAACTGTGAAGAAGGAACAGTTTTCTAGACCGTCTTTTGCCAATCCCCCATCCCACCTCCTCAATGCACACCCACAACGTATGTGTACCTGTAACTGCGTGCTGCCCTATGCTGCTCACCTCTTCTCAAAGTGGTAAGTTACTAAGGACTGCCCTTTGCAGGTAGTGGGATGTTTTGGATCCTCTTTATTCTTAACAAACCATTTCTGTCCCACTTCCCTTGTTTGAGCTTTCTAGTTAAATCAAGGAATTAATCTATGCCAATGGGTTAACACTACACTTATAAATCTCAAATTAGAAACACGTTGATATCCCCTAATCAAGAGAAAGGCATGCCAAAAGTAATTTGTTACTAACATGAGATAAAATGCAAAAATTACATGAAGGGAATTTTATTATTTAAACTAGATTTCTTCAGTGTTATCAGTATAAAAAAATACCCACTTGTATTGAAATGTGCTTTTATTTTCTCCTAGGAGAAATTAAATAAGTGGAGTTACAATGAAAATGTAGTAATCCGAGTGGGCTTGGGGTGAAGATGGGGTGTCGTGGTTGGTGGCACACAAAGAAGATCGATTGTAAGTAAAAGTCTGAGAAAAAATTTTGGTGGAAGCTAACCGATAAATGGGTTTTATTCTTTTTAAAAAAATTTTTTTAAACATTTATTTATTTTTGAGAGAGAGAGAGAGAGAGAGAGAGAATGGGGAGGGGCAGAGAGAGGGAGACACAGAATCTGAAGCAGGTTCCAGGCTCTGAGCTGTCAGCACAGACCCCAACGCTGGGCTGGAACTCAGGAACTGTGAGATCATAACCTGAGCTGAATTTGGTCCCTTAACCAACTGAGCCACCTAGGCATCCCTATCAATATGATTTACTCTTAATAGTTATAATTTTAAATAGAATCATGTAGACCTAGGAAAACAAATGAATGGGTACTATCAGGAATTAGGGTAAGGTATTCCTCACATTAAATTCTTGATTATCATACCTTCTTTTGTCTGTGTTTTTAGAAGGGCAATACACAAAAGGAATAATAGTGAGTAGGAAACAAAACACATTATTATGTGCTCTACAAAAGCCTGATACCCTAATACACAGCTCTGGTAAAGTCCAATTTTTAGTAGCCTATATGGGAATTTATGTTGCCCCCAAATCTTTACCTCAAGAACTTATCACCCTCAGACTAGTCACATAAGTTAAAAAAGTAAAGATGAGAAGAAGCTTATGATGGCCAGTTCTGGAAACCTGGCCCCTGATGAGATCTTCCACCTACATATAAACATCAAGGAAGATAGAAAAGAGATGGAAAAGAAATAGAGATAGAGAAGGTGGATGTGTATGATTTAATGCACACTCAACATTAGGGAGCATGACTTCATTATTGTTTGAATGCTGACTAATCAGATTGGAAATGTCTTCCTTGGGCCAGGGTATAGAATTGGGGATGAGAAGTAAAGCTAGGATGGTTGGTGGTAGAAAAGAACAAAAAACATGACCAAAAATATACCTTATGAAAATATTTAAAATAATGAGAAGTTGAGGCTAACAGAGGAGACATTTGGGGACAGAAGAACCATTCAGGACATTTAGACTAAACAAACACACAGACTCATAGTATATATGTGCATATAAATATAAATATGTATTTGAAAAAGGTGTATGTATGGGGCGCCTGGGTGGCGCAGTCGGTTAAGCGTCCGACTTCAGCCAGGTCACGATCTCGCGGTCCGTGAGTTCGAGCCCCGCGTCGGGCTCTGGGCTGATGGCTCAGAGCCTGGAGCCTGTTTCCGATTCTGTGTCTCCCTCTCTCTCTGCCCCTCCCCGGTTCATGCTCTGTCTCTCTCTGTCCCAAAAATAAATAAACATTCAAAAAAAAAAAAAAAAAGAAAAAGGTGTATGTATTCATATATATGCAAATGTATAAATCATATATAACATAACATGTAAAACATATAAAACAAACATGAAATATAGCATTTATAAAATATATAACTATACAAACTATTATATATTTAACATATAGATCTATAAGTAAATATTATATATAAACATATCACACATAAAATATATATCATATATATATTTATTTATATCATATATATATTTATATGATATATATATATCATATAAAATATATAAACATATCACACATAAAATAAAATATGTGTGTGTATATATATATATATACATATATATACATATATGTATACATATATATGTATATACATATATATACATATACATATATGTATGTATATATAAAACCTACATATATGTATGTATATATAAAACATACATATATGTATGTATATATAAAACCTAGCCCACAGTTATACACACATACATGCATACTCCATGCGTATTTAATAGTCACTTAGGGAAAAATATTTATATCTATCTGCAGAGTAAACCTATGAAAACAACCTATACTAATCAAACGAGTTGTTTTTATTCATGAAACGCTGAATCATCAATCACCAAACATGAAAAAAATATTAAAGGAAATACTACAGTGGGGAAACATATAGCTGACTAGGCAGAAATAGAAATGATACACAGAAGAAAACATCTACAAGATATATTTAGTGTATTCAGAGGAAAACAAGCATTTACGGTATTTATAAAAGAGACTGCTGTCAAAGAAAAAAAGTATTAAAAGAAGTACCTAGACAATTTTTAAAGTCAGCGTATAGAAGGAAAAGTAAAATGAGCAAAACTAAGGATGTAGTTGTTGATCTGAAAGAGAAAAATTGACAAAATGCCCCAGAAGACAAAAAGAGGAAAAGACAAAGGGACACATAATAAAAGGAGAGATTTTTCCCATGGAGGAAAGACCCAGGACTCTAGATCTTACTGAATCATCAAATAGGAATCCTAGTTGAAAAGAATGGAGATGAGTGTTAAGAAACAATGGAACAAATAATAAAATAAAGATGGTCTTAGGTAAAGAAAGATACATCTTCATATTATAATATGAAGATAATGTTCATATTCTATTTCTGACTAGAATGAAAAAAGACCCATACCTGATGAGTTACATAACTTCATAGGGTAAAGAGAAATTCCATGACCTTCCATAGGGAGAAAAGGAGGTACAACGTACCACGAGAATCTGCTGGCAGATCAATTTCTGATAAGAAGACTACTGCTGAAAAGACAATAAAGATACAACTTGAGGAAAATGGAGTCAACTCAGACAAAGTCTCAGTGAAGCATAAAGAAAAAAACAAATCCAGTATTTGAAATGTTCAAGGACCTCATATGAAAATGACTCCTTAGAGATTGTTTTGGATCCTATTGGGGGGCTGCTGGATTCGTTCCCTGGCTAAGATCCCTTTCAGGTCTGAGCATGCATTTCCCCAGCTGCTGGACTGTTGACAGTTTGAAGCTGGTCTCCTCCCCACCCACCTCCCAATCTTGTCCAAACCTCATGCCTCCTTATAACACACACCCAATGCCTATATCCTTGTCCTGATTTTGGATAATTCTGAAGGAGCATTTATGGTCAAGAAATCCTCATGAGATCATGTGAGGCCTTTGTTAGGATTACTTCACAGACAAGCTTTTCTTTTTTTTTTCAATCCATCCTCCTTCCCCTCATTCCACACCATGTTGATCCTTAGAAGCAGGGCCCAATCAATTCAATTTCCTGAACACAGATCTCTGTCTCAGAGTCTGCTACCTGGGGAAACTTAAATGCAATAGGAATGTGCACAGCGATTTTTTTTTTAAGTAGACAAGAAAGAAAATGACAAGATAATTATGAATTAATGGTCCATGAAATTATATATATATGTAAGCTCAAATGAATAGAAAGGAAAAGTCACTAGATGCAAATGCTTGGGATATTCTTGAGCATTAAAATTTCAGTATCGTAAGATTACATTTCTTTCTTTACAGTTTTAGTTTCAGTATTTGGGTTACATAGTTACATAATTTAAAATATTTACATAATTCAAAAACTGTAAATGTTTTTATTGTGCTTATATATTTGTAATCAACCCATGGTAAAACTGGAACACAACTAGTTACATTGCAAATGTGAAATTGATAAACATAGAAATTTTAAAATAATAATAGAAGCAACAAACTTTAGGGGAGAAAGGAAAAAAAGACACAAGGTTGGATAAGTCACTGTATGATTAATCTTTCAAAGGCTGGAATCAAATAATACTGTCAAAAATTAGTAAATGATGAAAAATATCAAAATATTTATTTTAAATATATAAAGGACAGAACTCAAATAAAATTCAGAAACTATTAAGAGAAATTAACTATCCTGAGTAGAAATGGACATGAATGTGGAAGGAATTTTGCACTCTTAATTGGAGACTCATCTATAAAGATTTTTTCTTTAACGTAAAATAGACCTTAGGGCACTTGGGTGGCTCAGCCAGTTAAGTGTCAGACTTCAACTCATGTAATGATCTCGTGGTTCATTAGAACCCCTCGTCGGGCTCCGTGCTGACAGCTTAGAGTCTGGAGCCTGCTTCGGATTCTGTGTTTCCCTCTCTTTATGTCCCTTCCCCTCTCACACTCACTCTCTCTCTCTCTCTCTCTCTCTCAAAAATAAATGATAAATGATAAAAATAGAAGTTAAAAAAATTAAAGAGCACCCATATCAACAAAAGACTAGGTAAATAAATTATAGTGAAATAAATTTTAATAGCCACTTAGGTCCCTCAATTTAGATAATGCTCATACCTTCAGAAAGTGCTTTCACATGTTGTTGAAGCAAAAATCATTTATTGATCACTTCTTCTGGGCAAGCCATTGCTTTCCCTATTAAGTCATTTATTTTCATCTCTGAGACAGATAAGGGAAAATGTCTTTCGTCCTTCTGACAGTTAAGAAAACTAAAACAGAGTAAGTTGCTTTGCCTAAGGTCATCAAACTAATCCTGATGGTACTAAAGCTTTGTTCCTTGTCCTCCCAAAGCCAGATTCTTATGGCTAACCTCTCTTCCCAATTAATGGGAAATGAATGATAACTAAAAGAGTTAATCCAGAAGAGCCAATGTGAGAAATGGATCGAAGTAAATAGAAGGAGAATTGGTAAATGCATAAGCAATTCATTTTTTCTACCTGACTTTATTTGTCAGGCACTGTGGTAGGTGTCAGGTTTTATTTCCTCACAACAATCCCTATGAAATGAATAGTATTGTCCCAGTTAATATATAAGGAAATCGAGGCTCAAACTAGCTACTTATGACCATTTACACAGCCAAAAATGGCAGCAAACTATCCAGTTCTCTAACTTGTATTTTTCCCCCTAAGCAGAGTTTCTCAACTTTGGCCTTATTGGCCATTTGGGCTGGCTAATTATTTCATGGGGGATGTTAAACAGCCAGTAGCACCCTCACCTCCATTTGCAACAACCAAAAATATTTCCAGATGCCCCAGAGGACAGAGTGAAGGATCACTGTCAACTGAGAACCACTGCTCTATCGGTATGGATTACCTTCTTGAGCTTTATCATATTGGGAAATCTCCTCCTGCCCTCCCCCCGCCCCCGCAATGGGATTCTAATCCCTTGAATTTGGATTCTCTTTATCATTCTCTTTGTACCTTACTGTGAAATTCTTATTTATGATGGTGAATTTTGTCTGGGCCTTGTGAGTCTAGAGAGCAGCAATGATTAGGCAATCCCTCCATCCCTACTGCAAGGAACCACCCTTCCCCATTTGACTTCTATAAAATAACAGATGTTCCACTTGTTCACCTCTGACAAGGCCAGACACAGACCTTCCAAATTCCCATTCTTTGCCTCATAAATGATTGGATGTACTATTTTGTCCCCACTGATAAATGCTTATAGCCAAATTGGTTACCTTTCTTTCCTCCCAGTCCTCTGGACTTTGATCTACCCTTAGCCTGAGCCTACATATAACCCCTCTTCATAGTCCCCATCCTGAGAACAGACTTCTGCATAAAACATTCTACTGTCAGACCACCTCACCCTTGCTCATCCTCTTCCTCAAAGCTCAACCCTTTTGTAGCTTTGTTTACTCCTCTTTCTGAAGAAAAGGGTTTTTTCTGGCTAACATTTGAGAAGCTGGCAGATCTCATGATTAGAAGCTCTTCCTAATAACCCCCTCCTGCTGCTACAATAATTCATCCCCTCCCCCCACTCCACTGCAGTATTTTTTTTCAAATAAAGTTTCTCTTTCCCTAGATCCAGATTGTTTTTTTTATCTGACATTATGATAACATATACAAACAAACAAAAATGAATGCCAATGACTTAATGTATCTGCCATTTAGGACAGAATCAAAATTCTGCATTTAACCTAAATTTTTTTAATTAAAAAAAAAACAGAAGTATGTGGAATGTACACTGTAAATAGATAACTGAGGGAAAAAAGGTATTTCATTCAATGACTTCAAAGGTTGCTCGTGTTCACAGCCTTCTAAGTGGGCTTGTTTGGAACCCTCAGGCTGGAAGCAAGAGACAATAGCAGCTCAAGAGCTAACATCTGTACATTTGTCAGCATAGGACACAATTGACATGTCAGCTGAGTACTAAAATGGTCAGGGCAAAGCTAGCTGGAGTGAATGACTCTAAATGAGAAAACAGTGTGATGAGATTCATTGCCTGAGGCACAGAACCTTTGCTTAAGCTGTCTCCCAAAGGTCTGGGTTGAGGGGAAGCCAACTTGTTTCCAAGAGCAGTCTCAGTGACTAAGAAATGGCTCACCATTGACAAGGTTAGTTCAAGGGAGCAAAGGTGGAACAGAAATAAAGCCAAAACTTGATCTGCCATAGAGATGTTACCTTTTGTAGCCATGTCAGAACTATCCCCTGAGTGTGTTTCTTCTGTCCTGAAACCAGTTTAATTTATTCTGTAATTTAGCAGGAAACAGAGCCCATGTGGGGGTGTGGAGGAGGGGAGAGAAATGGTAGAGTGAAACCAGTTCCACCAGTAGCTGAATTTTATGTACAATAATTTTTTAGCCATTTTTTTGTTTGCCTGTTCTGCTAATTATTGCCTTCAAAAATTATTGTTTCTCTACCCAAATTTTGGACTTGGTTCCTTCCAGCTCTTTTTGTTCTATTGCCTAGGACTGATAGCCTAGATTAGAATTTTCTGTTGCTATTTTAACATAAAACACCATTAATGACATGAATTCAGGTTTTTGTTCCACATAGCTACAGATACCCAAATGGATGAAAAGTTGCCACTCCTGATAGAGAAGAGGGATTGTTGCAGTTCCCTGAATCAACCTGTCAACGAATCTGTTAAATCTCTTCTTTCCATTCATTTCTCAATCTTATACCCACCCTCTCTTCCACTGATGAGTGGTCACTAACATTGTCATTGGGATTTTTGGACCAATGGTGGTCATAATCTTAGGAATATTCAGAAGCCTAAAGGCAAATAAATGAATGAAAAAAAAAAGCTAACAAATATGAAATGATAAAAAATGATAGGGCCCATAATTTAACAATGTTGAAAATATTAAAATTAGATTAAAGAGGGGCACCTGGGTGGCTCAGTCAGTTAAGCATCTGACTCTTGATTTTGGCTCAGGTCATGATCTCACCAACTGAGATGGAGCCCCCCTTGGGGCTCTGCTCTGCACAGATATAGAGGAACCTGCTTGGGATTCTCTCTCTGCCCCTATCCTACATGAGTGTGCATGCATGTGTGCCCAATCTTTCTTTCTCAAGAATAAATAAACATTAAGAAATGCAATTAAAGAAATTTTTGTAGACTTCTGTTATAGCAAATTTCTCATTTCTACACAAGATCTATTATTAGGCTTAAATCTCTGTTGGTAGATCACAGAGATGTATTTTGAATTTTTTTTAACATTTTTTATGTATTTTTGAGAGACAAAGAGAGTCAGAGTGTGAGCAGAGGAGGGCCCAGAGAGGGAGACACAGATCTGAAGTAGGCTCCAGGCTCTGAACTGTCAGCACAGAACCTGATGTGGGGCTTGAACCCACAAACTATGAGATCACAACCTGAGCCGAAGTCAGACCTGCAACCGACTGAGCCACCCAGGTGCCCCAACACAGGGATGTATTTTGTATGGCTTGCACATTGCTCAATAATTTGAATGAGATCCCCACATTTAATTGAAACTTGATGTGAAAGAACTATTTCTGACGTCTCTCCCTATACTAATTTTGGGTAATATCTAGTCTACATTTCAGCAGGAAAACAATTGCTTGACCTTTGTAGATGCTCTCTCTTTTTGAGAGAGTGTAGGCTTTCATGTTCACCACAGTCTATTGAATTATACCTGCCTGTTCAATCCATTTATATTACCTTCCAAGCCTCTACTGGCATCTAAGTTTGAAAACTCTAGTCCATAAGTGCTATGAGCCTTTGATCCTACTCCAGATTAACACATCCACAATCTCTTTCCCTTGCCCATTTCATCTACATCACTTACGATACACACACATTGGTAATGAGCAGATTTTTTCCTCAGGAATAAATATTTAGAGAGGGTTTATCTATAACCCTGGGAAATAGCCTGGTCAAAGAGAAAACCAGGACCAGGAAAAATAATGGGTGACTCAATGTTATCCTTCATGATCAGATTCACAATAACAATTATGACAAGATTAAGTTTGTATAAAGTAATCTCAAAAGCTTATGTTGTGCACACTCAATAATTTGCAATAAAATAAATGTTCAGCTTCTTTTCTTCTCCAAATAAAGATGAAAATATATTAATATATTCTTTTTAAAAAGAGAATGTCTTGTTTTAAATTTTGCATGTTCAGGTTTTCTTAAAAAGAATGACTAGAAATGTTCTATAAATCTTTTGAAATTATAATAAGTAAGACAGTAATGGCACAAATCATAAGTACTGTAAAATTGCCTTAGGCATTATATTTTCTGGAAATTAGCATTTTAGAGTACATTTTGAATTTCTGATCAAGTGGTAATGCATAAGAGCATTTGACTTTAGTTAAAAAGATGCTGCATTATATATATATATGTGTGTGTGTGTGTGTGTGTGTGTGTGTATATATATAGTGCATATATATATATATATATATATACACACACACACACATATATATATATAATCATTACACATAAGTTTCTGTCTGTCTATCTATCTATTGTTTGAATCATTGTTAAAACAGTATCTGTCCAAATTTATGGGCCTGGTTTTTAAAATATAGGCTTTAAGTTTCTAGCTACCTGACATATAGTCAATCTTATTAATAGTCCTTAAAAAATGAAATAAAATAAATATAAAGCTGTAACCAATACAAAAACCTTTTTATTTCTCCTTCTTTATTGTATTTTCCACTTGCTTCCTTTTTTCCTCTTTTTCTTCTAAATCATTTATTTTTAAACCTAGAGTTTCAATATTTTAAGTAAATTCAGCTTTGTAAGCAATTAGACTAAGCAATAGATTGTCAAATAGGTGGTTTCTATTCCCTTCAGGTTATAATACCCAAACAAAGTGATATAAAAATCTTCAAGACAAAAAGCTTTTGTATGTCTGTTACCTCACAAAATTCTGTGTTTGGAGTTATAATCTTTGTTAATTAGAGATTACTGGAATTTAGAAGTTTGTTGAGATAGAATGCATCTTCCAATGCAGTTCTATTTTAGGAAACTTTTTTCATTCCTTTCTAATTTGTGCACAGAGTTATCTCTTGGGACTAGAGTCCTTGCTTTGGATGCCAAAAAAGCCATCTTGTAGGAAATCAGTCATTGTAAGACATCGGCACAGAATAGAAAAATATTCCCATACTACTTCCCTTCACTACAAGATGCTGTCTGTGGAAATTATCAGTAATTCTAAGCATTTATGCAATCACTGTTCAAAGTGACATTATCAGAGACATGGCATTGATAGGAAGAATCATAAAACAGTAAGAAAGATGAAGTAATTTGCAGAAGTACAGTAGGCCATCACAATGATGTCAAAATAGCTTTTGGTGATGGAAATCATATGTATGTCCATGTCTTTAGAACTAGGAGACAAAGTTTAATAAATGGGGTTATGTCAGGAGTTAGTCTGACCTATGCTTTAAAGTGTCTAAAAATAAATATGAAAACCTTTGTGTTGCCATTGGTATGCAATATCTCTTCCAAATATGTTCACTTATGTATTTGGACTCTTTGTATATTTTTCCATGTAATCACTAAAAATGTGTGTAATGATCCCACCACCACCATCACCAATACCACCACCAACAGAAGTGAATGATTCATCAGATTTGTGTGCTTAACTTTAGTACATATTTTATTAGAAAATATAAGTATTTTGTTTAGCAAGAATTGATATTAACAATAGTCTTTGAAACTTAATGATCTATAACTGTGCTAACCCATTTTAATGTGTTAAATCATATAGATTTTTAGAATCAGAGTGTGGCCATCTAAGAGAAGAATTAAAAGGAAGGACAATCAATAGTGAGGAAGAGCTAGACCCAAATAGATGTGAAGGATAACATATAAAATCAGTTCTAAGTCATCTTAGCCAAACCAGATTCTTTCCTTGTAAACCATGGGAAATGTAATCAATTCAGTCACTCATTTTATGAAATAGGTCTTTTTCTAACAAAAGATTGAGTAAATATATTACTTAGTTGATCAGGCATTCTTGGTGTTACGTAAAAATGTGTCAGGGCAGTGGTCTCTCACTAAATTATTGGCAAAGAAAAAGAAAAGACTATATCTTACTTACACTGATGAGACTTCACTTAGTGTGAAGAACCAAAAAGGTCACATATATTGTTACTAAGGATATAGTAGATTGCTACTGTTTTGTATGTATATATAAGATCCTCCAAGGTCCTATACTATGGTCATGTAAGACACTGACAAGACATATATTTGGTTCCCAGTATACAATCTTGGCTGTGAAACAGAGCAAAGAAAACTACTTATTTATTCATATGTTTAACAGTTATATATTCAGTGTGTGCTATGAGTCAAGCACAGCTCTATGTACAGAAGATTAAGTGATGAAAGATAGGCATTAAACTCATAAAACTTATGTATTAGTAAGAAAGGGCAGGTAATAAGCAAACAGAAACAAGAAACAAAACATGATTATTTCTGATAGTGAGAAGCAGAATTGACAAACCTAAAATGGAGATCAGTACAAGGAAACGGGGTGTTGTTATAACAACTAAATATACTGCAGTGGCTGAGTGTTTGGGTAGCAGGCAGGGAGGGAACTAATGATATGAGAAAGCAGTCCAGATGGGAACCAATGTATGTAGTATGTTGCTATAAACCATTTGGTAAAATCATGGCCCATGGTAACTTAGGAATTAGACTGGCACCTACTGAGCCTGTACCTCTAGAGAAAATAGTTGGAAAGGATAAGGGTGATTGTGTGTATTGAGATAGTAATATAATATGGTAATTGAGATAGTAATAAAAATATACTATAAAATATATATGTAATATAAAATATATAATATAATATAAAAATATAATATAAAATATAGTATAAAATATAGTAATTTAGATAGTAATATAATTGTGTGTATTGAGATGGTAATATAATAAAAAAGTTTATCTGGGAAAAAATTGGTTAAATCGCCAAAAGAACTAAAAAGGAATTAAAGAGACCAGATTGGAGAGTGCTAAATGGTTACCAAAGCTTACTGCTTAGACCAAGAACAGCAACAGATAAGAGAGAATATTTTGAATGATAAAGGGTATTCCTATGTAGTCTGGAAACAAGGATCAGATTACAGCTCTGGCCATCTGGAAACCATGCCAGAAAGCCCCAACATCTCCATGAACTAAAATATAAACTGTGAAGGCAAACAATTAAACAAATCAATCTGTCTTGAAAAACATATCTAGAAAAAACTTTGGATATGATTACAAGTGCACAGAACATGACTGGAATAAAATAGATCATACCTACTAAGTTTTTGAAGAATTGTATTACAAAATTTCCATAAACTTAGCTTTTTAAAAAGTCTTTGGCATTTGGAGCTGACAACAATTCTTGGACTCATAACCTTCCAGGAGTAGGAAGCATGTGGGAGATATTCTCCTACATGCATTTTTAGCAAACATTGTAGATATGGGCAATCAAGGACCACAGAGAATAACGGATAAAAGGAATTCATGAAAGAGAACAGAATCAGGATCTGATCAAGAATTTTGTTACCCCCAATTTAGGAAGACTTCGTAATTCATACAAAGGTTCATAAATGCTATGGACCAAGAATTGCTTTGTGTTTCTTCCTTTACTGAATGAGATAATCACCAGTTATTATCTGCCAGTTCCATCAGTGCACATTAGGTCAGGATACAAGTAATTTTTACTTTGGTTGACAGTTTGCTACATCATGAAGAGCCACACCCAATATGAAAAAACATGTTGCACCTCACCTGAAAATTCTGAAATTTGAGCTGGAGATAGTAAGTAGCTGGGTAGAACTTTGGGTTGTTTCTCTTTAGAAGGTGTTTAATATGTAGCAGAATGAGGGGTGACTGGGTGGCTCAGTAGGTTAAGTGTCTGACTTCGGCTCAGGTCATGATCTCATGGTCCGTGAGTTCGAGCCCCGCGTCGGGCTCTGTGCTGACAGCTCAGAGCCTAGAGCCTGTTTCAGATTCTGTGTCTCCCTTTCTCTCTGCCCCTCCCCTGTTCATGCTCTGTCTCTGTTTCAAAAATAAATAAACACTAAAAAAAATTAATACGGAGCAAAGGGATATTTGAGGCACATGAGACTGTACTGTGACATCTCAGCTGATCATTATGCCTCTTTCTGGAAAACATAATTTCTCATTATTGATTGCAGTTAAGAATCACCATATAGTCTGGAGAATGTAGGCAAAGTGATGTATGCTGGTCCTGGGCCTGATTTATTTAAAACCTCCCCTGCATAATCTTCTATGTTCTAGCCCCTTTCCAAATGGTAGAAATGAAGTGATCCCCAGGATAATTTTGTAGCCAAAGTTTGGAGATTGGTGGACCCAAAATTTGAAGGAAGCCATGGTTCTGTTATCATTGTTTGCAGGAGAATCACCCAGGTGGGAACACCCTGATTTAACTGTTACATGAAAGAGATGTAATTTGTATGATATCATTGATATTTTGGAGTTTATTTTTATAGCATGTGTGGCTGCATTAACTAATGCAAATGGCTTTAAATAAGAAAAATCTTCTTAATGGAATAAGAACCCCAGTGAAGTTTTGCAGCTCAAGGATATTGTCAATAACCTGGAAGACTATCATTCTTCCACCATTTTCAGTGCATTGCCTCCTTTGTGCTTGTGTTTATTGTTACATGGCCACAAAGTAGTTGCCATAACCTCAGACACTATGATTATATAGAGGGGAAGATGTGGAAAGGGTAAGGTGTGGAGGGAGGATGACTGGGGCTACAAGAAGACCTTTGTCCATATTACTTTATCTTTCAGTCAATGAAAGAAATCTTTACCAGAATTCCCCTATGTTGTGGACTGAATACTTGTATCCCTCCAAAGAAATCACATGTTGAAACCCTATCCTCTGAGGTGATGGTATTTAGAGTTGCAGCCTCTGGGGGGGTGATTAGGTTTACAGGAGGTCATGAGAATATGGCCCTCGTGATGGGATTAGTGTCCTTCCAAAAGAGGAAGATCCTTCAGAGCTCTTTTTCTCTGCCGTGTTAGAACACGTAGAGAAAACAGCCATCTGCAAGCCAGGAAGAGAAATTTCACCAGGAACCAAATCTGCTGGCATCTTAATCTTGGACTTCCCAGGCTCCAGAACTGTGAGAAATAAACGTCTATTTAAGTCACTCAATGTATGGTACTTTGTTATAGTAGCCTGAGGAAACTAACACACTTCACTCTATATTTACTGTCTTGATCCAGCACTATGGTGACATCTCCATTCCTCCTATTCATAATCAGTCGGAGGAAATGTGGACACTGTAGGTACTTTGCAGAATTGGTTCAGGTACCCAGATATTTTGATTAGCCCACCATATCAATGATATCATGTTAATCAGTCAAGAATAACAAGATGTTAGAAATATGTTGGGGGCCTCGAAAAGATACATATGCTCCAGAAAATAGAAAATAAAAACCTATTAAGATTTAGGAGCCAGCCACATCAGTGATATTTTTAGGAATCCAATGGTCTGGGGCACACTGAAACAATATAACAAAGTTAAAAGACAAAGCTATCACACCACTTTGGATTTGAGAGACAGCATCTATCACACTAGGGGATATTTCTTTGATCAGTTAACTGGTTAACAGCAAAGGCTGCCAGTTTTCACCAGAAATGAGAACATAAAATAATAGTTCTGTAGCAGATCCAGAATGCAGGTGCTTATACTACTTGGAGCATATGACCCACCAGATTCTTTACTGTTACATATATCAGTGATGGGAAATGATGCAGTGTGGTGTTTACTGTAGCTCTAATAAAAGAACCACAATATGACCCCAAGGGTTCTGGTATAAGATTTTACTACCTGCAGTGGAGAATTGCAGTCTATTCAAAAAACATTTCCCAGAAGATATGGGTCAGCTGACCATGAGATATCCAAGTGATCATTCAGCCAGAGCTTTCCATCATTAACTGATTTCCAAGAGGCCCAAAAAGTACTAAGATGGGATGAACCCAAAGTAAATTAATCATAAGATGGAAAGGTACATTGGACAGAGCAAGAGCAGGGACAGAAGGCACAGGTAAGATGCAGAAGAGAGTAGCTTAGACCTCATGTCATCCATCACTATTATACCCTTATTTCTCCCTGAGCTCATACATGTGGCTCACAAAGACACACAGAGGACCATTACGACTAGCTAACAGATGAGAAAATGACTGAGTTCTGCTATAGGTGGTTGGCTGATTATGAGAGTGCAAACTAAAAAATGACCCTGAATAACAGTTATATTGAGTAAATCTTCCCAGACTTTCCCAAACAGAGCTTCAGGTGGTACATCTGGTTTTCTACCTGGTGTGTTAAGAGAAAAGGTGTCAAGGTAAGAATATATATGGAATCATAGGCTAGGGTGAATGGCCTAATCGGTTAGGGGTCTGGAAGGAGGGAGATTTAATGATGGAGATAAAGGCAGTATATGAGAAATAGGTATGTGCATGGATCTATGGGGGTAGTCACAAAGCGTGAACACATTTTTGTCATAGGTGAACACTCAGCAGAGAGTATCCAATATAGAAGAGGCATTTATAAACCAAGTTGAAGTGAGCCAGTTCATGTGAGCTAGGTTTTCTCATCTGCCATCTCAGTGTTAGTGCAATGTGCAAATAAATAGAGCCGCCATGGTAACAGGGAGGGAATCTATGCATAAACCCAATAGTATGGGTTCACACTCACCCAGTTTAATTGAGTTACTGCCACTTTTAAATGCCTAACCTGCTAAAAACAGAAACTAGTGGTGTACCTCTAATATGGCACCACCCTTTGAAGTGACCAAAGAGCTACTTGGTAGTGCATTGATTGCATTAGATCCCTTTTACCCAGGAAGGAGCAGAAATTTATCTTGAATAGAACTGCCCATATACCAAAGAGTGGATTTGCCTTCTCTGCCCACAAGGCCTTATCAGCTCCATTATACCATGGACTAAAGAGTGTTTGATATTATCAACGTGGATTTCAAATAGCATCATATTGAACTAAGTAATCCACACTTTAACAAAGGAGATAACTGTGGGATTCACAGACTCCATCACATACCACAGCACTCTGAATTTTCTAGCCTTATAGAGCAACAGGAGACTTATAAAGGCAAAGTTGAGACTCCAGCTTGGGTATGACAGACTGAGAGGATGGGGCTCCATCCTCCAGTGGATAAAATATGCACTGTGCATCAATGACCATTATGTATAACTGTGTCCTCAACAGATATAATATACGATATAGGAACCATGGGATGGCTTCACTTACCATTACTCCCAGGGACCCACTTAGGGAATTTGTGCTTCCACGAATTTTGATTCCATAACTTTAAAGACCCAGATTGCAAAGAGTCACAAAAGCCTCATTAAACTTTAAGCTATAGCTGATACCAAGTCACTTTGCACTTTTTATACTGATACACCAGCAGAATAATAAAGAAATTATCCTGGGAGGACAGTATACCTTGATCATCAGGAGAATATAAGGCTACTGTGGCATGTTGGGGGCAGGGAAAAATTTGCATGGTCCCCACATGATGTATCTGATGATTTACCAGGCATCTCTTTGTATTCTCTTGCCAATTTTTTATGGCAACTGGATAGTGCAACAGACAAAGCCTGAGAAGCATATAGTAAATAAGCCCAAACTCCTCTGGCATAATGTTCATCAACACCCAGTCTGTAACACACCTAGATTAGCAGTGACATTAACTAAAAGGGAGGGGAACAATGAGCCTAATCTATGGCTTTGGACTAGCTGTAGGATATGCACTATAGCTCATTCCATTTACCATTTGTGTGTTTCCCCAGGAATTTTGAGGAGCTGGTCCCAGAATGTCACGTATGAAGCACAAGGATCCGAGTAATGCAGGAAGTGGAATGCAGTGGGTACTCTTATACACCATCATTTCTCTCCACAGCACTGAAACTCTTATTCCCCTAGCTTCTGGAAGTATTTTTGGCGGACAGCTCTCAGCCAGGACCTTCCTCTGGGACTTACCCTCAGCCAATGAGAGCTGATATACTCACAATTATGCCCCCACCCCCTTTTCAATGCTTGACTGATGAGGAGGTATAAATGTTTGTCTCCTTTGCAGCAAGTTGGGATAATTCTTTATCAACATCCCAGCACCAGAGTTAGTGGGAAAGATGGATCTGCTGAGGTCTTAATTCTGACTGCATGCCTCTGCCCAGTTGGGTTTCCTTCACTCCTCCATGGGTGTTAAACCCAAAGACATTGACTAGTAAACTTCCTGCATGCACATCTCTGTCCCATAGTCTAATTTCTGGAGAGTCCTACCTAAAACAGTGGTGAAAAGTGGTCTCTCCACAAATGTGGTGTTTGAACTGAGACCTGAGTGACGAGAAGAATTCAGCCATAAGAACTATCTAAAAAAAAATCCAAAACCCCAAATCCCAAAACCAAAACCAAACCAAGAAAAACATTTCTAGGTAGCAGAATAAACCTTATTTTTTATATAGAATCATTGTCCCACTCAGGGTAACCTAATCATACCTCTATTTCCTAACTAAGGAAAGTCAAATATGATTTCCAAGTTTTGGAGCCTTATTACACCTTAAAAGTTATACCCTTCTGAATTTTGAGCAAGAATTGTATATTTCATTAATGCTATACCTTAATCAATTATAGGCAGAAAGCAAGGTGGTAATTTTATTATTTAGAGATTTCAGGTCATGTGTATTGAGGGATTAATGCATTACATGTTCATGATATAGTTTGTTAACTAGACAATAGTGGTCATTATCTAAAGAAATTCTTCATTAGTGAGATTTCAGTGATCTAAGAGTACTTAAATGAGAATCAATATTTCTAATCTCTTGCAAAGCATTCTAGCAAAGATCTTCACATTAGAATTCAATACAGATATGCATCTGAAGTATCTATATTTAAAAAATTTGATCCTTATCTAGGATGAGTGACAATCTTTAACATGAAGTTAGGGGAATATTTATTAAGTAGAAAAGATTTTTTGAGGGTTTTTGCTAGCCAGACTGCCAACAGTCTTATTATTATTATCACCCTTAATTCTATAAATAATTTGTTCCAATATCCAGGGTCTTGATAATGCAGCCAATTGGAATGTCAGCCACATAGTTACATAGCTGTCTCAGTTCAATCTCTACCACACTGGGCTCTCATTACTATTAAAGTGGTTATTTTCACAAGAGTATAATGTCTAGATTAGGCAGGCATTCGGTTTGAGCAAAACCTTTTATTACTATTTAAGAGATGGCACCATGGGAATGAGTTTAAATTTGAGAAATAGGTTTAAAATGAACATTCATTGATTTATTTATCTGAAACACAAGTTTCAGAGAAATATAAAGTAGATACTATCATATCTGAAATAAGCATTGCTACAAATATAGAATGAATTTGCTAGCAATGTTTCTTAGAGAAACTGACATTAATACATACAGGTATACATACATGCATAGATGTGCATATTATATACTAAACTTATTAAGCTTTTTACTCTGGTAGTCTTCATTCTTTTTGCCCAGTTATCTCTAATCCACTTCCTGTCTTCCTTATCCCCATTCTCCACATAGGTATTTATTTTTCATTCTATCCTATTCACCAACCAGGAAACTCTTCATATGTTTGTATAATATGTATCTGCACAATGTATCTAAATGTATCTAAATCTAATCTGAGTTCTACAAACTACAATTTGGGTGATAGCCGCCCCTTTTTATACATAAAGATTTATTAGGACATATCTTACTCATTTTTTATATGCTATTTATGACTGCTTTAATCCTACAACAGCAGAGTTGAGTAGATGTGTAAGAAACTATGACCCATGAGCCTAAAATAATACCATCTGGTTGTGTAAGAACAAGTTTGCTGACCCCTGACATTTATACATCCTATTAGTCATCTTTTGTTGTGTAACTAATCATCCTGAAACTTCAAAGATTAAACCAGCAGTCCTTTATCTGCTTCAGATGCTGAATGTTGGCAGTGTAGGCTGAGTGCATACAGATAGTTCTGCCACAGGTCTCCTCTGGGCTCACTCACTCAGTTGGTTGCTCAGCAGGGAGTCAGTAGTCCAAGAGGGACTCATTCTTGTCTCTAGTGGTTGGTGGTGACTACTGGCCGGGACTTCTCTTATTTGGTCTCTTATCCTTTAGAAGGCTAGCATCAATTTTTTTTCCCCTCAAGGTTCTATTAGGGAAGCATTTTAAGAAAACAAGAGCACAACCTGGAAGATAGCTTAGAGTCCTATGTTTGGAATATCACATCCATCAAATTATAATGGTCCAATAAAGCCATGAGACAAACCAAATTTCAAGGGGTTGTAAAAATTGACAATTTCATACTGGAAGCATTAAAAAAATCACATTTTAAAAGCTTATCATATAGAAATTGAATGATTTATTATCTCTCTTCTTTTTTTTTTTCTTTTCTTTCTCTCTCTCTCTCTTTTTTTTTTTTTTTTTTTTTGCAATATACCATTCTCATACAGATTACATTGATAGCATATTATTCGGTAATTTCAGGAAATGAAATGTTCCTTATAGAAATGCTTTCCAGGAAAGGACTTCAAAAACAAATCTATGAAAACTTGGAAATATTCATGATAGAACACTTTCAGTACTCTGGCATTTTATACTATCTTCCTGTAGAGAACATGTTGAATTTAACTTAACCTATATTCATGAAAAAATTCAAAAATTCAAAAAATTCACAGTTGTCATTCTTTAGTGTCATTTATATATATAGGCCTCTAATATAGCAGTGGCCCCAGTGGGGTTATTGATGGGTATGATTGTATGGAACAGTTGCCCCTAAACCAAGCGCTTAAATAGCTCTTTTTAAATTCTATGATTGTTTAGCAATATCCTCAGATCTTATTCTCTTGTTCTAATTTTATGTTTCCAGGCATTGGGTGTAAAATTACATTTAAAATATGTTAGGATTGCATCTAAAGCAAAAATATGTAGTTTTAAAAATTTTTTTAATGTTTATTTTTGAGAAAGAGAGACACAGCATGAGCAGGGGAAGGGCAGAGAGAGAGAGGGAGACACAGAATCCAAAGCAGGCTCCAGGCTCTGACCTGTCAGCCCAGAGACCGATGTGGGCTTGAACCCATAAGCCATGAGATCATGACTTGAGCCGAAGTCAGACGCTCAACCTATTGAGCCACCCAGGCACTTCCAAAATATGTAGTTTTTCATTGAAGCCCTCCCTAAACAGTCTGCAGTTTTAATGCAACTTACTTTGATTAAGTCACTAAAAATTCTCAGGACATTTTTTTTTCAGGTTCAGTGTCCAGGTGTGAAACTCATGTCTCTCTAACAAGGAGCCTGGAAGACATTGGAAGAAACCCAAAACTTTGTAAGTGCTATGACCTGTATGTCTATGGCCCCTCCTCACCACACACAAAAAATTCGTATGTTGAAATCCTAATGCTCAATGTGATATCAGGAGGTAGGGCCTTTGGGAAGTGATTAGGTCATTGGGGTAGACCCCTTATGAATGGGATTAGTGCTCTTATAAAAGAAACGCCTTGCACCGCGTGAGGACACAGCAAAAAGTCAACAGTCTCCAACCCAGGAGAGGGCATTCAGCAGAACCTGACTGTGCTAGCACCCAGATCTTAGACTTCCAGCTTCCAGAATGGTGAGAAATAAATTTCTGTTCTGAGCCACTTAGTCTGTGGCATTTTCTAACAATCAATACAGACTAAGAAAATACATATTAGTGATGAATTGGAAATTGCACTCTCTTTACACACACATACATACATACATTATATTTTATGTAATAAAATCTTGTTTATCAAGTGACCCCTAATCTTTACATACTAGTATTGGTGAAGTCTTTTAGCAAAAGGTCTGCAAAACCAGGATTTCACTTTGGCCTTCACGTGTTTGTGTGATATTTATGGCATCCAAAATTGTGTCATTAGCTAATTGCCAATATATTAAGATTTGCAGATTTCACATAAGAAAGCTAGATGTCTGACTCATCTAAAGTTAGCAGATCTGACAATGATGGCATTGCTTTCCCACCTGATAATCATCCAGAAAAGCCGGAAGATTGCTGACGCATTTGACCAAACAACATTCTCTGGTTCACTGCTCTTTCCGACAACACACGTCCTCTCCTTCTGGTTGCCCATCCAATCCATGTGGCATTTGAGTCTGAGAGCCCGGTTTTATACTAACATTTCCTTGGATCTGCATTTTTTCCTCACTAAACTGGGTTTATTTACTCATATCAGTGCCCTGGGAATTCACATCTGGTGGGGCTCCTCTGACTCTGTACATAGTTAAGATTAGTTCTTAAAACACCAGCCTTTGTGCTGGTGTTGATTTCCTGTTTCTCTGACTTACTGTGTGGTCTGTTTGCTCCTTTGCACCTGTACATTGTGTTGCATCATGCTGCTGGAAAAGAGAGATTTTTCTCAGTCTATGTAGGCAAGCAATTTTTGATTGTGTGTGTGTGTGTATGTGTGTGTGTGTGTGTTACTTTGACCCATATTTTAGTTTCTGCTGGGTTTAGTTTCCCATGTATACTGGGTACAGTTACTTATGACGTTAGAGTTTTCTCCAGCAGGAAGCTCAGTCTTTGAAACTGGTACATTAGTAGGAATAAAAGTCTGAAGTTTTCCTCTCCTTTAAGGAGTACTTATACCTTCATGGAAAGGACAATTTACTACTTACTCACAAAAGTTTTCACATTTTAATGATTGCTTGTCCACGAATCATACTCACTAATGGGACCTCACCTTAACAAATTCATGCAGATGGCCTATTCAGACGTTTAAACCCCAGTGAATCTTCTCTGCTTACTTTCTTTCTCCATCTAGCAGGCATCCCACAGTTCTAAATTCTCATCATACTCCTAGGAATGAATGGAAATATAATATAACATTAAAAATTATAATTAGGGGTGCCTGGGTGGCTCAGTCAGTTGAACATCTGACTCTTGATTTTGGCTCGGGTCCTTATCCCAGGGTACTGTGATGAAGGCCACAAAGGGCTCCCGGTGGAGAGAGAGTCTCCATCTGCCCCTTCCCCCAACTCGTGCTCTCTCTCTCTCTCTCTCTAAGATAATAATAATAATAATGAATGTAATGTCTCCTGAGAATGACTAAAATTCCCTCCCTTGCTCACTACCACCATATTATTATGGAAAAATGGTTTTTGAGGGTTGCATGCAATTCTTTAGGAACGCTTACCTCTTGTGGGTCAGGAGTTGCTTTGTAAGTCTAGGTGGTTTTGTGGTTAGTGCAGAATAAAAGCAAATGTGATTGAGTTTTTAAATTACAATTACTCTGACAGTTATACTTAATATTTGGCTTAATAAGCCTTAGAAAATCAAATGTACTAGAAAGACATGACCCAGAAATGATGTACATATCATGTCAGAGGGTCCCAAATTTTCTTGGTTCACAGCATGCTTAGTGACATAGTAATATTTTTAAGAAGTAATGATTGTTGGGGAGCCTGGATGGCTCAGTCGGTTAAGCGTCTGCCTTTAGCTCAGGTCATGGTCTCCCAGTTTGTGGGTTTGAGCCCCAATTTGTGCTCTGTGTTGACAGCTCAGAGCCTGGACCCTGCTTCGGATTCTGTGTCTCCCTCTCTCTGCCCCTCCCCCCATTCACTCTCTGTCTTTCTTTTTCTCAAAAATAAATAAACATAAACAATAAAAAATAAATGAAAGAAGTAATGATTGTCTATGTCCTAACAACGTGTTGAGCACTGTGCCACTTCTCAGGACTTGGAACTGGATTACACAGTACCCTTCATTTCCTGTTTCACCTTGATTTTCACATGATACCTGCTGTTTGTCAAAGCAACTGCCAAAAAGCCAGTTTCTAAAAGATAGGACATGGTTAAAAGGAACGAGCTGAAACTGAACTATACATACCTCCCACTTTTTGCAAGTTCACGTTATGGCACTTTGCTTTCATGAAAGACCTATACTACTACCTGTTTTCTCTAACCAAAATAAATCTAAAGAGGATTTTCACATATATATATATATATGTATGTATATACATATATATATATATATGTATATATATAAAGAGAAAAGCAAGAATAGTGTTCATCGTTTGCTTTGTAGGGAGCTGCTATAGACGCAGTGGGCACTTGAGCCACAAGTGAGGCCCCGCCAAGCTCTTCCCCTGGGTCTACACTGAGCATCTCGGCACTAAGCCGTCATAACTTAGAATGAGGTGTCTCAACATCTGAGAGATTTTATTTATTTTGTACATTCGTTAGCAAGATATTAGCATCTGCTAATGATGTTTGGTATCAGAAAAGCCTAACAGAGGTTACTTTTTGGTTCTGGGAACACTCATATATTTTGTCCACATAAATCAGTGGCAACTGCTGCTTTGCTTTATGCCATTTTGGCTGATGAATGATTTCATAGGCTTGGCCAACTTTTGGATAGTGAGGGAAACCTGTATGTCCGTATAAAAGTTTGCACAGTGTCTGCCAAATGTCTCTGTAAGTTCACTGTGGATCCCTAGGGCACTTTGACATATAGTTTGGGAACTATGGGTCTAGGGTTGAATTAATATGTTCACATATTAAATCATTATACATTAATATGTTTACATATGTTTACATCTGTGTACCTTGGGTGGTTTAGTGAGTAATTTTGCACTTTAGCTGTTTAACTTATAGAAAGTTTGTGGCTTCCTGGCATTTCAAAGATAAATAGCTCATCAGCAATCATTAGGTAGTCTCTTCACTTGACCCACGAAAAAGCTAAGGCTCAGAACATTTAAGGGCTTTGCCCATCTCACAGTTTTTCAAATTTTATTATTATGCCACTTGAAGGTACTATATGTAAGATACCTTACAATTTGGAAAATGTCATGTGACTCCTTTTATAATGCAACATTAATGAACCACAGTCTAATCTCATTTAAAACACAGAAATAAGTTGATTACAGTTAATTTCCATTGCTCACATATGTTTTATTGCACATGTTGTTCGATTAGAAATGCAGAATTCCTATTGGCAAAGAGTAGCAGTTTCCTGAACAGATCTCACTTGTGTTTAACATTTCCCAGTGCTAGATACTCTTGTGTCGGAAGTCAGACCTCAAGGACAATGACCTGTCATGCCTATAGAGCAAGTAGCAGCTCCTACTCCAAGTAACTCACCCTCACATCGTTTCCAAAGTCCATTTGCCTATGAACTTCCTCCTACTGCCAGGAAGGATATGTTCCTTCTATCTAAATCCATCCCTTTTCTAAGGAGCACTTTAAATTCCATTGATTTTTTCTTTCCTCCGATGATGTCATTCTCAGTAGCATCTCCACGCTTATTTAAGCCCTATTATCCACATCACCCACAGAGCTCCCAGAATTTGCTAACTTATGTGTGACAGAAAGGCATAATTAAACAATTCATTTCAATTGTTTGCTTTAAATTCACAGGAAATTGATTTCAATCCATCACCTGATTACCATTTTGTCCATAAATTTGCATCATGAAGGACCAAATCTACAGAAATATTTAGGTCACCTACGTGAACAAAATCTTCAGATTTATTGCATAGGGATCTACTTCAGAGGTCAGTAAACTACAGCCCAAGAACCAAATGTGCCTTCTGACTGTGTTTGTATGGCTTGTGAGCTAAGAAGGGTTTTTATGATTTTAAATGGTTACATTTTAAATAGGTATATAGGTACCACACAATAGCCTCAATTTTTCTTTTTGATACTCTAAGTTTAAAATACTTGCTATCTGGTCCTTTCCAGAAAATGCTTGCAAAACTTCGGTATACTTATATCTGTGTCCATTTTCATGCTGTTTGTCACCGTTAGCTAAGTATAACTAGTTAAGAAAAAATAATTGCTTACATAATTCAACTACACTTGAATTCCAACAGTCAAATTTTGTTAACTTCAATAAATACTCATAGAACTTCTATTTCAAAATAAGTATTGTGCTAGGTCTAGGGGATGTAAAATTGAATAAGACAGGAAGCTTACAATTCAATAAAACCTTCCCATTTTACTCAAAGACTATCTCCTTTACATTTCATTCTATGTATTACAGTTGAAGTAGTTTACCACCTGTTGTAAATTACAGTCTTGAGGATTGCCTTTTGAATCTTATGATCAATGAGAAAGTTTGCTGGAGGTGGGAAAATAATTTTTCTTTCTCCCAAGACATATACCCAGTCTAGATATTTGACTCCTTTTATCATTTTCAGTCAATTCACACTAGCAATTGAATAACAGCCACAAAGCTTTTGTTGCAGTAAAGCAGAACCATAAAGGTCAGCTGCTGTCATATGAATAGAATAAACCTATTTAAATGACATGTACTTGATTTTAATTGGCACATCACTATGTTAAAGTAAGTGTTTAAACTTAAAATATGAATTTTTTTTTCATTTTCAGAAACATGAACTCTATCATTCACAATTTACTTTTTTAAAAAAATTGTTTTAATCTTTATTTAT
This sequence comes from Lynx rufus, assembly GCF_022079265.1. Classification (NCBI taxonomy): domain Eukaryota; kingdom Metazoa; phylum Chordata; class Mammalia; order Carnivora; family Felidae; genus Lynx; species Lynx rufus. The sequence goes on along the minus strand of NW_025814834.1, from coordinate 99,497,099 downwards.
TTTTGAGAGAGAGAGAGAGAGAGAGAGAGAGAGACAGAGCGTGAGCAGGGGAGGGCCAGAGAGAGGAGACACAGATTCTGAAGCAGGCTCCAGGCTCTGAGCTGTCAGTGCAGAGCCTGACGTGGGGCTCCAACCCACGAACTGCAAGATCATGACCCGAGCAGAAGTCGGACACTTAACCGATTAAGCCACCCAGGTGCCCCCACAATTTACTTCTCAATACTTCAGAGTTATATGACACCCCTAAAAAAATCCAAGAGTAGTAAGTCTCAAAGTCTTCCACTCAGTTTTAAAAGAAAATACACTGTAACATATGTCACATTTTTATCCCTAAGTTATCCATTCAGTTTCATAAAATATCTTTGAAAATGTATGTTTCATGAACACAAAGCAGAATTTCTCCATTGTTAGAAAATTAAAGATAAAAAAGATCTGTTTGAAGTAGTTCACAAGTGTGTCCACACAGAGCCAAGATACACTCTTCATAAATGCCAAGAAATTCACTTAGAACAAAGAACGTATTAGGTGACATATTATGCATTTCCCTAAAGTTTACACTCCTTTAGAATTCAAGTTTTTAAATATAATTAATGTCCCAGCACTCATGGGTCAAAAGAATCCCGGTTTCAGCCTTGTCTTTTACCCAGAAAGGCTGCTCTGCTTATATTCCAGGGGCTGCTTTCACTGATTCACTCAAAAAATATTTATTAGGTGTATACTGTTTCCTAGACAGTATGTGACATGAAAGTATCGCTATTTCTCCAAATTTGTTTTCCCTCCAAAGCAAACTAAATAAACTTTGTATAAATATCCATTTTAAGGTCTGGACTAAGCATAGAAAGTTTCATTTTCAATGTTAACTGTCTTTTACAAACGGCAAATAATTGTATAAAGGATAGTGTAGTCCTTCAGTATGGTATAGTCTTTTTTCAAAGTGTTAATTAGTATTATTGTTGTTGTTGAATTATTATTATTAAGAGAGAGAGAGTGTGTGCACCCTCGTGTAAGCAGAGGAGGAGCAGAGAGAGGGAGAAAGAGAATCCCAAGCAGGGTCTGTGCTCACATTGCACAGGCACACAGGGCTCTGTCTCGCAAACCCTGAAATCACGACTTGAGCGGAAATCATGAGTCGGATGCCCAATCAACTGAGCCACGTAGGCGCCCCTGATTATGATTTTTTAATCGCCTTGGACTGAATGTAAGAAAACCATGCCTGCAAGTTAAACCGGGTGCACAAGTTTTGTTTCCCATTTTGAGGGCTCTTCTGGAAGAATGGAAGTGTGATGGAAAGAAATTCTCCAGCAGCTTTATTAAAAAGCCACACAGTATGGCTGCCCTTTCTGTATTCCGTGAACGCCAAAGGCTTCCTTCCTCCAGTTCTTTGTCTTCTTCTAGGTCTGCTTTTCTTGGGGTGGGTGAGTTTGTTGTCCAGCTCCAGAATTTTTTTTCTGTTGGACAGTTCTGTAGTAAACTCTTGCTTCTTTTTCATTTTATTTTTAAATCTTCTTATTTTATTTTTTTAGGGAGAGTGCAAGCATGGGAGGGGCAGAGAGAGGGAAAGAGAGAATCCCAAGCAGGCTCTGTGCTGTCAGTGCAGAGGCCGATGCAGGCCCTCATCTTATCACCAGGAGATCCTGTCGTGAGCCTGTATCAAGAATCAGAAGCCTGATTGAGTCGCCCAGGAGCTCTCGTATATTCTTTGTATTAGGATATTATATAACTCATTGTGGAGATTTACAGTCTTGTTTTGGGATCTGTGATGCATACCATTACGTATATGTGACAGCCCACGTTAGCTGATTCAAATGGAACCCCCGGATTTCTGCTGTTCTATGTACCTCTAGCTCTCTGTGTAGTCGATCAGTAATGGTTTCCACAGTTCTACGTCTTCTCCAAGGTGGGTTTTTATTTATCTTGGTTTGTTTCATTGAATTCCAGCTAGACTGTTACCTTACCTCGACTATTTTTCCTAATCTTTAGATTCTAGCCTTTTTACCTTAATGGGTGGTGAAAAACCCCCGAGGCAATGCAGAGCCAGGTAACTTCTCCTGAAGGAAAGATAGTTTCAACAACTACAACTGTATTTCAGGTTCACAGTCTCAGCTTTGATTTTTTTTTTTTTTACTGTCTACTATATACTTGCCTAAAAGTCCATTAAGTAATTAATCAACTGTTTTTTTTAGTAACGATGATATAATACAGTTACATAGCACTTCATCAAGTTATAAAACACTTATACATCCATTATTCTATTTGATTTTCTTTAAAGTGAAAAGTAATCCAATATTGTTATTGTTATTACCATTTTTTCCATAGGACAATATGAGGTCCAGTGCCCCCCACTGCATTTTCTACTATTACACAGCTAGTACATGCTAGAATTAAACTTAAACTTTTTTTTTTTTAGGTTTAGAGAGGAGAGAGCACGTGTGCACATGAGTGGGGGAGGGGATAGAGGGGGAGAGAGAGAGAGAGAGAGAGGGATAGAGAGAATCATAAGTAGACTCCACGCCTAGTGCAGAAGCCAGGGCAGGGCTCGATCTCTGGACCCTAGGATTGTGACTTGATCCAAAATCAAGAATTAGATGCTCAACCAACTGAGCCACCCAGGTATCCCTTAAATCTCCTTATTTCAAGTGCTATGTTATTTTTCTCCATTTTATCATGTCTCTCTCTTTACATTATTTATTGAAATCAAGTACTGAGAACTAAAATGAGCAACAATTGTGTACCAGATAGTGTAGGACATGTAAAGTATACTCGTGAGACCTAAAGACACAGCTAAAGATGGTAAGTGTTCTTCTAACATGAACTGGGACATTAAAAACAAGGGTTAGAAACAGACATACCTTAGTAGAAGAGAAAAAGAAATACTACTTCATGCTGAGAAATCAGGGGAGGAACAAGATGAGATATAAACTAGCTTTATAATACTGGATGGGATGTTTTATGTTAAAAAGAGTGGCAGAACCATTGTGGAAATGAGTAATAAAATGAACAAATTAGTGAGGTGATAATGTATGAATCACATGATAATAGACACAAATTGTTTGGAAAGTGAGTTATTTGGTATTTGGATGGTGTTCAAGAATATAGTCTGAAGTAAAGCAGAGAGAGTCCACCATCTATTAGTATGAGGAAGGAGTACAAATCATTTAAGCTTTCTTGGTTTAGTTTCTTTATTAAAAAACTTATATAAGGGGCGCCTGGGTGGCTCAGTCGGTTAAGCATCGTACTCTTGATCTCAGCTCAGGTCTTGATCTCAGGGTCGTGAGTTCAAGCCCCATGTTGGGCTCCACGCTGGCTTGGAACCTACTTAAAAAAAAAAAAAATGTGTGTGTAAAGCAGACAAGTTCCAGGCTGCTGAAGCGATTAAAATGTATGAAAGCCCTTAGCAGACTGTCTGGCATGATGCATGCACTCAACAGTGGTTACTGTTAGTGGTATCTCTGGGTAGCTAGATTCAGGATCACTATTTAATGGTGTTGCCTGGAAAGTCCCAGAGCACCATTGTGACTGTTTTCAGTTTATACTAATAACAGGGTGTTTTTCTCAGTACTGAATGACAAATAAGCTATGACACCAGACAACAAAAGGCAGAGGCAGGTGGGCTGCATGTACAGTGCTCTCCCTTCTCAGCTGGGAGTATATTCTGAGACCCCCCACCCCCACCCCCAGTGGATGCCTGAAACTATGCATAGTATTGAACCCTGTATATACTGTGATTTTTCCTTTCCTGTACATACACACCTATGATAAAGTTTAATTTAGAAATTAGGCACAGTAAGAGATGAACAATAACAGTAAAATAGAACAATTATACCAATACACTGTCATATACATATTATACATAATATAGTTATGTGAATGTGGTCTCTCTTTGTCTCTCTCTCAAAATATGTACTGCCCTGTATTCACCCTTCTTGTGATGACCTGAGAAGATAAAATGCCTAAGTAATGAGGTGAATGACACAGGTACTATGACATTAACATTAGGCTTACTATTGACCTTTTGGCAATTCATCAGAAGGATCATCTGCTTCTGAAAGACAGTCTGTGGGAGGAATGGAACTGCAGAGGAAGAAATCACTGATAGGGGGGACTTCTCCACACTTAGAGAGAAGAGAAACTGAACTCAGCTGTGGGCAAATAAAAACAAAAGGAAGCCTTTCCCAGAGCAAAGTACGACTACAAACAGGTTTCATTTTTTTTCTTTGTAATTCCTGCCTCTCCAGTACATTGTTCATAAAAATAATTTCAAAGCAAATTGACAGGGCTCCTGATGAAAAATGGCAGAGGTAAGTCATTTTTATTCTACTCCTTCCCTTAAGTCTCACTGAACAAATATAGACACACGGGGGGAGGGGGTGGGGGAATAGAGGGGACACATTTTTTTTTCAAAGTGCTAAGAAAGGACCCTAACTGCAAACCTAAAATTAAAAATATCTGTGTCATACACTATAATATGGACCAAAATGGTTGTGGCGCCTTAGAGCTGATACTTAGCTCTTCAGACTTTAGGTAACTACAGACTTGGCAATTTCTCTAAAAAGTAAGATGGTCTTGAAAATGTGCTTCAAAAATTCTTTGTGGAGAGTGTTGACAGAGTCCAGAAATGTGCATGGCTTGAAGGAGGAAGAGAAAGTGACCCTGTGTAGACCCAAAGGTACAAGGCAGGACATAACGTGGATCCCTGCTGAGGTGTCATTGTATTGTCTTCCCTTCTGCTTCCTAGCTAGGGGAGGTGGTTGGACATAAGAGTAAGAATGGAGGGGGAAGCAGAAGTCATCTGATTGCACCATAGGAGTTCACTGTGAGCTGCAGTTTTGCCCTAAAAGCCAAACGCTGAACAGGGAGATGCTCCTAAATCGGAAGTCATAATAGATTTTGTGAGAGGGGGTTTGAAACAACAAACCTGAATGAAATTGTAGTTTGTTCCAAGGCAAGTGCCGCCCCCCCCAACACATTTTGCTCCACGCTCTATTCTTCAAATAGCTACTCCAGGTAGTTTTCACTACCATGGCTTCCCACTACCTGCTTTGAAATAGGGATAAGAACTGAAAGAAACCAGCATGAGATCCAGGGATTGAAAAATTTAAATATGCATAGAGTTGTGTTCAGAATGTCATTTAATGAATGCCAGTGAAGGTTACCTCTGGGTGAGTAGAATTTTTCTTTGCACTTTTATGTCTTACTTACACTTTTAAAAAATGAGATGTAAACATCAGGCAAGTGGATAAGGAAATGAAACATATTTTACCATGTAATAGTGAAGAAGAGAAAACTAAGTGGTAATAGCTATGGAGCACCAAGTAAGAATCAGGAAAAATTGGAACAATGAAAAAAAGAGGAATGACCCACTGATTCATTTACTGAGCAGTCCCTGTGATGTCCCAGCTCCTGAGCTAGCTGTTGGAATCAGAGATGAAAGGCAAGAGTCACAGGGAACCAAAAATGCACAGTCTAGTTTAGGAGACAGGCCAGGAAAGAACTGATTTCAGTTGGGCGAGGTTTTGGTTTTGTTTTAAAACAACAATGGGCCCTGTTTCTGAACTTTTAAGTGTTGCCTACTTTCTCAGGTGCTCCTCTGGTGAGGGGACATAAAAAATGAAATGGGGGTATTTAGCCAACACTACCCATGTGCTGGCTCCTGTTTCTTCTCTGTGTTCCTCTGAGTCTCTTGTTTCTTCTGTGTTCCTCCGATGCAGGAAGCAATGAGGCTGTACAGACTAGTGCAGACAGAAGTACCAGCATAGGGATGGGTGAAGGAAGTAGAAGGAGACAACTGACTGGTGGCTATTATTAAAACTATTATTTATTTTTACTATTATTATTTTATGTGGCTGGCATGGGAGGAAAAATCTTTCCAGAGTGTGATAGAGAAGGCATTTGATGAGGGTTTTTGGGGGGGGGGGGGGGTTGGGGGGGGTGATGGTGGGGTTTGTGGGGTCCAGAGCCGATGACCAAGAAAGAATTTTTGAAGATGTCTTTGGTGCAAAAAGTTGATTTTATTGAAGCATGGGGACAGGACCCCTGGCCCAAAGAGCTGCCTTGGGACCATGAGAGACTGGTTTTATACTATGGCGTTGGGGGGGAGGGGAGGTAAAAGTCCAGGGGAAATTTCCGGTGAGATTTTCATATGCTAAAGAAGACTTACAGGATAGTGGAGGCCTAGCTATTGTCAAGCTAAGGTCGTTTTTTCCCTCTAGCAAAGCATTAACATTAAGACAGTAGGGAGTTCCTGGATAAATGGTTTACTCTGCCAGCCTCAAGTATTTGTCAATGGGCTGCAGGTTATGAGGAAATTTACTTCTATCTGCCATTTCCTTCTGTCTTTGTTTCCCACTTCACTATAGAGGTGTGATGAAAACTTAGTTCCTGGAGGACTATGATTTCTATCAGTTAACTATTTGTTTTTCCCCTTTTCTTTGATCTTGGGCAACCTGGAGTGCCCAAGGAATATCCCACATATCCCACCTGGTTGGGGGAGGGAGGTGTTTGTGGCCTGACAGCTTGCTTTATGCTACCTCATCAATAGTGAGAAAGGGACCTCAGTGAGGAGAAGCTGAAATAGAGACTAGGGACAATGACAGGAGATGCTAATCAAGGACATGTATAACTCCTGCCCAACTAATATTGGAGCTCACACATTTCCAGTTGCATATTCACAGGATGGCTATACCATATTTTTCTATCAATGATCAGTAATACAGAAGTCAGAAGGGAAAATACGACTAGATTAGATTATTTTGCTTTTTCTAAAGAATGTTTATTTATTTCGAGGGAGGGAGGGAGGAAGAGAGAGAGAGAGACAGAGAGAGAGAGAATCCCAAGCAGACTCTGCACTGTCAGCACAGAGCCCCACATGAGGCTTGAACCCACAAAATGTGACATCATGACCTGAGCTGAAACCAAGAGTTGAACACAACCAACTGAGCCCACCCAAGTGCCCCATAGATTGGATTATTTTGGCCATGTGCAAGAATGACAAGAAAACAATGATATTTTTAATCATAGAAAGAAATAGTTATTTCTTCATGATTGTGATGTTTACCCATAAAATCTAGGTAATGACTTGGCTTCAGAAAAAATAACGAGGCAGAAGAGAGTGAACTGAGAACTTAAGAGAAAAAAAAGAGAAACAGAGGAAATCAGAGTCTGGAAGCTTTGAGGAGGTGAGAGGGTAGCATATCAGCATTTAAAAAAAAAAAAAAAAAAGAGGTGGAGAAGGTTTGCATAATGACAGTTTTCCAGGATGTTATTCTGGGACTGAGTAGCCAAAACAGTAGAGTAGTAATGAATGTGGAAGTCTACTGTGGGCAGGAATTTAGATAATTCTAGGACTGAGATTTTTTTTTTCTTAGTTAAATTTGGCTGAATATTCACTCCACATTTCACTCATCATTCAGTAGAAAAGCAATATAAAATGACTATAAACCCTACTCTACATGTGTTTTTTTTTTTATTTCTTATGGAAGTTAGCCAGGTAGCACCATTTTTGCTCTTCTGAAACAATTATCAAAGTAAAATTTTAGTAATTCTGATGAAATTCAGCTTGAAGAACCCTCTTTAATAGTTTTTGCTCTAGAAAAATGATTTTCAAAGTGGGCTCCCCAGCTAACAGCATCAGCATCACCTAGAAACTTGTTGGAAGTAAGTATTCTCAGGCCATACCCTAGACTTACTGAACAGAAACTCAAGATGGGGCTAGCATTCTGTGCTGTGGTTTAACCAGACTTCCAAGTGATTCAGACACTTGCCTGAGTTTTAGGACCACTGCTCAAGAGGTTATTTACACTATTTGATTGAATCTTTTTTTTTTTTTTTTGACACCCATGGTTTCCTACCAGTCTTTGTTATTCATCTCTTTCTTCAGCCATTTTCTTGAAGGTACCTACAAACACCACAACACTACTATTTTAACACCCAGTGTATTTAGCTGGGTATCCCTGTTTGGCAGAGGCTCCTTTTAGCCATGAGAGATCAAACCTGTTTACTATAAGATAAATGGAAGCACCATTAGAGGGTGCAGCAAAATAAATAAAGTACATTAAACTCAAGCTGGAACACACAGAGTGCTTATTGGCTGAGAATGTTGGCCCTGTGACTGGATAATATTCATGGGATTAGAATAGGTCACATAATCCGCAGTGCTTGCTGCCATGGGTTAAGAGCATAGTCTGGATGATAGCATGAGGTAAGATATTTAGCTGTTTATAAAACATATTTTATAAAATATTTTGGATTTAAACAGCATTATAGGGGCGCCTGGGTGGCGCAGTCGGTTAAGCGTCCGACTTCAGCCAGGTCACGATCTCGCGGTCCGTGAGTTCGAGCCCCGCGTCGGGCTCTGGGCTGATGGCTCAGAGCCTGGAGCCTGTTTCCGATTCTGTCTCCCTCTCTCTCTGCCCCTCCCCCGTTCATGCTCTGTCTCTCTCTGTCCCAAAAATAAATAAACGTTGAAAAAAAAATTAAAAAAAAAATAAACAGCATTATAATAAGCCAACACAAGAAAGGCTGATTTAAATGGGATATGGATATGTTTTGTTTTTTGAAGGAACACTTTTCTTTTTCTTTTGATGGAGGTTGAGGGAAACACTGAGATTTCCTATCATCTATCTTAATGGGATTGGCCAAATATTCAGGTACATCTACTTTTGACTTCTCAATTTAAATTTCACCTTTTTGAGAACAATTATTTTATTAGAATGTTTCTTTTTAACTATGTATTTTCTAAATATAGTACTACAAACTCATTTATTCAGATTAGAGTAATTTATTATAATTTGGAAATGACTGGGTTGAAATTAACATTTCTATTCTTTCTGAAAAAGGGTTTTCCAAACATATTCATATTTAAGGGGAACTATTTAACCTCCTCCAACAAATGGCATGCTTTCAGTTATCATAACAGAATGGATGTGAATGCACACATGCTCAAATTTATATACAGAGGAAATCAGGCTATCCTATCTAGAACATGTATTTCCTGGATAAGCTGATTAGAAATTGTTGCTATGAGTGTAGTAACACTAGTCTTTACTCTCTTAGCCTCTTTCTTTAAGTCTGATGTATGTAGATTAGAATAAAACCACCTTTAAAAACCATTAAAATACTTTAATCAGAATATTTTTACTTCAGTCATTCTCCATTATTAATCATTATTGTAACTAAATTTTATAATTCATATAACACCATTCCTTCCAATAGGAAGTTAACAATTTTTTTCTCTTTTTAATTTAGAGTTTTCTTCAACTTCCTGTATACCTTTTACTATTGCCAATATTTTCCTAAAATTTCCTCCCCCAAGTACATAGTATTTACAAGCTTACTAACCTATTTTTTTTTTTCTGTTAATGCTAGGAAACTAACCCTTACTCTTCTACCTAGAAGGTATCTGAGTATAAAATTCACGTCCTAGGTTTATTGTATTCACTCAACCGGACAGTTTAATTTATATTGAATATGCATACATGCAAATGGTATATAGTTATATATGTATTTATTTACATATACATGTATAATTGCATATTTAATTTATACAAACACACACATGCAAAGAGAGTGAGAGAATGAAAGAGGAGAGGAGAGAGGGAAAGAGGAGGTGAAGGAGAGTAGGGGAAGGGATTGGTTGAGTACATAGATAAAACAAATATTACAAAAGAGCACATAGGGGCACCTGGGTGGCTCAGTCAGTTAAGTGTCCAACTTCGGCTCAGGTCATGATCACACTGTCTGTGGGTTAGAGCCCTGTATCGGGCTCTGTGCTGACAGCTCAGAACCTGGAGCCTGCTTCGGAGTCTGTGTCTCCCTCTCTCTCTGCCCTCTCCTGCTTGTGCTCTGTCTTTGTCTCTGTCTCTCAAAAATAAATAAACAGTAAAAAATTTAAAAAAAACAAAAGAGCACATAAAACAAATCAAGTAAATTTTTTTATTCCTTGGTCAAACTATTGGCTCATGTAAATAAATAATGAATCACAGGTAAATGCAGACTGTACTTTCAGGATGTTATTCATTTCAGGTAGCCTTAGCCCTGTTGCAAATTCTTTTACAAGAGATAAGCCAAGAAACAGATTTTCTCTCTTCTCACACTCTGTGCTCTGTACTCTCACCAGAATAAATGTTGCACCCAACTGAACATCAGTGTGGTGCAAAAACAGAACTTATTCTCCAGGAGCCAACCTGCAACTCTGTAACCAGGAAGAATAAAAATAAACTCTTTTCTTAGAAGTGCTAATCCATTTTTCTGAGGCTGTGTTGTCTAACAGAGTGCATTTAGGTATGCTTGAAACCGTGAGCCCTCTGGGGGAATATCAGCCCCACACAACTTGAGGCAATCATTATTATAACGGGAGCAGCTCTCTGGGTCCAACATATGGACCACAAACTGGCAGAGAGCCTGAGCTCTCCAAGGAAGGACGCCAGTGCCCCTCTATCGTTTCCTTAGCTGTTGGGAGGATATTTCAGCTCTTCAGCATTTTCCCTTCCTGACCAGCTTTTCCCAAGATAAATCTTAGCTAGCACCATATGTTTCAAGAACAAAAAAAACAGCTTCTGAATTATTACCGCATAGTGTACTCTTGCCCAGGAAATTCAAGCTGCTTAGGCACTATAATCATAGCACCAGGCAGAATTTGAAAGAGCAGTGAACCTGATTTCACAACCCTTTGTCAAATGACACTTGCCTATAGAGCATAGGACTCCTTGGGAATTTCCCTGAGATAAGAGAAAATGTTGCTTATAGCCCTTAGTTATTTTGGAATCATAATCCTGACTGAATGACCAATTCTCAGATGATGTTGAGTCCACAAGTATTACTGGAGTTTGGGGAGGTCAGTGTTTTCCTGTAGGCATTTTGTTGTTGTTGTTTAATTTAGAACCACTGAATGCTTATAATTATCAGGAATTGTGCTAAATGCTCGGGATATAAAGATATCTAATAAGGTAAATGGGCACATCACCAAAAAACTGCAAAACTGTACACAGGAGTATTTATAGGGATCCACATGGAGTTGGACAGAATCCAAGGGAAGAGCATCTAGATGTTTCATAAAATGATACATGAAAGAAAATAGAGTTGCATCTTAAAAGAACTGTAGTGTTATATAGAGTGAATAGTAGGAGAATGGATGGGCATTCTGGGTTGAGGACACAGCATCAACAAGGAGGCAAAGAAAGGAAGATACAAGAGAAGAATAATGAGTGGTTGTATTTTTGTTTATCTTGGAGGAAAACGGTCAAGAAGCAATGGAAAAGCTAATTCAGAAGATATGGACAGCGACAGCTAATAAATATTCCTCATTGACTATGTTCATTCAGACATTCAGTACAGTGGGTTAAAAATGGGCACACTTTTGACACTCTCCTCATCAACAGCCCTACCTATTAAATCTGGGCCAGCCTTATCAACTTGCTTGGTTAATAAAATATGATTAAAGTGACCTTCTGAGACTTCCCAGGTTCTGTCCTAGGAATTGTTTTCTACTGTGGGCCTCTCAGAATTCTTGTTCTTAAAATCCAGCCACCATGCTGTGAGGAAGCCCAACCAGCCACATGCAGATACTTTCACAGAAATAGAAGTTCCTTCCCAACTGCACTGGCTGACCACCCAGCCTACTGTCACTCCAACCTTGCTAGGCATGTAAATGACCCATTCTGGCAGTAAATGCTGCAGCCCCAGCTTACCTGCACCGGCTAGTGCTGCATGGAGTAGAGGTGAGGCTTTGCCCAAATTATAATTTTGAATAACGTAAAGACTTTGGAGGTTATTTGCCATGCAGCAATATAATTAACTGGAACAATCAGTCAGTATTTTCTAAGTGCTTACCCTATTGTTAAAATATAAGGTTAAGGAGTTTAGACTTTAATCCTGACAAAGATTTTCCGCTTGACCAACCTCTAGCCAGACTCCTCTAGTCCTTCCTATTGACTAGGTCTCTACCTTGGCCTATAAGCACTGCAGACTCTCAACACAAATAATTCTGTCCACTCGCCTCCTCCCACATTAAAAGAACTAAACAAACACTAACATAGTTACTGGCAGCTCAAAGCCTCATCCCTAGGATGACTCTAGTCTCCCTTAAAGTGCCTGCCTGAGAAAACTCAAGGGTCCCAAAAGGACTTACTGTTTCCTTCTAGCCAACATCTGAAGATAGGCTTTAAACACCTTTTCTTTAGAGCATTTCCTAAAAGGGGTTTCGATTGAAATTTTCCCCTGTCCCTTTGAGATGTATATTTATTGCCTTCAATTCACGAATATCTTTCTCAAGGACCTGAAAGTCATTCTTTTAAAATATGAACATCAGAAAGGATATTGTCTCAGTTTCTCAGTATCTGTGGGAGGACAGAGTCCTAACTTCCTTATTTGCCTGCTATCAGACACAGTGGGTCTAATCAGCATTTACACGGATCAATCCTTTGTCATTTTTCTCTTCCCTGATTCTACTGACCCCGACTTTGCCCCTCTTCCTACTTGCTCGCTCTCCCTTTAAAATACCCAGTCACCTCTGGACCAATAAAAACTGAGTTCAGTTCTTACTGGGTCCTCTTCCCTATTACTGATTAAAATCTGTCCTTACAAGTTAGTGTCCAGCTTTGTTTACCTCTGACAATCCTAAGTCAAATAGATTTCAGCTTTAAAGTTACCTCCTCGTCAATGGTAGTGGCTGTCTCATAGAGGTGGATTCTAGACCTAACATGAACTAAAGCAGAGATCACTTCATGATGATTGTCAGAGGGAGAGAAGATACTTGTCATATCATATGTGCTAATGGTTTGCTGAATCTGCTGCAGTAAATGTTAAGCTTCTGAAAGTTTGTTGCTTCTTGTTTTTTGTTTTTAATAACTTCTTTTGGCAGCTTAGTTTAAGACAGCTATAAGAGATACAAACTAGAGTTAGGGAGACTAGTCCAGAAGTGATCAGTGTTTCAGGAGAGAGAAATGGAAGGCCTGGACTGGGGCAGTGGGATGGACACAGGACACGTGATGAGAAGGATGGAATTCAGCAGAGTCCAGTGTCACCCCCAGGTTTCTCTAGCTGGCCTCTGGGTGACTACTTGTGACATGATGTGAAATGGAGGAGTAGCCAGCGAGCCAGCAGGTGGCAGAGAAGAACAGGATTACACATTCTGGGATATGTTCAATCTTAGGGCCTGGGGACATGTATCTAACTGTCAGCTAAGTGTCACATTACATATTCAAGTTTGTAATGTAAGAAGAGGTTTTCTACAATGATAGAGATAATGTTATCATAACCATACAGATGGTCATTGAAAGAAAAAAAAATGGAGGAGAGCTAAGAGGAGAGTGTATGGATAGAGAAGTGGCAAGAAGACTGAAATCTGGCTAACAGTTATATGAACAACCAGAAGAAATAAAATCTGTGAGGGTAATGGAGAAAGAACAGGGCAGAACTTTTAGCAGAAGCAAGAAGGTATGGTGTCACAGAAATCCAGAATTTTTAAATAGTAACCAACACTGTCAGATGATACAAATGGTCTCCTTAGATAAGGGCTGAAAAAATGCTCATTGATTTGACAGTTAAGAGGTCATTAGTGACTTTAACAAGAATAATTTAAAAAAAAAAAGTTTATTTATTTATTTTGAGAGGGAGACAGAAAGTAAACAGGGGAGGGGCAGAGTGAGGGAGAGAGAGAATCCAAAGCAGGCTCCATGCTGTCAGCACAGAGCCTGATGAGGGGCTTGAACTCAGAACCTGAGATCATGAGCTGAGCCAAAACCAAGAGTCTGACACTTAACCAATTGAACCACCCAGGTTCCCCAACAAGAATAATTTTAATAACTACCATAGCTACATGAATTAGCTTTTTCTGAGGACCAACCAGTTATTTAGCTCATGAAGTCACAAGTTGACAACCTTGGCTGGGCTTGGCTAAGTAGTTCTTCTAATCTGGGACAGACTTGAGTAATCTCAGTTGAGCTGGTAGCTTCCATGGCTTGAGTGACTGGGGCATCTGCCTACATGGTTTCAAATCATCTGGTAGTCTATCACCGGCTCATTCAGGTGAAATTCACAGGGTTCCGAAGGTAAGAATGGATGTGCTCAAAGATACTTAAAACTTTGCCCATAAAACATATAACATCCTTTCTCCAGCACTCTATCTACCAAAGATAAGAGTCTGCCCAGATTCTAAGGGTGGAAGAGTTTCTATGAATTGCCGTTTTCTCAGTCTCCTGCAGCACCAACAGACAGTTCTTGGGGTTCTGGTTATCTTCCATAGCCACAGCCCTTTATAGACAAAAATGGCCTCAAGTTATTTCAGCATGAGCTTTTTATAATGTCAGAGCAAAAAGAGCATGAAGCATTTCTATAGACGTTTACATGTACAGACAGTTATAGGCTGAGAAACTTCCCCCTGCCCCACCAAGGCAGCAGAGGAAGCAGAAAGGTAAGGCTTCATTTTTAATCTAGTCTCCTTGGTTTTTAAATGCAAGTTCAGAAAACTTTTTCCTTCTAGTAATGGGAGGGCCAGGTTACTGGCATGTCGAAAACTTTAAACAGCTAGATAAAATACTACAAAAAGAAAAAAAAAAAGCTTCTTAAAGACATCACATAGACAACGGGATAATAAGGAATTACCAGGCCAAAGTGAAAAAATAACAAAAACCAGAGATTTATGCCAGCACAGAAAGTGATTCTGCCCTGAAGGTATATGACTTTCTGGCAGACACCTTCTGAGAATGGGACCAAAATCAAAGGCCAGAAGTACACAACCCCGGGAAGTTGAATCTGATTCCTTCTTGGTCAGCCAGACCCTAAAGAGCTGGAAGTGGCAGAGCTTGGGTAGAATTACAGTCAGGTGTTGAATTATCCGTATCAAGCCCTGAACTTGATGCAACAATGGCCTTTCTCTTTGAAAAATTGCTTGTCAAATTAGCCCAAAAACAGTTTTCAAGTAGAAAGTTCATCACATGAAAAATAATAACTAGGTGCAAATATATGCCACACTCCATGAAGATACGCAGAAAGGGCAGAAATGGAAACAGAAATGCAGCAAAAGGCAAAGAGATCAGATGTTGGAATAATTAGACACCAAATGCAAAACAGCCATGCTGATAAAACTTCAATAAATGAAGGACCAACTGAAAGATATTTGCAGAGGGCTTGGGACTATAAAAAGTGACATAGTAAATTTAAAAAAAAAGTTCTGGGAAAAATGCAGAATAGAAATTAAAATCTCTGTGAGTGGGCTTAACAAGCTAAGGAGAGCTAAAGACAGCCATGGTCTACAGGAAGATGATTTGAAAAGAATTATTTAGAAAAACCAGAAAGACCCAAGGAGGAGACTAATAACCATGGACAACAGGGGTGCTGGGAGGCTCAGGAGGTTAAGCACTCAACTTTTGGTTTAGGCTCAGGTCATGATCTTGTGGTTTGTGAGATCAAGCTCCATGTCGTGCTCTGTACTGATAGCACAGAGCCAGCTTGGGATTTTCTCTCTCCCTCTCTCTCTGCCCCTCACACATGCAAGCATGTGCTCTCTTGCACTCTCTCTCTCTCTCTCTCTCTCTCAAAATAAATAAATAAACTTAAAAAAAAAACATAAGCATGAATGACACCCTAACAAGGTCTGGGACAGGCGATCAGAGTCTTAGGTAGAGAGAAGAGAGTCTATGGGTCAGCAAACATCTGAAGAGACAGTGGTTGAGAATTTTCTAGACCCAAAAAGACAGTAATCTGCAGATTCAAAAAGCCCACAGATTTCTTGCAGGGTACTTAAAAAGAAATCTGCAACTAAGTACATTACATTGAAGGTGCAGGAAAAAAAAAAGACTAAGAGAAAAATCTTAAGAGAGGCCAGAGGCAAACAAAAAAGAAAAGATTATCTTCAAAGGAGCAAGAGTTAGACTGACAGTTGCCTTGTTAACAGTAACAAAGTAAGACAAATGATAGAGGAATCATGTCTTCTATGTGTGAAAGAGAATGATTGCAACCCAGAAAACATTTCATGAATGTTGGTGAAAAAGGGTTGTTCCCAGTCAAGCAAAGGTGGAAGGGTCATTGTGACAGATTTTACTACAGAAGAAAATCTCGAGGTTGTACCTCAGGCAGAAGGAAAATGATCCCAGGCATGTGTGGGGTATAAGAAGAAATAAAGAGCAAATAAAGTATGATTGTTTGGAAAAAATACAGATTTGGGACTGAGTGATCTCTTAAGTCAGGAATTGCCAAACTTTGTCTATAAGAGCCAGAGTGTAAATATTTTAGGCTTGTATACCCTATGGTTTCTTTGGGGAGTATTCTGCTAATACAGTGAAAAACTAACCATAGGCAATGTGTAAAGGTAGGAGGATATGGCGGTGTTCCAACAAACTATGTTAAGAGAAGCAGGAAATGGGCCACAAGTGTCCTGCAGGCCACGAGTTTACAGATCCTAACTTTAGTGAACTTCCAGCTCTACTCCTGAGCTCTTTTGGTTTACCTCCATGCTTAACGGGCAGACACAAAGGACCAAACAAGTGCCCAGCCTTTCCTTTACTATTGCAGTTTAACATTTACAGGACCAGTACCCATATATTTAGCATAGGCTCTGAGTCCTTCTACAGACACAGGTCAGAGTGATACTGGGAGGTCATCACATAGCTTCCTCTTATGTCTACTTAATTTATGTAAATTATAAGAAATATTTAACAATAATGAAGCAGCTAAAATGGCTTTCTGAAATACACATCTGATAATGCCATTTCCCTGTTTACATTTTTTTAAGGGCTTCTTTGTGGTCATCAAGCCCCAATTCCTCACAATGGCATGAGCACCCTTGTGACCTGGTGTTGATATTTCCTGCCTACTGTGGCCATTTGTTTCCCACTCCATCCAAGCTCATCTCACCACTTAACCTGGGCATCATGGTCTCCTGAGCTTGGTGCACTGGATGCTGCTGTAGGGTGCATGAGCTGTTTGTACTGATCCTTCTCCTCAACTTTGTCTAGTTGACATAGTCTTTCAAGACTCCACCCAGGTTGTTCTTTTCCAGAAAGTGATGATGCCCCAAATCCAGCACGCACAATTTCTCTGGACTCTTAGGGCTTGACTGTAGTCCCCAAGCACAGTGAGCCACACAATATGTCCTGTGTGTCTGATTTCCATGTGAATCTGTGATTTCCTTAAGGATCTCTTATGTATGTGTCCCAGCTTGCTGTAGATTGGGCATGCAGTTAAGTGTGTATGCGTGTTTCGAGGAATGACTGGATAAAGCAAAACAAGAACAACACTAACCAAAAAAACCCAATGAAACTGGTATCCTTGAGTTTATTACAGAATCAATCTAAATCAAAATGGCCCATTAATCAAATAACCCATAAATATCTATTGAGCATGATTAAACAGAGGTCAAATTAATCAAAATATTATTGTAGAGTAATTATGGTGTTATGTTTTCTGCAATTTAACTAATCACTTGAGTGATTTAAATTATTGGTAATACTTAAATATGTCTGCAATGTGAATGAATGTGTGGAAATAATGGTTATGGGTATAAAGACAAAAGAAACTTTTTGTTTTAATGAAGTGCATAATTTGGAACAATTTAAATATTCATATCAGTTGGCCAATCTTGTGTGTCTATTACAAATTCAGGACTGTTTAGGTTAGCAATCCCTTCAGTCAGTTATTTTAATTTTTAATTTTAAAACATAATTTTAAAAGTGAGCATTGGGGCACCTGGGTGGCTCAGTCACTTAAGCCTCTGACTTTGGCTCAGGTCATGATCTCGCACTCCGTGAGTTTGAGCCCCCCATTGGGCTCTGTGCTGACAGCTCAGAGCCTGGACCCTGTTTCAGATTCTGTGTCTCCCTCTCTCTCTGACCCTCCCCCCATTCATGCTCTGTCTCCCTCTGTCTCAAAAATAAATAAACGTTAAAAAAATAAAAAAAAAAGAAAAGTGAGCATTTATAGACTCTATATATTGTTTAGATATTTGGTTATTTTCAGTCACTTCAATTACCTTTAGTAAGCACTGCATTGTGCAAACTGCAATTTGTTTATGCCTGCCTACATTAGAGTGTGTTCCATTTGTTCATTGATTTAAAACACATAATGGAACTTCTGGTATGATGTTATTTCCCTTTAATTATTTCTAAAATAAATGACTTTAAAACAGTTTTACAATATTTACCCTATTCTTTTTTTTAATAACAAATTTCCAATAATGATATGTTTGTGATATTGCAGCATAATTTTCTTTTATTGCTTATTTCAGTAATGTTTAATGTTTTCATGTAATATGGAGTTAATTTAATATTGACTAGTGTGAAATGAAATCATTTGGTGTTCATTTGAATGTCACATATATTTTCTTAAATGTTTCATTATAATTTAACAATATTTAATAGGCACTAAAAACAGTTACCTATGTACTCGCCTTACTTCCTTTAGCATGCTGTGCTTGTCTTTGAATTTAAATGGTGAGTGCTATTGTCTCAGGACTTTATGGGGTGGGTGATGGTAGAGGAGTTTTCTTAAAGATACCTAAGTAAATCAAAATAATAATAATAATAATAAAAACCTTCCAAGATTATTTCTGTTTTCCACCTACATTTAAGAAGCTTAGTTTGATACTTATAGAAAAATATTTTTGAGAGACTTAAAAAAGAAACTGAGTAAAATAATTGTCTCCAGGGCAAATATTTTCTAGGGTAGATGGGGCATTAAGCCACTGTAAATACTTGTTAGTTCGTTTACCAGATTGATAAGCAAGGAGAAAAGTCCTCAAATAATAGGTAAGTAATAGTTGAGATGTTAGAGCAAATATGTGGAGCAGCAAAATGTGGATGGCTTGAACTGTTCTCCAGGATAAGAGGGTCAGCATGTTTTGGCAGTGCACCTTACTTCAGGGCCCTAGGTTGCCAAAAAATCAGGTAAAATGTGTTAAAAGTTAAAGGTTGTAATTTGACTTCATCAAGTTATTTCACTTCTTTGGGTCCAAAATTTGAAAAATCACTTTTCAACTTTAAAAAAAGGAGCTTGGTCAAAACTAAGCATAGTCTCTTTAATTCAAATACATGAAATGAAGGGATTTTGAAGAGGAGCTAAAAGGAACTAAAAAATGGTTTGATAATTTGACCAAATTCCTAGTTTAGCGATAGGTCAGATGCCATGTCTGACTCAAGCAGGAGCAGAATTTTGTGCTTGGCTCCTTGAAGTTCATGGTAAATGTGGTATGGCCTCATCAATGATTACGTAATCCCCCCTTTTTATTATTGAATCAGAATTATAATTGTTTTCACTGTCACTAGCTAATATATGGTGAACAAAATAAAGATTTTGCTTATGATGTTTTGATTTATGTCCAGTTACATATCAGATTACAGTATGTAGTCCATTCTATTGTACATAAGTGTTTAAGAACTGTGCATGTGAAAAGAATCAGGGAGCTGATGGTGTTTATAGAGATGAAAGTGACAATGGTGGTGGTACCAACTTTTCATAGATGTAGCTGTGAAATTCTGAGATAAAATTGTGCCAACATATGAAAAAAAGAAAATACTACATTTTGGTAAAGAAATGAAAAACAAACAAACGAACACTCCCACTGTTACTACAGTTTTACAATGACTTCAGAGAGCAATTATGCAATGTGGTGGAAAAGGCTAACAATCTTATAATCTATATCCAAAAATAAATATTCTATGTATTAGACTTTCACATATGAACAAGAAGGCATGTGCCAGACCAATAGTGCTCACTGTTTCATTATTTATAGTAATAAAATTATTAACAACCTAGCATTCATCACAGGAACATGGAAGAGTACATTGTGGTATATTGGTAAACGGAATACTACTGTAGGGGAGGAAACATTTTCCTGACTTTCTTAGGGTTCCTGGCTGGGTCTGAAAATTAAACTGACAAAAAGAGTAACAGGAGAAAAGTATGTATGTTTATTTAATATAGGTTTTAAGTTACACAGAAGCCTTACAAGGAAACAGAGCCTAGTTAAACCTAAGTGTTTTTATTCTAGGCTTGATGAAAAGTGGATAATTGTAGAGAAATGTGGAGGTCCAAAGAATATGAGATAGGTGTAGTTAAACTGGAGGAAAAGTAGCAAAGCCTGCTTATTTGGATTCAACTGGTATCCCCACATCTTTGGAGACAAAGATGCTCCTTTACTGTGGGTATAGGGAGGACACCTCTTACATGAGGGTTTTATGACCTGCTTTGGGAGAGAAGTGGAGGTGGAGATCAGAGTGACCTTCCTGCTCTGCTGTTTTCTCAAATTCCTTAAACTTATATTATTTAGTGTGCCAAGGTGCCATATCTTGGGGTAGTGTGTCCTGAGTTCCAATACCATGTACTAGTTGGAATGAATTTGAGTTAGCTCTACCAACATAAATGAAATACTGAGTAAAATCAAGGCACCAATATTACATGTAGTATAATCCTATTTAAATAAAGGGAATAAAAACCAAAACACTATGGATACACAATTATGCAATGAAAATATAGAACACATAATATATATGTATATATATATATATATGTATATACAGACACATACACACATATATCTATCTAAATAAATGAACTTTTAAAAAATTAAAATATTTAAAAAAGCATTTGATTTTAAAATTTGCAGAGGACTTTACCTCACTTGAAACTTCCAACTTTGAGAAGCAGATAGCTTTAATTATTTTCATTATTTATTTTAAAAACCATGTGTCACCTATGATGATGAAAATAATTTGAAATCCAAAGTTGTAAAATACTGTTTGTTACTCCACAGATTTCAATAGTTTTAAATGGTCTGAAAAAAATTTTCATAATTATATATATATATAAAATAAATATAATATTATATATATATATGTTACATATAGGAATGGTTATAATTTTAACACATAAGGGACCAATACGTATAGATTTAGCACAGTCTCTGACTCCCTCCCTCTACAGTCACAGGTGAGGATCTGGTAGACCTTTGGCTATTAAAAAAAAAAAAAAAAAGCTTTTATTTTATGTACACTGAATTTCCAAAAGTGATGACTTCAGAGGAAGAAGAAAAACTAATCCAGGAGAAGTCTAGAAAGGGGACCTTGAGTGTATCTTTAAATTTTTTTAATGTTTATTTATTTTTCAGAGAGAGAGAGACAGAGCAGTGGGGGAGAGGCAGAGAGAGGGAGAGACACAGAATCTGAAGCAGGCTCCAGGCTCTGAGCTGTCAGCACAGAGCCCTACGAAGGGCTTGAACTCATGAACTGTGAGAGCATGTCCTGAGCCAAAGTCAGACACTCAACCAACTGGGCCTCCCAGGTGCTTCTTGACTGTATCCTTAATGTTTAATTTCTTTAAAAAATCAAAAATAGTTATTTCCTAAACTAACATAATGAAACTTGCTATTCATTATAACACTTCTCACCCGAAGGTCTGAAATATTTCACAATTAAATGTAAAACTACAACAACCACAAAACATCCAGTCCTTATAAGGAAGATATAGGGCTAGGGAAAGTGAGAAATTCATGTTACCACAGAGTTCAGTTCACAAACATGTACTGTGGGCTAGATGGGCTGACTGGAAACTGGGCCTTTCAATTGTGAGTGTGGTACACGATTCACAGCAGCACCCTCTTAATTGCTTCCTGCACTCCATTTGGAATCCAAATTATCAAAGCACTCTTGACCCGGAATGGTAAGATTAAACAAGAAATGGTAGCCTAATTTTACTTGTTGAAGTTTTAAACTGACTGTCCCTGAATAGTAAGAATTCAACCACTCTGCCTAAGGTGGTTAGAAATAGAATTTTAAGTAAAAAGCTGGTGTTTTCTGCATTTTGGAGCAGAGGGAGTTGCTTAACATAGGAAAAATCCTTCAATATTGCATTTTTGCTCTTTTCCCTGCAGTAAGATGGACAGAACTAGTAATTCTCAAATGCCTTTAAAGCTGCTAAGACTATTGGAGATTCAGAAGAGATTTAAGATCTCTGATTAAATTTTAGATTATGGACTGCAGCTGACAAACATGAAAATTATTTTTTAAAGGAGACCATTTTGGCAAAATCCCCAGGGGTAACTATTTCTTTAGGGATTCAAAACAATCTTAGGATTCTGAACTGAATTCTAAACTGAAATGGCAAAACAGTCTTCCAAGTTCTCAATCTGATATTCTATTGATCATTCTACACAATGACTGTATCAAAGGGCCTTTTGGAAATTTTGGCTTCCTGCTTGGACTTCCAAATATATGCAAGAAACAGTCGTTGATAAGCAGCTTTGCTTTCACTTTTTTTTCTAAGTTTATTTATTTTATTGAGAGAAAGAGAGAGAGAGAGAGAGAGAGAGAGAGAGAGAGACAGGCATGCCTGAGAGCAAGGGAGGGGTAGAGAGATAAGGAGAATGAGAGAATCCCAAGCAAACTCAGCACTGTCAGTGTGGAGCCCAGTGCAGGTTCAACATCATGAACCATGAGATCATGACTTGAACCAAAATCAAGAGATGGACACTCAACCAGGTAAGCCACCCAGGCTTCCCTTTATTTTCACTTCTGAACAGCTTCTAAGGAAGAGTACCTGTGGGTTAGGTAGGCTATTTTAAACACCAGAGTGATTGGCAGTTAGTGTTAGCATAGGCAGACCTCAATAAAAATGTGTGCACTCTTCTTGCTGTGTGTTTTATCTGACTATGATCTCCCATGCACACAGCCTCATTTGCCCCCTCACCATCCATAGTCAATACCCACAGATGTCTATCTACTTCTCACATCTCTCCTCTGAGGGGGCCAAGGATTTATCCAACTGCTTACCTAACTTCTCATCTTGGATACTCCAAGGGAATATCAAACTCACTTGTTCATAACATGGTCTTCCACTCCAAATGAAAGATTTATTTAGTACACACAATTTTACTGAATAGTAGCCTAGCTGGTCTGCAACTCAAGTCAGATACATAGGTATCACAGACAAGCTTCTCCAAATCCCGTTGATTTAACAAACCTCCTAAATAGTACATGCATAAATCCTTTCTATATGCAAATCCCAGCGGCTCTCTTGACCACATAGTCTGTGCAAATCAACTGTTCTCTGTCTCCACCACCCCACCCTAGTCCAGGGTGCTTACATCTCTCTCAAGCGGGCAACTTTGTTACCACTAAATAGTATGCTGTTATCCACATTTGATTCACTTCTATCTGCAGCATTCAATTTGTTCCAGTGACCTGTAGGATTACTTGATCAAAATATATCTTTCTCCAGAAGGTTAACTGTAGAGTCAAGAAACTTGCTTGTTTTTCTCAGGTTTGTATTCCTAGCACTCTGCAATTGTATTACATTGTCATCCTGCCTTTGTGCCCTAAATTGTGGAAAACAATTTCACATGTGTGCTTATGAATTTTTTTTCAGCATCAGCAGTGTCTTTGGTATAACCTCATATCTCTCATAGCTCAGTATTTTAAGTTTAATGGTACTTATCAAGACAAAAACATTTTGCTTTGTGTGTGTGTGTTTTTAAATCATTCCCCCCCCTTAAAGTTGTAAGTACCAACCTTTTCCCCAGTCTTTAAAGAGATATTGCCAAAGTAGTAAGTAGACTGACTTGATTTTGATTACCTTCACTTGCTTCTCCTATTTTATACTAAATGAGCAGCAGATAACATGAAAGGTTACAAGTCAGTTTTAGAGAGGGAGAATATACACACTGAATATTTCCTGCGTGCTAAGTCTTACACATATTATCTTCCATTTCATTTGAGTAGCCCCTGGGTTGTTGAATATGATTTTTCTTTAAATTTTTTTAATGTTTATTTTTGAGAGAGACAGAGACAGAATGCGAGTGGGTTAGGGGCAGGGAGAGAGGGAGACACAGAATCCGAAGCAGGCTCCTGGCTCCAAGCTGTCAGCGCAGAGCCCGACACGGGGCTTGAACCCACGAGCCGTGAGATCTTGACCTGAGCCGAAGTTGGATGCTCAAGTGACTGAGCCACCCAGGCGCCCCGTTGAATATGATCTTTAATCACCTCTACTTTATAGATGAGGAAATTCATGATGTTTTATTAGGGATTCATCTTTTTCTAAATATCTCAGCAGATAAAAGTTTGAGCCACCATTCCAGTTGAAGACTCTGGTTCAAAAATCCCTGTTCTAATCTTTATAGACTATGTTCTCTCAAGTCAGGGTTGGCCCAGATTAACTCTTTACCAGGATTATTCAGTGAAAGAATTATAAATGGAATGAGGGTGATTTCAGGAGGAACTTTCCTCTAACATCCTATTATATAGTTAGGTAGGTTTGGAGAAGAAATTTTTCTTTTTCATGTATAGGCAGACCCTAATATAGTGATTCTTTACCAGGGCAATTCATGAGATAAACCAGGGAGAATTAATTTTTTTTAACATTTATTTATTTTTGAGAGACAGAGACAGAGCATGAGTGGGGGACGGGCAGAGAGAAAGAAGGAGACACAGAATTCAAAGCAGTCTGCAGGCTCTGAGCAAGCTGTCAGCACAGAGCCTGATGCGGGGTTCTAACCCACAAACCGTGAGATCATGACCTGAGCCGAAGCAGGATGCTCAACTGACTTAGCCACCCAGGAACCTAGGTCAGGGAGAATTTTAAAAACCTGAATTTCTGAGGGTGAAATTCAGGTTTCGGTATTTTTAAAGCTTTCCAGAAGATCCCAATATGCAGATAATGTTGGAAAGTACAGTTCAAATTCTTTTTGGGAATGTATCATTACATCTTTAAATTTAGTATACAAATGAACACTAAATTGTAGACAGGCAAATTATCCTTTAATATGGGAGGCAGATTCAGGAACATTATACTTACTATTTCTAAATGAAAGGAAAGATATACTTTCTGTTTAATATGTATCGTTTCCACTCATTATTAATAAATCCTTGCATCTCCCCAACAACTAGGGGAGAAAGAGTATTTTAGACACTTCAAATGCTCTTCGTGGAGAAGATGCCTTTTTGCTGTTCTTGGGTTTTACACATTCGGTCCCAAATGTACGTGTGCGTGTCCGTCTGTATGTATATATTTAAGCAAAGTGTTAATTCGGTAATAGCACCAGAACACAATTTTCTGAAAAAAGGAGAGAGGCTCACAGAGAAGGCAGAATAGCAGTAGGGTAACAATGTTGAATGTACCAGAGGCTGCTGTTTCAAGGGCACAGGTGAATTTAAAACTACTATACTCACATCTCCACACAGCCAAAATCACTCAAGGCAATAGAGTAAAGAATGGCTTCTATGAATAAAATATAAGCCAAGATTGTTTCTTTTAAGAAAAAAGACATATCTATGCTAAATCGTAAAACCTGTTTCTAGGACTGTTCCCTCTAGCGATGTTACTTGTCTGCTTGGCTTAGTCTGACTGTCATCTTCTTCAGCAGGGCTCTCGTTCAGATAACCATCAGGTGATATATGTGCTTTTTAAAAAAACAGATGGGAAAGAATGCATAAATGTGCATTTATTCCATTTCCAATCTGTGACTCATTTCTGTCCTTTCGAAACCTATTGTTGAGTTCTACAGTCTCTTTTTCTTATTCTCAGTATCTTCCTGGTCTTTTCCAGATGCACAGCCATTATCTCAACTTTGGGTTAAGCTCTCACGTGTACAACTGGACAGTCTCTCCTTGCCATCCTTACGATGCCTAGCTCTTCACTGCCTGGCCCTGCCTCAGGGGCACTGCCAATGACTGAGCACTTTGAACACTGCTGAACATTGAAATCTTCTGCTCATTGCAGAAAAAAAAAAAAGAAAGAATAAAAGAATAAATGAAAGCAAGCAAGCAAGCAAGCAAGAAAGAGAAAACCCAATGGAAAAAAAAAATTGAGTCTCTAGATTATGGGCCAGGGAATGCCCTCCCTCGTGGCTTCAAAATGTTTTAAACTAAGGTGATCAGCACTTCTGAACACATTGCGTCTCTCCCGTGCCTCAGTCAGGCCCTCAGCTGCTGCTTCCCACCTTGCTGGACTGTGGTCCATCGCTAGCCTCTCCCTGTGCAGGGAGGCTCAGGGGAAAGAAGAAAAGGAAAGGGCAAGGAGTAAAAAACAAAGAGGATGAGAAAAAAAAATAGTTAAGCATGAAGGATAAGGGAAAAGTATACAAAAGAAAGTTTATAAACAAAGAAAAAAGAAAGAATGCTCTGTTGCTGACTCCTTGAAGAGCAAGGACATTTATGAATTCTAAGATAAGTGTTTAATTGGCAAGCAGACAATTGCATAAACATTGATTCATTAATTTCTATTTAGGAAGAGAAAATAGTCATTTAATTGCAAAGTTAGGCAAGTAACCTTTTGTCCTTTATAAATATTAATTTTCAAAATACTTAGAAAATTATTGGCATTGATTGGGCAGATTTGTTTTTGACTATCTGGGAAATTTCATGCCTGGAGCCAATACACATTTTTATGAGGTGAAGGCTAAATGCACTGAAAATGAATGTGAGAAAATTTCAAGTTATTTAATGTACTTCTTATTTACAACCCAGGGAGGCAAAAAGAAGCAGCCAGTAAGTGTCAATATTTGTGAATTTAACTGCATTTTCAACAAATTAGTATTGTTACACTTACCTTTATACTTATTATTCCTAAAGTAAAAGAGCCCATATACTGTAAGTAATGTCTTTATCTTTTTTATTATCGTATCCTGTTACCTGTTTCATAGCCAATACATAGTAATCGGTGGGTTATCATGCTAATAAATGTGTCTGATTGATTATAGTTAACATTGCTTTATACTCATTATTAGAATACAGGAATAAAAACATCAGTGTGCTTTTTATTGCAATTTATCATATCTGAATTAGCTTATGTGATTTGACATGGTGCTAAATAATCTATTGCCCTCTGGACAGAGTATGCTTGAGGTACTGTTTAATAATTCTCTGCCATATATTTGTTCTGAACATTGATCAAAGAAGATAGTGTGATCTAGTTCTTTTTAGTTTTATCGAAAAAATTACAATTCTGTAATGTACTAAATGAGTGAAATATAGCACCTGCTTCTGTGTGCTACTTAAGGATCAGAGGATGTTAAGAAATAATGACTAGCGTTTGCATAGCTGACAAGCTAATTCCTAAACACAAAGAGATATGTAATGCCACATTTGCATGAAGTATTATCTCTTATCAGCACATAATGTATTTCTCATTATATTTTTATGAGCCCATGGGGTTTCATTGTGTTTGTTTGTTTTAGAGCATCCACATTTTAACCTAATAGATTATGATGATATAAATCTACCTACCGGGGTATTAAGCTCAAATCAATTGTATTTAAATTTTTACACTATGTAAACATACATACTACATTTGTTAACAAACACCACATTGAACGCCTACAGGTAGGTGGTTATATTATGCTGAATCTTCTATTATATGTGTATATAATGTAACCTATGAGACCAGAATTCAAGTTTGCATCAATGTCAAAGCTTACACATTTACCGCTGCTAAACTGAATAAAGACTGAGTTAATGCATTTCCAACAAAAGAAAAGAAATATTAATCTTTTAGTGAGTCTTTGCAACATTACTGAGGACACCGAGACTAAAACTGTAATTTCTGTAAGAAAATGCTGAATAGTTTGAAGAATACGCATTATGACCTTCACAAATCCCTAAATTTCCCAAACTTGGTGGGGAACCTAGTTTTAGACATCTATTAATTCCTAAAATAGTTCCTCTAAAATCAAAATAATTGACATACAATAGTATATTAGTTTCAGGTGTAAAACATAGTGATTCAACATTTATATATGTTAGGAAGTGATCATCACTGTAAATACAGCCACCATCTGCCACTATACAAATTTATTACAATATTATTGAATATATTCCCTGTGCTATACATTGTATCTTGTGTCTTATTTTACAACTGGAAGTTTGTAACTTTTAATCCTCTTTCCCTATATTGCCCATCCCACCCTCCCTTCTCTCTTCTGGTAATCATCAGTTTGTTTTCTCTGAGTCTATGTCTGTTCTGAGTCTGTCTTTCTGAGTCTATGTCTGTTCTGTTTTGTTTGTTCCATTGTTTTGTTTTTTTTAGATTCACATATAAGTGAAATCATATGGTATTTGTCTTTCTCTGTCTGACTAATCTCACTTAACATAATACCCCCTAAGTCCATCCATGTTGCCACAAATGGCAAGATTTCATTCTTTTTTATGGCTGAGTAACATTCCATTGTGTATGTATATTGTGTCTTCGTTATTCATTCATCTATCAATGGACACTTAGGTTGTTGCTTCCATGTCTTGGTTTTTGCAAAAAAAAAAAAATGCTGTCTCAAACAACATGGAGTGCATATATTTTTTTGAATTAGTGTTTTCATTTTCTTCAGGTAATACCCAGAAGTGAAATTGCTGGCTCATATGATGGCTGTATTTTTAATTTATCAAGGAAACTTTATTCTGTTTTTCATGGTGGCTGGCCCATTTTGCAGTCCTACCAACAGTGCACAAGGGTTCCTTTTACTTGACATCCTCACCAATATTTGTGATTTCTTGTCTGTTTGCCATTCTGACCGCTGTGAGGTAATATCTTATTGTGGTTTTGATTTGCATTTCCCAGATAATGAGTGATGGTGAGCATCTTTTCTTGTGTCTGTTGGCCATCTATATGTCTTTGGAGAAACGTCTACTCAGGTCCTTTGCCCATTTTCAAGTTGGATTGTTCGTTTTTTTGATAATGAGTTGTATAAGTTCTTTATATATTTTGGATGTTAACCCCTTATCAGTTATATTGTTTGCAAAATCTTCCCTGATTTAGTAGGCTGCCTTTTCATTTTGTTGATGGATTCCTTTGCTGTGTAAATGCTTTTTAGTTTGATGTAGTCCCATTTATTTCTGTTTTTGTTGCTCTTATCTGAGGAGACAGATCTAAAAAGATATTGCTTACACCAATGTCCAAAAGCTTACTGCCCATGTTTTCTTCTAGTTTTATGGTTTCTGGTTTTACATTTAAGTCTTTGATCAGTTTTGAGTTTATTTTTGCATATGGTGTTATACAAGTGGTCCAGTTTCCTCAACCATTTACTGGAGAGACTATCTTTTCCCTATTTTATGTTTTTGCCTTTTGTTGAAGATTAATTGACCATGTAAGTATGTATATATTTCCGGATTCTCTATTTTTTTCCTTTGATCTATGTGTCTCTTTTTGTGTCAGTTTCATGATGTTTTGATTATTACAGATTTGTAATATGGCTTGAAGTCAGGGAGTGTGATACCTCCAGCTTTGTTTTTTCCTCAAGATTTCTTTGGCTATTCAGAGTTTCTTATGGTTGCATGCAAATTTTAGGATTATTTGCTCTAGTTCTGTGAAAAATCCCACTTGCGTTTTCGTAGAGACAGCATCCAATGTGCAGATTGACTTGGGTAGTATGGACATTTTACAATATTAATTCTTTAAATTTATGGTCATGGCATATCTTTAATAACTTCTTGTTTTGACTGTAAAGCACAATATTTAACAAAAAATACTGTTACTATTGTTTCTTATCTTACTAGATATTTTTAGAAATGCAACAGTAAGAATCATTCTAGATTGGGAATTTGTTTCTGTGTTCATCTTCATATTTTTAATACCTAAAATAGTACTGAGAAGCAGGTACCCAATAATTATCTGTTGGGGAAATTACAGGTATAAGGACAGGTGGCCATTTAGAATCAATTTGGTTAGTGCCATATGTTGTTCTAACATTTTGTTATTGTCATTTGCTTTAAGTTGAAGGTAACTTTTAATCTTCAAAATTTGAGAGACTTTATAATTTTAAACCAATTGTGCCATGTAATGGACCCCAAGATCCCATTAGATCCCTGAAGCATGCAAGATTAGTTCTGTATTTAGGTTGTGTAGATAACTACACTAGCTTTTTTCATATTTATATTTGTATTTCCTTGGAATGCTAAATATCCTTGAATGAAGCTCCTATTAATGAGATAATCTATAAATATAGAGATTTCAATGTGTACACATGCAGCCACATGCGTGACAAAAATTGCAACTGGAATTAAATTCTAAGACCGTATAATCTGTAACAACCAACGCAGACTGCGATTTATATATAGAAATTAATAAATACTTATGATTTATTTACTAGATTAAACTATTGTAAACAGTTTATATCTTTTAAAGTTTACATATTTAATATTTATCTCAGGTGATAATATGCAGTTTTTCAAGTTACATCATTTAGAAACATGGTAGATCTCAAGACTTGGTGGTTTCTTAATGTATCACTTTAAGTTTTATTCTGGTGCAGAAACTGAGTCCACCGCGGGATGGCAGACAATATGCTAAAGTTAACAAAAATTTAAGATAAGAAATATTATCCACTGTATAAACTCAGATACATGAATTCATTTTTCTTTCCTTTTGGTAAGTATGTTTTATTGAAAACTAAGTGTCGTAAATGTGTATACTTAATTAGAAAGTGTACTGCAGATTGTATTAAAGGGATAGGATGAGTACACAACGCTATTATGCTGTTTTTCAAAATCCCATAAAATGAGAAAAAGCCAGGTAACAAAGTAGGACAGAAGAGAGCAAGAGGGAGAAGGTAGGGGGTGTACCACTGGAAAAGGTGGCTGCACTCACACACCTGCACGCACACACATGCACACACATGTGCACACATGCACAGGCACACACGCACGCCCACACACACAGACACACATGCACGCACGTGTGCACACACACGTGCATCTTCAAAATGAGCACCAGGGGCTCCTGGGACCTTAGTGGGTTAGGAGAGGGACTTCAGCTCTTGTCATGATCTCAGGGTTAGTGAGTTTGAGTTCTGCATCTGGCTCTCTACTGTCAGCACAGAGACGGCTTTGGGTCCTCCGTTTCCCTATCTCTGTCCCTCCCCTGCTCTCTCTCCCTGTACCTCTCTTTCTCAAAAACAAATAAGCATTCAAAATGAGCACCAAAAAACCTGAAGAGCACCATCAGAGAACCTGAATATTGAGGAATCCCTGGAACTTAGAATGGAGATTAAAAAGCACTATGAAGACAATAAAATAAGCATAAGAAACCAGAGCCCCCCAATTTTGTATTGAATGATCATCTGCCAAGGTTTTAATAGGCCAGAGGACCCTTATGATCCAAGTGAATGGATGGCTACCTGGTCATTCACTATGGTGATTCCTGGAACAGATAGGTAACTCCTCCCTTACCCTTCCCAAGCAGAGAAACAGCTGCGATTAGAAAGAGTTTGCTTTAAACTTTTAGTTTCAAATTGAAATAAAACAATTAGAAAACTCACGTGATGGGTTGAATTGAGAAATAGATAGAGCTATAAAGGAAACTAGTGAGCTCAAAAACAGATTTTTTTTCTAAAAATTCAGAAAATAGGGGTACCTGGGTGGCTCAGTTGGTTAAGCGTCTGACTTCGGCTCAGGTCATGATCTCACAGTTCATGAGTTTGAGCCCCACATCGGGCTCTGTGCTGACACCTCAGAGCCTGGAGTCTGCTTTGGATTCTGTGTCTCCCTCTCTCTCTGCTCCTACCCCGCTCATGCTCAGTCTCTATGTCTCTCAAAAATAAGCAAACATTAAAAAAAATTAAAAAGAAAAGAAACACGTGACACAGTTGTGTGTAACAACCTAGGGATATTGCAAAATTTTTGTCGATACTAAACCCTGAGAATGTGAACATAGGGAGTGGCTGACAGAGGTGGAGCATGTAGGGTACAAGGATGGTGAATGTATGTGATGTCCATTTTCTAAAGAGATACTAATTTAGGGGCACCTGGGTGGCTCAATCGGTTGAGTGTCCAACTCTTGGTTTTGGCTCAGGTCATGATCTCACAGTTCCTGCATTCAAGCCCCACGTTGGGCTCTGTGCTGACAGTGCGAAGCCTGCTTCGGATTCTCTCTCTCCCACTCTCTCTGCCCCTCCATGGTTTGCTGTCTCTCTCTGTCTCAGAATAAAAAAAAAATAATAAAACTTAAAAAAAATAGATACTAATTTAAATTATTCTTCAAAATTTAACATAAACATGTATATTAAACATTTATCAGTAACAGGTATATGATGCATTATGCCTTAAACTAGAAAGAATATGGGAAGAAACAATTCAGTATAAGAAAATAAAATAATAAAATAAATTAAATTAAATAAAATAGAAACGCAATTAAATGTCAAGAAGAAAACTGTTTTAAAAGCCTCTAATGCACCATTTGTTTATACTTTCTCAGACCCACCGCACTTCTCTAGGCCACCTCTGTGATGATCAGCTCTGAGAATATTATGACCAACTTCTACAGGTGCAACCTCATGGCTTGTCACTTCAGTGTCGTTGCCTTGTGCCCCATTCATGCCTCCTCTTCCCACCCTTTGTCTCTCACATATAAGTGTAGAAAGCTAAGGATCCTCACCTAATGCTCATCTACATCCAACCAGCATATGGGGCGGTGAGGAAGAGGGTCGTGGGGAAGTAATGGTCCATCATCTAAAATTCTGAGCAGTATGTCAGCAAGAGTGAGTGGACAAATTTTCACCTCTGTCTCCCTAGCTCATACTATGCCAAGTAGTATGGTTTCTGGGCGAGGGATTCTGAAGGTCAAGCATCAGTTTTATTTTGTGGCAGCCAGCTCAATAACACATTCTCTACTGGCTCCCCCTTCTTGCCTCCTCTTGACCTCACTGCTTTTCCCTGGGATCACACTCTCTAATGTAGCAGAAGCACATAAACCTTTCCTTCTCACTCTCCTCTCTGAGGACCCCAACCTAAGAAATGCTAAGTAAGTTAGTAGGAACCATAAACACAAATTACTTACATTTTCTTATTATAAAACAATGGCCCTAACACCAGGCAAAAAATGAAATAAAATAAAATAAAATAAAATAAAATAAAATCATGAAAGACATCAAATTTACAACAATCTCAAACCTACCTATATGTTACAGAGAGTGAGAGAATTAAAAAT
Source organism: Lynx rufus (assembly GCF_022079265.1). NCBI lineage: Eukaryota > Metazoa > Chordata > Mammalia > Carnivora > Felidae > Lynx > Lynx rufus. Next base: position 99,464,210 of record NW_025814834.1, on the reverse strand, counting down.
ATGATAATAAAATAATAGGGAAAGTACATGCGGCAAATTTTAACAACCACCACCCCAACAAAAACAAGCAAGCATTGAACTAGCATTGTAAAGTCAATTATAATACCAGAAAACAAACTGATGAATGAGACAGGCTAAAAATATTTCATATTGGTAACAGTAAAATTATAATACCTTATACACCTAAAATATGGTATTAAACTATACACAACAAAACAGATATGAACGTCTGGGTGGCTTGGTCAGTTAAGCATCCGACCTCGGCTCAGGTCATGATCTCATGGTTTGTGAGTTCAAGCCATGTATCAGCCTCTGTGCTGACAGCTCAGAACCTGGAGCCTTCTTTGGATTCTTTGTCTCCCTCTCTCTCTGTCCCTCCCCCGCTCACTCTCTATCTCTCTCAAAAATAAATATTAAAAAAAAAACTAAGCTGATAAAAATATAAGGAAAAATTTACTAATCCTTAAATGTGGGAACCTTAGGATACTTCATTGTAAATGTCTTTTATGAGAATATTAAAATCAAAATAAAGAGAAATAGTAAAATTCAAGCAACAATTTGATTTAATAGCTATACATAGATAGTATATATATTCTATATTCTATATATACATGTACAGGGAAAGAGAGAGAGAGGTCTACCCTTAAGACAATAATACAATTTTTTCAAACACTCATAAAAGAGTATTTAAAATTGTCATGTAGGGGCGCCTGGGTGGCGCAGTTGGTTAAGCGTCCGACTTCAGCCAGGTCACGATCTCGCGGTCCGTGAGTTCGAGCCCCTCGTCGGGCTCTGGGCTGATAGCTCAGAGCCTGGAGTCTGTTTCCGATTCTGTGTCTCCCTCTCTCTCTGCCCCTCCCCCGTTCATGCTCTGTCTCTCTCTGTCCCAAAAATAAATAAACATTGAAAAAAAAATTAAAAAAATAAATAAATAAAATTGTCATGTAATAGATCACAGCTAAAAGCAGAACAAATTATGTAACAGAAGGCTGCATTCTTTGAACAAAATAATTAAAAGGTAAAATTAAAAAGAAACAGCCAGAAATAGCCAACAAGAGTAACAAATACCTCTTTCCTTAAAATTTTTAATATATTTAAAAATAACCCATGTACTAGAAAGAAAATGAAAATTGAAATTATAAGATATTATCACACGAAAGCATCTGACCCTCTGTGGTTCATTAAACATGCTGTGCTCAGTGTCACCTCCGGTGCTCAGCACTGGCTGTTTACCGCCTAATCTGTGTAATATTTGTCCCCATTCTCAAGTAGGATAATCATACTACCTGCCTCAAATGGTATTTGGGAGGATTTAATTAAATTAATTTGTATAAAGCACTTAAAAGCTATGCTCGGCACACTTGTAACACCCCCCCAATAAACAAACAAACAAACAAACAAACCAAAACAATTTTATAAGTGCTATCTAGCTACCACTATCATCATCATCCTTACAATTACTATTTTTCCTAATAATAGATACTATGCATTTCACTTAATTAGCATGTATTTTTAAATCTCTTGAGAACAAACTCAGTGTAAGTTCATACTGACAGATGCAAATGCCTTAGCTTTTGCACAGAGGGTAACAAATTTGCTATTTGTGTGTGAATTATTGCTCAAATTGCATTATTGGATACCACTATAATGCCCCCCCCCCCGCCTCCGTAAATTGGTAGCACTTTTCCATTGTAAAGAGCAATGGAAATTACCAGCTTCAAAAGCCATTTGGCTAATTTTGGCATGACTGAATAGAAGTAAATGAGTCATTTTCATCTGCATTTACCTATCAATTTTTAATAACAAATAGACAAAATGTAAGTTTTCCCAGAAGCTTCTTCAGAGGTCAGATGTTTCTTAAACAAGTTCCTGAATAGGAGGGAAATCTCTATGTCTGCTCTTGTATTGTTTTTAATCAGGATGAATAATGACTCTGGCATTTAACGATATTGTTAATTGTGATAATTCATAGCCTTGTTAAGTGTAATGGCTAGGGAGAAGACAAATAAAATGTTAAGAGTCTTAAAAGAGTCTCCAAAGTAACCAAAAAGATCCTGGATAATTGTTTAAAGGGGAGTAAGTCATCAGAGGGAATTTTAATTCATCTTGAGATGCAACAAAAAGCATAAAAGCATAAACCTTCAAGGAGACTGAAATGTATGAGTGTGGAGATACAATATCTGTTCTCCCAGATGGGATGAGCACCCTCACCACACATTACCAGGGACATTTTCTAAGGTTAAAGAGTTTGAGAAGCATCTCTCTGAGCTCACATTATTTGCATAAAATGAACATTCCTTAGACAGGAAAATTCATAATCGAGGATGCAATCAGAAGGGAGAAGATTTCAGGAGAGTATGTGATCAAAAGATGAAACCTGTTAGAATAATACAAGATGTTGTGAATGAGTTCCCAAAGCATATGCTACTAAATTCTGAAGAATGGTAGAGAATGGGAGAGTTGATAGAAAGTTCATTTAATTATTTCTATGTGCGTATGTGTGTATGTATGCATCTATCTATATCTATCTATCATCTATCTATCAATCATGTTAACATGTATGCTGTGTTAACTGAGTGCCTGACACTGTGCTAGACATATAAAGGTCAACAGAACTAATAAACACTTCCTGTTTTCATGTAACTTACAATAGCCTGGGAGAGAGTTGTTTAAATAATTAGACAATTAATAAGGTACATTAAGGGTAAGGATTAGAAAAAGGAATAATGCTAAAGATGTACAAAAATATCCTCATGTTTTAAATTGGGACTAATTGATTTTGGAAACTCTAGTGCAATTTGATATTTGCTTTGGGAAAGTAGATATTACTAGTCATGACTCTTTTTGTATTGCAAATAAAGAAACCCAGATGAAAGGGGCTTAAACAAAAAGTGTCAGTAACTGGAAAGTTCATTGGTAGAAATGACTTTCTGGTGTGGTATGCTCTCTGTACTTCCAGGTTATCAAGAAGCTGTTTCCATCTCCTGGCTCCTTTTTTTTTTCTTTTTTTTTTCTTTGCGTTGGCTTTTTTACCCCCCACATCTGCTTTTTCCTCTTGGAGCCACTAGCAGTCTCAAGCTTTCTTCCAAATCTTGATGATATACAGTTTACTGTGATCTTTTCAGTCAAAATTCTGGGGTTAGCTCTGGCTCCACATGGGTCAGATGTCTATCTCTGAACTAGTCATCATGGATGAAGGAATAAAGTGTTTTGACTGGGCAGACCAGAATCTCATGGGCCCACTGAAGCTCACATTAGACACAGCTCTCCCAAAACGCTTGCCCTGGAAGTGACGGGGCCTGGATCCATTAGGAGATTTGGGCAATGTTAGAAAAATGGAGAATGGATATTACTTAGGCAAACAACAGAAACCTACTGTAATATTTATCAAACAGTTTGTGAGTAGTTAGAAGCCAAAGAAGGAAAACATTTAAAAACTTGCATGATTTATTAAGAACATATCATGCCAAAATAATTTTTCTTCCTTCCTTCCTTCCTTCCTTCCTTCCTTCCTTCCTTCCTTCCTTTTCTTTCTTCTTTCTTTCTTCTTTCTTTCTTTCTTTCTTTCTTTCTTTCTTTCTTTCTTTCTTCCTGTTTGGTCCTTTTTCTTTCCCTCCCTCAGACTCCCTCTTCTTTCCCTCTCCTCCCTCCCTTCCTCCTTACCTCCTTCCTTCTTTCCTTCCCTCTTTTCCTCTCTCCCCCTTTCTCTTTTACCTTCTAGTTCCTTCTTTCCTTTCCTCCCTCTGCCCCTCCCTCTTATTCTCTTCCCCTTTAATCTTCTTTCCTTCCTTCCTTCCTTCCTTCTGTCCTTCCATTTCTTCCTTCCTCCCCTTTTCCCTTCTTTCCTGAGATGGAACACATACAACTGTTAGTGGAAAGACTGCAATAAAGGATTTCCAATGTAGATAGGAATGAATCCTTGGTGGAGATGTGCATCCTGGGAGAATGTTGTGGCTCAGCAAGGGTCTGCTAAGAAATCTACACTTTCTGTTTTTTCTTTTATTCATGTTTATTTATATTAGAGAGAGAGACAGAGAGAGCACTCATGTGTATGAGTGGGGAAGGGGCAGAGAGACAGGGAGAGAAAGAATCCCAAGCAAGTTCCACACTGTCAGGGCAGAACCCCACATGGGCCCAATCCCACAAACCGTGAGATCATGACCTGAGTTGAAATCAAGATTTGGACGTTTGACCAACTAAGCCACCCAGGTGCCCCAGAAATCTACACTTTAAATTTGGAAATGACTCATTGGATAATGTTCTAGTGAGAGCATATAAAGGCAAGAGAATCTGTGTTATGGGAAGAGATGTATCAGGATTTGGGGACTAGAAAAGAAAATAAGATCAAGGCTAAACGTGATTGTAGAAAGGAGGTAATTCATTGAGATACTTGAAGGGTTGTTTTGCAGAAAAGGTTGTTAAGTTTTATGGTGCTGCTTCAGACTAGAACAAAAAGTTGGAAATTTAAGAGATGGATTTCATGTTTCCATGAGAGGAAGAAGGTGTTAACAGAGTACTAGAAACTGTGGCTTTTTAAGCAATATGTTTCTTGTCATTGTGACTTAAACTCAGCCTCGGTTTCAATACGACAGCTGTCGAGCAAAGGCTGACAATTATGTTTCCCAAACTGAAAGAGAAAACACTATGATGTTGTCAACCACCCATTATGGAAAATGTTCTCACAGTCTGAGCTATTTCTTGGGTTAGATCACGGACAACTCTGACCATGGAAGCAAACAAACAAAATAGTAAATCTCCTAGACCCTCCAGGGCAGGCACACAGGAGGGAAGCATGCCCCAGTGTGAACACTGCAAGAACTTGAAGACCCACAACATTGTTAGCTGCTGTGTAGTTTTTGGACTGCTTATTTGCTGCTTTGCAAAGAAGCCAAAGAGAAAGCAAGTGTGCACCACATCCAAGTGAAAATTCTCATCTAAATTCAGACCCACACCATCAGGAAGGTCTGGCCTAGCACATCTTTTCTCAGAGATGTTGGGAAAATATTGCCTCTTAGGAGGGGTTGCCCTAAATGACCACAAAAGCCCTGTCCATCTCCTAAGTTCTGTGACTCTTATTTATGCCCATGATCTATGATCTACGAGACTATCTATAAAGTAGAAGCTCTTTGAAGTCATGAAGTGAATAATTTACCATCCTTGCTGTTTTGTTCTTGGTAATAACATGTGCATTTACCAAAACAAAACAAAATAAAACAAATACCGACCCTATATCCCTTCTATTCTTCCAAAGAAAGATAACTTCACCCAGTAAAACTATGAGTCTACACCTTCTCAGCAAGTCACTGAGTCCTGGCTGCTTCATTTCATGGATGCATGTGGTATATTTACCTTCTTCTGTAGTTGAAATAATGAATGTGAAAAAGCAAGAAACTTCTAAATCCTTAAACTGTAAAGCTTTGTTTTCATGATCCCTCCATTCTACCAATCAGTTCTAAAATATTTTTTCTCATGTATAATAAATGCAAGGAGAAGGGAACATTTTGCAGTCAAAACTCTATTCCCATCTTAGGCACCAGAACAGGGAGATTGGCACATGGTGTGGGTAGTGGGGTAGTGGGGCTGAGATAAGCTGGTATCCTGGTATATTTTCTTATAGCTCCTTTCCAAGGAAGTCAAGAAAGAGATGAACAGGAAGTAGCAGCTTCAGTTGTGAAATTCTTTCCAGATATTAACTTCGGTAGAAACATCTAAAAGAGATACAGTTATGCTGTTATTATTATTATTATTAGTTGTTGTGTAGGGAGTGGCTCTCCTCTTTTCAACTTAAATTCAAGCTATGATTAAAATGATATCTATTATCAGTCTGCTCTCATTGGCTGTTAGACGCTGTAGTGGTAAGAAAATGAAAACCTATTTCCCATTCTTGTTTTAATGTGTTAAGCAATTTTGTTGCAGGAGAAAGAGACGGTGGCCACTTTAATGAGCAAGGTTGTAAAGGTAGACATGATGAATCGATGTCCCCATTTTGGCTACTTCTGTTTTTCCTCTTCTTCCCATTCACTCTTTTCTGACTCACTTTCCCACTCCCTGTCCTCCATTTTGGGCCATTTGGAGAGAGGGGATGTGCAGCATTGAACTTACACTGACATGGTTCATAGTTATCCGAGACATGATTATCATGTGTTCCTCAGTGACCCACGTTTTTCGAACTCTGGACCTAATAGTATTTCAGTGGCAACTTGGGTATATTCAGCTCATACAGTTTCCTTGACTCACACATCCTTTTTGCAAACGATAGCCTATATGCTTCACCTTACAACCCCAGGATGTTACTTATAGATCCATACATATGCAAGAAACAAATAGGGAGATTCAAGGTAGTCATATTTACAGAATCCTGTTTACTTCTGGGAGAGGTTTATCTCTGGGAGAGATGCTCAGGAAGCAAGAGACAAAGGATATTTGACTTGGGACAATATTTTACATATTAAGCTTGGCACTAGATATGGCTATTCATTGCATTCTTTATAAATTCTTTAAGTCTTAAATGCAGCATGATGGGTTAATTTTTTAAAGAGTGAATCTAATAAGACACATGTTTAGTCTTATATCAATAAAACCTTAAATTTTTATATGACAGGAAAGGCCAAACAATACCAAATGTTTGAGACTAAAAATTACAAAATAATAAATGAAATTATGAGCAAATTCTCTCTTACAGTAGCTTGGGTGCAATAAGATTCAGCCAGCCCTCCATTCCAGAAGCAGGTGGCAGACAAATTATGCTAGTTCTATCAGCAAATGCAGAGTCCCCTTCAAATCACTCTTGGACAACTGGTTGAACTATGCATTTTCAAATAGTTTGCTCATCAAATACTAATTTCATTTCTGAGGGTTAGTGTAAAAATTATGAACTTGAGAAAATAGAATTTCAAGTTTGAAAAGTTCCTTAAAATTACCTGTTCAAGTGGTTTTTAGCCTGCTGTTTATCTTCTACCAAACACTTTGTCAAAAAAAAGTGAGTTCTACCATCACTGAAAACGAAAGCTATTGTTTCCAAGAATGACATTGATGAGTTATTTGGAATTCTATTTATCACTTACAGAAAGCTTCAAAACAACAAAAAATTTCTGGTGGTAGTTCTGAAGTAACTTTTATTTGTGTTATTACTTCCTATGTTGTGTTCCACATCTCCACAATGTATGAAAAATAGATTAAAACCAGGACAGGCTGTGTGGAAATTCAAGAGAATGATGGAAAAAAAAAAACATTTTTCAGGGGACTGGAATAGTCAAGACATTAGTTGTTCATGCCATCCTTTTGCTTTACTAAAAGCTAGACTCAATGGGAAAAAAACCAAGTTGTATGAGAAATTGTAGATTAGACAGACCAATAGCACAGTTTTATCTCAAGCACGACAAAAATAAATAGCAGCATTGTTATTAAAGGATTGTGGGCAATTCAAAAGGGATGTTAAAATAAAATAATAATATGTTAGCAAAGAAATATAGTGAAAGGAGGAAGCCAAACACATTATATTTTTTAAAGAAATTGTGTATATCAAATATGATACATATTTCTAATAAAAAGCAAGTATGAGAATATCATAGACCAAAGACTGAATTAAGAAAGTGAATTTTACCTTCAGTTGTTTAGCTAAAACTTGAGTTTAACTCTGGCTGCTACAAGAAACTACAAAAATGAACCAAAAAGTGAATTTTTTCCCAAGAATGTTATCAGAGAGAAGTCCATTCTGTCACTTGCAGTGAAGTATCATATATGGAAATGATGCTGGAGCTGAGTTCAACAGACTTCAGCTTTTAAGAATGCCTTTAGGAAGCAAAAGTCAAATATGATGTTCATCAATGTCAACTACATAAAGGCTTGAAAGTCTCAATGAGTAGAGTCTCTATCTCCTTTTACATTGTTCTAGGATCTGAGGAGCTGCAAAGCATTTAGTACTGAAACCAAAGATGATAAAAACTGATCATCCTGCAAAATGTAAGATACCAGGAAATTACTCAAATTTAGTTATGTTCATCAAGTGAATGATCGCCATAACCCTACCATGTTTTGGCTGCTCCATTCATTTTGTAACTATGAAAAAAAAACCACATTTTCTGGAAGGCAAAAATTGGGCCAGGCACTGCCAATGACAGCATATTAACTTCCTTCTTCTAAGCCAGAATGTGAATAAGTCACTCAACAACTATTTATTAATATGGCCATAAGTTGTAAGTGACTAAGCTAGTTGAAAACAGTAATAGAAACTCAACAACAACAATAAAAATGGTTGTTTTCCTCAAGGAGCATATAGTTTAGAAGAAAAGATGATATACTCTAGTGTATTCTACAAATAGATATTGGGAAACCTTAATATAACATGCTATACATTTTAGAGAAAAAGTCTGAAAGAATTGAGTTTTCATGTAAATATACCTTATATTGAAGGCACATGAGATATGTTTTCCATACTTATATTAGTTTTCAAAATTTCTATTAGATATTTCTTTTTCCAAATTTTTAAAACTGAGATATTACCTCCAAGTTTAGCCATTTTTAAGTGTACAATTCAGTCATCTTTAGTACAGTCACAATGATGTCCAACCATCACATCAATGTAACTCTAGAACATTTTCATCACCCCCAGAAGAAAACTCATAATCATTCAGCAGTCACTACCAATTTCCCCCAACCTCCAGCCTCTTCTAACAAGTAATATACTTTATGTCTCTATGAATTCCTTACTTATTCTGGCCATTTTATGTTAATAGAATCTTACAATATGTAGCCTTTTGTGCCTGGCTTCTTTCATTTCTCATGTTTTTAGGGTTCATGCATGCATCAGTATTTTGCCCTTTACTATGGCTGAATAAAATTCCATTGCATGGTTATACCACACTATTTACCCATTCACTACTTGGTGGACATTTGGGTTGTTTCCACCTTTTGTGTATGGTGAATAACATTGATATGAACATTTACACACAAGTGTTAATGTGAAAGTATATTTTCAATTCTCTGGGTTATACCCAGGAGTGGACTTGCTGGGTCACATCATAACTCTATGTTTAAGTTTTAGAGGAACTGTCAAGTTGTTCCCCATAGCCCCTGCATCATTTCATACTACCACCAGCAATGTGCCAAGATCCCAGTTTCTCTACCAACCACTTGTTATTTCACATTTTATTTATTTATTTTAGAGCCATTCTAGTGGGTTTGAAGTGTATCTCATTGCATTTTTGACTTGCATTTCCCTAATGACTCCATGTTAATCATCTTTTCATATGCTTACCGGACATTTGTATATCTTTGGAGATATATCTATTCACATCATTTGGTTGCTGATTTTTCAGTTGTGTTGTCTATCATTTTGCTGCTGAGTTGTGAGAGTTCTTAACATATTCTGGATACTAGATTCCTACAGATATATTACTTGCAAAGATGATCTCCCATTCCATGGGCTGCCCTTTTACTTTTCTGATAATGTCTTTTGAGGAATAAGTTTTTAAATTTGATTAAGTTCAGGATATCCATTTTATCTTTTGTTGCTTGCACTTCTGGTATCATATTTAAGAATACTCTGCCTAACACAAGCATAGGAAGACTTATAGATATGTTTAGATCTTACACTTATGCCTTTGATCCATTTTATGTTACTTTCTGTACATGGTGTGAAATTAGGGTCCAAACTCATTCTTTTTCTTGTGGATATGCTGTTGTTCCAGCACAATTTGTTAAAAAGATTTTCTTCCCCCAGTGAGTTGTCTTGGCACTGTCATTGAAAATCAATTTAGCTCTACATATATGGATTTATTTCTGGACTCTCAATTCTATTCCATTGATTTATATATCTATTTTTATGCCAGTACCACACAATTTTGATTATTATATTACGCCATATAAACAAAATAGAGGAGAGGAAAAAATACTGTATGATCATCTCAGTAGTTTTGGAGACAGTCTTGAAATCAGGGACTGTAAATTCTCCAAATTTTTCTTTTTTTCATATTGTTTTGGCTATTTGGAATTACTCGCAAATACATATAAATATTGAAGTGTACTTAGCTATTTCTGAAAAACAGGAAGATGGGATTTTGATAGGATTGCAATGGAACTGTAGAACATTTGGGAAAATATTGCCATATTAATATTATATTTTCCAATCCATAAACAAGGATGTCATTTATTTAAATTTTTAGCTGATTTCAACAACATTTTGTGTTTTTCAATGAACAATTTTGTACTTCCTTGTTTACATTTACTCAGAAGTATTTTACCCTTTGTGATCCTATTATATGTAGGAATGTTTCTAATATTCTCACTTTTGAATTGCTCATTCCAAGCGTATTGAAATATAACTGAGTTTTTGTATATTGCTGAACTCATTTATTAGCTCTAATAGGTCTTTTTGTGGATTATTTATGGATTTCTATTTATGAGATCATGTCATCTGTGATAGAGATAGTTTTGCTTCTTACTTTCCATGCCAGATGCCTTTTATTTGTTTTCCTGCCTAATTGTTCTGACTAGAAACTCCAGTAAATGCTGAATAGAAGTGATGGAATCAGACTTCCTTGGCTTATTCCTTATGTTCGTGGAAAAGCTTTCAGTCTTTTACCATTCATGTGAAGTTAGCTGTGGGTTTTCATAAAAGCCCTTTATCAAGATGAGGAAGTTCCATTATCATGCTATTGTCCTGAATATTTTTGTCATAAAAGTGATATTAGATTTTTGCCAAAAATTTTCTCGGTCTACTGAGATCATATGGTGTTTTTCCTCTCTTAGATTCTATTTATATTGTGTATTGCATTACATTATTTTTAAAGGTTGAACCACTTTCTGTTTTCTGGGATAAATCTTACTTAGTCATTATGTGTAATATTTTTAATATGCTGTTGGATTCAGTTTGCTAGTATTTTGTTAAGGATTTCCACATCTACAGTCATAAGGTATATTGATCTACATTATAATTTTGTGTGGCTTTTGTCTGTCTTTGGTATTAGGGTAACATAAATCTAATATAATGAGTTGAGAAATGTTGTCATCTATTGTATTTTTTGGAAGAGTTTGAGAAATAGTGGTATTTTTCTTCAAATGTTTTGTAGAATTCACCAGTGGTTCTGGTCTGCTGTTGGGAAGTGTTTGATTACTAATTGACTCTTTATCTATAACAAATATATTCAAATTTTCTGTTTATGAATCAATTTGGTAGTTTGTGGGTTTCTAGGTCTTACTCCATTTTCATCTATATATCTAAATTTTTGGCATATCTTTGTTATAGGATTTTTTTAAGCATTTAATTTCTGTAAGGTCTGTAGTAATATTCCTGATTTTATTCTTAATTTTAGGAATCTGAGACTTCCTTTTTTGTACAGTCTAGCTAAATGTTTGCTAATTTTTTTTTTTGATCTTTATAGAAAACCAACTTTTGGCTTAATTGGTTTGTTTTTATCCCTAATCTCTTTTTCATTTCTTCCTACTCTAATTTTTATTGTGTACTTCCTTCTGCTTGCTTTGGGTTGAGTTTATTCTTTCCTAGTTTCTTAAGGTAGAAATTTAGGTTATTGAGTTTATTTAAGAAATGTAAAAAATAAAATAAAAATAAATACCTGTGCTTTTCCACATCCATATTTTATCAATTTCTAATTATTCTATTGTCAGAGAAAATGCTTTGTATGATTCAATCACGTTGAGTTTATTGAAGGGGCACCAGCCTGGCTCAGTGAGAAGAGCAAGTGACTCAATCTCAAGGTCATGAGTTGCAGCCCCACTTTCAGTTTAGAAATTACATAAACAAACAAACAAACTTAAAAATAATAATAATTCTAGGGGTGTTTGGGTGGCTCAATCAATTGAGGATCCGATTCTTGATTTCAGTTTAGGTCATGATCTCATGGTTCATGATTTCAAGCTCCATGTTGGGCTCTGCACCGACAGTGTGGAGCCTGCTTGGGATTTTCTTTCTCTCTCTCTCTCTCTGCTCCTACCATGTTTGTGCTCTCTGTCTCTCTCTGAAATTAAATAAATTAAAAAAAAAATATTGAGACTTCTTTTGTGACCTAACATACGGTCTACCCTGGAGAATATTCCATGTGAGCCTGAGCATAATATGTATTCTGTTGCTGTTGGGTGGAGGGTTTTAGACACATCTGATAGGTCTTCTTGGTTTTAATTTTGTTCAAGTCTTCTATTCCCTTGCTGACCTTCCATCTTGTTCTATCCACTGTAGAAAGTGGGGTTAAATTTTCCCACTATTATTGTGGAACAGTCTATTTTTTCCTTTCAATTCTGTCAATATTTGCTTCATGTATTTTCAGGGCTCTATTTTTAGATATGTATATATTTTATAATTGTTACATCTTGAAGGACTGGACTTTTGTCATCATATAATGACATTCTTTATCTCATACACAATTTTCATCTGAAAATCTATTTTGCCTGAGAGTAATATAGCTACTATTGAGGTCTCCTTCAATTACTTTTCATGTGTTTTCTATTATTTTACTTTAAGCTTGTTTGCATTTTTTTTTCTTTGAGAGAGAGAGAGAGAGAGAGAGAGAGAAAGAGTGCCAGGAGGGGGCAGAGGGAGACAGAGAATATTAAGCAAGCTCCACACTCAGAATGGAGCCTGACACAGGACTTGATCCCATGACTCTGGGATCATGACTGAGCTGAAATCAAGAGTCAGATGCTCAACTGACTGAGCCACCCAGGTGTCCCTCATTTGTATTTTTTAATATTTCTTTCTCTTTTTTTAATGTTTATTTTTTAGAGAGAGAGAAAGTACACACGCATGCAAGCAGGGAAGAGACAAAGACAGAGAGACAGACAGAGGATCCGAAGTGGGCTCTGCACCAACAGCAGCGAGCCCAATGTGGGACTTGAACTCATGAACTACAAGATCATGACCTGAGCCGAAGTTGTACACTCAACCCACTGAGCCATCTTGGTGCCTCCCTTATTTGTATTTTTTAATCTAAAATGTGTCTCTCACAACTAGTATACAGTTGGATCATACTTTATTATCCATTATTCCAATCTCTACTTTTTAATTGGTGATTTACTCCTTGTATTTAATATAATTACTGCTGTTAAGGAAGGACTTACTTTTCCCAGTTTTATATTTATTTTCCATTAGTCTTATTGTTTTGTTCCTCAATTTCTCCATCACTGCCTTCTTTTTTAGTAAATAAATATTTTCTGGTGTACCATTTTAATTCTTGATATTTTGTATACTATTTACTTTTCAGTTATTTACTTAGTGGGTGCCTTGGGGGTAACAATTAATATCTTAACTTTAAAAAATCTAGTTTGGATTAATATCAACTTAATTTCAATAGCATACAAAAACTTTGGTGCTGTATACCTCTATCTACCACCTTTATGTTGTTATTGTTATAAATTATATATTTATGTATTATGTGCCCATCAATATAACATACATTTATAATTATTTTTCTATGCTGCTATTTATTGTGTTTTAGATTGAAGGAGTTATAAAAAAATAAATGTATTTACATTTTAAAAATTATTTATTTACTTTTATGAGAATTCTTATTTTCTTCATGTGGATTCAAGTTACTGTCTAGTGTTTTGTTTCAGTTTGATGGACTGTCTTTAGCATTTCGTGTATGACAAGTCTATTAATGAGAAACTCTATGTATTTTTTTATCTTGGGACATATTTTCTCCTTCATTTTTGAAGGCTAATTATGCCATATGTAGAATTCTTGGCTGGTAGGTAGGTTGCTGTTTATCTTTTTCAATACTTCAAATATGCCATCCCATTGTCTTCTGACTTCAATGGTCTATGATAAGAAGTCATCTGTTCATCTTATTAAGTATCCCTTGCACAAGTTAAGATACATCTTTCTTGCTGCTTTCAAGATTTTCTCTTTGTCTTTGTCTTTTGACAGTTTCACCATAATGTGTCTCAATGTGGGACTTTTAAGATTTGTACTATTCAGAATTTCTTGAGGTTTTTATATGTGTAAATTAATATTTTCATCAAATTTGGAAAGTTTTGGCCATCATCTCTTCAAATATTCTTTTTTCACTATCTATTTCTTTCCTTTCCTTCTAGAAATCATTATGTGTATGGTAGTATGTTTGAAGGTGTCCCACAATTCTCTTAGGCTCTATTGATTTTGCTCCAAATATTTTTCCATTTTTCAGACTTTATAAACTCAATTAATCTATATTAAAATTTGCTGTTTCTTTTTTCTGCCTGCATGAATATGCTGTTGAGTGCCTATACTGAGTTTTACATTTCAGTTATTATACTTTTCAGCTCCAGAATTTCTTTTTACGACTTTTAACTTTTTATTAATATTTTCTACTTGGTGAGACATTGTTCTCACTGTTTCCTTTAGTTTGTTAGTCATGATTTCCTTCAGCTCTTTGAAAATAAAATAGGGATTAATCTACTTGCACCAATGTCTGAGATTATTCAGGGACTGTTTATATTAATTATTTTCTTGTACATGGGTCATAACCTCTTGTCCGTATATCTAATGTTTTTGTCATTGAAAACTTGGCATTTCAAATCTAATGGCAAGTATGGAATTCAGATTATTTCCCTTCCTTAGGGTTTGTTGCTGCTTTGTTGTGGTAATTGTTTTTGTTCATTTAATAACTTTTCTCTTCTTTTTTAAAAATATTTTAAATGTTTATTTTTGAAGAAGAGAGAGACACAGAGTGTGAGCCAGGAAGGGGCAGAGAGGGAGGGAGACACAGAATCTGAGGCAGGCTCCAGGCTCTGAGCTGTCAGCAGAGAGCCTGACACGGGGCTCAAACTCACAGACTGCGAGATAATGACTTGAGCTGAAGTCAGACGCCCAACCAAATGAGCCACCCAGGTGCCCCCATTTAATAACTTTTCTAAAATAATATTATGAAGTCTGTATTCTTTATCATGTGTGGTCAATGAAGTCCCTTTTCTGTTATGCTAGCAATTGCTAGTGTTTGGACAATGATTTCCTTACATGTCTAGAACCAAGAAGCAAAACAAATCTCACAGACTGGAGATGGAATCTCTCTGTGAGTCATGGCATGCCTTCAATGCAATCTACATCCCAATCTTAGTATTTACTTCATGCTGGCAAAGAATCTGAAAGTTAACCAAAAGTGAAAGCTTAAAGCCTTTTCTGTTTTTTTCTGAGTATTTTCATGGCCTTGTTTATGTGTAGCCTTCTAGACTTCCTGGAATCTGTTGGAGATTTTCAAAGCCCTTATTTTCCCAAACATTTAATTCTCCAGTCTTTCGTCCTAAAGCTTTTGGTTGGTCTATTGTTTGGTCTACCTGTTATTCATTGTAGCAGGTAATTCATGTTAATATACCATTAATATATTAGCTAATGTTTTTGAAAAATGCCCCTTTGATAGCCACCTTAGCATTTGGAGAGTTTCAAGCTATGAGAGATTAAGGCAAGCCCTTTGAGCTTGTCCTTCAGGGAGCTACCAGGCAGGTCAAAACAATCAACTACAATTCTTTGTGAATGGGGTCCGTTTTGCTCCCATCAGTACTGAATGATACTTGTACTAGAAATATAGAATATCTTTTTCAGTGCCACAACTAAGCTGAGGAGTAAGGGAAATAATATGATGAGAACAAATTAAAATACCACAGAACTTACTGCCCTTACCAAGATTCAGCTAATGTTTCCTAAGGACTCCCTGGATTTCTGCAAGATTTTGGTTATTTCCTAGCAACTGGAAAACATCAATTCAGATAGCTTTTACGAGCCTTTTCTATTTATGGAACAATGGAATTTTGGACTTCCTTCTTCTGCCATTATTGTTTTGTTGGAAATTTCCTTTGAAATAAGTCACTCATTTAATGTAGTGGTTAAAAACCAAAAAAAGATAATATAACCATATAGCTGACACAATCCTCATTCCTTTCCAGTTATAACAGCATTTTATTTTCACAACTTATAGCTCATTTTTCCCCTAGTTTATTATGAAACAGATTTGAGGTGACTTACATATGCTATTTAAAAGATCTAGTAAGATAGGGGCACTTTTGTGGCTCAGTCAGTTGAATGTCTGACTTTGGCTCAGGTGATGATCTCATGGGTCATGGGTTCAATCCCCATATTAGACTCTGTGCTGACAGATTAGAACCTGGAGTCTGCTTTGGATTCTGTGTCTCCCTTTCTCTCTGCCCCCTTCCTGCTGGTGCTGTGTCTCTCTCAAAAGTAAATAAATATTTTTTAAAAATCTACTAAGAGTAAAAAAGTTAGAAAAGGGAAAGTATCAGAGTCAAATTATCAGTTGAACTCAGTAGGAAGAGTGCAGGAATACACAACATAAGAATAGCTTTATACGTGGTGTCCAGGACTATTTGAGATATAATGAGTATAACAATTGCCTGGAGGGGCGCCTGGGTGGCGCAGTCGGTTAAGCGTCCGACTTCAGCCAGGTCATGATCTCGCGGTCCGTGAGTTCGAGCCCCGCGTCGGGCTCTGGGCTGATGGCTCAGAGCCTGGAGCCTGTTTCCGATTCTGTGTCTCCCTCTCTCTCTGCCCCCCCCCCCGTTCATGCTTTGTCTCTCTCTGTCCCAAAAATAAATAAACGTTGAAAAAAAAATTAAAAAAAAATTGCCTGGAAAGAAAGATTCAGATGTGGAGTAATGTTGTTATGAATAAGAGTAACACTTTTCTGATATTAAAAAGACATAAATTACAATTGAGGAAAGGAATAGCTTTCTACCAGATGTCTACAGTCTAAGAGTTTAAAATCATGTCCAATATCTTGCTTCAATTCTCATAACTATAGTGCCATGAAGTCAGCAAATAGTGTCTCCATTGCATAGATAAGGAAAAGAATGAGTAACTATAATTAGATAGTTTTGGTGATGACATGGAAACCAGAGCTGGCTCTCTACACTCTGATAAACTCTTGTTTCTCAAGACTGGTAGGAAAATCAACAATTAAGTGGGGTATATATGATGTTGGTATAAATGGACATATTATAATATTAAGCATACACTAAATGTTCAACATTATTACTTCTTAAGATATTTGATGCACAACTTCATTATTATTATCATCACTTATACTATATGAAATTTAGTGGATTATTAAAGGGACTTAAAACACATTTTTACAGTTTATTTTTAAATTTATTTTGGTAGAAAGAGAGGCAAGGAAGGGAGGGGCAGAGAGAGAGAGGGACAGAGAGAATCTTAAGCTGGCTCTGTGCTGTCAACACAGAGCATGGAATGGGGTTTGATCATAAAAAATATTATTTGAAAAGAAAATAATATGTTATTGTATCTGTGCCTTATAAATTTATGGCTCATTCCTTTGACACATATTTATTATATATTAAAACTTACTTATCTCATCATTTATCTATTCAGCCATTTATTTACTCATTAAGATATTTATTAAACATATTCTCTTTAATTGCTGGGGGTGAAACTGTGAAGACAGCTCTTTAAATTTAATTTACTTGCAGACAATTGGTAGAAACACAAAACTTGAAATGACACAAGATAAAACTTATTGATTTATTGGCCTAGGGAGAATGATATTCTTTATCTGGTTTGACCAATTCTGGAGCTACTCAGTTGAAAAACAAGAAAAAAGAGATGAAAAGCTGATCCTGGGTCAAATTTTCAATCTATTGAAAACATCCAAGTGAGGGTATAAAATAGGTTACTGGCCATGACACTGTACCACATGTCACAAGTAGTGCAAAGAATAAAACATGTTCCTAGTCCTTCGTGGCTTTACACTTAGGTTGAACGAATAAGACATATATATGTAAAAGGAAAATAAATGGATGAGATCTCATTGGAGATTAGGAAAATTATACAACTAAACTGTATACACATAGGCTATTACTATTTACAAGGCAGAGTAAACTGTGGGCACAGATGAGGGATCAATTCATGAAGGATGGAGGACTAAAAAGGGTGGTGAGTAGGAAGTGAGATTTGGGTAAGCAGGGGGAAGTAGTTTAAGAATAGAGAAATTTATTTGGTACTGGCAAAAGAGATTTGTGGTAGTGAAAATCAGCAGGAAATATTTTAGACTCTCTTCAGTTACTGATATCTATAATATGTATTACTTTCAGATTTTCTAATTTTAAAGGCTATACTTACTGAGTGTTTATCTCTTTACTTCATCTCATTTGGAGCATACAAGTGCTTCTCTTCATGCCTAATAGTTTTTCATTAATTTATTGTTCAGATGTCAAGTTGTTCCTTTTTATTTTATATACGAAAATGTATATATGATTCACATTGATCACTGTTATCTATAACATTTTGACTCATAAAATAAGAAAGGAAGAAAAATATTGAAGTTTCACTGATTTAAAAGAATGAAAGGCAACTGGTTAAAATCAGATTCAAAATAATTCATTGCTAAAATTTTTATTTTTATTTTTTTTAATTTATTTTTATTTATTTATTTTTGTTTTAATTTACATCCAAGTTAGTTAGCATCTAGTGCAAAAATGCTTTCAGGAGTAGAATCCAGTGATTCATCCCCTATGTATAACATCCAGTGCTCATCCCAACAAGTGTCTTCCTTAATGCCCCTTGCCCATTTAGCCCTACCCCCACCCTCAACCCCTCCAGCAGACCTCAGTTTGTTCTCTATTTTTAAGAATCTCTTATGTTTTGTTCCCCTCCCTGTTTTTATATTATTTTTGCTTCCCTTCCCTTATGGTCATCTGTTTATATCTTAAATTCCACATATGAGTGAAGTCATACATTTGTCTTTCTCTGACTAATTTCACTTAGCATAATACCCTCCAGTTTCATCCAACATTGTTGTAAATGGCAAGATTTCATTCCTTTTGATTGCTGAGTAACACTCCATTGTATATGTATACCACATCTTCTTTATCCATTCATCTATCAATGGACATTTGGGCTTTTTCCATACTTTCACTATTATTGATAGCACTGCTATAAACATTGGGATGCATGTGTCCTTTCGAAACAGCACACCTGTATCCTTTGGATAAATATCTAGTTGTGCAATTGCTGGGTCAGAGGATAGTTCTATTTTTAGTTTTTTGAGGAACCTCTATACTGTTTTCCAGAGTGGCTGCACCAGTTTGCATTCTTCCAGAAGTGCTAAAAATGCTAACGCGTTCCTCTTTCTCCTCAACCTTGCCAACATCTGCTGTTGCCTGAGTTGTTAATTTTAGCCATTCTGACAGGTATGAGTTGTATCTCATGGTGGTTTTGATTTGTATTTCTCTGATGATGAGTGATGTTGAGCATTTTTTCATGTGTGTGTGTTAGCCATCTGAATGTCTTCTTTGGAGAAGTGGCTGTTCATGACTTTTGCCCATTTCTTTACTAGATTATTTGTTTTTTGGGTGTTGAGTTTGATGAGTTCTTTATTGATTTTGATACTAACCCTTTATCTGATATGTCATTTGCAAATATCTTCTCCCATTCTGTCGGTTGCCTTTTAGTTTTGCTGATTGTTTCCTTTGCTGTGCAGAAGCTTTTTATTTTGATGAGGTCCCAATAGCGCAGTTTTGTTTTTGTTTCCCTTGTCCCCAGAGATGTGTTTAGTAAGAAGTTGCTGTGGCCGAGGTCAAAGAGGTTTTTGCCTGCTTTCTCCCCGAGGGTTTTGATGGCTTCCTGTCTTACATTTAGGTCTTTCATCCATTTTGTGTTTATTTTTGTGTATGATGTAAGAAAGTGGTCCAGGTTCATTTTTCTGCATGTCACTCTCCAGTTTCCCCAGTACCATTTGCTGAAGAGGTTTTCTTTATTCCATTGGATATTCTTTCCTGCTTTGTCAAAGATTAGTTGGCCATAAGTTATGGGGCCATTTCTCAGTTCTCTGTTCTTTTCCATTGATCTATGTGTCTGTTTTTGTGCCAGTACAATACTTTTTTTTTTAATTTTTAAAATATTCATTTATTTTTGAGAGAGAGATAAAATGTAAGTGAGGGAGGGGTAGAGAGAGAGGGAGACACATAACCAGAGCATGCTCCAGGATCCTAGCTGTCACCACAGAGCCTGTTATGGGGCTGAAACTCACGAACCATGAGATCATGACCTGAGCCACAGTAGGACACTTAACCAGCTAAGCCACCCAGGTGTCCCCTGTATCATACTGTCTTGATGTTTACTGCTGTGTAATACATCTTGAAGTCTGGAATTGTGATGCCTTCAGCTTTTTCTTTTTTAGGATAGCTTTGGCTATTCAGGGTCCTTTTTGGTTCCATACGAACTTTAGGATTGTTTGTTCTAGCTCTGTGAAGAATGCTGGTGTTATTTTGATAGGGATTGCACTAAATATATAGATTGCTTTGTGTAGTATCAACATTTTAACAATATTTATTCTTCCAATCCATAAGCGTGGAATATTTTTCCATTTTTTGTGTCTTCTTTAATTTCTTTCATAAGCCTTTTATAGTTTCCAGTGTATACATTTTTCACCTCTTTGGTTAGGTTTATTCATAGGTATTTTATGATTTTTGATGCAATTGTAAATGGATTGATTCCTTGATTTCTCTTTCTGTTGCTTCATTATTAACATATAAAAGTGCAACCGATTTCTGTGTATTGATTTTTATACCTGCACCTTGCTGAATTAATGTATCAGTTCTAGCTATTATTTGGTGGAATATTTTGGGTTTTCCATATAGAGTATCATGTTATCTGTGAAGAGTGAAAGTTTGAATTCCTCCTTGCTGATTTGGATGTATTTTATCCCTTTGTGTCATCTGATTGCTGAGGCTAGAACTTCCAATACTATGTTGAATAACAGTGGTGAGAGTGGACATCTCTGTCATGTTCCTGACCTTAGGGGAGAAGCTCTCAGTTTTCCCCATTGAATATATTAGCAGTTGATCTTTTGTATATTGCTTTTGTGATCTTGAGGTATAATCTTTCTATCCCTTTCTTGAGGGTTTTTATCAAGAAGGGATGCTGCATTTTGTCAAATGCTTTCTCTGCATCTATTGAGAGGATCATGTGGTTCTTGTCCTTTTCTGTTTGTGAGTATTGAACCAGCCCTGCATCCCAGTTATAAATCCCAGTTGATTGTGGTGAATAATTCTTTTAATGTATTGCTGGATCTGGTTGGCAAGTATCTTGTTGAGAATTATTGCATCTATGTTCATCAGGGAAATTGGTCTGTAGTTCTTTTTAGTGGGGTCTTTGTCCGGTTTTGGAAACAAGGTAATGCTGGCCTCATAGAATGAGTTTGGAATTTTTCCTTCCATTTCTATTTTTTTGGAACACCTTCAAAAGAATAGATGTTAACTCTTCTTTAAATGCTTGGTAGAATTCCCCTGGAAAGCCATTCGATGCTGAACTCTTGTTGTTTTTTTGTTTGTTTGTTTTTGTTTTTGTTTTTTTGGGGGGAGATTTTTAATTGCCAATTCAATCTCTTTACTGGTTATGGGTCTGTTCAAATTTTCTATCTCTTCCTGTTTCAGTTTCAGTAGTGTATATGTTTCTAGGAATTCGTCCATTTCTTCCAGATTGACCAATTTATTGGCATATAATTGCTCTTAATATTTTCTTATTACTGTTTGTATTATTGCAGTATTGGTTGTGAACTCTTCTCTTTCATTCTGGATTTTATTTATTTGGGTCCTTTCATTTTTCTTTTTGATAAAACTGGCTAGGGGGTTATCAATTTTGTTGATTCTTTCAGGGAACCAGCTCCTGAGTTCATTGATCTGTTCTATTGCTTTTTTGATTCCGATAGCATTGATTTCTGCTCTAATCTTTATTTCCATCTTCTGCTGTTTTTGGATTTTATTTGCTGTTCTTTTGCCAGCTCTTTAAGGTGTAAGGTTCGGTTATGTATCTGAGACCTTTCTTCCTTCTTTAAGAAAGCTTGGATTACTATATCTTTCCATCTTATGCCTGCCTTTACTGCATCCCAGAGGTTTGGGGCTGTTGTGTTATCATTTTCATTGGCTTCTTTGTACTTTTTAATTTCCTCTTTAACTTCTTGGTTAACCCATTCATTCTTCAGTAGGATGTTCTTTTCTCCAAGTATTTGTTGTCTTTCAAAAATTTTTCTTGTGGTTGATTTCAAGTTTTATAGCATGTGGTTTGAAAATAAGCATGGTATGCTCTCATTCTTTTTGTACTTGTTGTGGGCTGATTTGTGTCCCAGTATGTGATCTATTCTGGAGCATGTTCCATGTGCACTTGAGAAGAGTGTGTATTCACTGCTTTAGGATGAAATGTTCTGAATTTATCTGTTAAGTCCATCTGGTCCAGTGTGTCATTCAAAATCATTGTTTCCTTGTTGAGTTTCTGTTTAGGTGATCTCTCCATTGCAGCAAGTGGGGTAATATACCCTACTATTATGGTATTATTATCAGTGAGTTTCTTTATGCTTGTGATTAATTGTTTTATATATATGGGTCTCACCACATTGGGGGCATACATGTTCACAATTGTTAGATCTTCTTGGAGGATAGCTCCCTTAATTATTTGTTATTTCTTGTTGCATCTTATTTTAAAATGTAGATTATCTGATATAAGTGTGGTTACTCTGGTTTTCTTTTGGTGACCATTAGCATGATAGATGGTTCTCCATCCCCTTACTTTCAACCTGAAGGTGGCTTTAGGTCTAAAATGGGTCTCTTGTAAAGAGCATGTAGATGAATCTTGTTTTCTTACCCATTCTGTTACTCTATGTCTTTTGATTGGAGAGTTTAATTGATTGACATTTAGAGTTAGTACTAAAAGATATGAACGTATTGCCATTGTGCTGCCTGTAGAGTTGGAGTTTCTGGTGGTGTTCTCTGGTCCTTTCTAGTTTTTGTTGCTTTTGGTCTTTTTTGTTTTGTTTCATCTTTTATCCTCTCAGAGAGTCCCCCTTAAAATTTCTTGCAGGGCTGGTTTAGTGGTCACAAACTCCCTTAGTCCTGGGAGACTTTTTATCTCTCCTTCTATTGTGAATGACAGTCTTGCTGGATAAAGACTTCTTGGCTGCATATTTTTCTGATTTAGCTCGTTGAATATATCTTGCCACTTCCTTTCTGGCTTGCCAAGTTTCTGTGGAAAGTTTCTGCTGTGAACTTGATCTGTCTTCCCTTATAGGTTACGGACTTTTTGCCTTTGCAGCTGTCATAATTCTTTCCTTGTCTGTGTATTTTGTGAATTTGATTATGGTATGCCTTGTTGATGATTGTTTTTTGTTGAATCTAATGCGAGTTCTCTGGATTTCCCCAGGTTAGGGAAGTCTTCTGCTTTGATTTGCTCACATAAACCTTCTACCACTTTCTCTCTCTCTTCATCTTCTGGGACCCCTATGCTTTGGATGTTATTTCTTTTTAATGAATCACTGAATTCTCTAATTCTTATTATAGTGTTGTTTTGCCTTAGTTTCCCTCTTTTTTATCTGCTTCATTATCCTCCATAAGTTTGTCCTTTATGTCATTGACTCACTGTTCTGCTTCATCCATCCTTGCCCCTGTGGCAACCATTCAAGTTT
This sequence comes from Lynx rufus, assembly GCF_022079265.1. Lineage (NCBI taxonomy): Eukaryota > Metazoa > Chordata > Mammalia > Carnivora > Felidae > Lynx > Lynx rufus. The sequence goes on along the minus strand of NW_025814834.1, from coordinate 99,440,799 downwards.
ATATCTCAGTTGTAGCATTTTTAATTTTTTCCTGATTAGCTTTTACTTTTATCTTCACAAAAGGGATTCTATGATTTTTTCAACCCCAGCTAGTATTCTTGTTGTTGTGATTCTAAATTCTGGGTCAGACACCTTGCCCATATCTGTGTTGATTAAACCCCTGGCTGTCATTTCTTCCTGTTCTTTCTTTTGGGGGGAATTTCTTTGTTTTGTCATTTTAGAGGAAGTAAATAATTAATAAAAGATAAAATTAAATTTAAAAAAATTTAAAAAAAAACAAAAAAATCAAATAAAGGAAGCTAGATCCTACATGTGTTTTGGTCCAGTTGTTGAAAGAAGCTTGATAAATAGAGAAAAAAGGGAAAGCAAAGAAAAGAAAAAAGGAGAAAGAGAAAAAAAGATAAGTTTTAAACATTTAAAAAAATTATACACTGAAGCAGAATAAGATGAAATGAAAAAATAGAATTAAAAAATTTACAAAAAATTAAAAATAGGTAAAAATGTAAAAAAAATCTTTTTTTTATAAAAATGGAATGCAAAAATATTTTTTCTCTTTCTATAAGAAAAGGAAATTAAGAAGAAAAGGAAAGAAAAAGAAAAAGAAATAATAGATGGACCAGTGAACCAAATGAACTACAAATGAAATTAAATCCAGTTTCCACTAGAAGTCAAACCCTGAAGCACTTTATAGTCTATTCACTAAGCAGGTGGAAAGACTTGTGGTTGTCCTCTAGGGCTCAGTTGGCACAGTTGGACAGGGCTTGGTACAACAGGTCTGTTCTCCCCTAGATGGCGCTGCTTAGCTTACTGGGGTGGGGTGTGGTGTGCGCATATTATGTGTGCATATTCAGGAGAGGTGGAAACAGTGTCACCAGGCTTCCTAGTCTCTAGCATCAGAACTCTGTGCTCTGGGCAAACACCCCTCCTTTGTTTTTGGCTTCCATTCACTCTCTGCTTCTATACTTGTCCACAACCAAGCCAGGCCATCAGCCTGCCATGCAGCACCTCCCTCCTAAATTTTATCTTAGATGGGGCTGTGTTTTCAAACGCCCCACTTCAGAGAGCCATGCAACTTGGACCTGTTCCAACCTTCTGGGGGAGGATCACACAGCTATGGCCAAGTGCCACCTTGCCCCCAGGAATGCTTGAGTGACTGTGCCACCACAGAGGCCCAGAAACTTCAGCCGGGTGCCAGACCACCCCTGAAAAATTTCACATGATTGTGTAGCAGCAGTTCAGGGACTATGGTAAATCACAACATACATCTGGCACCAGGTTTCAATGCGTCCTTGTTCCAACACCAGTAAATGTGCCCGTTCTCTGGGGTCCTTTGGGACCTTTGACCAGGGGTAGGCCACACAGCCTCTACCAAACATCCTCACAGCAGAGGAACTGCCTCTCCCCGTGTGGCCCAAGGACCCCTCAGATCTCCCTGTCTGCTCCTGGGGATTTGCCCTTCCCACCAGAGCACTGCCATGTATTGAGTTGTGGAGTTTGCAACTCTGTGCTTTCCTCTTTATGGAGTCCAAATGATATTGAAACCCTGTCCTTTCTCCTTTCTCCCTTTCTTGTTCAGTCTCTTGTGGGTGTTTCCACTCTTTCTCTTTCTCTTTCTCTCCAGCTGCTTTCGGGGGTAGTACTTTTCCTCTACTCTTCTCACTGTCTCAGTCCTCTCTCCTCAAACAAAAACAGTTTTCTACCCTCTGTGGCTTCTCTCTCCCCCAGTTCACCTCTCTTTGCCATGTACCTGTTGAATTCTGTGGCTCAGGTTATGCAGAGTGTTGTATTAGTCCTCAGATCAATTTTTGAGGTGCGCAAAATGGTTTGGTGCTGATCTAGCTGCATTTCAGGAATGAGAGAAACAGAGAACTTCAATGCATCTCTGCCATCTTGGCCCTTCCTCCAAAATAGTTCTTACTTTTGAAAATACGAGCATGGGCAAATATTTCCTAAAGTTGAGAAATATTAAGATTCAATTGAAGACACAGTATTTTTTCAATTGCAATGTAAGAGTGATTGATATAGTGAAAATTTAATTAACATTTAGCATTGCTGGCAAAGAGCAATGACAAAATGAATGGACTTAAAAGGGTACAGTGTAAATATATTTGTAAAAATCAGATAACTGGTGGGATAAATTGAGGGAATGATAAAACATTTAACTTATTCAACATTGGAATGAGATATACCTAACCAGCATCTTTATAATTTATAAAGTTTTCAATGTTTTCTCTGGATCAAAACAGATCTTGTTCAGTAGAATGATATATAATGTGTTACCACTGCTAAAATTGTTAATTCACATATGCTTGCAAACAACTAATGATTAAAAAATAACATGGAAGGACATCTCTTCAACTTTGTATTCTGAACATCAACCAAATTGAATGAGGATATGGTCCATTTTTAACATGTACCAGATGGTGTTTTGTTGATAAAGCTTACAGAACAAAACCAAAATTAAAACACAAAATATAGCCACACATTTGAATCTGTACTAATATTGAGGAAATGGCAATTTTGATTTTTAAAAAGCTCACAGGAGCCAGAAACAGAAAGTATAAGCTAATACACATAAAATGCTTATATAGCAAATTTGTGCAAAAATTGGGAAGAACTTGGAAAATAATAATACATTCTTAACAAATATAGTGTCATCATGTTTAAAGTAATTATATTGGGATATGTCCTTCTTTCCATAATATCTTTGGACAATTAAATGTTTTGATTGTCAGCCTTTAGAAGGTATTTGTAAATGTCTCCTATATCAAAATAAGTTACTGCTGCCAAGCATTGACTACCAAAGTTACAAACTAAAGTGGATTCTCTGGTTGAAAATTACAAACTGTTATCATCCATTGTGATTAGGATGACTTCACAGAACCAGGACAAGCCTAATTGGATGTAATATATATAAGGGTTCTCTAGAGAGAGATTCCCATTTTATTTCCTCACCCAAGCTGAGAATCATACCATGTGGCTTATTAAAAATGCCCGTGGGGTGTGAAGGGTAGAAATCTATTTAAGCTTTAAAGTTTCCAAGAATTCAAATAGTATGGTTTTGAATAGTTACCTTTATTTCATTAGGTAAAAATTTATATCCTTTGTAACCAGAGCTGTATTCTGTCCTTGCTTTAAAACAGTATCATTTTTGAAAATTATGGTTTTGTAGATGAAGATAATACTGAGTTGTCTACACATTAATTAATTTCTAAAAACTCCAGTTCTCCTTTTATCTCACCAAAATGTCTATTACTGCTTTGACATGAAAATAGCTGGTCAATTCAAAATTCCCAATGGTTTGAATTCATTTAACATCAATCAAAACACACACACATACAGTCTCCTAGCACACATCAAATGTCTCTCTTGTGCAAATTTACTCATCAAATTAGTGAAAGAAACAAAATGGAACAAAGCTCAACAAAAAAAATATGAACTAACATATTTTTGATAAATTTTGATATTTTGATAAATCAAAAGTATCATCTGTATCCTTCTTTATCTGGCCCAAATATATCTTTGAACACCACAGAATTATTGAAGGGAAGAGTTTTGATATATTTAATATACAGATACTCTCAAAACTTCCAATAAAAGCCAATGTTTCTAATGTTTTCTCTATAATTAAAATTTTCTTTTAATGTTTATTTACTTTTGAGAGAGAGAGACACACAGAAATGCGAGTGGGGGAGGGGCAGAGAGAGAATGAGATGCAGAATCTGAAGCAGGCTCCAGGCTCCGAGCTGTCAGCACAGAGCCCAACACGGGGCTTTAACTCACAGGCTGCGAGATCATTACCTGAGCCGAAGTTGGACACTTAACTGACTGAGACACCCAGGCGCCCCTATAATTTTAAATTTAAAAGATAATTTGGTAATCAAAAAACACTTAATATGGATTTATTTTTTGTTTCTCTTCTTCATTTTGATTGAGTTGCTAGTGAGTATTGATAATGACCACAAGACAAACAGCAAGGAGAGAGAAAGAAAAGTGAAGAACGTGGTGATTGTATCAACTGATAGGTCCATCCCTGAATAATTGAGAGTTCACTCAATTTTTTTTCAATTTTAATAGTCATATATGATAGGTTTTAGAAACTAAAAGTCATGAACTTTATGTGCATTCCATGGAAGAAGGCATTTTAAATTACTAGCTACACAAATTGTTGATATATACATGTCTACATATTGTGATAAGGGTGCTTACAAACAACAGCCTAACAAACGTATAAGGTCTCTCAAGTTTTGTGATCTTGGAAAGTGAGTTAATTTAAATCCAATCAACTTATTTTTTAAATAAACATGACCCTTTCAAGATTCATGTGACTATGCATTGTTTTCTAATATTCAGGACTGGCTAGAATAGTCATGCAACATCACAGTGTATTTTAAGCAGAAATAAATCTACAAAATAAATTTTTCTCTAGTAACACATGAAATATCAATTGGAGACTCTCAAAAAAAATTGACACTCAGAACTACTTAAATGAAATATTTTAATTAGTTTGGCTAGCAAGGCTTAAATAGAATGCAGCAGCCTTGAGCAAGGGAAACCTGCCTATGTCTGTGGGGCAGAGTGTAGCTTTGGTCAAAAACACTCCTCAGTAAAGTAATTCTGCACATATCATTACTGAAATAAACTCAAAAGTATGAAATCATTTAACATGTTAAATATCAAAGTCTAAGGTGTTAACATGAAACATTACACTGACTTAGTTAATTAGGCAGCATCCCTGATCATTAGGTTCACATTTAAAATGGTCGAGAAGTGCATGCTATGAAGTGAGAAGAGGAGGAACTCTTGGTAGAGAAATACCAGCATGGGGAAAATAAAATAAAATGGATCATGGCTTGAATTGAAGTTGGAGTATCATGATGATTTGAGGAGACTAGTCTATTTTTGCCTTTTGCAGTTTGAGCAACATCCTTTCTATGTCTTACTTTCCTAGTCTCATGAAGGGCCGAAATTAAGAAAGGTTTCAGCTCAAACACCCATAAATCAACAATCAAGAATAAAACATATTCACAATATTACAATAGCAATGTCGCCAGCTTTTTATGAGAACTTAGTCTTCAAGATAAAATATTAGCATTTTAGGGGCACCTGGGTGGCTCAGCCAGTTAAGCATCTGACTTTGGATCTGGCACGGTTCATGAGTTCGAGCCTCGCTTCCTGAGTTTGAGCTCCACATCAGGCTCTCTGCTCTCAGCTCAGACCCTGTTTTGAATCCTCTGTCTCCCTCTCTCTCTGCCCCTCCCCTGTTTGCACATGCATGCACTCTCTCCCTCTCTCTCTCAGTCTCAAATATAAACATATAAAAATATATTAGCATTTTACCTATATTGCATAAGTTAAAATTTAAATCAATCCTTTGAAGTTGGCTTTATTTTATCCATTTAATAGATGTGGGAACTGAGAATAATTTCATGAGTCAGTGATCAAGCCAGAATTGAAACCTGCGTTTTTTTTTTTATTTTAAATTCTCTTCCCACTAAACCATAGGTTCTTGAGAGAAAAAATACCAAGAAAGCAAAACAAAACCAAAAATAAAACATAGCTTAATTTGAGAATGGGAGATGCAAGCTTCATGACAACTGTACTGTGAAAAACCAACAAACAACAAATGGCCTATTGACAGAGGGCCAGTAGGCTCATGGCATTCTCATTGTGTCACAAAAGGCACCACCTATTTATAGAATATGTTTTCTTAAAACACACCATTACTCAAAGTCATAACAAATTCTCATGTGAAAATGATGAAGGATAAGGTCCGGAAGAGAATTTCCAAGTATGTGGACACTGTAGATTTATAACTCTCATTACAATTCTTGAGGCAGCAAGGGTGTGACCTAGAAAGATATACTATGTGGAAGAAAGAGTGAAGAAGTTCCACTGTGCTACAAAAAGGGGAAAAATAAAGAAAAAGAAGAAAAGACAAAAAATACAACAAAGAAAACAGCACGGTTCCTATGAAAAATGTATAAAGAATATAACTTGTTAATGCATAAAGACAGAGATCCTGAAGTTCACATCCTGACTTGGGTCATAAAAAAAAATCACTAAGCTGAAGATCTTCTCTATTTTATCCTACCAGATAAGCAACATCTCGTGGTTAGGAAGAATGATGAATAACACTTCTCTCTTGGGTGAATGCCAGGCCAAACTCAAAGTAAGAAACCAATGATTATTTGTCTCATATGATACAAGTACCAAATACTGGAAATCAAACTGGTGGGAGCAGAACTGGTATTCCTTGAAACTTAGTTAATGAAAAAAGATTATATCAATAAATAATTTTATTCCATTAGCCAGGTGATCACAGAATACCAAAAAAGAAAAAAGAGTATCTATCTGCTCTAGACATGACCATAAGTGGGTAAAATCTCCTTTCCTTGGTTTGTACCTGAAATTGGAACTAAACTTACTCAATTAAAAACAAACATAAGTCAGGGCACCTGGGTGGCTCAATCGGTTTAAGTGTCTGACTTTGGATCAGGTCAGGATCTCCCAGTTCCTGAGTTCAAGCCCCACATCAGTCTCTGTGCTAACAGTTTGGAGTCTGCTTCAAATTCTGTGTCTCCCTCTCTGCTTCTCCCCCACTCAGGGTCTGCCCCTCTCTCTGTCTCAAAAATAAATAAACATTAAAAAATTAAAAAGTCAATTATAAATTACTCCATTGTTAAAAACCACTTTTTAAAAGTTTATTTCTTTTGAGAGAAAGGGAGAGAGAAAGCATATGGAGTGGGGGAAGAGAGAGAGAAGAGGAAGAGAGAGAGAGAGAGAGAGAGAGAGAGAGAGAGAGAGAGTCCCAAGCAGGCTCTGCAGTGACACTGCAGACATGGGGCTTGAACCCATGAAACATGAGATCAAGACCTGAGCCAAAACCAAGAGTCAGATGCTTAATCGACTGAACCACACAGGCATCTCATAAGCAAGTCAATTTTTAAATCAAGTTGGAATTAGAAGTTTTAACAATAAAATAAGAAACATGTGCGTAGCTTGAATAGATCTGAGGGAGGTGGAATGAATTAAATTCTAGCATCATCTATGTTTATATTTATATGGCCTTTTGAATGGTTAGTTGGATGGATTCATCAGATGAAGGTTTGTTAAGTGTCATGTTCAGTCCTAGGAATTAGTGTTGCTAGTAAGGCATTGCTTGAAAATTGTCCACAAGACACTTGCTGATGGACAGGAACACTTGTACTTCAGTAGATTCTGGCACCATGATTATTGTGCCCAATACATACGCTCTAGGATCCCAAAGTACCAAACAACCTAAAAATTACTTAAAAACAAAAATGATGGTATAAATATTGGCCCATGCTTATGGAGCTAATCACAAAATAATTTTTTAACCTGACCTACGAGAATTCATAACTCACCTGAATTCACTAACTCGTGGGAAAAATGTGTGTACCCATAATTTTCCAGATCAAAAACCTGCTGGGAAGGTTGGCTGTCTGTATAAGAAATCATATCATAGTTACCCTTTCTTGGAGCCAGAATGCCTACAAACTCTCAGCAATACAATTTCCTTGATGAAGCCAAAATACGCAGCGACAGAAAATTTGGATTCACTGTTATCAAAAGTTTACACTATTAATTACCATTCTTTAAAAATTAATTTCCCTAGGGAGCCTGGGTGTCTCAGTCAGTTGGGCGGCCGACTTTGGCTCAGGTCATGATCTTGCGGTCTGTGGGTTCGAGCCCTGCATCGGGCTCCATGCTGACAGTTTGGAGTCTGGAGCCTGCTTCGAATTCTGTGTCTCCCTCTCTCTCTGCCCCTTCCCCATTTGCACTCTGTCTCTCTCTGTCTTTCAAAAATGAATAAATGTTAAAAAAAATAAAAAAAATAAAAAAAATTAATTTCCCTGAAGTAAAACCTGATGATTTACATGTTCAAACCCATTCAATAGATTTGTACCTTCTATGAGATAAATCTGAGATCCTTGGAATGACATACAACTTTCTGCAATATCTGTCCACTTGCTTTCTCTTCCATCATTTCGTACTTCTCTCCCACTGCAAAACTTACATGCAATCCAGCAAAACCAAGAACTTTACACAGCAGATCCTTGAACAATGCAGGAGTTAGCAGTGCCAAACCCCATGCAGTTGAAAATGTGCATGTAACTTTTGACTCCCCCAAAATTAAACTACTAATAGCCTACTGTTGACTAGAAGCCCTTAAGAGTTGATTAGCATGTGTTTTCCATGTTATATGCATTATATACTGTATTCTCACACTAAAGTAAGCTAAAGAAAAGAAAATGTCATAAAGAAAATCAAAAGGAAGTGAAAATACATTTACAGTACTGTATCAAAATAAATCCACTTATAAATGGACTCACCCAGTTAAAATCTGTGTTGTTCAAGGGTCAACTATAGTCACCTAGATATGGCATATTATGTCATGCTTTGTGCTATTGTACACATTGCTCCATATTTCCAGAATTTTGCTCTTTCTTCTCCATGCATGGACCATGGAAACATCTTCTGGCCTTCTCTGACTCCTACCTAAACCAATGATTCTTACTTTCTTCTGTGTTTCTGTTGAGACTCCTTTGGGCCTCAAATGTAGTATGCTTGCCATAGTTTTTCACCTGTGTGTCTACTTAAGAACTATGATGGTCTATAGGGCGCCTGGGTGGCGCAGTCGGTTAAGCGTCCAACTTCAGCCAGGTCACGATCTTGCGGTCCGGGAGTTCGAGCCCCGCGTCGGGCTCTGGGCTGATGGCTCAGAGCCTGGAGCCTGTTTCGGATTCTGTGTCTCCCTCTCTCTCTGCCCCTCCCCCGTTCATGCTCTGTCTCTCTCTGTCCCAAAAATAAATAAACGTTGAAAAAAAATTTTTTTTTAAATAAAAAAAAAAGAACTATGATGGTCTAATTCCAAAAATAAGGTGCTAGAAATAATATAATATAGTATATAGTAATATAGCATAGAAGTTAAAAAGGAAGGCCTGTGATGAAATAGAGGTGGATCCAAGTTCCAAATAAAATTTATTCTGGCTGGGTGACTTTGAGCAAGTCCTCTATATCTCTGGTCACAGCTTCCTCACTTGTAAGACAGGAGTAACCATAGTCCCTTCATTATATGATTATGCCTATTAAATGCAATAACACATGTGGCAATTAAGAAGATTCACTGATACATAGTAAAAATGGTCTATAAATATTTGCTTTTATTAATACCTTAAATTCCATTTGAAACTCTGGCTCATAGCAGAAGCTTAATAAATATTTATTTAATAAAAATGAATGAACGGATGATCGAAGACAGGTTGCAGTGACTTCTATTGTTTCTCTCATTTTTTGTAATACATCTGTACTGATTGTCCACATGCCCCTGCATCAAATAACAGACACTAACTGATCAGCCCAAGCAACGCATTACGCATTACTACTCTTTAAATTTTCAATGACCATTGGAGCTTGACAAACAAACAAGAAACCCAAGTAAAGTATAGTAGTTTTAACAGATTCACTTGAGAAATGTTAAAAATAGATTAATAGGTAATGGTGGAATTCAAGTTCTGGAGAACATTTGACTTAGTGTCTCCCACATCACTCTTCAATATAATCACAGAGCTTTATTGTATGGTTGGCCTTAGAAACCACATAGACCAGACCAGTGCTTCTCAGACTTTAAAGTCCATGTGAACCATTTAATGAGTTAAACTGTATAGTCTAATTAAGTAAGGGATGGGAATGGGAAGTGCTGAAAGATTTGTTGTTTCTCAGACCATACTTGGTATAGCAAAGGTAATCCAGGGTGCATTTTTTTAAATGTTTATTTATTGTTGAGAGAGGGAAGGAGGGAGGGAGGGAGAGAGACTGAGAGAGAGAGAGAGAGAGAGAGAGAGAGAGCGAGAGAGAGAGAAAGTGTGGTAGGTGAGGGGCAGAGAGAGAGAGAGAGGAGACACAAGCTCTGAGCTGTCAGCACAAAGCCCGACGCAAACTTAACTCACAAACCATGAAATCATGACCTGAGCCGAAGTCAGACACTTAACCTACTGAGCCACCCAGGTACCCTGAATGTGCAACTTTTAAAAAGCAAAAGAGTCAACTGAGGTGCTTAAAAACAGAGACTTTGGAAGCCCTGATTTGGAGTGACATCAGGTATCTACATAGTTAGCAAATACTTAAGGTACTTCTCATGTCAGTGGTCTCAGGACCACACTTTGACAATCACTGCACAGGAAATACAAGCTTCTTGAGGGCAATCCTATTTGTCTTTACTTTCTCCTGCCTAGCAGAGCATCTGAAATTTGGGGCAGCTACATGTATATTTGTTTTGTAAATGAAAAAAAATGAATAAATGAACCAAGAGTTCACCTGATATTTTAGAAAAAATGAGGACAGAAAGCAAAAAAAAATTTTTTTTCACACGTATGTGTGATATATGTTAGTCTGCAAAATTTCCCATAACAACTTTAGAATATTCATTATTTATCTTTTGTTCATAATTCTTTAGTTCTTCAGTATGGGTAAACAGTAATATTCAGGTAGTATAAACTTAATGAGAAAGCATAACTATTAAAAATGTGTGATCAAAACAAGATTATTTCAAAATTTGTAAATACACACTCCTCCATAGGTTACTGCATTTCACATGAATTGTGTTTAGCTACTGAGTTCTAGTCTGTGTTTGGTAGATAAATGACTCTCCAGGCAGCCTGATCCACTTGGCAAGGGAGAAGAATCACACTGGCTCCCACTGCTTCTCTCTCAAAAAACATCACATTGTCTTCTCTCAGAGCTAGTTCCATCCTGAGGCCCCAAAAAGCGAATAATGGAAGGTGGCTTATATTTTACAGATTGGGGGGGCAGAAGACATGTATTCTACATTTTAATGTGTTTCTACTATAGAAGATTGGGGTTTCTTTAATTCTCCATTAAAAAAAACACTTATAACAAGAAAACTTTATGTCGAGATATTGAATTGTAAATATATACAGATGATGGGTTAATGAACATGAAGTACTTTGAAAAAAATAAACAGCAATGTAAAATGACTACAAAAAAATTGTGGTCAGATACAGCTTTAACTGAGGAGAATCTGGAAAATGCTAAGTACATTGAGGTGTTAGAAAATAAGAACAAGAATCTCAACACCTCATGTTTTCTTCGTTATCCTTTCAGAATTATGCGATAATTAAATACCACTTTTCATTTTTTTTAGATTTTAACATGAGACTACAATAATTTGACTAAAAGTCCCTTGCTGTTACAATAATAGAATAATAATAACAATAAACCAAAAATAATAATAATTATACTCTGTTGCAACTCTCATCATTTTTCACCAAAGAGCTTTACAGGGCTTAATTACTTATATGTCTTTACTTTTAAAAGGAATCATTGATCTCTCCCTTGTAGGTGGGAAAACATAAGACAATATTAACATCATTTATAGGAAGCATTGTGCACAAAGATACCAGAGGGGGAAAACACCAGAAAAGTAAATAAGTCATAATAGTAATAATTTTATTACTTGCTAATCTCGTACTACTTTAATGCTAATTATTTTATGTGTATAAACTTACCAATATCCATGACAACCTTATGAAGTAGTTGCATGATTTTACAATTGAGGAAAATGAGATACAGAATTCAGTCTTCAGATATAGATTCAGGCTTTCTACCAATTCACATTGACACATTGAAATTTTAAAGGATGCAAAAGAAGGATGTTAAATATAAAGGCAGTTTCTGCTATAATCACATTTCAGCATTGGGTTGGCTGAGAAGGTGAAATTTAAGAGTTGTTTAATTTCATTCATTCCATAAATAGTTTTTGAGAATTGCTATGTGCTAGATATATGAATTGTTCTGAAAATACAAAGTTAAACAAGACTGAATTTCTCCTTGAAGACATAGGATAATTAATAATTAATAATAATGATTATAATTAATTCATGCTCAATTAGTATAAAATAAAATATCATTGTCAAGATAAAACATTATAGAAACAATTGATAATTTGTGCTAAAAATTGGTTTCTAGAAATTTGCATAGATATCTGAGGAGCCAGTGCTCCATTCTGCCTTATGGGGATAAGCATGGAAGTGGATAGAGAGATGAATAGGGAAAGATTTATGTTCAAGATTATGACAAAAAAATTAAGTAGGAGTTTTCCAGGCAAAAAGAGAAAGCATGGAGTAAATGTATAAAAGGAGCATGATGTGTTAGGGCATGGAAAGGTGAGTCTCAGTGTTGAGAAGCAATCCTGACGAGTGCACAGCACGAAATGTGTTATGGGGTAAATGGCAACTGGTATGATTGGCATGGTAATTTGTGTTTAGATTGAGAAAGACCTTACATATCATGATTACATGAACTTATCACATGGAGTACTTTAGCCAGATAACTCTGTAGGCAGTGAGAAAATATAACAAGAAAGTTTAGAATTTACAGTCAGGGAGACCAGTTCAGTTGTTATAAAATCAGCAGCATGAAAAAACCGAAGTAGTGGCAGTGGAAAAGGAAGAAGATATTCCAGGGGCTGAACAGTAATAGAACTGTCATGACTAGAAATTGGTTGGATATAGCAGTAAGGAAGAGTGACAAGTTAAAGGCAATACTACTGTTACCTCACAAATATTGAGAGCTTACAAGGTGCAGGGACTCAAACATTTTACAAGTTTTAACTCATTTAGGAAGGCCTTGAGTTTTGAACATGGATAACTGAATGATGATTCCCATTTCACATGCAAAGAATAAAGGAGAGGGAGGAAATACTGAGGGCAGTGGGAAATAATGTGTTTGCTTTGTTTGAGAAGTCTACATACCCTTTGGGTGGTGATGTCTACCATGCTGTTGGTAACATGGATCCCACACTGAAGAGAGAGATCAGGACTAGGTTTATAAATGTATAGCTCTTCTTGTACATGGATCAAGGGTGCTTTGTAGAACAAGGAGAGGGGAGAGTAAAGTTTGGAATTCTTGGAACATAAATACTCAAAGAAAAGGAGAGAAGACAAAAGGAGAGAAGACAAAACATACAGGTGAGCAAAATAAAGTAAAAGGAAAATCAGGAGGAAAAAGATAAAAAAGGAAAACATTTAAAGAAAGATAATATGGTAAAAATGTCAAGTTTTGTATTCAATTTGAGTAGGAAATGAACTGAAAGTAAAAATTTGGGAATTAGGAAGGGGTGGTAAATTTTACCAGTACATTTTAGTTTCATTAAATGTGATGAAGTGAATAAGAAGTTGAGACAGAGGCCAAGTAGATTATTGCTTTGAGGATTTGACAACAGAAAGAGTTGGGGTGGAGGGCAAGGATCATGGTATTATTAAGGTTTTAGAAAAAAATGAGAAACTTTAACATGTAAACAGAGCAAAAGGAGCCACTGAAGATGCAGAAGCCAAAGGTAGAAGGTAGTGATGGAAGGTCAGCGGGGTGCAGAGAGTGAGTATTAATGGTGTGCAGTCCTGGGGGAGGCCACAAAGTGAGAGAACGGGTTATTGTAACAAATACAGTATCTCACAGTGTTTATGGCCTCAGTGTTTGGAGTCAAGTAGCCCAGTTTTAATCCTGACTCTCCCATTTATTAATTGTGTGAACTAAGAATTATTAAACCTTTCTGTGTCTCACTTTCATATCTGCCAAATGGGAAACTACTAGTACCTCCCCAACCCGCCGCCACCCCCCGCCACCAGTGTCACTGGGAGGATCAAATGAGATAAGGCTTCTGAGAACAGAACACACTACTATTGGGCAAGTGTCCTCGAAGAATTAACTGTTATATCTAACAGAGAGGTGCAAGGAGCCATAGTATAAAGGAGCAGAATCACTAGTCTTTGTGATAAAGCAAGAAGGGAAAATGGGACAAAAAAATTTAAAAGGCTACCTAACAATGAACCTATACTCTACACATATATGGAATATTCTTTTAAAAGGCTAACAATAAACCTATATTCTACACATGCGTGGAATATTCTTTTATTCTGTTTTTATTTTTTGTAAACTAAACATCCCATATCTCTAAGGAATATTAACACTCAGTTTGTTGCTAAGGGAAATAAATATCTTTCTTCCTATTCTGAGTCACATTAATCACAACTACTTAATTTCAGAGTTTTTCAGTCTTTGTCTATATAATGGTTCAAGGTGTAGGCATAATGAAGCCTGACCACCTCTTTATATTAACTACATACACATGTATGATACTGAGATTTCAGGATTTTATCTCATTTCCCTCTCTGCAAAGTGCAGTGATACTCTGGGAATGATTTCTCAGCTTTGCAAGGTCTCTGCTCTGCTGTATGAGTATTCTTGGCATTTTTATAGGAAAAAAAGGCAATTTCCAGAGTGAATATGACTTAAAAAGGACTCTGCCCATTGCTAAGAAAAATGGATTGCATGATATTTCTGTCTATTGTTAGCAAATACTGCCTATTTGTTTTATTTTTTAACCACTTTATTCTCACTCTCATGAAGCCTACATTGAAGTCACGGAGTAATTTGTTCTCCTATTTTGACTCTTCTTTTAGAGGGTTTTATAAGAAAATTATATGTGATAGACTCAAGCTTTGCATTCTTCCATTATACTAAGCATTTATAAAGGAATAATTCAGCAATGATACATACTATTGTGGTTGTATATTATTTAGGTAATGGGTAGTCTGTGTTTCAAAGTGATTTTTACAACTATTATCTTATGTAGTCCATGCAAGAGTAAAATGCATTATGGCTATATTTCAGGTGAGAAACCCGGCATGATGAAAGCAAAGAAAATTTCCCCTAAGTCAGATAGCAAGGTTAGAAATGCTAAACTGTTAAAAGCTGCATTGTTCATGTTGTAAAAAGCTATTCTTAAGCTATTTTTGAGAGCTTTTGTAAAGATTTACTCTTCCATGAAATCACTGGAGAAAAGGATAAACAGAAAAAAATCTCACCTTTTCTATTTGTTTCTGTCATCAGTACTCTAACATCTATAAAACTGCTTATATTTAATGTAAAATCTGCATGCAGAAGAATGACTTCAATTTAGAGAAAGCAATGATTCAAAGATCTAGGAGGTTTCCTGTGTTTATTTTCTTAAAGGTGAACAGAGATGAAAACAAATTAACTAATTGGATTGCCAATGCATTCTGATTCGCAAACACAAACCAAGCCAACTCTAGTCATCTTCTCTAAGAAGCCAATGAGACAGCCTGTAAGACCCATTAGCTATCAACAAAGATAAATCAATCAGTGCCATGATGTCACAGAGAGGATTTCCAGAATTTGAATCTCCTCAGGTTACTCCAGGCTCTTTTCCCCTGTCTCCAAATATACATTGAATTGACAGGAGACATCATTCCCCCTAAGTGATTCTTCTAAGATCTTGGGAAATATTCTTCTGGAGGAAAGGAAGTTATATGAGACATTTGAGGAGTTTTGAGTATATAAGAAACCTGTTGTATGGTGTCTTGACTACTTCCAAGTGAGAAATGTCTGAATGAGAAAAGTGGCAATTTATGCTAAAAAAAGCCTCTAGCCAGGGCCATCATATCAAAAGATTGCTAATGACAATGGCATCTCAAGAATTGTAAGGCTACATTCGGAAATGATATCTTAATTAAATATTATAAATTAATTCCTTACATTATATACTGACTCTCATTCTTAGAAAATTATATTTTAATTATATTTAACCCAAAGCATTCTACATATTTAATGCACTCACTATCAAAATACCAACAGCATTTTTCACAGAACTAGAACAAATAATCCTAAAATTTGTATGGAACCACAGAAGACACTGAATAAACAAAGAAATCTTAGAAGAATAAAACTGGAAGTATCACAATCTCAGATTTAAGATACACTACAAAGCTATAGTAATCAAAACAGTAGGACATTGGCACAAAAATAGACACATAGATCCATAGAACAGAATAGAGAGTCCAGAAATAAACCCATGAGCATGTGGTCAATTAATTTTTGACAATGGAGGGAAAAGAATGAATGACAGTGGGGAAAAGATGGTCCTTTCAACAAATGGTGCTGGGAAAACTGGACAGCTACATGGAAAAGAATGAAACTGGACCACTTTCATACATCCATATACAAAAATAAACTCAAAATGTATTCAGAACCTACATACGAGACCTGCAAACATAAAAGTCCTAGAAGAGAACACAGGCAGTAATTTCTCTGATATCAGCCACAGCAACATTTTTCTACATATATGTCCTGAGGCAAAGAAGACAAAAGCGAAAACAAACCCTTGGAACTACATCAAAATAAAAACCTTCTGGGGGCAGCTGGGTGGCTTAGTCCGTTGAGCGACTGACTTCAACTCAGGTCATGATCTCAAGATTTGTGAGTTCGAGCCCCATGCTGGGCTCTGTGCTGACAGCTCAGAGCCTGAAGCCTGCTTCTGATTCTGTGTCTCCCTCTCTCTCTGCCCCTCCCCTCCCCATGCTCTTTTTCAGAAATAAATAAACATAAAAAAATTTAAAAAAAAAACCCTTCTGCCCAGCAAAGGAAATAATCATCAAAACTAAAAGACAAGTTATAGAATGGGAGAAGATATTTGCATATGACACATCTGATAAAAGTTTTGTATCCAAAATTTTTAAAGAACTTATACAACTCTAAACCAAAAAAGCAAATAATCCACTTAAAAATGGGCAGAAGACATGAATAGACATTTCTCCAAAGAAGACATACAGATGTCCAACAGACACATGAAAAGATGCTCAACATCACCCATCATCAGGGAAATGCAAATCAAAACCACATTGAGATATCACTTCTGGCCTATTAGAATGGCTAAAATTAAAACTCAAGAAACAACAAGTGTTGGTAAGGATGTGAAAAAAAAGAAACCTTTGTACACTGTTGGTAGGAATGCATACTGATGTAGCCATTGTAGAAAACAGTTTGGAAGGTCCTCAAACAAACAATAAAAAATAAAATTACCTTAAGATCCAGTAATTCCCAAGTTTACCCAAAAGAATACAAAAACACTAATTTAAGAAGATATATGCACCCCTATGTTTATTGCAGCATTATTTATAATAGTCAAATTATAGAAGTAGCCCAAGTGCTCAATGATAGATGAGTGGGTAAAGAAGTGGTATGCATATGTATGTAAGTATGTACAGACACACACACACACATAAATATAATGGTATATTACCCACAAAAAGAATGAAATCTTGCCATTTGCAGCAACATGGATGGATGTAGAAAGTATAAAGCTAAGTGAAATAAATCACTGAGGGAAAGACAAATACCGTATGATTTTACTCATATGAGGAACTTCAGAAACAAAACAAATGAACAAAGAAAAAAGGGGACAAGCCAAAAAAACAGATTCTTAACTATAGAGAACAAATTGATGGTTACCAGAGCGGAGGTTGGTGGGGAGTTGGCTAAAATAGGTGATGGGGATTAAAGAGTACACTTATAATGATGAGCATTGAGTAATGTATAGAATTGCTCAAGCACTATATTGTACACTTGAAACTAATATAACACTGCAGGTTAACTACACTGTAATTTAAAAAAAAATGATAAATATAAAATCTTAGGAGCAACCAGAATAAAACAATACAATACCTAGAGAGGAATAATAATAAGAATGACAGCCAATTCTCTCAACAGAAACAATGTAGTCAGAAGGCAGTTGAGTAAAACCTTTAAAGCACTAAAGGAAAAAAAAAAGCCCTGTCAACCTGGAGTTCTAGATTGAGTCAAAATGTTTTCCAAAATTTAGAGTGAAATACAAAGAATTTTTAACACACATCAAAGCTGAATTTAATAACCAGCAGACTTGTACTATAAGGAATATTAGAGTAAGCCCTTCAGGTGAAAGGAAAATGATCTGGAAACCTAGATCTGCACAAAAGAATGAAAAACACCAAAACATGGTAACTATATAAGCAAATAAAAAGACTTATTTCTCTTACTATTTAATTCTATTTAAAAGGTGGCTAACTATTTAAACCACAGCAGTAAAAGCATATTGAAGAATTTAAAATGTTGTTGAAATAAAATGTATGACAATAGCACAGAGGCATGGGATGGTAGAAATGGAAGTAACATTAGGAAGATACGCATACTATGTGCAAATAGATAATATCACCTGAATTAAATTAAGGATATATGAGTACTATAAACCTTAAAATAATCACACACAAAAACAATAAACCAGAGTTATAACATATAAGCCAAAAAGGAAATAAAATTGAAATCGTTACAAAATTAATACAAATAGAGAAGAGGGAAATAGGAAAAAAGAAAAAAATAGGATAAATAGAAAGCAAGTGGCAAGCATATTAATTAATATTCACATTCAGTACATGTAAATGGCCTAAAAATGCCAAATGAAGATAAGGGATTGTCATCAGGTTAAAACCAAAACTCTACTATATATTGTCTACAAGAAACTCACTTGAAATATAAATATGCAATGTGGTTAAAAGTAAGATAATGAAACAAGTATCATGCTAACACTAAACCAAAAAGATAAAGTCAAGTTTTCAGAAGGGCCTAACAATCTTGAATTTTTATATGCCTAATAATGAAGCAAAACATATGAAGCAAAAATGATAGAATTATAATGAAAAGTAGATACATCCTCAATTATATTTGGAAATTTCAAGATTCATCTCTCAATAAATGACAAAACAAAGAGAAAATCAATAAGGATATAAGAGATGTGAAAAACACTATCAGTAAACTTGATCTAACTGGCATTTATGGAACACTGTACAAAAGCAGAAAGTACAGTCTTCAAGTTCACGATGAACATTTATCAAATAGACCAGATTTGGAGCAGCAAAACAGGCCTCAATAAATCTAATATGTTTAAACCATACAGTGCATGTTCTCTGACCACAATAGGATTAAAACAGAATATATGCAAAAATTCCCCAGTATTTGAAATGAAATAAAATATGTCTAAATTGGGGCGCCTGGGTGGCTCAGTCGGTTAAGCGTCCGACTTCGGCTCAGGTCATGATCTCACGGTCCTGAGTTCAAGCCCCGCGTCGGGCTCTGTGCTGACTGCTCAGAGCCTGGAGCCTGTTTCAGATTCTGTGTCTCCCTCTCTCTCTGACTCTCCCCATTCATGCTCTGTCTCTCTCTGTCTCAAAAATAAATAAACATTAAAAAAAATTAAAAAAAAATGTCTAAATAATATGTTAATCAAACAAAAACCAAAGGAAAATTTGATAGGATTTTGAACTGATTAGAAATGAAAATATAACATATCAAGGAATCCAGGCTGATATTTGTCCCCTGAGGCAGTACCTTAATTATGCACATTGTAATGGCCATCCTTGCTGCCTCCTCTTCATTCATTCCCTTCCTCTCCATCAATTTTTCAGGTATTGCCTCTCCTGTCTTGCTACTATTGCTTATAATAGTAGAAGGCATGTGGAACATTGAGGGATTGAGAAAAATAAAAGGATTTAGCCATGCCCAGTTTGTTGCTATGAACTCACTAAACATACATTAATGGATTTTTCATCGACTAAATGATGGATATTTGGGCTTCTGTTGCAAAAGCATCTCAACACAATTTGCAGAAATAATATGCATCTCATTTTCAATTCTTATCACAGTATTTGAGCCCTTTAGACTTATTTTAATTATGCAGGATGATGTGTATTGGTGATCATGTTCTACAGATAACCGTGTATATCAATGTAACCTGTTAATTTTCCATTAATTCACATAGATATGTGATAAAGAATGATAATGTTTTGTAATTGACACCTGGGCATTGTCACATCTGTTTTTATTCTTAGCAATGAAAAATGCATGATTTGTGTTTAAACTATACCCATATTTTCTAAGAAATTTCCCTCTGATTTACATGATTAACTTATTTAGTGAGGCAGAAAAAAATGTCTCATGCATTGTGCTTAGTTACAAACAATATGTGACTGGATAAATAGCAATTGCACATCAGTCTGCTTGACTTACTGCTATTATCTACCAGCAGGAATAAATTAAAACTTGATTCCATTGTTACATTCATATGTGCACATTTTCACAGTGTGCCACCATCTATTACAAGCCTGGTGCCTAGCTTTCTGCATTACCTTTACTTCAATGACCAGGGAATTAAAAAAAATATATTTATAAAAATCATAAAGTTGTGTACTTGTAAAAATCAACTATGAATGGCAAAATGATCATGAAAAGCACAAAAAATATTCAACTACATTTTATTTTAACAAAATGAAGAAAATGACAAACTAAAGGTAGATCAACTGGGAAGTTTAGGAAGACCTACCACCCACTATCAGAGTACCTATCACACTACATTTTAAATATCTATTTTATTTTCTTCAAAATGAAATTCCTGGAGGACCAGAAATGATCTGGCTGAGATTTAGACCCTCAGCACATAGCCCAGTTCCATGCATATGGTAAGGTTAAGCAAATATTTGTTGGACTGATGAATGAACTAATGATATATGTTCATAATATAATACTGCTATAAAATATAATAAATCAAGTATATAACTTTGGGAAGATTGTTATTAAAAGTTGCTTTATGTTTATATATTAATTACTACATATATGAGGAAATGTTGGTGAATATCTGCATGACTATAAAATGTTTATTTCTCCCCAGTAGTTTGTGGCAGTTTGGAGAATTATGTATGCTTTGAAATTTATTTGTGAGTTATTCATGTTACATAAGTGATGCTATTGTTCTAAAATTCTCCATATCCTCATGTTAAATATGTAACTTACAAATTAAATATTTTACATAATTCACTTCATAATGACATTCAAAAAAATCCTCACAGAGGTCAAAATGTCAAAATCTAAGTTATTTAGATGTTCATGGTTAGTATTGAAAATGAGGAAAGGTAGATCATGAGCATAAATAGAAAATGTTCATTGATAATACAGAGGATATTAATTTGGCTATATAGAAAATGTTGGAGCAGGACAAACTAATGGGACTCCAAGTTTATTTGCTAGGCTCTTCTTATTTTCTTATGCCTTGGAAGTCATAGATGTCACAAAACCAAGAGATGAAATTGGTATTCACTTTCTGAGCTCTGAAACAATGGCTATTAGAGAAAATGAGCATGCATGAATTATCTCCTTGTCTGATGGCCATGATTTGATTGGTGGTGGAATTACTCATAAGCCTGAACAGGTTTAGAAGAATTTGAGATATTTGCAGGTGTGACGGTTTTAGGGTTTTTTTTTTAAATGCTTTTAGAAACATTCAACATATGGGTGGGACATTAAATTATTTTGCCTCAACATTAAAATAGTTTAAATATCCACCAAAGATACTGTTTTATAGAGCTATTGTGTGTTTAAGAACTGTTATAGTAGTATATTTTATAACCATGGCAGGAACAAACAGAAATGAAAAGCTACTTATAGAGCAAGTGATAAACACACATCAAATGGGTTTTATGAGCAACAGAGTGGGTTATAACCATCCGAGGCTATTTACTGTAATGACAAAAACTATTATAAAAGATGCAAATTTATTCTTAACTACAGGTACTGAAAAAAATCTTCTGAAAGAATTAACAAGGTTTGTTTTCCTTTCCACATTACATAACACAGTTATTTTGGAAGATTTTTTTTTCTTCTGGAGTTGTTAACTCCAAAAAAGGAAAAATGATGATGGCAACAATTTTCAACTCTAAGACTTATGTCTCCTAATTTCTCTTTATGTTCCAAGCAGTCCTGGATGTATAACAAACACTAAATTTGAAGCTTGATGAATTAGATTTTTAAATCATCTGCTCTTATTTTCTACAAATTATTTTAGGCCATTTATTTTTTTAAAGTATATAAATATAATTAATTTCTAAAAATAAGAAAAAGCTAATTAAAGAGGGGCTTCTCAACACTAGGTTCTTATCTCTCCAAGACAGAGAAGTTAGAAAACACAAATGGGCAGACCATAAAATATACTAAATTAAGTATAACTGAGCTGGAAATTTGACTGATTGGGAATGATCAAGAGGAAAAAGGAAATTGATCAATTAAAAAAGGTTTTGTCAGAATAACAACAGGAAAAAGACCTACACACATCTAGCATTTCCACAGGGAAAATTAGATTGATTAGTAGGATGAATAATAAAAGCTTTTTAAGCAGTTACCCTCTTGTGCGCTCCTTTGCTAACACTGAAACAAAGCCAGGAGAACAGTAGTCCCACAGATTTTGGAGTACATTTAAGTATAGGATGGAAAGAAAACAATAAGCCATATCAACCCATGAATGAACCTATTTTAAAGGCACAATTTGATGAGTTTTGCTAAATACATACATTTATGTAACTTCTACCACAGTCAAGATAAAGAATATTTCTGGAGGAGGAGCCAAGATGGCAGAACAGCATGGAATTTTTGTGTGTGTCTGGTGTCCATGTAATACAGCCAGACCATCACTAAACCATCCTGCCCATCTAGAAAAGTGATCTGAGGATTAACACAACAATCTGCACAATCTGAACCACAGAATTCAGCAGGTTTGCGGTGTGGAGAGGTGAATTTGGGGAGAGAGAAGCTGCAGAGGGCAGGGAGCCACTTTTGAGTTCAGAGAGAGGATAGAGACAGGGGCAGGGCAGGGGAGAATATGGAAAAAGCACCCCTCCCCAAAAGCAGCTGGAGAGAAAGTTGAAAATTGGAAACAGCCACAGGGGCTAAACTGAAAAGGGAGAAGGGAGAAAGGAGAGGGTTTAAATTCCATTAAGACTGTAAACAAGGGGAGCGCAAAGGCTGAAACTCTGCAGCTCAATACCTGGTGGTGCTCTGGTGGGAAGGGCAAATCCCCAGGAGCAGAGTGGGGTCCAGGAGTTTCTCAGGGGAGTTTCACATGGCGAGAAGCGCTTCCACTGCTGGAAGGACATTTGGTAGAGGCTGTGAGGCCACCTGGGCCCAGAAGACCCCAGAGAATGGCCACATTCACTGGTACTAGAACAAGGTCATTGGGGGTGAAGCCTGGTGCCAGATGTGTGTTGTGATTTTCCATAATCCCTGAGGCACTGCTGCTACAACTGTCTCATGAACTTTTTCTGGGGCGGGCTGGCACCTGGCTGCAGTCTCTGGGCATTGGCAGCAGCACGGTCTTGCAAGCATTCCTGGGTGCAGCCAGCATTCAGCCATTGCTTGGTGAGAGACTCCACAGAGGGGAGGAGTGGGTCAAAGCTGCAGTCCCTCAGAAGTGGGGGGCCGGGGAAGGCAGCCACATCTGAGACAAAATTCAGGAGGGAGGTGCTGCCTGGGGCTTGGTCACAGACAGTGGAGAAGTGGGAGTGGACAGAAGTGGAGTGGACGGAAGCTAAAGATGAAGAACAGGTGCATGATTGCTGATTGGGGAGAACAGAATTCCGATTCTAGAGACTGGGTAGCTGGGTGAAGCCATTTTCCGCCATTCCTGCACATGCGCTTATGCACCTGCAAGCGCCACAATAATCTACCCCAGTAAGCTAAGCAGCACCATCTAGTGGAGAACGGAGATGTTACACTAAGCCCCGCCCAGCTGGGCCAAACTTGCTCTTCAAGTACACAAGTCTCACTGCCTGCTTAGTTTATGGACTATAAAGTGCTTCATAGTTTGACTGCTAGGGGAAAACAAAGTAATTTTAGTCATATTCCAGTCTGTTAGCTGGTCCAACTATTCAATTTTCTTTCTTTCTTTTCCTCTTTTTCATTCCTTTTCTTACAGAAAGAAAAAAAATTCATTTTTATTTTTAATTTTTACTAAAAATATTTTTCTTTAATTTTTTTCTACTATATTTTTTTACTTTTGTGTAATTTTTTTCAAATTCTATTTTACTTCCATCATTTCATTTTAGTCTACTTCAGTGTATTTGTTTTTTCAAATTTTCAAACGATTTCCCTTTTTTCTTTTTTTCTCTTTTCCCCCTTTTTTCTCTAATCTATCAAGCCACTTTCAACACCCAGAATATTCATTTTTTCAAATTTTCAAACAATTTCCTTTTTTCTTTTTTTTCTCCCCCCCCCCTTTTTTCCCCTAATCTATCAAGACACTTTCAACACCCAGACCAAAACACAACTAGGATCTAGTATCATTTATTCGATTTTATGTGTGTGTGTTTGTTTTAAATTTTTTAATTTTAATATTTTTTAATTTTAATTTCTTTCAATTTTGTCAACCTCAATAATTCCTTTTCTCCCTTCAAAATGATGAAACGGAGGGATTCACCTCAAAAGAAAGAGCACGAAGAAATGACAGCCAGGGGCTTAACCAGCACAGATACAAGCAAGATGTTTGAACCAGAATTTAGAATCATGATAAGAATACTAGCTGGAGTTGAAAATAGATTAGAATCCCTTTCTGCAGAGATAAAAGAAGTAAAACATAGAATGAAATTAAAAATGCTATAACTGAGCTACAATCACAGATGGATGCCGCGGCGGCAAGGATGAATGAGGCAGAACAGAGAATCAGTGATATAGAGTACAAACTTATGGAGAATAATGAAGCAGAACCAAAGAGGGAGATTAAGGCAAAAGAGCACAATTTAAGAATTAGAGAAATCAGTGACTCATTAAAAAGGAACAACATAAGAATCAGAGGGGTCCCAGAGGGGGAAGAGGGAGAAATAGGGGTAGAAGGGTTATGTGAGCAAATCATAGCAGAAAACTTTTCTAACCTGGGGAAAGACACAGACAACAAAATCCAGGAAGCACAGAGGACCCCCCCATTAGATTCAACAAAAACTGTCCATCAACAAGGCATATCATAGTCAAATTCACAAAATGCTCAGGCAAGGAGAGAATCAAGAAAGCAGCAAGGGAAAAAAAAGTTCTTAACCTACAAGAGAAGACAGATCAGGTTTGCAGCAGACCTATCCACAGAAACTTGGCAGGCCAGAAAGAGTGGCAGGATATATACAATGTGCTGAATCAGAAAAATATACAGCCAAGAATTCTTTATCCAGTAAGGCTGTCATTCAAAATAGAAGGAGAGATAAATCATTTCCCAAAAAAAAGTTAAAGGAGTTTGTGACCACTAAACCAGTGTTGCAAGAAATTTTAAGGAGGACTCTCTGAGGGGAGAAAAGATGAAAATGTAAATACATACATACATACATACATATATACATACCAAAAGCAACAAAGATTAGAAAGGACCAGAGAACCCACCAGAAACTCCAACTCTACAGGCATCATAATAGCAATAAATTCATATCTTTCAGTACTCTCTCTAAATGTCAATGGACTCAATGTTCCAATCAAAAGACATAGGGTAACAGAATGGATAAGAAAACAAGATCCATCTATATGCTGTTTACAAGAGACACACTTTAGACCTAAAGACACCTTCAGATTGAAAGTAGGGGGATGGAGAACCATCTATCATGCTAATGGTCAACAAAAGAAAGCCGGAGTAGTCACACGTATATAAGACAATCTAGACTTTAAAATAAAGACTATATCAAGAGACGAAGAAGGGCATTATATCATAATTAAGCATCTATCCACCAAGAAGACCTAACAATTGTAAACATTCATGTGCCATTCATTCATGTAAACATTCATTCACAGCAATGGACAGATCATCTAATCAAAAAATCAACAAGGAAACAATGGCTTTGAATGACACACTGGACCAGATATATTCAGAACATTTCATCCTAAAGCAGTGGAATATACATTATTTTCTAGTGCACTTGGAACATTCTCCAGAATAGACCACATACTGGGACACAAATCAGCCCTCAGCAAGTACAAAAAGATTGAGATCACCATGCATATTTTCAGACTACAACACTATGAAACTTGAAATCAACCACAAGAAAAAATTTGGAAAGTAACAAATACTTGGAGACTGAAGAACATCCTACTAACGAATGAATGGGCTAACCAAGCAGTTTAAGAGGAAATTAAAAAGTATATGGAAGCCAATGAAAATCATAACACCACAACCCAGGACCTCTGGGACACAGCAAAGGTGGTCATAAGAGGAATGTATATAGTAATCCAGGCCTTCCTAAAGAAGGAAGAAAGAACTCAGATACATAACCTAACCTTACACCTTAAAGAGATGGAAAAAGAACAGCAAATAAAACCAAAAACCAGCAGAAGACAGGAAATAATAAAGATTAGAGTAGAAATTAATGCTATCAAAACCAAAAAAACAGTAGAACAGATCAATGAAACCAGAAGCTGGTTCTTTGAAAGAATTAACAAAATAGATAAACCACTAGCCAGTCTGATCAAAAAGAAAAAGGATCCAAATAAATAAAATCAAGAATGAAAGAGGAGAGATCACAACCAACACAGCAGAAATAAAAGCAATAATAAGAGAATATTATGAGCAACTATATGCCAATAAAATGGGGAATCTGGAAGAAATGGACAAATTCCTAGAAACATATACACTACCGAAACTGAAACAGGAAGAAATAGAACATTTCAACAGACCCATAACCAGTAAAGAAATTGAATAAGTAATCAAAAACCTCCCCCAAAACAAGAGTCCAGGGCCAGGTGGCTTTCCAGGGGAATTCTACCAAACATTTAAGGAAGAGTTTATACCTATTCTCTTGACACTGTTCCAAAAAATAGAAATGGAAGGAAAACTTCCTAAGTCTATGAAGCCAGTATGACCTTGATTCCAAAACCAGACAGAGACCCCACTAATAAGGAGAACTATAGACTAATTTCCCTGATGAACATGGATGCAAAAATCCTCAACAAGATATTAGCCAACCAGATCCAACAATACATTAAAAAAATTATTCACCACGACCAAGTGGGATTTATACCTGGGATGCAGGGCTGGTTCAATATCCGCAAAACAACATGATTCATCATATCAATAAAAGAAAGGAGAAGAGGGGCGCCTGGGTGGCGCAGTCGGTTAAGCGTCCGACTTCAGACAGGTCACGATCTCGCGGTCCGGGAGTTCGAGCCCCGCGTCGGGCTCTGGGCTGATGGCTCAGAGCCTGGAGCCTGTTTCCGATTCTGTGTCTCCCTCTCTCTCTGCCCCTCCCCCGTTCATGCTCTGTCTCTCTCTGTCTCAAAAATAAATAAACGTTGAAAAAAAAAAAAAAAAAGAAAGAAGAATCATATGATCCTCTCAATAGATTCAGAGAAAGCAGTTGACAAAATACAGCATCCTTTCTTGATAACCCTCAAGAAAGTAGGGATAGAAGGAGCATACCTCAAGATCATAAAAGCTATATATGAACAACCCAATGCTAATATCATCCTCAATGGGGAAAAACTGACAGCTTTCCCCCTAAGGTCAGGAACAAGACAGGGATATCCACTCTCACCACTGTTATTCAACATAGTATTGGAAGTCTTAGCCTCTGCAATCAGACAACACAAAGAAATAAAAGGCATCCAAATTGGCCAGGAGGAGATCAAACTTTCACTCTTCACAGATAACAGGATACTCTATACGGAAAACAAAAGATTCCACCAAAAAACCGCTGGAACTGATTCATGAATTCAGCAAATTGGTAGGATATAAAATCAATGCACAGAAATTGATTGCATTCCTATTCACCAAGAGTGAAGCAACAGAAAGAGAAATCAAGGAACCAATCCCACTTACAATTGCACCAGAAACCATAAAATACCTAGGAACAAATCTAACCAAAGAGGTGACAAATCTATACACAGAAAACTACAGAAAGCTTAATGAAAGAAATTGAAGAAGACACAAAAAAATGGAAAAAGATTCCATGCCCCTGGATAGAAAGAACAAATATTGTTAAAATGTCGATACTACCCAAAGCAATCTACGTATTCAATGCAATCCCTATCAAAATAACACTAGCATTCTTCATAGAGCTAGAACAAATAACCCTAAAAATTTGTATGGAACCAGAAAAGAACCCAAATAGCCAAAGCAACCTTGAAAAAGAAAACCAAAGCAGGAAGCATCACAATCCTGGACTTCAAGCTATACTACACAGCTGTTATCATCAAGACAGTATGATACTGGCAAAAGAACAGACACTCAGATCAATGGAACAGAATAGAGAACCCAGAAATGGACCCAAAAACCTCTTTGATTTTGGCCACAGCAACTTCTTACTCAACACGTCTCTGGAGGCAAGGGAAACCAAAGTAAAAATGAACTACTGGGACCTCATCAAAATAAAAAGCTTCTGCACAGCAAGGAAACAATCAGCAAAACTAAAAGGCAACCGACAGAATGGGAGAAGATATTTGCAAACGACATATCAGATAAAGGGTTAGTATCCAAAATCTATAAAGAATTTATCAAACTCAACACCCTAAAAACAAATAAACCAGTGAAGAAATGGGCGAAAGACATGAATAGACACTTCTCCAAAGAAGACATCCAGATGGCCAACCAACACATGAAAAAATGCTCATCATTCATCATCAGGGAAATACAAATAAAAACCACAATGAGATATCCTTTCACACCTGTCAGAATGGCTAACATTAACAACTCAGGCAACAACAAAAGTTGGTGAGGATGCAGAGAAAGAGGATCTCTTTTGCATTGTTGGTGGGAATGCAAGCTGGTGCAGCCACTCTGGAAAACAGTATGGAGGTTCCTCAAAAAACTAAAAATAGAACTACCCTACAACCCAGCAATTGCACTTCTAGGCATTTATCCAAGGAATACAGGTGTGCTGTTTTGAAGGGACACATGCACCCCAATATGTATAGCAGCACTATCAACAATAGCCAAAGTATGGAAAGAACCCAGATGTCCATCGATGGATGAATGGATAAAGATGTGTTTTATATATATATATATACACACACACACACACACACACATATATATATATATATATATATATATATATATATAAAACACATCTTGCATATAAACACTCCATTGCATGCATATATATATATGCATGCAATGGAGTGTTACTTGGCAATCAAAAAGAATTAAATCTTGCCATTTGCAACTATGTGGATGAAACTGGAGGGTCATTAGGCTAAGTGAAATTAGAGAAACACAAAAATCATATGACTTCACTCATATGAGGACTTTAATACACAAAACAGATGAACATAAGGGAAGGGAAACAAAAAACATATAAAAACAGGGAGGGGGACAAAACAGAAGAGACTCTTAAATATGGAGAACAAAGAGAGGGTTACTGGAGGGGTTGTGGGAGGGGGGATGGGCTAAATGGGTAAGGGACATTAAGGAATTTACTCCTGAAATCACTGTTGCACTATATGCTAATTTGGATGTGAATTTAAAAAAATAAAATAAAAAAAGAATATTTCTATCACCCCCAAGATTTTTCTCACTCCTCTTTCCAACCATTACTTCCACCTCCAGCAAGTTTTGCCGTCTTGAACTTTATTTTTATAGGTTATTCAATTTTTTAGCCAAAAATTGAATATTCTTTTGAAATTGGAAAATAAAACATAATTGGATTTTTTAAATGTTAATATTTCTTCTAACATTCTACTCTTACATTCACCCACCAAGGTAACCCAAATCAGAAATTTGAGATGTATAACTTTACAAAATCACCTGCCTTTGTATTTATTTAAATGCTTATCATCTATATAGAGTTTGTATTTCTTTAAGTGTTATTTTACCATTTACATTATTCTAAAACTTGCATTTATTCTTTCCCTTTTTCATTTGTCTCAATTGCACACCATGGGCATCTCTCCAGATTCATACTCATCCAAATCATTCCCTTAAATAGATGTTTGTCAACTTTTTATTATTGATTAAATATGCTTGATTTTAGATTTTTGCCTTCAAACAGCACTGTAGCAAATGCCTGTTTATAGAACATGATTTATTTTTGTTTGTTATGTCATGAAAAATATCCCCCAAGTTAGAATTGCTGGTAAAATACTCTTTACATTTTCATTATAATGGATATTGCCAGGATACAGCAATTTATATTTCTACCTAAAGCTAGAATAAACTTTGAACTCTAAGTACTAAAATTCTTGTAGTATCTCTTTACTCCCACCTACATAATTTAAATTAAAAAATACCATAAATGTAAGAAAATCCAAATAGAACTTTGACTTTCCATGATACATTGTACACCTTTTAAAATGTTGTCACAGAATCTTTACCTTTTTTAAATGTTTATTTATTATTTTTGAGAGACAGAAACAGACCATGAGTGGGAGAGGGACAGAGAGAGAGAAATGGAAACACAGTATCCAAAGCAGTCTCCAGGCTCCAAGCTGTCAGCACAGAGCCAACATGGGGCTCAAATTCACGGACTGTGAGATCACTACTTGAGCTGAAGTTGGACCCTTAACTGATGAGCCACCAGGTGCCCCAAGTCACAGAATCTTTAAATAAAATTTTGGAAGTCCTCCATCTTTTAGAAATATTATAGCACTTTCTCCAACTGCTTTTGGTATAATTTTCTTACTAGCACCAGATGATATCAATCTTCAAAAATATTTGAGAATCTGAAGGATGAAAAAAAGTATCTCACATTTGTTTTAATTTACATATTTCTGACTACTAGGTAATTTGAGAGTCTTTTCATAAATTTATTGGCCATTTTTGCTTACTCACTTGTGAGTTTGCTGTTCATAACTAAATTTCAGAAGCCATATGCATATTATATGAAGCTAATAGTTGAATGGGACTTCTTAGCTGTTGTCTCCTATGATCTTATCACAACTCTGTACAGGCAGTTGGATATTATTGTTGTTTGGCAAATGAGAATACCAAGGCTCAACATTTACCAAATTTGCTCAAACTTACACTGTTACTCATCATTCTGCACCTAGAGTTCATTCTGCATGAATCCTGGGTCACTGAACAAATAGAGCCTGTTTTCTAGCTCTGAGCCAAGCATAGGTTAGGCACAATGGTCAACAGAGAGGAACAAGAGCCACTGTCTTCATTTAAAGATTTCACAGTCTCAGACTATCATGTTTTCTAAAACACGCTTCTTCTCCCAATTTTGGGTGTCAAATTCTCTGGTTTTACAGTAGCCCTTCAGGGTTCTTCTCACCCATAGAAATGGTGTTGAATACTGGGAGAAAGGAGAGAAGCAGCATTTATTGCTAGACTCTTCTTTTTCCCCTGGGGAACCCTTACATATATCAAACAGAAAGGAACTGCAGGTTAAGTATAGCTGGTGGGTGTCTCACAAAATTGCAAAGCAGAGAGGGTAAACTTATCTTTGTCATTCTTTCCCCACTTCTGTATGCTGGGGGCACCAGGATGCAATTTCAAAGTAGAAAGGCATTCTTTATGTTTTTAATGCCTGGCTTTCCTAACGTCTATTTTTCTGTTAGAAAGTGGGATATCCGTTGTTTGGTAGTTTTTAGCTCATTTATTCTTAAGACTCTTATTATGTGCTGAGTACTGTGTCAGACAAAGGGAATGCAAAAAAATAAAAATAAAATAAAAAAAATAAAGGTTGTCTTCCTTTGTTTTGCTATCCCCCGCTGAAAGGAGGTGATAGGAGAGAGAGCCAAGTAATTAGACACAGCATCCTCTGGGGTGGGAGAAAACTATACACAGAATGATACAGAAGTAGCCTTGGAGTTTGAAAGCTAGGGGGGCTTCTTGGAGAAGGTAGCACCCATGTTGAGTGTTAAAATCATGGGGTGACTTGGTGGCTCAGTCAGTTAAGTGTCTGACTCTTGATATCAGCTCAGGTCATGATTCCATGGTTTGTGAATTGAGCCTCCCCCCATCAGCTCTGTGTTGACAGCACAGAGTCTGCTTGGGATTCTCTTTCTCCCTCTCTCTCTGCTTATCCGTCTCTCTCTCTCTCTCAAAAATAAATAGACATTAAAAACAATGCCAGACAAGGGCATCTCAAGATGGAGGAGGATATAAAGCAGGATTGGCATGGACAAAGGTGTCAAGATAAGTATGGACAAGAGGTAAGCAAAGAAACAGCCAACTTCATGCGGCAGCAGAGTCAAGTGTAAGAAAAATGGTGGTCGGGGCCAGATCTTCAGGGGCATTGCAGGAACTTGTTTTTATTAAACAGGCAAAAGAAAACTCCGGTTGGAATTTAACCAGAGAAATGAGTGATGAGATTTGGCTAAAGAAATCACATTCTAGCTGTAAAATGAGGAATAGACTGGAGAAGAGAGCAATTCAAAAGAACTCAGAGGGACTCCTGGAAGCAATACGGGAGAGAGATAATGAAAGCTTCAAGAAGTGGCAGTGGCTATGTTGTTGAAGCCTGCCTCTCTCTCACTTCCCAAAACTGCACGTCTGTTCACTCAGGGTTGTTCTCCCCACGCAGTCACTCATACATTCATTCACTTATTCAACTAATATTTATTTTGCTCCTTTTATAAACGTTGAGGGTACAGCAGTAAGCAAAATAAAGTCATCTCTGTTTCAAGTACAATATCCCCACACTTCATGAAATGTTTGATTCATTACTTAGTTATTGAGGACAATCTCCTTTTTTTTTTAGCGCACCCAAAGGAAAACATGACTTTTGGTGGCATTTCAAGCACTAACACAAAGAGGGTTTTTTTCGGATCATGAAAAGTCACTTCAATTTCTTGAAATTATATCAAACAGGTCACTGCTTTCCTCTTTGTAACATTCCATGTACTATTACAGTTTCAACAGTTATTGCAATCTATTTTCTGTAAAGCTCTACCTTAAATATTTTATATGCATTATCTCATTTAATTTTTATAATAACGTAACAAATTCAGGATTGCGATAGCCAGAATAATGACCCCTCAAAAGATGTCTGCATCCTAATCCTCAGAACCAATCAGTATGTGACATTACCTGATGAAAGGGTCTTTGTAGCTCTAATTAAGTTAAACTCTTGAGACAGGGAGATTATCCTGGGTTATTCAGGGAGGTCCAGTGCAATCACATGAACCCTGAGAAGTGGAAAAATTTCCTTGGTTGTGGTCAGTGAAACAGATATGACAACAGAAGAAAGGTCTGAGAAATGGCAGCTTGAGTAGGATCCCTGTTTCTGGTTCCAAGATATCAGGTGCAATGGATTAGGACCAGAGAGATACCTCTAGGAACTTTCTGATCTGGCAGCTGGCAAGGATAAAGAGAATTTAGTTCTATAACTGCACAGAACTGAATCCAAGAACCCAAATGAAAAGGAAATGGACTCTGCTCTAGAACTTGCAGGAGATGCAGTATTGCCTGCATGTTGATTTTGGTGATGCCTGTCCCAGACTTCGTTCTGACCTACAGAACATAGTGTGTTGCTCAAGTCACTAGATTTGTAGTAAGTGTTTTACAGCAGTAATAGGAAACTCATAAAAGGATTATGATGTGTGGGATTTTTTTCCCCCATAGATGAGAAAACTGTAGCCTAGTAATTTAAGTTTTGTTCCCATTTGATGCAGTTAAGTGACTGAGCTAGGATTTGAACCTATCATACTCTTTGTTCAGTGCCCATGCCATTTCTCTGATCATAGACCTTGGTTGACTTTAAGCATTAGGTTACTTGTATTAAATAACTGCCATCTTAGAAAGTATGTTTTGAAAAAATTAATTTGTAAACCATGTGTCCTATGAAAAAATGACACTGATATGTTTCATGGAGATAGGACAATTTTGAACTCAAAGTTAATTTCCAGGCCCTAGATGTGGGAACCAAAAAAGAAAACTCCGGGCCTGAAAAACAAAAAAAAGAAAAAATGTTGTAGGAAGATTTGTTTATTAAAAGTTTTACTTTGTACAGGAGAGAAATTTCTCTTTGTACAGGAGAGAAATTTGAAGCATACATTTTAAACAACTTGTTCCTGATTGTTGAACAATATGGCAGAGCTGGGTTTAGAATTCAAGTTTACTGTAAAGCAGAGAAGTTCTCTTTTAAGAACAGATGAGAAGGTGGAAGATGTAGAGGAGATTTGTGTGTTGGGTTGGGAGCTGGTGAGATGTGGGGAATATGTGGATTTCTGTCTGTCCCTGGGTATGCATGCATATGTCTACACTCACACTTAATCCACGGTAATTAAAAAGTGTTTTGCCTCCAAATTATAAAATGACTACCTGGGGGCACGTGGGTGGCGCAGTCGGTTAAACGTCCGACTTCAGCCAGGTCACGATCTCGCGGTCCGTGAGTTCGAGCCCCGCGTCAGGCTCTGGGCTGATGGCTCAGAGCCTGGAGCCTGTTTCCGATTCTGTGTCTCTCTCTCTCTCTCTGCCCCTCCCCCGTTCATGCTCTGTCTCTCTCTGTCCCCCCAAAAAAATAAATAAACATTGAAAAAAAAATGACTACCTGTTTTATAAAGAATTGTTGAAATATGAATAATTATAAAATATAAAATTATAAAAATAATAAATGAGTCATAACCTTTTGGACCTTTTGTCTGTGCCTTTAAATCATTCTCCACCCCTTTGCCCTTAGTTCTGTGCTCTGGAAAGGTGACCGTTAGAATCTCTGGTCCCCTGGTTTCTCATTGGATTCAGCCAATGGGTGGAATGGGCAGGAGGTCAGAAGGTGGGAGGAGGCAGAGATCGGCAGGGCGGGGTCCCTCTATCTGCTGGGAGTCCTCCCCATGCAGCTTCCTTCTTTGTGTTCCCTGCTCCACTCCTGCTTCACCAGGCCTGGATGTAATAACTCCTTGCTATTCCTAGCCCATGGGTGCTGCACTATCCCTTGATGGTACCTCATTTTTTTTTAAATTGCAGCTAAATGGATGCTGGCCAATACAGCAGGAGATTCCATTAAAGCCAGAAATTTACTTTTAAAAAAACCCAAAAAACAAAAGTTTATTTATTTTTGAGAGAGAAAATATGAGCAGGGGAAGGCCAGAGAGAGGGGGGAAACAGAGAATCGGGTTTTGCACTGACAGCAGCAAGCTCCATGTGGGGCTTGAACTCATGAACTGTGAGATCATGACCTGAGGCAAAATCAGACACTCAACCGACTGATCCACCCAGGGGCCCCATCAGAAATTTATATATTCTTGATGTAAGAGTCTGAGTCAATATGTCAAGGTGTACTGTGAAGAATTCAAAAATTGAGCTGTTAGTATTCAGAGAAATAAACTATCAAAAATGCAAATGGAGTTATTTTAAAAGTCCTAAGTACTTTAATATGCCTATTTATTTTTTGATCTAACAGCATGCATATGAAAGACAAGTGTTTACTAGAGAAGAACGTGAAAATAACATAAATCCATCCAATGGAACACAATAAAATATTATATTGTAGCATATGTCCTAGTAACTAGTCCACTGTTCATGGAACATGCTGTACTATTTTCAAGAAAACTGGAAACTATGTTTTTGCTGACCATTAGTTCAGAATTGTCTTGTAATACACCATTAAAGATACTGGCAGCAAGCAATGTTCTTAATGTTCTATCCAGTTAGATTTTGACAATGGAAGGAGAAGGCCATTATTTAGCAGAGGCTTGGTGATAGACTAGAGAACTTTTTTCCTTGGTCAAGGCAACTGACTACATAGTCTTCTCATCTATTAGACAGTTATAATTGTATGTGTTTTTATTACTGTCTTATAAATTTCTTGCAAAGCTCAAAAGAAAAAAAGCACATGATACTACCTCAAGGCTACGTATTCTTAAGGTAAGGCACCTATGGAAGACAACAGCTTTTAGTTTGGATTATGAATCTGTGTACTCCCTTACAGGAACACCATAAATAAGGCTGTATCTCTAGAGGCCCAGATTGGAATCATATGAGTCATAATGAGACCATAAAGAACTGCTCAGGTTGGGGTAGAGTTTGGTTGTGAGACTCAAGCGCACTCCATGAAAACATGTGAGGCATGGAGATTTCAGACTGAGTCTTTTTTGTAGTTTCTATTAAAAAATGTTTTTAATGTTTTACTTATTTTTGAGAGAGAGAGAGAGAGAGGGAGGAGAGAGAGAGAGAGAGAAACAGAGCATGAGCAGGGAAGGAGCAGAGAGAGGTAGACACAGAACTGGAAGAAGGCTCCAGGCTCTGTGCTGTCAACACAGAGCCTGAAGGGGCTCAGACTCTTGAACTGTGAGATCATGACCTGAGCCAAAGTTGAAGGCTTAACAGATTGAGCCACCCAGGTGCCCCCTATCTGTAGTTTCCAAGGTAGTTGTTGTCAACCATACAAGTCATAAATAGAAATTCTCAGATTAAGGTCTTGATGAATACATGCATGTGGTTCCTTTCCAAAGCCAGGACTTGAACAAACTGCCAAATTTAGTCAGCTCACTGTAAATATAGAAACAGTTTCAGCCTCATTGTGCCAAACACTGGAAATTAATAAAGCTGCTTCAGGTCCCTCTCCCTATGTAGTTTTGCTGGTTTGGATGAGTATTATCATTCTTTTCTGTATACTTGTATAAATTAGTTGTTCTGAACCCACTCAAAACTGCAAATTCTCTTTGTCAGTGATTGCTGTTTCTATTACAGAGAAGAAGCAAGTCATGATGTGACAAAGAACCCCAACATTTAAAATCATTCAACAGGATGATACCAAATTCAAGATTCTTTGCTTTAAGAATTGTAGAAGCAGATAAGGATTGTACACGATTTTCCCTTTTTTCTCCAGATCTCCTCCCTCGTGGAAATAGAAGCCCTTCCTTCTATCCCACCATTCATATTTCCAGAAATTATGATTCATTTAGCCAAGGCTGTTTTCACAGTGAATTCTTTTTCTTTGCCATTTTACCAGTTCTTGTATACACACACACACACACACACACACACACACACACACACACACAGACATAAAGTGTCTCAGAAATGTGTAACATCTATGACCTTCATCCATGAGGACTGACATCCTTTTGCAACATTTAAATTTCTTTTAAAGTATTTAATGATTACATTGACTAGGGGAAGCAAAGGTAGCTTTTCATATAGGTGTAACAAAAATTATTGTCCCAGCCATCACCATTTCCAATATAAGCAAGTAGTACATACTATACCCAGTGACTCCCTTAGGAAATCTGTTGTGAACTAAGATTTGTCACTACAAACCAAAATACTATTAAGGTAGTATGCATCTAGAGAATTTCAGTATGGACTAGGATCTGCCCAACTGATAATCAGAACATTTAAACTTATGTGTTCAAAACCAGACAGCTGTAGACTTAAGGTATCAATATTGCCTAAAATATAAAGCCAGTAAAAAAAAATGTCTGGTGTCTTTTAAATTAAAGAAATTAAAAAACTGCCTTCAACTCTATTTTATGTAATTTCTATTTTCTGGTAACTAAGTCAGAAAAGAAGAAAAAACATTAAAAATAGTGAATGTATGAGTTAATATTTGCATGTGTTTTGTCCCTTAATCATCTGTTTAAATGGATGTACTCCCCACCTTCTTGGGCAATTTATAATGTCATTATTATATCTATATGCTACAGTCTATGACAAAGAAAGTAGAATGTGATTTACAGGTAGGGAGATCAAAGAATATTTCAGAAGTGAGGGGATATGATTTAACTGAAGAGTGACAGATGATTACACCTTGCCTCAAGCCACCTGTGATATTAAAAATAAATTAAATCCCTGGAAGAAAAGCAAAGCCATTCAGTTTCCACACCCGTCCATAAGCTTGATGTTTATTACTTTTGCACTAGCAGCTTAGAGAAATATCCTTACATAGATTGATTCTTTCAAAGCTTGAAAGAGAAGTCCTTTGTGAGGGGGGTCAGAGCAATCTTTCTAAATAGCTGAATCCTGGAATTCCTAATCTTTCTACATCCATATCTTAAGTGTATGGTTTTCTTTATTTATATAAAAGGAAGAGATTTACCTATTTGGTTTTACTGCCCAGAATTGCAAATTTATACATAATTTTATTCTAAAAATGTATATGAGAAAAAGTACCTTATCAAGTACATGAAACAGGGGAGATAATTTATATATGCAGTTTACACTGAAAACGGACAGAGCTTAATATGATCAGTAGAGGAAGGATGGAAAAAGAACACTGATGATGTTTTCAAAGTTTGTCTCCTCCTCCTAGACAAGCACAATTCTTACAATCAGTTTTAGAGAAATGCAGAACATTACATGAAGACCACTGAGGAAAAGTATATAATACTGACTCTCTTCTAGAGTTTAAGATTGGCTACAGAGATATGTAAATTAGTCATGTGCATATGCTGATTAGGGAGATTGCATAATTCTCTTTCCAATATCTTTATTTTTGTTTAGAATCTCTTTAAGCAGGAGACTAAATTTTAACTATTAGAAAGAAGATATAGAATGCACTTCCTTTGGGAAAGGAAAAATGATGGTGTTATTAAGTTCAATCCAACCAAAACATACTAGGTCAACTACTTTTCTAAGTATGAAAGAAACCGTTACTGAGGACATTGAGTCCTCTAGTAGCTCACAAGGTGGAGTCAAAGTGATCATATTGTTTACCTATTGCGATGATAGTATTGCCTAGCAAACATATCTGCTGATAAGCTGGTTATCAGCTGGTGCAAGATGACCATGGCAGAGATAACTGGGACAATATGGTTCTGCTCCATGTGTATTTAGCCCAGGGTAGTCTAGGCAGCTTCTCATGCTAATATCAAAAGGCAAGAGCAAATAAGCTTCAGTGTGCAAGTACATTTCAAACCTCTGCTTGTATCATATTTGCCTACATGGTATTGGAGAAAGTGATTTACATGGTTGAACTCAAAGTGGGAAGATACCACAAAGTAACATTTCAAAAGGAAGCAGGGCGAGATAATGACTTGCAACCTAACAGTCTTTCAACTAATACAAAAATTTCACAGAAATAAATCTAGTGTGGTAAGTACAATAATAAAATTGATAAAATAGACAATGGGTGTAATTCAATTTGTACAACTGTTATGTGATTGGAAGAGTCTTTCTGGAGCAGGTGATTTCAGAGGAAGTGAGATGGTCATTTGCCAGAGAGATAAGGGCATTTCAGATATTGTGAATATATCGAAAGTGAGTAAAATGAGTTAGTGGACCTATAATGATAACATATGACAGTACATCAGCTGTAGCTATGGATGATAAAGGTAGCCTGAGTGTTGAGGATTTGAGTTACAGAAAATTGGAAGTCACAGCCTGGAGAGCATACATGCCACGCCGGATAATTCTCAGTAGAGTAGGTTTTAACAGGGTGGGGAGTAGGGGTGAAGTGAGGGACCCAGAAGGCACACTGGTTATATTGAAGGGGAGGGATGGATGTAAAGGATGGATGTAAAAAGGCAGTCTTGGAAGTGCCCAATATGAATTCTACTGCTTCACAGAACTTTTGAGACTTAGTCCTGATAATGGTCATTTTGAATTAAAAAGAAATTATATATATATAAGAAGGATTTTTTTCCCTAGGTAATTTTCTCATGTAATTTATAAATACTATGCTACCTTACATAGTAATTACATTTACTTCACAACTTCTATCCAGAGTTTCAATGAACTTTTTCTAGTGTATTAAAAATTCCCTTTTATATTTCAAACATACATACTAACCACTAGATTGTGCAAAGCTGAAACAAAAATATAAGATTGTAAATTAATAATCTTAGCAACAAAACCTTGAATCTTTAGACAATTGTGCTTTTTTTAAAAAACTTGGTTCAAAGAAAATAAAGTTACTGTCTTAAAATAAAGCCTAAGTTAGTCTCACGAAGAGTACATGTGACGAAGAGATGATGAGGGAAAAAGGTGCAGATCAGAAACATGGAGTGATAAATGAGAAGATGGGGATTAGGGATAAGGTTAATCAGGAAGAAAATGTTGAGATCAATTATTTAGTTGTCATAGAAATATTCAGAGACTTAATCTGGACTCCACTGTGCTTTGCATCGCTTCTTAAAATCCACTACATGTGTAGACCCATGTACATACATACATGTGCACACATACAAACACACGCACACAGTCATAACAACCCATGAGTGGATTATAGGAAGATAACATAAATTATTTGCAAGCACCTGCATGCTATGCAAATTATATTCACAGGATAAAATTAGGCTTCATGTAAAGAGGATTTTGTGTAAGTATACTCTTCCATAAATCTGAGAGTTACCATCACATTAAAGCATTAATCACATTGTATAAACACACAATAAGAATTCATCCAGTGTCTACATTGAATTTTCAGCCTAAATATAACAGGACAGTACCATTTTCAGTGTATTGATTTTTTTTTTAACTTAAAGGTTTGAAAATCTGTGTGTACATGTTAGCAGATTTTGACATGGAAAAACCTTAAGGGTAGATCAGTTATTTATTCATTCATCCATGTAATAATAATAACTGAAAAAAGGATTACTCACTCTGACTGTACTAAGTACCAGGGATGCAATGTAGAATGTTCCTCACTTCTAGAACTCTCTGTGGAGTACAGAGAATAGATACACCTAAATAGTAGACTGCAATTTGACAAATGAAATACTAAGTGCACGTGCCAGGAACTGTATGAAGACAGTAGTGAGTGATAATTTCTGCAGTTGTTCGTACTGTTGTTTGTGAGGTTTCACAGAACAACATCTGATGGAAGAAATAAAGGACAAACAAGAGAGAAAGAGACACAATGAGGGAGATCTAGCTCGGGCACAACCACATACATGTTAAAGGGCATGAAATATTCAGAGAAATGAAACTACCTGGGTGTAGTTGGAATCAAGATTGTGAGGAAAAATAAAATTGGAGAGAAAAAGGAGCCATGTGCCCCTTCTTCCTTGTAGAATTGCTGTGACAGTAACTCTCAAGTTTATGGAAGAGTATACTTACCCAAATACCACTGACTATCCATAAATAGTCCATCGGCTAATGCTCTGTAATTATTGAAGGTACCACACCCTTTGGATGCCCTCAAATTTAAAACTCTTAATTACTTTTTCTTCTTTTCTTTTTTTTTTTTTTAATTTTCCTCACTAAAACAATTTAGTCCTCAAATACTGCTCATTCTCCCTTTATATGTCTCTTGCATCTGCAGTCTAAAACCTGCTCTTTGGGGCACCTGGGTGGCTCAGTCGGTTGTGTCCAACTTTGGCCCAGTTCATGATCTCATGATTTGTGAGTTCAAGCCCCACTGTGGCCTCTGTGCTGACAGCTTAGAGCCTGGAGCCTGCTTTGGATTCTGTGTCTCCCTCTCTCTCTGCCCCTCTCCTGCTCACACTCTATGTCTCAAAATAATAAATAAACATTAAAAAATAAAAAATAAACCCACTAGTCATTTTCCAGATGCTTCTCAATCACCTGGGTGCAGAAATTTCAGTATTTCAGGGGGTGGGGGGAGGGCAGTCTTAATTATTGTTCTCTGGTTGCAAGCAACAGAGACTGCTTCTGGCTAAATAACCCAAAAGGGGATTTATTAAAAGAAATAAATCAGAGTAAGTGTTAAACAACTAGTTGGTACAAGGCAGGACCTAGGTTGGAAACGGAAGACACAACAGCAAGAGTTTGTATAAGTTCTCCGTAGGAAGCTGGCATTAGTGTATCTCAGGTTCAGAACTTCACACTGGGGAACTTGCTTCTGAACCAGAAGCAAGTTATCTTGTGACCAGGCAGATGGCTACCATTTCATTGACTATATAAGAAAAGCCAGTCTAAACTCTAAGCAGATGGACAGAAGAATGTGTGTCCACTTTGGTGGTTCAGTAGTTCTGAAAAAGTTCCTCTTCTTTGAAACTTCTTTATTTCCTCCACCATGATTCCTATTCACCCCAGCTTCCAAAATAGCCCTCTTTGGGGCATAAGTCAGTGTTTTGGTCATTGATTTTGGATTCACATCTGTTCTAAGCCATCTGGTTTTCATCTCACACGTGCTGGTGGTCTGTTGCTGTATACCTCTGTAGCCCATTCCTTGTTTCTGTTCAGAGAGATCCCCGCCCACCTGTGGACTTGCCTGAACATAAGCATACTCAGATACTGTCTTTTGGTGCTTTTAATAGTCATCATGAAGCCACCATATCATTTTTCCTATCTGTTACCTTTTTCTCTATTCTTCCCATGCTTATCTCCAAAAAAGCTCTCAGAATGCTTCCTGCCCTCTAGTTGATATATCCTCTTTATTTTTCTTGTATTTAAATGACCTATTCTAGTCCCAGATAATTTGTTTACATTCATCAGGCCTGTAATGCCTCATCCATAATAAATTTTCTTTCTTCCTTTAACACTTGCTAATAATTTAATATACCTCCTGGGGTTGACATCCAGGGGGTCAAAAAAAGTTAACCTGGTGTTAGCATTAAGATGGAGGTTCATTGTGTAATGTTCTGGTAGACATTTCTAGTCATTACCTATATCTGATTCTCTGCATTTCTATGGCTACTCAAGGAAATTATCCTTCTTTGTTCTTTTTTGCCTTTTCCTAAAGTGAAAACCTGTGAATAATTCTGCTGAATGACTTCTCAGGGAAGAACCTTTTATTGCTTGTAGGTCAATGCCTTAAATTATTGGTGTGAATATTCTAGAACTCTCCACCACCCTCTGGATGATCATGAAGTCTTGACTGCTGAGCCACAGCTCAGAAGACAGCTGCCCTGGACAGTTGGCCAGTCCTATGGCTGACTTTAAGATAAAAGGAAAATTTGCTTGCTTTAAGATACTGATATTTTGGAGTAGCTATTTACGGCAGCCCAATCATGTGTATATCTACCGATAAAAATATGAAACATCCTTAAAAGTTTCCAAGTAATCTCAGTTTGTGTAACTGTGATTTGTTCTTACCTGTTATTCACTTATGGAGGTATGATAAAAGTTTATCCTCAAACAAACGTATCCTTTGATGTATAGAAAATTTATTACATAGCATGTGGAACAGACATGCATGCCATTGATTGTCATTTATAAATGTTAAGTGCTAATAAATCCTACTAAAATATTTTAAGAGTAATGAAGAGTTTGAGTCCCCATAGAGCAAGAGAAACAGTGATGGAATGTCAGTGGCAGTCGTGCAAGAGACAGCAAATCCAATGCATTATTGAAGGCTGGTCTGAGGTCAAAGAATATGAAAAAGGAGTAGAAACTCTCTTCTGAAAAAACACTTCAAAGGCATGTCTGAACTCTGACCAGAAAGATTCCCAGATCGAAAGTAGTCAAGGCTCTTTTATAAACAACAACAACAACAACAAAAATGCTAGGAGGAAAAAGTAAAAAGAATACTGCTTTACATACTTGAATGAGGAAAGGGATACTAATATAAGGAAGTTGTCAGGTAACTGTTGGGCCTAAAAAACATTTTATTTTTATTTTTTTTAATTTTTAAACATATTTTTATTTATTTTTGAGAGACAGAGAGAGACAGAGCATGAGTGGGGGAAGGGAAGAGAGAGAGGGAGACACAAAACGTGAAGCAGGCTCCAGGCTCTGAGCTGTCAGCACAAGCCTGAGGCAGGGTTCGAACTCACGAACCGCGAGATCATGACCTAAGCCAAAGTTGGGCAAGTAGCTGACTGAGCCGCCCAGGTGCCCCCAAATCATTTATGTTTTTAGAATAAGAAAGAATAATTTTGATTTGCTTAGAATAATAAAGGAATCATAGCAGATTCAAGTGCAAAATCTCAGCTATTGACAAATATAACACATGGAAACCAGGAAATTAGAGAATCATGAACAAATTTAAGGTCAGGAAGGAGGTTAGATAGATAGAGGGTGAGCTGAAGAGGAAGAGCTAGATAGATAGGTAGAGAGATAGACACACACACATCTTAAAGTAATTTTTTTCTCACTTTTCAACTTAGATTTTAATAGAGTGTCATCACACAAGATTTAGCATCTCCCTCTTTCCAGTTTCTGTATGTGACTGTGTTGAAAGCTCATTGTTAATATGTCCAAACTATGATTATATGTTTATACACATGTCAGTTTTACCAAAAAAGAAGCTGTTTCTTTTTGTAAGACTTCAGTCTATTTAAATTGTGCAGCAAAAGAAAACTAATTAGCTTTGGTATAGGGAGCATTAATAATTAATTCACGTTTGTTCAGCTACTCACCCTGATAGGGACTAATTCAGAGAGAGGAAGGAAAATACAGTTTATGAGAAAACAAATACCTGGGAAATACAACGCTAGTGATGGTGAGAATGGTTGTGTTGAAATGTCAAAAAAAGAAGGGAAGGAGGAAGATGACAAAGAGGAAGGGGAAAGGGGGAGCAGGAAGAGAAAAAAAAGTCATAAAAGATACCTGGTAAGTTAAAGAAGTTAAATCTTCCAGTCTACAACTTTATCCATTATGGCTTAGTCTTAGCAATGAACGCAATGATAAACTTCACTCATGTTTCTGAAGGCAAACAAAAACTCCAGTAGTGGTAAGTGTTAAAGGGAAAACATGAGCATTTTTAAAAGAATTTCAGCATAAAGCCTATAGGATCAGTATGTGAGAAAAGATTAATTGCAAGTAGACCTCTGTTTTATTCTAGCTGTACCAGCGGGAAATATAACCTCAAATCTTAATTGTGATTATGATTTCAATAATGGACCATCTACAAACTAATTCCCCTACTTCAGTTACTGGAATAGATTTTCTATTCCTCAGCTAGAATTCTTACATGAATCTGAGCCCTCTACAACTTGGCTGCAACTGTCTTCCTAGACACATATGCTGTCACCACGCCCAGCCTGAAGCAGCAATCAGTTCTTAGTTGCTCCATTCACCTTCTCTCTCCTGGAGCATTCTTCTCTTCCTCTAATGGTAGACTTCCAGTCACCCCACCAGGTCCAGGTCCAGTTCATACTTGATCTGTATAAAATTTTCCTCAGCGGAGGCTGATGTTACAGGGAGTAAATAAATACATAAAGTAGAAGTGATCCTTGCAGAGATCCAT
Source organism: Lynx rufus (assembly GCF_022079265.1). NCBI lineage: Eukaryota > Metazoa > Chordata > Mammalia > Carnivora > Felidae > Lynx > Lynx rufus. The sequence continues at coordinate 99,396,166 of NW_025814834.1, read as the reverse complement.
AATGATACTGTTTCAAGAACGGAGAAATGTGGGTAATACAAACCACAGTAATACTAAAAAAAAGAAAGGAGAAAAAGAAATATAAAACACCTATTTCAGGGCATCTGGGTGGCTCAGAGTCGGTGAAGAGTCTGACTCTTGGTTTTGGCTCAGATCATGATCTCACAGTTTCATGAGTTCGAGCCCCACCTGGGGCTCTGCGCTGACAGCACAGAGCCTGCTTGAGATTCTCACTCTCTCTCTCTCTTTCTGCCCCTCCCAACACGCACTGTCTCCACCTCTCTCAAAAGAAATAAATAAACTAAAAACAAAACAAACTAAAAAAATAAGAAAAAACAAACAAACAAACAAACAAACACCCACTCTCAGGCAGAATCACCATTCTCCTAGCAAAGTGACTCTCTGTTTTCTATCATCATAGTCTGGCTTATAACATAATTAACTTTTGTTTGTTTTTTGCCACTACATAATAATCTTTTTAGGGAAAAATGCTGCTTGGTTTATTCATTTATTGCTATATTCCTGCTGCACCTTTCATATAGCAGGTGGTTGTTAATAAATGTCTTTGGATTTGAATTAACTGATTCACTGTCAACTCAGGCTCAAGTTTTCTTGCCATTGAACATGAGCAAATCTTAAAATGTCACAGAGAATTTAGCTCTATTTCAATTATTACAAATTCTAAATGCTATTTGCTTCAAACAAAATGTGAGAAACAATGTATTTTGATAGGCAAAAGGGTTGGTTATAAACCATACAACTTAACTACTAAGAGGGTCATATAGGACCTTTCCACAGAAGTATGAGAACAGGGACTTAGGAAAAAAATGCCAAATTGAGCTGATGGATGAGAAAGTGTAGATAATATTGATGGTGTATTGTTGATAAAGAAGAGAAAAATGACTTTATCATGGGGTCAAGGGAATTTTTTTTTTAAGCAGCAGGGTTCTGAGTCTGAATGCATGTTTAGAAGGTGGATCAAGTAGGGGGGCATGATGAAAAAAAAATGATTTATGGTATAAGGTCCTGAAGAATCTGGGACAAAGTTACTACAAAAAGGGACAGTCTTGGCTTTTCGCCATCTCTTTGTCATACATACAGCCTTGGCACTCTAGGAGCACAGTCTTGGACCAGTAGTGAAGGATAACACCCCAGTAAGATAAAAGATATCTCTGGCTCCTTCTATATGAACAAGATTAATGGCAATTCCTACTAATTTCACATTAAAGAAGTGCTTAATAACTAACTTCCATTCAAAACTAAGGCAACTTCAAAGAAATACAGCCTTTCACATCTTACATACATTAGGAAGGAAAACATTTTGAGAGAATAACTGGGTTATAGAGACAGAAACAAAATAATAGAAGAAAGAAGGAAGGAAGGTAGGAGAGGAGGGAGGACCAACAAGTGAAGTTGTACTAAGTTATAGCTTAGAAACACTTGCTGCTCAATCGTGGAGAGGTTATATCAGTGTAAGACCCTTGAAAAGAATGAATTATTTAAATAGGTGATGGAATGCGGGTCAGGAGAACGCTGTGAAGTGAAAGCCATGGTAAGTATGGGAGATAGTGTTGAAGGCACAGAGTGAACAAAGTTGAAGATATAGAGGGAGATGAAGCTGGAAAATAGTACTGGCAGCTTTACTGAAGTATAATTTGTGTCCCATAAAACTCAACCAGATAAGTGTACACTTCAATGAGCTTTTGACACCTCATTTTTTTTTTCAAAAATCCTTAAAGGCAATTGGAAAGTCTGTCCTACAGCAATGAATTTGTAGAAGTCAGCTTTAGCGTTTTTTGCAGATACTCTTAAATGCCTAGATTCTCATTACCTCTTAGCATTGAATCATGCTATTTATTTGTATTATTTATCTTTTTGCTGTCAAATAATGAGTTTGGTAATTTCATTATTATTTTTAGGAACTTGTGTTCATTAAATAAGTTGCTCTTTAGATCTGATTGGTTGTGGCAGTTAAAACAAATCATGACCATGTTTTGGAGTAGTTTGCAAAGATTCTTATACTCCCTACAAAATTATATCCAGAAAGCGTTTATGAGATGAAACCTCAGGGAGGGGATGTAAATGATATGGCTGCGAATTCTGGAAAGAACATGAATGCAATGATCTCCTCCTCAAAATCTTGCTAAGTCTTAATTAAGTTTTGTGGTAATTACTGTAAACTCAAGGCCCAGCCCAAACTAAAAAGAAAAACTACACTTAAAAACAATGGCCATTTTGGGGCGCCTGGGTGGCGCAGTCGGTTAAGCGTCCGACTTCAGCCAGGTCACGATCTCGCGGTCCGTGGGTTCGAGCCCCGCATCAGGCTCTGGGCTGATGGCTCGGAGCCTGGAGCCTGTTTCCGATTCTGTGTCTCCCTCTCTCTCTGCCCCTCCCCCGTTCATGCTCTGTCTCTCTCTGTCCCAAAAATAAATAAACTTTGAAAAAAAAAATTAAAAAAAAAATAAAAACAATGGCCATTTTGAAGTCAGTTTATCGCAAATTTCTCTTTTAAAGGTTTCTGGAACAGGTTTATTGAACTTTAAATGAAAGGAAAATACCATATAAATATAACATGTGTTAAATTCCATATTTTACTACTTAATTATCTTAACTTCCAAAAAGACAGCTTCACTTTTAACCAAAATTATTTCAGTTGTTGCTGGAGGTCTGTCACCTCAAATGATGATACACAAATTACGCATAAGCATTTCAATTATAAAGACTACTTAACCATGTAATTTGACAGCCACATCACAGAGTATATCTTTAGTTAATCTGACACTGAGGATCAAGGCATCCTTATTTAAATTTTCAACTTCTGAACACTCAGAATTGTGTGCATTTCTTTAACTACTTTTACAAATCTATTTTTCTATTTTAATTATGGCCATGTTATGATTAGATTTGAAGGCCATTAAATACAATGTACATTTTCATGAGAGGATAAAACTGAATATAACACACACACACACACACACACACACATATATAGTCATTTTTTTTTACTATGTCCTCATCATTTAATACATTCACGGGGTACAGCTCCAATATGACTTCCTCCAGCCTCTCTTTCTATTCTAATGAACATGCAAAGAACATGTTCACCATCCAGAGTGTCAATAGTGGGTTATTCCTCTTGACCTAATTCACCACCAATTTCATTTATTCAATGGACATTTACCCTTTGCCAAGTATCTAGCTCCGCACAGCCCAAATGAAGAAGAATGGGACCCTGCTCTGGTAAAGTGTGCAGTCTAGTGGGGCAGAAAACACATACACAAATAAAGAAGGAAGATAATTTAGACTGTCACATTTTCCATGAAAGAAATAAATACACTGGTGTCAGGAAGGGACTTAGGGGCTTTCTTTTAAATCGCTGCCCAGCAAAGCTTTCTCTGAGGAGATGATATTGGGCAGACGCCTGAATAAGATTGAGGTAGGTTTTTGAAGGGCTTGGGAAGAGCATTCCAGACAAAATGCTTCCAGACAAAAGCATTCCAGAAAAGTGCAAAGACCCTGAGACAAGAGAATGTGTAGGCTCATTGGAGAACTAGAGGACCATATAACTGGAAATAAGTAACCATGGGGTGGGGAGAGGAAGTGGAAGAAAAAAAATGAGATGCAGTTACAAAGGCAAGATTGTTCAGTCATTGGCCTTGAAAAGGAGTTTGGATTTTCTTCTAAGATCTATGGGAATGCACCAATTTTTCTGTTTTTCACTAAAATAAGCAGGGATGTGATGTGATCTCATTTCTAACTTAAAGTTCTCTGGAATGGGTCATGGAGTACAACTTGGAGGAGGTCAAGAGTGGAAGCCATGGAAATCCGTGTATAGCTGTGGGCATGGCTATGCTATAGGGCAGAGAGGATCACACCTTGGCCTAGGGAACTGGGGAAGGGAACAAGGAGAAAGGGGCTATACTCTACTTTCATTTTCTTTTCTTTTTTTTAATATGAAATTTATTGTCAAATTGGTTTCCATACAATACCCAGTGTTCATCCCAAAAGGTGCCCTCCTCAACGCCTATCACCCACCCTTCCCTCCCTTCCACTCCCCATCAACCCTCAATTTATTCTCAGTTTTTAAAAGTCTCCTATGGGATTGCATTGAATGTGTAGATAGCTTTGGGTAGTATTGACATTTTGACAATATTTATTTTTCCAATCCATGAGCAGGGAATGTCTTTCCATTTCTTTAAATCTTCTTCAATTGCCTTCATAAGCTTTCTATAGTTTTCAGCATACAGATCCTTTACATCTTTGGTTAGATTTATTCCTAGGTATTTTATGCTTCTTGGTGCAATTGTGAATGGGATCAGTTTCTTTATTTGTCTTTCTGTTGCTTCATTGTGTTGGTGGGAATGCAAATTGGTGCAGCCGCTCTGGAAAGCAGTGTGGAGGTTCCTCAGAAAATTAAAAATAGACCTACCCTATGACCCAGCAATAGCACTGCTAGGAATCTACCCAAGGGATACAGGAGTACTGATGCATAGGGGCACTTGTACCCCAATGTTCATAGCAGCACTCTCAACAATAGCCAAATTATAGAAAGAGCCTAAATGTCCATCAACTGATGAATGGATAAAGAAATTGTGGTTTATATACACAATGGAATACTACGTGGCAATGAGAAAAAATGAAATATGGCCTTTTGTAGCAACGTGGATGGAACTGGAGAGTGTGATGCTAAGTGAAATAAGCCATACAGAGAAAGACAGATACCATATGGTTTCACTCTTATGTGGATCCTGAGAAACTTAACAGGAACCCATGGGGGAGGGGAAGGAAAAAAAAAAAAAAAGGACGTTAGAGTGGGAGAGAGCCAAAGCATAAGAGACTGTTAAAAACTGAGAACAAACTGAGGGTTGATGGGGGGTGGGAGGGAGGGGCGAGTGGGTGATGGGTATTGAGGAGGGCACCTTTTGGGATGAGCACTGGGTGTTGTATGGAAACCAATTTGTCAATAAACTTCATATAAAAAAAAAATAAATAAATAAAAATAAAAAAAAAAATTAAAAAAAAAAAAAGTCTCCTATGATTTGGCTCCCTCCCTAACTATTTTTTTTCCTTTTCTTCCCCCATGGTCTTATGTTAAGTTTCTCAGGATCCACATAAGAGTGAAAACATATGGTATCTGTCTTTCTCTGTATGACTTATTTCACTTAGCATAACACTCTCCAGTTCCATCCACGTTGCTACAAAAGGCCATATTTCATTCTTTCTCATTGCAAAGTAGTATTCCATTGTGTATATAAACCATAATTTCGTTATCCATTCATCAGTTGATGGACATGTAGGCTCTTTCCATAATTTGGCTATTGTTGAAAGTGCTGCTATAAACATTGAGGTACAAGTGCCCCTATGCATCAGCACTCCTGTATCCCTCATCTACCTTCATTTTCAAAGTGAATCTCTGGGCTACCTAATGGTTCTGACATCAGATCAAGGAAATTAGGAAAAGAAAAAACTAAGATAATGCTAGCCTTTTGATGATAGCAATGGTGCCTGATGGTTATTATTATTATTATTATTATTATTTTATTCCTTTTTTACCCTTTTATTTGTTGTTCATAGAATAGAATATTATAACAATATGCTGGACAATACAAAAGTTATTTAAAACCGATTTTGGTATTACTTGTAATTGAGAGGTCTGTTCATTACAAATAACATCTATTTTTATCTGCAAACTTTTTTTTTAATATTAATCTTCCTGTTTTCATTCTTAACACGTCTGTGGGACTGATACACTCTGCTGACTTACAGCTTGGACCAATTCCTTTTTCTTCCCCCTTTTCTTTTTGCTAAATGTGTTATAAACTGTACTCACCTTAGATAAGATTCCTCCTGGTTTGATATGGCCTTTTGAAACCAAAGACAACAGTCACAAATGTGTACCAGGTTCACTCCAAAACTCAGGGTATATATTTTAAATGAAATGTACATATTCTAACAAAAATGTGAAAACACTGGGACTCTTTATTTTTTTTTTTTTAATTTTTTTTTTCCAACATTTATTTATTTTTGGGACAGAGAGAGACAGAGCATGAACGGGGGAGGAGCAGAGAGAGAGGGAGACACAGAATCGGAAACAGTCTCCAGGCTCCGAGCCATCAGCCCAGAGCCTGATGCGGGGCTCGAACTCACGGACCGCGAGATCGTGACCTGGCTGAAGTCGGACGCTTAACCGACTGCGCCACCCAGGTGCCCCTGACTGGGACTCTTTAAAGAAGACAAAGCATCAGTGGTTTGGATGAGAAAGTTTATCCTTTTTTGACATTAACTGTCTGGCAGGAGTTTAGAAGAAATCAGCTAAATCTCTTCAGGTTTTAATACCAAGTGGCAGCAAAATTGAACCAAATCAGATTTCTTGGTGTATACAGCTCTATTAACATGGTAAATAAGCAGAGGAATTAGAATTTCTGTCAAATGGGCTTCTGGTAGCAAGTTAAAGTTATGGAATCTCGGGTCTATCTGTGTCTGCAACTTTATATATCACTTGATTCCAAGTGCCTAATTCAGTCACTCAAAACTAATTTGTACAGAGGCTGGGTGGGTTAATGGTTAAGTCAGAGCATGGCCTGTGAAGCTACACTCTCTGGGCTCACATTCAGGCTTAATCTCCTACTACCTATATGGCACTGGGTAAATTGCCTAGCCTCTCCAGGCCTGTTTCTTCAACTCTAACATGGACCTAATAATAGGATCAAACTCTTAGAGAGTTTTATACGAATTTATTTAATATGGGTGAGACAATTTTAAAAACGCATGACTGGTATAAGCTTACAGGTATCTCTTGCACAACACAGGTTTGAATTGAGCGTGTTCACTTATGTGTGGATTTTTTTTTAAAATAAATCCAGTAGAGTACTGTGAATGTATTTTCTCTTCCTTATGTTTTTCTTAATAGCATTTTATTTTCTCTAGTTTACTTTATTGTAGGAATACAGTGTGTAACACATACAAAATATATATTAACCCACTGTTTATGTTATCTGTGAGGCCACCAGTCAACAGTAGCCTATTAGTAAAGTTTTTGGGGAGTCAAAAGTTCTAAGTGGATTTTCAGATGTGTGAGGGGTTGGTATCCCTGCCCCCTGCATTGTTCAAGGGTCAATTGTATTTTGCTTTTTCTCTACTGTTTTTTAGTTATTCAGTCTACTGGACAGTTCCCTACTCAATAGTAAAATTCATTGACAGCACTCAATTTTATATAACTGATGAATGCCTCTAACCATGTGTAAAGACTAAAATGACCTTAGGGGAATGCAATTTATATTATAATGGCTTAATGGAACCAATTATATTATATTAACCTAAAAATTTTTAAATAGAAAATGTATTCACCAGTAAAAATGTACTATATTTCAACAAGAATGTTCATATGCCAACTGTTTATTAGTCAAGACTCAAGAAATATTCACCAGTTAGCATTAAACTTTATGATTTTTAATTCAATATCCATTAATAAGTTAATTCAGAAGTAAGAAGGGCTTTTATAATATGACATTTAATTATAAAATAGCCTTAAATATAAAGCATCTAGGAACTATGTCAAACTTTTCAACCAGTGTAACTAATTAAATCTTTCTAGGGAGAAATTGGATCATCTGGTAGCTCTGATTTAAAATCATGGAAAGGAATTCTTCACAGCAATGAAGACCATTTTCATTCTCTTCATATCCAATTTTCATATTCACTTAAAAAACACAAAATTAATAATCAAATGTATAATGTATCATTAGCTCTGAATAGTGCCATCACTATTGTTTCAGAGAAAATGGGTTTTGATATCAGACCTAAAATCACTGGAGGACAGTTAATATATAGAAATAATATTTTAATAGGACAATAAAACTTAAGTAATGAAAATAGTCTTCCAGATTTGAAAGTTGAAAATGAAAACTGTATTACATTTGAAGTAAAAAAAAAAGATTTTTGTTAATATTTTGTTATTTTGCTGAAATTTCATTAGTTTTAAAAGAATGCTTATGCTTACTACAATTAGTTTTATTACAACCACCCATCACTAAAACAATAAAATGTGTGGGATAGGTAAAATGGGAAAATTATAAAAGGTTTCATCATAACTACTGGCTCTGTTCCTGTGAGATTTTTTATAGATTGTTGTAAACTTTGTGTTGAGAAGGAACAGCTGAAGAATATCTAAAATAAATAACTGGTTGAAATAGAATGAAAAGAAATGTTAATAGTCTACAGTGGTATAAATTAAAATCTATTTTTGTTATAATGCTTAAAGTTAACAATTTAATGCAAAATAAAAAAGAAAGTATATTGCATGTTACTGTATGACATATATAATAAATTTGACTCCTATGCTATTCAGTTGGGTCAAAAGAATGATATTACATGTTTAGATAAAATTTCATGTATTTAAATAATTTTTCTTAAAATAAATAAGAGTAATATACTGTTCTACACTGTGGAATATAAAATGCTATTGGCATTAAATTAAGAATTACAAATATAATACATGCTCATTCTAAAAAAAAAAAAAAAGGTAAAAAAAATGTGAAAATTTCTCACTTAGCTACCCAGTCCCAGTTCATAAAGGTTATCATAGTTGACAATTTGGACGATACCATTTTAGATTTATTCCTTACACTGATAAAAATTCATGGGCTCATACAAATATATTTGTAAGTGTATGTATCTTATCTGTAAAAAAATAAAATAATTATAACTAGATCTATTGTCTTTCAACTCACTTTCTTCAGTAAAAGATAAATTTTCAAATAGAGTTTCTTACTTTTTAATGACTGCAAGTAATCCATTCTATTGATTTCACATAATTTATGTTACCAAATATTGACATTGAGGTTGTTTACAATATTTTACCATTACATACAATGTTTCAGAGGTCTTTTGTACAGACATTGAAGCACCAGTTGAAGGTCTTCACAGGACTGATTCTTAGAAGTAGAATTAATCAGTTAATGGAATTGAGGATTTAAATTTTTGCTTTCTGAAATAGTTGAGCCAATTTACTCTCCTATCAACAGTATATGACAGCACCAGTTTTTCTCATACTCTCTGAAACACTAGATATTATTCTTCTTTACATTTTGTCAATCTCGTTGGCTAAAATTTGCTATGTCATTGTTAAGACTTGTATTTATTTAATTGAGATCATGATTGGGTTTGGGCTATTTAGATTTCTATATTATAATGTATATTTAGATTTCCTAATTATATTCTTTTTTTGTTTTTCTATAGCATCATTTTTTTCTTTCCAAATTCTAGGGGCTCTTTATAAAGCATGGCATTTCTCTTTTGTATTTAATATAGGTTACAAGTAATTTTCCAAATTTTTCACATGCACCTGAAATTTGTTTATGGAATCTTGGTAACTGTAGAGTAATAACTCTTAACTATATTCTTCAATGTCAGTGTCATGTAACAATGATATTTAAAATGTATTATTAGGGGCTCCTGGGTGGCTCAGTTATGTGTCTGACTCTTGATTTGGGTTCAGGTCATGCTCTCATGGTTCATGGGTTTGAGCCCCACGTGGGGCTGTATGCTGGCAATGTGGAGCCTGCTTGGAATTGTGTCTCCCTTTCTCTCTGCCCCTAAACCAACCTGTCAAAATAAATAAATAAACATTAAAAACATAAAATGTATTATGAATTATTTATAGCTATTATTAGAAAGCGTAAGATTTGTGACTATATTAACTTTTAAAAGATAAGATCAGATTCATAGTTATTCATATACTATTACTCTTTCTACTTCCTCCCACATGTTTTTCTAGATACTAGGGATAAAGCAATAAAACAGACACACAGACACATACTGCATGCACATCACTGCCCTCATCGAAGGTTAGTCGGATTCAGAAATCAAGAAAAATTACAGAAAGTAAGGGAATAAAGTTACTTAAAAACAACAAACAAACAAAAACCTAAAAGACATTATCTTCATAGTTGATTAAAGGAGATTTAGCACACACACAAACACTTTTAGGTTATATATTAATAATTAGAAAAGACTGTGAACACTGACAAAATTTTCTTAGGAAGAAATCAATTGACATTATGCCACAAGGCAGAAAATTAGTGTGTTTGATTAGTGTGTTTGATAGGTAGCTATATTATAAAATAAATTTATCTAAACCCGTAGTGTATATAATTAAAATTGCATTTTATGAGTTTTAAAAGATTCTTCTACACTAATTTTCTAATGTATTTACCAAAGTAGCTATTAATTTTTATTGTTTGTCATTTATTCTTGAAAATAGTTAATGCAGTCATTTGCAAAAATTTAAATCTACCCTAAACAAATCTCATCTCTGACCCTTTTCAGGACTAGGTATATCTCTTGTAACAAAAAGTTTTTAAACTGAGAGGTTATATATCCATAATATTTACACATTATTATATATGACAGACTGTTCAGTAATCACTCCCCAATATCAAGGAACTTCACTCCACTAGTGATAAAAATCCAAGATAACTGAGTACAAATCCATAGGTAGAGTTGGGAAAGCCTACTAGACAATCAACTCAAATAATAATAAACACGATTAGGGGGAAAAAAAAACAGCAACACAAATGATAAGGAACATCAACATTTTTGGGGAGAACTGATGGGGTCTGTCATATAATTAAAGATAAAAAATTCTAATGGAACATTCAAAATAGCTTACTTGATTATCTTGGTTCTATTTCCCCATGTGTATTGTTAACATTTTAATAAAGACAGATGAAGAAATTCCCCATTTTAAATATTAGAGCTGCAGTGAATCTCTCTGTCAAACACTAATGGAAAATGGCTCCAAAATGCAAATGATTTATGAAAAATGGTAATTTGTTGGACTAATAAAACTAAATGGTGAGATTATTTCAACGGGACAAAATACTACCAATTTTATTTATCTAAGAAACATAGGGCTGTGTTTTTCTCTGGGTATGAACATGACAAAGTGTCCTAGTTTGTATGAGATGAGCCATACTGAATTATGTGGTCCAGCAACATGAAATGTCAACAGAGTATTAGGAGTAGATTTGAGGGGAGGAAATAATTATCATCCCTACATTGTTGATGATGGGTACATATGAAATAAAAGATTCCACATCTTCAAAAGATTTGCCTTCACTGAGTTATTGATAAAATATGTAGCAATGCCATGGAGGGATTATTTGAATATATATCTACATTAAAATATTGCTACCATTATTTTCTGTTTAGAAATAAACTTAATTATAATTTTAAAAACTCTGAAAGCTCAAAGCAGGATTTGTAGCATTGAAACTATTATCACAGGACACCAGGGATGGGACACAGTCAAAGTAGTTATTTTCTACAAAAAGAACAAAGAGTAGTGTTTTGGCTTCATTGGAGAGTATGTTCTGATGTTATTGGGAATCTCTCTATTGTTAAACACCACCATTTTTTGTAAACTGGTACTTTTCCTCTGACAATTTTATGAATGATGTGTTCTTAATCTGTTAAGAAAGTTTGATTATCTAGACCTGTTTTTCAAAGTGTGGTACCTTGGACAGACAGCAGCATCATCACTGGCCATATCCCAGAACTACTGAATACAAATCACTGTTGTTGGAGTCCAGCAATCCATGCAAAAGGAACTTGTCATGCATATAAAATGTGAGAACTACCAGTTCAGCTCTCCAATATGGTAGAAGCTAGCCACATGGGCTATTTAGTTTACATTTAAATTAATTAAAATAAAATAGAATAACTCAGTTCCTCAATTACACCAGTCACATTTCAGGTGCTTAATAGCCACATGTGGTTAGTGACTACCATATTGCAGAGTAAAGATACTGTTAAAAAGAAAACTACAGGCCCAAAATGGTGTTATTCAGGCCAACTCAACAGACCGAGGCTTAATACCTAACCTAATTGCAGTTTCAACCTCTCCCAGAAATATGTCTTAACCTGCATTCAGGGATCTGAATTACCAAAAAGGTAATCTGTCAAATGGGCTCTCTATTCCCCAAAGGAAAATGAGATAATTCACCTAATAAGATCCCCTACCTTTCCACTTAAGGGAAGGTGACCTTGCTTGGAATAATCTTCTTCCCCTTGCTAATAACTTTCTTGTCCCACCCTCCTTCTTGCAAAAAAACTTTCATTTTTATAACTACTTGGAGCTCCCCTCTATTTGCTAGATGAGATGCTGACTCATTCATGAATCACTTAATAAAACTAACTAGATCTTCAAATTTACTGAGTTGAATTTTTGTTCTTTAACAATGTAGAACATTTCCACGACCATAGAGATTTCTTTTGGCTAACGTTGCCTAGGTCATGGCAATGATCCAAACCACCACTGAATTTATTATGCTACCTTTACTTATTTCTAATTCTTTTCAATTTCTTCTTTTTATTTCATTCTTTTCAATTTCTTCTCTTTATTTCATTTTTGTCATGGTCAGATTACTTTAGAAACCAGAGAATTTGGAGCTAAGGTGTCAAAGGGAAGCAGTATTGCAAAATCTCTCTCCCAAATTTGCAAAAAGCACAAAACTAGTCAAAATAAATTACCAAGATTCACCCACAGCAAATAGTCATAAACTTTTAAAAGTGGCAGCCAAGGACACAAAGGAAGAATCTAGAACTGAATATAACACTACTGAGAAGAGAAAGGGAGTTAGTTAAATACTAACTTTCAATACTTTAATATATTTCAATATTTTAATAATATTTTCCAATACAAGTTAAAAAATAATATTTAATAATATTTTCCAATACAAGTACTTTCAATACTTTAATATATTTCAATACTTTAATAATATTTTCCAATTTGGAGAAAGAAGTATTAAGAAGGCAAGTAGTTAAGCAGGAACAATTTTAAGAATAACAAGTTCTTGGGATTGTAAAATTTTACATATCAATATAGGACTTTGGTCAAAATGGAAAAGGCCTAGAGGGATTGATGTCTTGGGGGAGGAAGATTGGGGGTAAGTGTTACTGACTTGGGGGATGCCCACCTAACTAGGAGAGTTGACTCTAGTACAAATCATTTAATATCATTTCAAAGAAGAGAACAGAATTCTGTGCTCCAGTAAGAATTTATCTCAGCTTCATCCAAAACCTCCCCATTCATTCCCTGTCTTCATGACCCCAGGAACAGAAAAATAGTTTAAATTCAACATCTACCATTCAAATTATAGTTTCAAGAAAAAAAAATGTCCTGGATAAGATGACTAAAGTCTGAAGAGGAATTCATTCCCATTATATTGAAGTAGATAGAAGGTATGGACAGAGCTGCCTAATGCAAAGATAAACAAGATTTTAACATTTGCATGATAGTTATGCAAACATATTTAACCACGATGGGATGTATGTTGAGGGGAGCAGAATGAGCAAAATGCATAAAACAAAGAAACAGAGGCCACTGCAAAAGATAAAAATAGTATAGGTATGAATTCAACACAAAAGGAAAAATACTATGATTACAATAGCAGAATAAAAATGTTGAAAACAAATTGAATATTAAAACAATTCCACTCAGATCTAATAAATGAATAGAATTCATGATTGATGAAGTTAGCCCTTGAATATCAAATTACTGTCATGGAGGGAAATAATCAGAGTAAATGCAAAAAAAAAAGAGACAGAGAAATCAAAACAATAGAAAATGATAGATATGGAAAGGGGACAAAGAAGGTTGAATATAAAGATTATTGTTGTTTTCAAAGTAGAAATCCAACAAATGGAATGAGAAATAGTATTGAGGAAGGTAATACATGGAAAAATTTCTTGAAATGAGGGAGCATTGAACCTACATACTATATAGGTACGATAAATAAAATACCAGGAAAATTTATCATTAAGTATATTCTAGCTAATTTTTATTGAGCTTCAAAGATGAAGAAAATATTTTACTATTCTATAGGCAGAAACAAAAGGCACTTATAAGGGAGAAAAAAGTCTGTTTCCAACCTCTTCCCCTGAAATATTCTTTAGTAAAAGACAATGTAAAACTACGTACAAAGTTCAAAATGGAAAGTATAATTCAATAATTCTGTGTTATTTCCAACCATATTGTCATTTGAGAAAAAAGCAAGAGGGGGTATTCAAATAATCTGTTTTCCTTCAGGGAATATTGCACTTAGGTTCTTGAGAAAAAAATAAACTGCCCAATGGTGAAATTCAGCAAAGAGATAAACTACACAAAAATGGAGACACCATGGTAGAAGAGCTAGCAGTGAACATTGAATCCATTTAAATATGACACTTAGACAAAGTGGTAAGAAAATTATAGACACAGAATGTTATATAAATGCTGAATAAAGCAACAAAATCAGGAGGAAAGGTAAGAGAGAGAAATAGGAAGAGAAAAAGTGCTAATCCTCATGTCTTTCATAGCAAAGAATCAATTGACACTATAAAAATGATACGTGTAGTTTAAATTAATCACATTTTAACGATTTTCATGTTTAAAAAAATTTTGAGCAAGTTTTCCAGAGTTCTTGTAATAAAAAGCATTTATGTAAAATTCAGCATTTTTTTGTTTTTCTTCAAATTATTTTACTTCAATTAAAATAAAGTCAAATGTACTTGTTTTATTTTAAATTTAATTTTCTAATTTAAAATCAAAAGTACTCTCACATAAATAAGTGACCACTGAGTTAAAAAATACTAGGTTAAAATGGGAATGAAAATCGTGTCTTAACATTTTTATGTCAACCAGAAGATATTTGCACTAGTCACTGTTCACTAGTTATTTGATTAGAATGTTTCTTCTTTGATTATCTGCCCACTAATCGAAGTTCAAAATTTTCCTTTCAAAATAACCATACCACATTGTAGAAACAATATTTTCTACAATGTTCAATTTCATTTTTTTTTAAAGAAGAGCAACACATTAACATTAAAAATGTGTGCAAAATAGTCCGATTGCAAATCTTTCTAGATTTTTTCTTAAATAGTATCTGGATGTTTTACAGTTGCTTCTCTCACACTAATTCTACCAAAATTTCTGACAACTTAATTGTAACAAGTCTTTCAAAAACATTCCATTTAATTTTCATAGATATAACTCATATTTTTCAGCTTCATGTTTCATCCATTCATATAATAGTTCATTAAAATATTACAATAACAACTATAACTGCATAAGCAGGTTTGGGAACAAACCTATCTGACTCTTAAAATACAGCTTAACTGGTAGGAATGTAAGTACACAGTTATACTAGAGAGGTACCTACCAACCATCAACATCTATTGTCCCCCAGGCAGTCACTTAAATGGATGTCAATGCTACACTTCCTAAAAACCAGAGTGTGTAAAGTGTGACCTCATTCTTATAAATTAGTTCTTTATATTTCATCATACATATATCTATTTAGCCATTCTTCTATGTGCATATACATGCATAGAAAGATGCTGGAAATTATACTTGCCAAAGATAGCACAGATGTTAATATAGTCAGTAATGTATTTCATTAGTGTATCTTTTTAGGAAAAGTTCCTATCATTTGATTACTATATTTTGTTGCCACATATTATATTTTACTATATAAATTTCTTACTATCATCATATGTATTACTAATCATTGACTATAAAATTAAAAAATAAGCAAACAAAATCACAAAACACAAACCAAAAATGCAATGAAGAGCAGAGTCTGATTCAGTTTGGGACACTAGGCAATAAGCTACAGTGGATACTTTTGTTGTATGATTAACATATACTGACCCTTTCCTCCTCACAGAACAAACCTGAGTTCTCCTCTCTTCTGCCACGGAGCCCGTGTGCATCAGAGGAATATAACCAGTGAATTATGTTCTCCTAACCACAGTAGTATTAAGTGTGGACATGTGATTTAGCCCATCCAACCAGGTTGAAGCAAGGAACTCTTCCTTATTTAGAACACTGGACAGGGACATTTTTTTTTATCTCAGCCTTTCCAGATACATGAGGAAACATACAGCCCTAGTTGCTAATAGAAATCATCCTTCAGCCATTAGGAAGATCAATGTAAGTCAAAACTGGCACTGTGAGGAAAATTCCTGTTAGGTGAGTGAGGAAGTCTTTTGTGTGTGTGTGCAGATGTATTGAGTAGGACACCTAAAGCATGCTGATTGACACATTCATTCATTAGTCAAGAACAGCAATTCTTCATACTACATAAAACACAATAACCAAATTTGTGCTTGAGTATTACTTGGGCCATGATCTTCTACCTTTCTGAATCTTCAAAACTGAACACAAAATCACTGAAATGCAGAGGTTTAATCAGAAGTGTCCCTAACTTCAAATTAAGTCAGTCAAATTGGTTGTGAGGGTGGACCTAAGCATTTCTATGTAAACTAATATTTGTTGGGAAAATGAATCAGATCAAGTTCAAAGCTGATGATTCTCCAGGACAATAGCAAAATGTGAAGCCCAAGGAGTGATTCACAACTAGGAATTAATTATGATTACCATCTAAATCAGTCTCATTTTAAATGGGAATTTTAACAAAACAGTGAAGAACCAACTTATTCATAGTAGTAGCCTAACTTGGTTTTTAACAGTGCTCCTGTAATAAATGATACTAGTGAATCCAAGTTTGTGGTTCATGATTAAACAACAGAATTCTCCTCAGCCATTTTACTACTGCAAATTATTAGTATGAAGGAGAATTAATTAAACTTGATTGTCTCAATATGAAAATTAGATATAAAAATAATCAAGAAAAATAACTAATTTTGGAAGTTTGGTTTGCTTCTTTGATAATGAGAGATTAAACACCTGAACAGGTTGTGCCTTAGGGAAAATGGCAAGCAGTCTCAAATTTTTCTTCAGTGTCCCTTGCCTCTTTTTCTTCGTTTCTCTTAGAACTTCATGGCATCTTCCTCTCAATTTTTTTTAGTGTCTACCTGCTCTCTCAAACTTTTATTTTTTTAGTCACATTATAGCTAAAGTAAAATTTTGTTTATTCACAGAAAGCTAAGTGAAGGCTGGCATTCATTTATATCTCTGTGTGAATCAATTTTGATGTGTTGCTTCTTCCAGTGGTGTTTTTACATCTAAAACCATAGCTCTAATAATGGAGAGAAAGCCTTATTTCTTCTCAAGCAGATTCAAAACATAAGTGAGTAGGTGGTAGTGGCTTTAAGAGGGTATAAAAATCCTTTCCCAAGGAGCCATTAATGGTACCATGTGATTATAACGTAGTTTATCTTTTTGCCAAACAATAAGTAAATAGGTAGATAAGTTAGCAAATTAGTAAATGCTATAAAATGCAGTTTCTTAAAGTGGCTAGCGTACCATGAATTATGGTATCCAAAAGTGACTCCAAATTTGAATAAGCTTCCTTATCTTTTAAATTGAGTGTCAACTTTGTGAAATTGCCGTGAGCTTTAAATGTGTTAACACAAGTAAAACATTGGACATGGTGTCTGTCACACAGGAGGTACTCAAATTCCACTCTGTTATTCAAATTGAATATGTATTGAGCCACAAAATCTGGGTTATACTTAAAAAGCATGTTATAAAATACAATTTCTGAATTATCCAGTTGGCTTGCCTATTATATGCTAATGATCTCCTAAACAAATCCTCCCCTTTGCTGCCCTTCAACTGTGTAGTCTGGGTTAAATGAACATCCTATGTGCTACCTTAATAGTCTGTGTTTAACTCAACCATCCATCACATACCTGTCTACTCCATTAAGTTTTGAATCCCTTGAAGGCTGGGATCTAGTTACTAGAGATCAATAACCTTGGGATTGGATGAAAGAATAAACAAATTGAATCAATTTATTGCTAAATCCTAATTAAATTTGTTGTAAAGTAAACAAAGCTGCATTAATACATTGCTACTAAGAACCAAATATTTGCTAATATATATAGTTAAGAGGAAAAAAAAAACTTTGAATATCAGGGTTTCTGTTTAGCTGTTATGGTTTTAAGCAAAATTCAGATGACTGGATTTTATCTCTTGTCCTGAGAAAACAATCTGATGGTGATACTCCCAGGTGTTAGGGAATTAGCCACCATCTGGCCTGCTAGGATACATCCCTATATGTGATGCTGAGACAACATATAACTTTTATCAAATGCATAATGGGAGAGTTTTAGATGTAAACATACTACCAACATTGGAAACTTGTTTTCACCCTTATGAGTGGGTGGGAAGGGGCTTTTAAAATATAAGTGAGCTACATAGGGTATGAGCTGCTTAAATGTTGCTTTCATCAATAAACCCCTATAATTAAAAACCTCTAAAAAAGTTTCCCATTATTGCTTCTATGATACTGCGATGTAATAAGAAATAAATATTTGGTCTTTTTTCCTATCCTAGCACAGAGATCTCTTGTAATTCGCCAAGTAAAAAGGATGAGAGGGATATCTTTTGTTATTTTTAATAAGCCCATTACAGCCATACCTGACATGCTACTGACATACCTCTTTGTGGGCTCCTAGGTAGTTCAAGATGGGGGCTGGATACCAAAGAAACAACTATGATTGGAGACCTGGAACTTTCAGCCCTATCCCCAGCTCTGGGTAAGGAAGAGAGGCTGGATGCTACTTATTAATGGCCAGTGGCTTAGCCAACCATGACCATGTACTGCACCTCCATAAAAACCTCAAACGACGGAGTTTGGAGAGCTTCTGGGCTGATGAACATATCCACATGTTCCAGGAGGGTGGTGTGTTCTAAACTTCTCCTCATGGGATATTTCCAGACCTCATCCTATGTACTTCTTTATCTGGCTGTCCATTTGTATCCTTTAGATATCCTATATAATAAACCAATAATAATGAGTAAAGTGTTTCCCTAAGTTCTATGAGCCATTATAGCAAATAATCGAATCTCAGGAGGGAGTCATGGAAACCTTGTGTTTGTAGTCAAGTTGGACAGAAGTATGGGTGACTTGGGGACTCTGCTCTTGCAGTTGGGATCTGACATGGGACACAGTCCTGTGGTACTGAGCCCTTCCTTATGGGGTGTGGCTAATTCTGGGAAGTTAGATTCAGAATTGCTCAAGTGAGGGAAAACTCACACACTTGATATATCAAGCACTGTGAGAAGAGAAAATTTTTCCTTTTAGTAGGTGACTTCACTTCATCTAAGGCATATCTAGATTATTAAAGGAAGATTTATATCCCCACTCTAACTTTCCATTCATTTCATCATGAGGTCATAAGTAAGCCTGCTGACAAACATGTTGGAAATTCATGCATGCTCCAGGTTAAGCTTGGATGTATTCTGTCTTAATCCTTGTCCACAATTTCACTGTCGCTCCCCTATTGTCTAAATAATTTGCCAAGCAGGGCCTGGATATTCAACTGTACCTGAGGAAAAGTCAATGGTGGGAGAAAACTAACTTTTGTCTATAGAGAGTAGATTCCAATGATGCTAATTAAGGCAAATAATATTAGCTTCTATAAAAGTAAATCCTGAAATCTGAGTGGTTTAAAACAATTCAAGTTTCTCAATCATACTGCAATTCAATGAGAGTTGGTGGACGGTGGGTGTTGTCTGTTCCATGGAACTAGTTCAGAATCAGATACTTCCTCTAGGTCCTCAGAATCCTGCACCTTCAGCCAAAGGGCAGGAAAAGAGGGCTAGAGATGCTATTTGGGCCTTGCCTGAAGGAGGTACATATCACTTCCATTCATATTGCATCGACCAGAGCTAAATAAGGATACTAGAAAATGCAGTCAAGCTTGTGAAAAGAAAGGACACAGATATCAATGAGGACTGACATAATCTGCCACAGGCAAGATCTCAAAAAGTCAAGCAGAGGATCCTCATGAGTATCAATCTTGGGGGTATGCAACTTTGTAAAAGTGTCTTCCACAGGTTCATTTAATTTAGTGTGTATACCTTGGTTGTAATCTCTGTATAATTGATAAAAAAATTTAAATAATGAATTTGTGTTATAAAAATGCTGTGTAAGGAGGCTATGTGAATTCCTTTGTAAAATTAGTAACTTTCTTCCAAAACAAGTAGTTGTCCCATAATTTACATATGCCTTTAAAACAAGAGTATGAGGTAGTTTGATTTCTTAAAGAAGTCACACATTTGCTGTAATAATTCAAAGCTAATATGAGTCTGCATTACTATTTGAAAAGTATCTTACATGAGCCAAAAGTATTGAAACTAAACCTAAAACCTTTGGTGGTTTACCTGTCAGAGGATTTTATTAATTCACCAACATTAAATGAAAATAATTACTTAAGCTATCCTAACATTAAATGAAAATAACTACTTCAGCTATCCTATTGGATATAGATAATCCAAAATGACTCAGTTTGCTATTGTATATCTCCTGTGCCCAAGAACATCTTACCATTTGACTGTGTCAGTTGGCCCAGCTGTTGGAGATTAACAATCAAGTGTTTGCTTAGTGTGGCCACATGAAATGAAATGCATAACAAATCTGAATATGCCTGGTTGGCTCAATTGTCCAGAACATGAAATTTATGAAGCCATCGTCATAGCTTCAATCAATGTTCAAATTGGAAAACCCTGCTATATAACCACAAGACTAGTAGTATTGCCCTGACAAAGCAATGGGCAAATACTTTTAGGGATCACAAGAGTACTCTTGGGGAAAGAATCTGAATACTTGGGGCAAATTCCATATAGTTCAAGAAAAATAACTCTCTCAAATCACACAATCTTATTGAAAAATTAGTAAATGTTTGGTTTTCACATATGAAGAATGAAAATATTATGAATATTTTATTATTTAATATAGTTGTAAATGGCCTGGTACAAAGAAATGTATTCTATAAACAGAATGTTCATTATTTCTGGCTGTGCATGGCACATAATAAATTGTGAATCAGATGTGTACATCGCATAGCATCTGAATTCAGAAACCATTTCACTCTGGAATAACTCAGTCACTCATCCTCCACAAATATACAGTGAATGCCTAATAACTATTTTAGATGCTGAACTACAAAGATAAAAGAAAAATATCCTTACCAACAAGGGCCCTTCTTTCTAGAGGAGAGTAATAAATGGAAAAAGTAATGAGATTATGAGATGCCTATTAAAACAGAAATCTATATTCAGTCCAATGGAAGCAAAGAAGGAAGGTCACCTGAGCTGAGCTAGAGGAACCAGGAAAGGTCTCAGCTTAAATGCAAAGACTGAGTCATAGTTGTTTCTGTCAGTGTAGCAAGACAGAGCCCATTCAGGGCAAACAAAATTGCAGAGGTTAAGGCATGAAAACATGGAAAAACAAAAGCTAGAACATAAGATGGGGGTAAGGGAATACAATAAGCAAGGAATTTTAGATGTTATGCTTTAGGTAAAGAGGACCCAATGAAACATTTTGAGAGGCAATGTGACATAATGAGGTTTGCTTGTTTGGACCATCCCATGGATAATTGGGCAGGAACGGGTTGCAGCAAGGGCAGTAATTTTCACATGTTATGTGCATAAACAATCACATGAGCCCCACTCCTAGAGATTCTTATTCAGTGTGCCTGAGTTGAGGCCCAAGAATTTGCATTTCTAATAAGCTCCCAAGTGATATTCATGCTGCTGGTCTGTGAACCATACTTTGATTAGTACTGGATTAGAGGCAAGGAAAATGCCCCTGGAATAATGATTTTGATAACCTGAAATAAAGCAGTGCCAGGAAGAATAAAAAGAAGCTGAAGACATGTAGCAGATGGAATAACTAAGCCCGTTGGGCCATAGGACCAATAAGAAGCTTTTAAAACAGAGACATAATCCTTCTACCTCACTGACGTGTACAAATCTCTCAGCTTTTCATTGTCCTTCCTTTTCACTCCCCACTCCCTCCCTTTTTTCACTTCCCTTCTTTCTTTGTTTGCCTAAATGATCAGTCATACCCACTCCTTTGCATTTACTTTCCCTGCCTTGCCCCCAACCCCACATTTCATTGTACTTATTTTGACAGACAAGATGCCTGCTTAAACCCAGACCCCCAACTACAGTTTATCTGCATTTCATAGCCCACACAGTGATAACTGGGACACTTTAATTCCCCATGACAGTGTCCACGCTGCAGTCTGGCAATCTGCCATATTCTTCTAGTCTATTCTCTCCCTCACTCTCTCACTATCTACTATGTCCATAGACTCTCAGTACCAGTCTTATTCTCAGCATCATATTCCACTGAAAACCTACAACCATCCAGCAAAGAGCCTCTACAGGCTCTCCCCTGCACATCTACCCTAAATGCTTCTGTACCCATACACTCAGCTGGCTTTTCTGCTTCCATACAATGCAGCAAAAAGGTAGTCATCTATGAACGAGGACATGGGCCTTCACTAGTCATAGAATCTGCTGGTGCTTTGATCTTGGACTTCCCAGTGTCCACAACTATAAGAAATAAATTTCTGTTATTTATAAGCCACCAGTCTCTGGTATTTTGCTATAGCAGCCCACAGAGACTAAGACAATCTTCACCTCTGAAAACCCCTGCCTCTAGTTCAGCTCTACTAGGTCTCCTTTTTCCACCCTCCACTTCTCATTTCTCTCTCCAGCTCTGCTGGATCCTCAGGCTTTGATCTTCAGCAAATCCCTTGCGACCAGACTGTCAGGTTAAATCATCCCCTCACTGCTTTCTTGGAAGATGTGGGTCAGTCCTATGGACTCTCAAGCTCAGCCCACCTGCCAAGGCAGCCAGGTGAGAGCTGAGGACAGCACTTTTTTTAAAATCCTTTGCTTTTTGCTGCACCAAGAGCTTCAATAACTGTATTTACATTGGCACAGAGCGTCAGTCTGGTTATGGAGAGAAGGGAATCTATAATGTGGTGTTTTAGTGCCGCATATAAATTTTACATCTCAGGTTGTATGTGTGTTATAACCCCCACCCCCAACACACACACACACACACACACACACACACTTCTTGTGTATTCAATCTAACGACTGGATCTGTGGGTTTTATCTTTTTCCTTAGGCATTTTTCTCACAACAAATTATCCTTCTTATTTTTTTTCCAGAAAAGATGATATATCTGGATTCTCGCAATGGTCTCTAAGTTGTGATTTTAAATACCATTTACTAAAATACTTTGCATATTAATCATACTTTGAAAAATTCTCATCTGATGTTTTAGCTTTACTAATAAAAGACTCGATTTTTCTAAATCAGTTTAAAATATCTCAGTGATGTTTTAGGAGTTTCAGGAATATTTTAACTCCAGTTTACACATTGTTTAGAAAAATCTTATTCTATATTAAGAAATTAACTAAGAAACAAATTATATCCACTGTTTTTTTAATAGGAAATAAATAAATAAATAAATAAATAAATAAATAAATAAAATCAGTGTTTTCAGTCTGATACTGTTTTAATATGTTTAACACAGAACATCTACATTAATCTTCACAACTATCCATTAACCAGATTTTACAGATTAAGGAAATAAGCACAAAGTGGTTACATGACTCCACGCAAATCCTGTGGTTAATAAAGTTATGACTTGAGTCTAAGTCATGTTCTTGGTCTCACAGGCCCAAACGCTATATGTGTGGTGACTATGCTGCACTACATTTTCTAGAATCCTCTTTCCTATATATTATCAGTTTCAAGGGTCACTAGAAATTCTCATAGGAGATTTGGAGAGCAGGAGTGAGGGAGCAGCTTATACACATGGTCACTGACCTGTTGTCCCCTTGTTGCTGTGAGGCAACAGTTGTGCCTGAAACCACTTCACTGTCCCCTGAATCCTTCAGCTTTCCAGACTCCCAGGCCAGGTGAGTATTTAGGTTGCCATAAAGGACTCTGGCCTCTGCAGATATATACACATACAGATTCTAAATAGGGACTCTATATGTAGAGATTCCATACACAGATTCCAAATGTAGATTCCACATATATAGATCCCATTTATAGAAGTCCATATGTAAAGATTTTATATATAGAATCTCTGTATAATCCATATGTATCATCCACAAATAACATATGTATATATATATTATATTATTATATATACACACACAAAAGGACAACCTCCTAGTGGTTCCGCTTCTCTGATTGAACACTGAATGATCCAACATTGCATGAAAATCTGATTCCACTGAGAAAATAAATGCCATATCGACCTTTAATAACTTTTTAAACTTAAATTCTTCCCAAGAAAACCTCTGTTTCAAACTAGGCTTACTTTCTTTAACCTTTTCTGTTAGAGGAAAAATTAATGAATGAATCAATCTATGAAAATTATTGATATTTGAGGCACACCTGATTGTTAATATATGAAATGTTACTACTTTGTTATCTTAATAAGTTATTTCAATTTAGAAGAGTCATTTAAATTACCAGCTCTCATTCTGCATTTTCCTTATGAATACAACTCCAATGAGAGATCAAGAGTCAAAGTAAATCTTGCATAGCCTTTCTTTCAACTGCTCAACATCTAACATCACATCTTCCTGGACAGTTATCCTGGCATAAATTCAGTTCCCTCAAGGGAACTATGTAATAAAACTTTGTTTCACCTCTGCCATGGCAGAAATGGTGACTTTCTTTTCCTTTATTATGTAGGCATCATTAAGACTCATAAGCTGTCAGAGTGTTCTTCTTGAACAACAGTGTACTTTATCCCTTTAAATATACTTACAGCAGAATCAATAGACCCCATGCCAACCTCAGCTGAAACACTCTTAACATGCACAGTAATTTTTACCATTCTTTCTTAATTTGAAAGGAAAAATATGCTTTCCCCCAACACGCTTATACCTGTAGTAAAATATACTCTCTATTCAGGAATTGCCTGACAATGTGAGACAATGGTTGTAATCTGTGAAGCCATCTGCAAGGTCATGTTTGTTCCCACAACTTGAAACAATTAAATATAAGTTGAAGGGAACAAAAATACACATATTAGACTACCTGGACACTTACCATCATATAGAAGTCATCTCTTGGTCTTTGTCTGATTTAAATAAAATAATCCATACTGAGATGTTGATAGAGATTAAATATAAAATGAATAGAAAATGAAGAAAGTGTATTTTCCCCTTGATCCTTCGCATAAGAAATATCTGCATTCTCCCTAGTTCTCTGACCGACACTCAGACTTACTATCCATACCCTCAAGGAATAGGAGCAACCTGATTTGCTTCTTGCCACTTGCACAGTTGCCACCCTCGTCTAAGCCACTACTCTTCACTGAATTAGTATAGTAGCTTCCCCATTTGTCATTTGGTCTGAACTCTGCAAAGCAGCCAGAGAGTGTCTACTAAAACTGAGTCACATTGTCACTCTTCTGTTCAAAATGCTTCATCAATGCCTGCTCATCTCACGTGGAGTAAGATCAAATGCTGGGCTGTGATTTACTTGTTTGTCTTGTCTCCCCCACTAGAAAATAAGCTCGAGGAGGGCAGGGAGTTTTATACATTTTGTTTGCTGCTGTACCTGCACAACCTAGATCAGTGCCTGGCATGCTATAGGCTCAGTAAATATGCAACGAATAAATGAATGGATTTTTAAGTGTAAGTGAAATGAGACTGACATCAGGCACAGCAAATGATGTATTTCTAAAGATGGTAGCTCAACAAGCAGCCAAATGTTCGATGACGCACCCAGAAGAGTTTTTGGCTCTAGCTGCTTCCCTCACTGAAAATACAATTATGCCGTATTATGGAACTATTACCTCTTTCCATGCATCTGTAAGTCTCAGCATCTGTATTTAGATAAAGATATCACTTAAGGAAAGCTTTTCTTTGACCTAAAACTTTCTTATGAATAAAAAACTGATTCTGCTAACTGTTATAAGGGTATGCATTTTGAATTGCATTTCTCTTGATGGAAAGTGAAATTTGTGTCCTTTCTTGTCAAGTTTATTCAGAAACCAATGGCATGCTTTCACATTGGCTGTTTAAAACCAGAGTGCCCTTGGGACT
This sequence comes from Lynx rufus, assembly GCF_022079265.1. Lineage (NCBI taxonomy): Eukaryota > Metazoa > Chordata > Mammalia > Carnivora > Felidae > Lynx > Lynx rufus. Next base: position 99,370,339 of record NW_025814834.1, on the reverse strand, counting down.
GTGGTGAAGTCTTTGCTTCCACATAAAGCAGCCACACTGCAAATGGACCTGAAATCTGGGTCCCGCTATTTCCAGGCGTTAAGAAACAGTTTCAGGAAATCCATACTGTCATCATGTGTAAATATATGCAAAGACAACCCATGGATTTTTGTTTAAAGAAACAGTGTGCTTAAGAATGTTTTTAAATGCTAAGGTTGTTAGATTCAGAAATATATCTTGTGACATTTTAATTCTTCCTATTATACAAATTTGTAACAGCATTGCTTGAAGGAACTTAACAAGACTCAAAGTAATTATTCTCATCCATCTCACTGAAGATATATAAATCTTACATTAAAGATTTTGCAAGTTATGAAAATATATTGTCCCTATAAAGTACATTTAGCATCAGAAGGATTCAGATGAGGCTTTGGAATAATAATGGAGAAAACCAAGTGATTTAAATTAAGGCTCAACAATAGTGCCCAGCAAATCATTTTGCAGGTCTTCAGCTCCACGTTTATGTCTCTTCCATAAGTAGATTATGCTAATAGGTGCCAAGAGATTCATATCTCCAGCAGGCTGAGGAAGGCTGTGGTTACTTTAAATTCTCTTTCTCTCAAAGGGCAGACATCATAACCTGAAGTATTTTCATTATGATTCACTTAACAAAGACGATGTGTGGCAGGTAGGCTGCCTATCAATAATCTTTAGTGAGTATTCGCTTTGGACAAGCTTTGTAATGTGGGTTTGGAGCAGAAAGGGAAATAAAAGAAGCCATGATCTTTCCTCTTAGATGCTTGAACCAAAAACTCACGTGTACATCCCTACTCTCTTTCCCTTGTAAGGATCCCTATGAGGGATAGAATAAATTCTCACGTGGTCAAATCATACTAACTGTAACTTATTCTTGAAACACATGCTAGATCCTAACTCCCTACCTCCACGTTTTCTGAAGAAACTGTATGTGTAAAACACACACAAACTGATACATAAACACAAAAACAAGCCAAAGAATTCACCTTGACAAAAGGATATTTAACTTCTTCTCAGTATTATTTTCCCTGACCTCATTTTTTTTCACTGATAAAAATTGGGGTAACAAGAGTACCGACATTATACATACACACAGGGATTAATGAGATAAAGTACAAAGACCATAACATATAATTAGCACTCAGTAAATAATAGCTATCAATAGTAGGAATAGTATTCATTCAGCAGCAGCCCTACTGATGAACTCGTAAACTAGAATTGAGAGCCTTTTATATGCCAGAGACTGCATTAAGTGCTAGCAAAATGAAGATAAACCACACATTCTATACTCTTAATTATTTCTCAGATTTTCGTGAAACACACACACACACACACACACACACATACAGATACAAATACAGTGTGACAAATGCTCTGATTACATTTTACAAGGTGTTATAAGAGCATAGTGGGTCATTGCTTGGCGAACATCACATATTTTATGCTGTATCTGTATTGTCTTTTTACATGCAAATAAATAAAACAAAAACTTTAGTTAGAATGTATTTTCGTCTGTTTTTGATAGGATGCCAACTGCTTCTACCCACTGAACTTGTTTGAGCTTTAGAGCCAGCAAAATACATTGGTCAGTTACCATGTATAGAATCTCTCAAAGTCACCTGTACTTCAACATATGTCCACTCGACAGAAGATTACAATTCATATTGGTTACACAGATGACATCCCATTACAATGAATGTCCAGTGAGTGAATAGCACATAGTATTTTCTTAAAATGGGATTTTACTGGAGCAGAAACTGTATGGATATAACCCATCGCCACTGTGCAGAAGGATATCATGATTGCGACTGGTTTTTCATTTAAATGGTCTTGAGGCTAGATAATAAGATTCCACCTGTATAAGCTAAAAATGCAAAATCATATTTTAGTTTTCTCATGGTCCTGCTACTTGAAATAAATGCATAATAAATATATTTATATTTATATTTTCTTAAGTGAGTAAAATTAACAGTTGTAAAAAATATTGCCTTTGCAAATTATTCTAATACTGTAGTTTTCCATCAGTTACACTCAAAGATAACTCATCATATCCCATCCAACAAAAGTGTATATGAACAAAGTATTTGCTGTATATCAGAGACACTAGATTACTAAATGCATACTCCTCTATTATTTATTGAAAAAAGCCATGATGGCATACTACCATACACCTCTCAGAACAGTAATAGTAATAATGATGATGATAGTAATAATAATAATACAATAAAAATAAAAGATAGCATGTGTTGATGAAGATGTGGAGAAAACCAAATCCTCATACATTGTTGGTGGGAATGTAAATATAGTAGTTCAACAGTTCCTCAAAGTGTTAAAAATAGACATCATAAGACCCAGCAATTTTTCTCCTAGGTATGCACCCCCCCAAAAAAATGAAACCATGTTACAAATAAACCTATACATAAATGTTCAAATCAGCCTTATTTGTAATAGCCAAAAGTGGAAACAATACAGAATACCTATCAATTGATAAGTGAATAAACAAAGTATGCTATACAGTAACAAGGGAATATTATTTGGCAGTAAAAAGGAATAAGTATTGATAGATGTTACATGGATGAACCTTGAAAACATTATGCTAAGTGGAAGAAGCCAGATACAGAAAGTCACATATTGAGGCATTCTATTTATATGAAATATCAAAAATAGGCAGATCCACAGAGGTAGAAAGTAGATTAGTGATGTTGAATATACTAATAACTATTGTATTTTACATTTTATATTTTTAATGTTTATTTATCTTTTGAGAGATAGAGAAAGAGAGAGAGACAGAGCATGAGTAGGAGAGGGGCAGAGAGAGAGGGGGACACAGAATCCGAAGTAGTTCCAGGCTCTGAGCTGTCAGCACAAAGGCCGACTCATGGCTTGGGATAATAAACCATGAGACCAGGACCTGAGTGGAAGTCAGACACCCAACCTCCTGGGCCACCCAGGTGCCCCTGGATTTTACATTTTAAATGGGTGAATTATATGGAATGTGAATAATAGCTCAATAAAATTGTTAACAAATAACACCCTGACAAACTAAAAAACAAAACAAACGAACAAACAAAACAGAAAAATACTAATCTGCAGAAGTCTTTGTGAGAGTGTCTTTCCCCATCTGAACATGAGTTGCTTACCTTTAGCAGGGCTGGGAGGAAGAGTAGAGTGACCCAGCTCAGTGATCGACAAGGATATTGAATTGTGCAAAATTTTCAAAAGCCTTCCCTTTATGGAACTCGAATAGATGAAGCAGAAAGCAGCACCTTTAAACTACAAGGTCATCTCATGATTTGAAATGTATTATAATTGTTTATTTAAAAAGCCTTCAATTAAATAAGGTTATTACAATAATCTCAAAATTTAAAACATTGTACATCGCAACTATTATTGAAAGTTATGAATTGCAGTATCATAACAGCATCATGAATTATTTTATTTATATATTTTGCTTTGGTTGAACAATTATAAGGAATCCCGATTCATACAAATAGTTAGAATATTATTTGTAATTAATATATATTTTCAATTAAATGATTCCAGCATTTGAGTTGTGTTGCTTGAAAATTCCAAAGCAAATCAAAGCATGCATCATAAACACAAAGGCCAAATCAGAGTATACCAAATAATAAACCTCAAAATTTTTTGGAATATAGTTTTAGTAAGACAATCGATGTTTTGTATTTACTTGTTGAACATTATTATTATTATTATTATTATTGTTATTATTGTAAGTTTATTTCTTTTTAAATTTATATCCAAGTTAGTTAGCATATAGCGCAGCAATGATTTCAGGAGTAGAGTCCTTAATACCCCTTGCCCATTTAGCCCATCGCCCCTCCCACAAGCCCCCTAGCAACCCTCTGTTTGTTCTCCATATTTAATAGTTTCTTATGTTTTGTCCCTCTCCTTGTTTTATATAATTTTTTGAATGATCTATTATTAATTAGAATTACAGCATGTACCAAAAAGTTGTGTTCAAACTTCACTAGAATTCAATTAAGTATAGCAAGTGTATGCTATAGGAGGATATATATCTTCAGAACTTTATCAAGTACACATGGGGAAGAGGTCATGATTAGGGATAATACCAATACTGAATTGCAACCTGTCTAAATAAACATGAGCACTACACATGACATGCTGTGCACGAGCACATGCACACATGCACACAGATGGCAGAGCAAGGAATGTTTTATTTTGAAGCCTTCATACTCAGAAAACACAAAGTAGAGCAAAATTCATCTTATCAATAGTGTCTAATACATTAAAATTTGTGTTTGTAATTCATTTGAAGTTGTGCCCTTTCTAAAATGTAATTTTAAATATAATGAAAAAGATATATTGTATTAGTGTCATTTTAAGTAAATGCTTCATGAGATTGCTACGCTGAGCAGAAAGGTCCCACAGTGCAAACCTTGGAAAGCATGGGGCTACAGTGACACAGATGTTCCCTGTGGGTATACAATTCTATTGTTTTATTCTCTTAAGCAAGATTGAATTTTTTTAAGTTTGCATAAATCATTTAAGATGTTAATGTTATTTATAAAAGATTTTTGGATTACTGGGTCCCTATGAATTTTCTGCCGATAACCTACAGAGATATAGGACAAAATAGTAACAACAACAACAAGAGAAAAAACTCAGCCACCTCTGTCTTGCCTCACACACTTGTAGTTTGTTTCATTTGCCCGAAAGCCTTTGCCTGGTGCCAAAGGATGACTCCTTCTATCCTTAAGTCTCAGTTTAGATGGCATACATCTCCTCAAAAGGCTATGCCTGACTGGAGAACCTTGATATACAAGGCATGTCATAGTTATTTATTGGGCCAGTTCTACACACCTAGACATATACCAGCAAAATTAATGTTCCTTAAGGATAGCAGGTATCTTGTGTTTCCTACTTCATTACCCCTTTACCCATGTTGACCTAACTCACGTGTCCATACATGCACAGATGCCAAGAGCTCCTAGCACAGTGCTAATAACATAGTAGCCTTAGACGTATTTAGGACCAGGCCAGACTTTACCATTTGGGTCAGATATTTTAGAGATCAGAGAGTTTCATACACTACTTTTAATTTTTTTTAATGTTTATTTAGTTTTGAGAGAGAGAGAGAGAGAGAGAGAGAGTAGGGGAGGGGCAGAGAGACAGGGAGACCAAGAATCTGAAACAGGCTCCAGGCTCTGAGCTGTCAGCACAGAGCCCAATGTGGAGCTCAAACCCACCGACCGCGAGATCATGACCTGAGCTGAAGTCGGATGCTCAACTGACTGAGCCACCCAAGCTCCCTGACTTCTTTTAAAAGGTAAGCTATTTAAGAACAGAGAAAATCGGTCATTTATTAAGGGATTATTTTTCCACCTGAGTCTAGAACTCAATTCTCAAATCTTATGGCTATTATTACACTAGCATATCACACTGTTTTTAACATATTTGTGTTTTATATGGCAACTACAGGAATGATGCGTTTATGTGTACTTGGAAGAGGATGTATTGTTGAATCCAAAAAAGTTTGTTTTGTATGTGTGTGTTTCTTGTAAACTCATTTATATTGTTTCTATGGATATGTATGTGTTTACACAATAATGTAATTTACATATATCCGCTTATATTTATAAATTTGTGCATGGGAACTTTATCATATACAACGTATATTTATTATTTATTTACTTGATTTTATAATCCTCCCAAAATATCTTCTATTGAGATGTTAGTATTTTGGCTTGGTAACTAATAGGTTTATAACTCTAATCATAGTAAACTACTTGTTTATTTAATATTTAAGACATACAGTTTTGATGTAATAATTATTACTAAGCCAAACACACATTTAATCAGATTGTATTAAGTCCTATAATAATATCATATAAATATTACTTTTCTTACAAAAAATATTGGACTGTAAATGTCTGTTAGTATATTAGGGGAAGGGGAAGGTACTACTGAAATTTATCAGGTATGCATCCTACTCTCAACAGGCAAACAAAACAGTAGAGCAGATGAGTGTGTAAAAACTCTAAGAGGAGCCAAATGAGTTCAAAGGTCTAATAAATTTAAAGCAAGTAATATAATCCAAAACAGTGATCTTAATTCAGATTGGGAAAAACAGAGAAGAATTGATGAAAGTAAAAGGAGGAAATACTTAAGCTGGAATAGTATAAGAAAATAAATTTCTTATTTTGTTACTTAAAAAAAAATCTGTCCTCTCATTATTAAAACCCTTCATCTTCTGTCTAGCTTTAGGGTATTTTACAATATTTAGATTTACTTCTAATAACCTAGAGTAATTACTTATGGAAGCACCCTGGGAAATAAATGCAAAGTTGGTTGATTATGATCACTTTTTAAGCATATATAATTAAAAGCCAAAAAAATACGATTTATTTACCAAGCACAGAGGAAACTCAATAGAAATCTGCAGGGATTATCTTTTTATCACTCATTTATCATGTTCATCTTCCTTATAAAGTTTTCTGTACAAGAATCAGGTATAATAAACATGACAATAGTATGAAACAAATTATAAAAATGAAATACTAACCCAAATATGATTGAAGATTTAGCTTACTTGAGCTAAACTTTGTAAAATATACGATCGCCCCTTCCTGTGAGTGTTGTGTACTAAATCTTACCTTGATTTATGATGTTGGAAACCTACAAAGGCATGCTTTCTAATACATATACTCAGTCACGGCTGAATACCTCACTAATGTACTATATTCCCTGATGAACCAACCAATTTAATAACTTTGCCAATGCCAGCTTTTGAACAAAGCAGCCCCTCATTGACATTCCAGTGCAATAGCTAATAACAATTAGATTTCATTATAGCATTGTATCTTACTATTGTCATCCCAACAAGAGATTCTTTCCTTCTAATCCATAGAATTGACATAAATGTAAATGTTAGTCCAACCCACCGAATAAGTGGTCTATGGACCCTCATTACCAGATATGAGCTCACATCTGTCTCATTGTCATGTATTGTTTTTCCATGTCATTTATTTTCCAGTCTTTGAAAAGACTCCAACATTTTTCAATTTTTGAAATCCTGTCACAAATTGGCAAAATCTTTCAGATGTTGGAGAATTTTTTTTTTCTTTCTGGTGTTGTTAACACTGTCCTTTCAGAACCTAAGTAACTAAACAGTGTACTATCCACACATTGTATGGGTAGAAAACTCAGAAGTTTTCTTAGTACAGACATTAGAATCCGAAAATTACTCAAAAGTGCTGTATTCAAAAAAATTCAAATCATTCCTTCTCAGCTCACAAAGAACAGTCATTTTGAGAATTTGACATTAATGACAAAAGGCTTGTAAGGATGTTGAAGGAAATGATATCACTGAAATACATTGTATGATGTAGGCAAGATAGGGTTGAATTTACATTATCGTAGTAATGGATAGCTAGGAAAGACCATTTGAAATTCAGGTGATTATCAAAGTAATTGAATGGCATATGGATATATGAACATAGCATTAAATGGCTTTGTCAGGATTTCCTTTTAAGTTACATTAACTTTCAGGTTTCTGAGATGATGACCAACCAACACAGGTTTGCTGAAATGTACTCTACAGAGGGATGCCACAGAGAAACAAGGAATCCGATGGACCATAGACGTGAACATTAAAACCGTGAAATATCTTTTGGAGAGATTAAAGATAATTGGGTATCTACATGGCAGAAACTCCCCAGTGGCCGAGAGCTGAGGCTGGGGCAGAATTCTTATATTGTTTTGCCTTCTCCCCAACACCCACACGTCATTGCAAGGAATCAGTGCTTCTGTCCTTTGCACTGAAAAAGAGAAAGCAAACAGAAACAAAATCAGTACAACTAGCCCAACTCAAACCAGAGAATATAGGGTAATCCATTAGGACGCAAACTCGTGGGCCCCAACCACTAGGGACTCTGTGAACAGAAGTCAAATTGTGGAAGCTTCCTTTGTGGAAGCCAAATTATGTTTTAACAAGCTTGCCAGGAGCTTCTCATGAGCACTCAAGTTTGAGAAGCCCTGGAGCCCAGCTGGGTGGTAAATGGTTAACAATAGCTACAGGTATGCTTCTGGCAAAAATCTTTCCTTCCATGAAAGAACAACATCACTGGATAGTGTAGTAAAAAAAAAAATTCCTGAGAGAAAAGGTTGGTCAATAGGGGGTAGAGAGGGGAAAATGAAAGTGGTTTAGCTCATATTTTGATACTCTTGTCTCTCTGTTCTGAATCATTTAACTCCCTAAAATCTCCAGAAGAATTATCAATAGCCTTAGAAATTAAGGAGTCATGTTGGAAACACTAAGTAAAAATATTTTTAAAGAATACCCAAATAGAAATAATTTGTATAAAAAAGAAGAATGAAATTAATTTATTGAAGGGTTAAATGGCCAGACTAATTCAACTGAAGAACAAACTAGCAAGCCAAACCATTAGATTCAGGAACTATTCCAGAAAGCAAAATAAAGAAATATAAATAATGAGAGAAAAGGGAAGGTAAAAGATACTAAGGATATAAAGAGAAATATTAATATCCATTTAATAATAATCGCAGCAGAGAAAAAATAATGAGAATATTTGAGGAATTAAGGACCAAGAGTCTTTCAGAACTAAGACTACAGATTAAAGGAGCTCATAAAATACTGTTAAAAAGAAAGACAACCAGCCCCAAATAGAGTTACTATGCTAAGCCTTGGGTCACTAATCCAGGACTTAATTACAGTTTTGGATCTCACAGAAATGGTATCTAAAACCAGTCACTGGGAATCAGCTCATCAGCACTAGTGAGGTAATTGGCCAGGTAGACACCTGCCCTCCCCTGAAGGAAAGTGACCTTGCCACAACAAATCCATTTTTTGCTGGTATAACTTTCTTGTCCTGCTCCCTCTTGCCTGTAAATATCTTTCATTTTGTACAGCTCCTCAGAGCTCCTTTCTGTCTGTTAGAAGGGATGCTGCCTGATTCATGAATTGTTGAATAAAGCCAATAAGATCTTTAAAATTTGCTCAGTTAAATTTTATTTCTTAACAAAACTGAACCAAAGAGATGGGAGTGAGGGTGGGAACACTTGGGAACATAACTAAATTAAATTTAATAACATCAAAAGTAAAAAAAAAATTCTAAAAACTTCCTGAGGGAAAACACATCTACAAAGAAGAACTGCCTGTCAGGGGAAAAAAAAATGACTTTGAACCTAAAATGTATGTCTATCAGAATTGTCATTTTTGAAAAATAAAGAGGTTTTCTGAGTTACACAGGCTCAGAAACGTGATCTTATTAAAATCCTCTTTGAGAGGATTTTTCAAGAAATTACTGCATCAAAAAGCAAAAAAATATGGACAATATGAAAAAGTAAATAACTTATGGAATTTTAATGTCAACCAGAGCAATAACAAAAAACAGATACCCAACAAAGCTTATGTGGGGGTTGGGATGGCACACAGAGGAAACAGAATGAGTAGTGAAAAATGCTGAAGAAATTTCCTTATTTGTAGAAAAAAGTTTATAATAGATAAGTAGTAGATATAGGTATATGTGTGTATACAAATATATACATATATAATATTTTTTAGATTGATTAGGAAAAATAAACATGTGAAGACCTGCAAACGTTGAGAAATAAAAGTTAATAAAAACAATATATAAATTGAAACTAACTAAAGTTCTTTTTTTAATCAAGAAAATATAAAAAGATAAAAATCAAAGAAAATCACAGCACTGGGGCGCCTGGGTGGCGCAGTCGGTTAAGCGGCCGACTTCAGCCAGGTCACGATCTCGCGGTCCGTGAGTTCGAGCCCCGCATCAGGCTCTGGGCTGATGGCTCAGAGCCTGGAGCCTGTTTCTGATTCTGTGTCTCCCTCTCTCTCTGCCCCTCCCCCCGTTCATGCTCTGTCTCTCTCTGTCTCAAAAATAAATAAACGTTAAAAAAAAAATTTAAAAAAAAAAAAAAAAAAAAAAAAAGAAAATCACAGCACAGAGTTACACTATTTGAAATGAGCTAACAGGGGTGCCTATGTGGCTCCATCAGTTGTGTCTGACTCTTGATTTCAGCTCAGGTCATGATCTCACTGTTGTGAGATCAGGCTCCATGCTTGCAAGCATGGAGCCTGCTTAATATTCTCTCTCTCCCTCTCCCTCTCCCTCTCCCTCTCCCTCTCCCTCTCCCTCTCCCTCTCCCTCTCCCTCTCCCTCTCCCTCTCTCCCCTTCTGCCCCTCCCTGGTTCATGCACACATGCATTCTCTCCCTCTCCCTCTCTCTCTCTCTCTCTCCCTCTCCCTCTCCCTCTCCCTCTCCCTCTCCCTCTCTCCCCTTCTGCCCCTCCCTGGTTCATGCACACATGCATTCTCTCCCTCTCCCTCTCTCTCTCTCAAAATAAATAAATAAGTAAATAAATAAATAAGCTAACAAAAATAACAATGACTATGTCATTGTACAGGACTGAAATCCAACTCATGAATATAAAGATTGGCTCTCAGATACTTTTATAAAAGATCCATTAAGATAATATCAACAAGCGATTCATTAGTTGGGAACAAATGTATACTAGGTAAATATTATGGAAGATCATGTAATCATCTTCTTATCAGGAAAAAATTGAAGTGAAGCTTTGCAATATCAAAGTGGATATTATATTCTGATATATCCAGCTAATGAAAAAAGAAAGTAATAAGAAAATATATGCACATCTATAAGTAGCACCAAAAAATATGAAGTAACAACTGATGGACCAAAAGACAAAGTTTTTTCTTAAATTTCACTTGAATATTTTGATACTCTCAGGAAGCGATTTAAAAAAGCAGACAAAAATCACACAATATATTTGAACATTTATTTTTTTATTTTTATTTTTTTTTTTAAAATTTTTTTTTTTTCAACGTTTATTTATTTTTGGGACAGAGAGAGACAGAGCATGAACGGGGGAGGGGCAGAGAGAGAGGGAGACACAGAATCGGAAACAGGCTCCAGGCTCTGAGCCATCAGCCCAGAGCCCGACGCGGGGCTCGAACTCACGGACCGCGAGATCGTGACCTGGCTGAAGTCGGACGCTTAACCGACTGCGCCACCCAGGCGCCCCTATTTTTATTTTTTTTAACATTTATTTATTTTTGAGACAGAGAGAGAGCATGAATGGGAGAGGGTCAGAGAGAGGGAGACACAGAATCTGAAACAGGCTCCAGGCTCTGAGCTGTCAGCACAGAGCCCGACGCGGGGCTCAAACTCACAGACCGCGAGATCATGACCTGAGCCGAAGTCAGCCGCTCAACCGACTGAGCCACCCAGGCACCCCTATTTGAACATTTAAATGCAATGTTCATATTCTCCAAAAAATACCACTTACCAAAGCTGGCACAAGAAATATAACATCTGAATATTTCTAGAGTTAAGAAATGTAATTCACATTCAAAAGTCTTTCCAGTAAGAAAACCACAGACTTATGTCTTCATTGGACAATCCTTCTAAACATTTAAGGAAGAAATAATATCAATTCTACACAATTCTTACCACAAAAGAAAGGAGGAAACTCTTGCCAACACACTGGTGGGGCCAGAGAAAGCCTGATACCAAGCCCTGTCAAGACCTTTAAAAGAGAAGAGAAGACAATCCCCTATGTCTCACTAACATAGATATAAACAAAACAAAACACCTAACCAAATATTAGCAAACTAAATCCATCTGTTTACAAAAATGTTAATAACCCATGGATTTATTACAGAAAATTGAAGGTTGGTTTAACACTCTAAAAGTAATCAATGCAATTTACTACATTATCAGTATGAAGGAAAAAAACTGGAGCAGGGAGGGAAAAGTTTAGAAGTCCCCTAAGTAAGCTAATAAACTCTTGATCTGAAAACTGGATAAGAATAATCCAAAAATACAAATCTAACAAAATCTCCAGTAGTCACTAAACTTCCTTTAACCTCAGCATCTCCTATGCAGTGTGAAGGCCTAAACAAGACAATATATGTACAGTGCCTGGTAAAAACCTGAGTGGCATAAAGTTGTTGTTGTTGGGTTATATACTCCCAGTGGAAAGAGGAGTGCCTTTACTGCTGTGTTAAGGCTCCAGAAAGCTTCAGGTCATGAGATAAATGTTTCCTGGTACAAAGTGTCATGCCCATTTATTTCCCTTGGTTGGATAACAAGAAATATAGTTGAAAAAACAGTAAGGAAAAGAATGCCTAACATGTAGGTCAAAATTAGCCAAGATACACAATAATGGATTTAAAAAATGAGATACAAGTGTTTAACAAACAATTTTGCGAAGCAAACATGGACATCAGAGGAAGAGAAACACTTATGAAATCAAAGTACCATCACTCTCCTGTCAAAGTAGACAAGTTGTTCAAAGCCAATAACAGTTAAAGCAGAATCGGAATTATATACACTGCTGTATACACATCACTATACTGGTGTGATAATGAATCACATGATCATCAGTAGAGTATCAAGAAATGTGATTATAAATTACATTATTAATAATATCAAGAAAATAATTTCCCCCCAAGTGTAAATACCCAGGAGAAAGCAAATTGCAACTTTGTGCCCACAAATGTTTTTTAATGCACAAACTATCACTTAAAACTATTACACAGAAATTGAAATTAATCAAAAAAATTTGCCCTAAAATGTTTATTACAGAACTATCTCAGGATAATAAAAAGGTAAGTAAATAAATTACAGCCTGCAAACCCAATGAAATACTGTGCGCTCATAACATCTTATGCTGAAAGCAAAATAATAATAGCATGGGGAAATATTTGTGCTGTTAAGTTTTATTATAACTGGAGTGAAGGAATTTTCTACATATTATACTCTCAACCATTCTTAAGAACAATGAAAGCAAAAAGCAACACCTTAGTGGTAATTTTCTCTGGAGTGATGGTTGATTCTTAAAATGTTTTACAGAACTTCTATACTTTCCAATATATTCATGATTTAAATTGTATTCAGAAAAAACAACAGTGAAAGAAAATAATTATTTCAATTTAAGTCAATTGCCTTCCTAATTGTCAGAAAACATGACTTACTATGATATCTCAAATTCTAAATGCCCAAAAGGAACCACAGGTAGACCACAGCAGGTAGGGTAGACAGAAGCAAGGCCTAATTTACCTATAAGAGGCATATCAACTAGGAGAATAACAATTTTGAAAAAAAAAACTGATTGCTTAATCAAAAGGCAGATTTGGCTCATTTGTTTGGTCTCAATCCTCCACCCATCCTCCCCATATGGAACTGACCAACTGAACTGGTCAAAATATTTAACAATGGCATAGCAATACCCTAATCTTTGCTCTGACAAAATGTCTAGAACCAAGGTCACCTGAACTTCATTTCTCTATACAGATTGCATATTGTCTCCAAAGCCTCTCCGTAAAGGTTTTTCTAAAATCCTCTCATTTCTCAGCTCCTCCATAGAAGTCATCACGGGTGTTACAGAATAAACAGAAGTTTAATAATTAATGCCAGTGTGCCTTTTTAGCAGCTAGAGATGTGTTTATCAACAATGAGTCTATTACTTAGTATAGATAGTAAGTGTATGACAACTACTTGTCATCTGTTAAGAGTGTATTTTCATGACATTGAATTAATCTCAATAATTTAGCATATGTTGCAATATAATACAGGACCAATGAACCATATTCTTCGTATATTCAAAGATCAAGAGTTACCTGGAGTATCATGAAATGCTGTAGACATTTTAAATAATATTATTCTTATGCTTATGATTCATGTATCCTCTACACTGTAATACCTAGAAAATAATCTTTTCCCTAACTTGGCAACAACCAAGGAATACTAATTTCCTGGGAACACGTCGTTCGTTTATGGAATAAACAGTGATTGCTCATGGAGAGGCCACTGTGGGAGCTGTTTGGTGTTTAGATTTTTGAACTGAATGAACAGACGCAAAAGAAAATAAGAAATCTCAGAATCATTAAAGAAAGTCTGAACCTTTCCGCAAATACCCTAGAGTGGACAGTTGACAAAAGATGGGTGCAAAGCATGTGGAACCCATAGAGATTGGAGTCTTATCCACCACACACACCACAGGCATCATTTATGCTTTTTGGCAAAGCAGCTTTAAATTTGTTTAAGAAAAAGGAACAGGTTTTAAGATTCCCACTTAGCACCTTTACAATTAAACCGCTCTCAAGTGGTCGATAAAACATGTTCCAAGAAAAAAGTATTTAGTAATGTGATTTAGCATGGAATGTGTGTGGCCTTGCCTGGGCATCACAGCTAGATTGTTCAGCTGACAATAGTCCCCTTGTAAAATACAAGCAACGGTCACATGAATAAGGATGTAAGAGTCTAGAGAATGTAATTAGTGACCTAGGAGATATATTTAAGGAAAAATTACAGCTTTTAATCATTTTAAGGGTCCAGAGACTAGACGGCACAAGCAGAATAAAATGTGTGAGGCACAGAAGTAAACACAAGTCATAGTAATGCACAGTACTGTTAACGTAATGGCTTTGCTATCTTGGCAGTTCAGTTTATCACCTAACGCTATGTTATCAAGGCCTGACGTTTTAATTTCTTTTCGACCTAATTGATATTCCCTTAACACAAGGTGAAGACAGAATTTCATACCTTGATCTGGGGTTTGCTATGCTGTCTATTGGCTGAACCAATGCAAACATGCAAGAATCTTATTAAAACATCACTTTTTCTGCGCGGTCTCTGGTGGAGATTCTGATGTTTAGATGTAAACCGACTGTCACAATACTAACTGCTCCAGCTTACAAAAATTTTCATTTCAGGCCAGTCTGTTTCTAGATGTCCATGGCTGTCAAATCTTGTATCTTTCTTTCTTTCTGATCCCTAGAACAGATGTACTCTGTTTGCTCTTATAATAAAACATGTGTTTGGCCTCTAACTGATTATGGTATCAGCTGGAACACAAGATAGTCAGACCAAAGGGTTGTGTGTCAAAGAGCAGTTTAAGTTTCTCAGTGGAAGAGGGTAATTTCTGAGGGTTTCACAGTGTGAGAGTTACTTGCTTGATCCACAAAGGACAATATTAGCTTGCACATTAACCTTGTGATTATTCATGCTTCTAGAAGAAAGACATTTTGGAAATAATTGTTTACACATATGTATGAATGTTTACCCAACTGCCAGGAATTAAGATAAGCTTAAATACACTGGAAGAATGTGTAAGCAAGGTGAGTAATTAAATGTCACAAGAGACCACTGATAAGTCTTTTACATGGGTGCCAATTAGTATATTTTGGATATCTATTCTGTGATACACCATAGGCCCACATAACTCAATTTATGCAATAATGTATTGAAGAAAATTTTGCTATAAGTTACATTTCATATGTAAAGTAAAACAATGATCTCACTAAGAATGATCTGGTGTTATGGCCTGAATGTTTGTGCCCCACCCTCAAAACTCAAATTCGTGTGTTGAAACCCTGACATCCAGTGTGGTTATGTTTAGAGTGGGGACCCCTAAGGAAGTCATTGAAGTTAAAGATCATAAGCTGGGGTCCTGATGCTGTAGGATTGATGTCCTTGTAAAAAAGAGATCCCAGAGAGCTTGCTCACTCCCTCTCCCCATGCACACTCACTGGGGAAATTCCACATGAGGCACAGCAAGAAGGTGGCCTTGTGTCGGTCGGGAAGAGAGCTCTAGAAACCAACCATGCTGATTCACTGATCTTGGATTCCAGACTCCAGAACAGTGAGAAAATAAATTTCTGTTACCTTAGTTACTCAGTCTGTAGTGTTTTGTTATGGCAGCCCAAGCTTACTAATACATGTGGTAGAGCCACAGATGCAGATAAAGAATGTGGCAAAGTTAACAGCCACCTGCAGAGCAGAGAGGGTGGAAAGTGGATGAAATACAGAAATTTTCCGAAGATAACTAAACACACATTCCAGGATGTTTATACAATATGAATGGGACAAAGTGAAATACTTTCCTTCAAAATTAAAAGGAGAATGAGAATTAGATTTAAATAGTGATGGATCTGACTAGAAATTTATTATGGGTTTTATTGATAGTAGGTTCATCTTTCATTATCTTTATAAATAGCATCTTAGATTTAGTGCACGTTGCTCAAGTTTATTACAAAAGAGAAGTAAGGCAGAGTTTGCACTAAATGGTGTTCGCGTGCACTATGGAGTTGAAATATTTTAAATAGCATGAAATGGGTTCAAAATAGAGTGACGGAGCAATTGCACAATGTAGAAAATAGACAGAAAAACAAGTGTGGAAAAATTCAGTATATGACAAAAGTAGTACACAGAATAAGTAAAACTATTTTTAAATTGGTACTGGGAAAAATGGATAATTATTTCCTAAAATGAACAAAAGGATGACTAGTTCAGTTATTGCGACATATTTTAGAAGAATTAAAAGTACACACATACATATATCCATTTATGTATACATACTGGCATGCATGGAAACTTACATCCTATATATGAAGCCATAAGAGAATTAAAAAATAAATGAATAATCATCTGAACTTGAATTAGGAAAGACATGTGTGTATAATATCAAAATCAAGAACTCCAAATAAAGTGATTTTTAGCTTTCACTAAATAAAGGATTTGTTTATCATAAAAGTCTTGTTTGTTTATTTATTTATTTATTTATTTATTTATTTATTTATTTCTCGAGTCTATTTTTAAGTAATCTTTACATCCAATGTGGGGCTTAAACTCATGACACTGAGATCAAGAGTCACATGCTCTTCTGACTGAACTAGTCAGGCACGCCCATAAAAGATTTCTTTCTTTTATTTATTTTTTTTCAACGTTTATTTATTTTTGGGACAGAGAGAGACAGAGCATGAACGGGGGAGGGGCAGAGAGAGAGGGAGACACAGAATCGGAAACAGGCTCCAGGCTCTGAGTCATCAGCCCAGAGCCTGATGCGGGGCTCGAACTCACGGACCGCAAGATCGTGACCTGGCTGAAGTCGGACGCTTAACCGACTGCGCCACCCAGGCGCCCCAAAGATTTCTTTCTAAAAGCATAAGAGGAAGGAGGCCTGGGGGCTCAGTTGGTTAAGCAGCCAACTCTTGATCTCAACTCAAGTCATGATTTAAGTGGTTCGTGGGATCAAGCCCTGAGTCTGGCTCTATGTTGACATTGTGGAGCCTGTTTGGGATTCTCTCTCTGCCTCTCTCCCCCCCCCCTTTCTCTCTCACTCTGTCTCACTCTCAAAATCAGTAAATAAACACTTTTTAAAAATGAAAAGCTTAAGAGAGAAAAAGCATGATAAGAGAAAAAAGGGGATGATAAACTTACTAACATAAGGATCTCATACAAATTAAGGAGTTAGGAAAATTACTCTCCCCTCCTAAAAAAGGGGGTGAGGGAGTAAAGGCAGTTCTCAAAAGGGATAATTACATGAATACCTAGGGAAAAAATATTCAGAGTCACTATTCTTAATCATGCAAATTGAACAACTAGGCACAAATTTTGCCTAAAGAATCAGCACTTAAATATGTTTATCAATAAGAGTGTTAATGGATACAGGTAATTCCGTGCATTTTTTGTAAGCTGTTATCATTTTTCTAAAGAGAAATTCAGAATCATATGATCACCTCTTAACTCAAAAAGCCACTTCTAATTACTTAGAAATAATCATATTTTATTATGTGACAAGGTAGAGGTCATATTATATGGAAGAGGTAAGGCCTGTCATAATACTGGAAGATGATTAGTGGTGAGTACAAAACTGTGTGTGTAAAAAATATATGATGTCATTTTAATTTTTTTTTTCAACATTTTTTATTTATTTTTGGGACAGAGAGAGACAGAGCATGAACGGGGGAGGGGCAGAGAGAGAGGGAGACACAGAATCGGAAACAGGCTCCAGGCTCCGAGCCATCAGCCCAGAGCCTGACGCGGGGCTCGAACTCACGGACCGCGAGATCGTGACCTGGCTGAAGTCGGACGCTTAACCGACTGCGCCACCCAGGCGCCCCTGATGTCATTTTAAGTAATGTATAAATAACAGGAAAATATATGGAAATACATAATTTCAGTTAAACAATTTCTTATACCCATTAAGGGTAGGCATTCTTTATAATTATATGTTCTGTTTATTTTTAAGAGAGAGAGGGAGAGAGAGAGAGAGAGAGAGTGAGCAGGGGAGGGGCAGAGAGAGAGGGAGACACAGAATCTGAAGCAGGTTCCAGAATCTGAGCTGTCAGCACTGAACCCAACATGGGGCTTGAACCCACTACCTGTGAGATCATGACCTGAGCCGAAGTCGGACACTTAATTGACTGAGTCACCCAGGCACCCATAAAATTGTATTTTAGAAAAATGTAAAATATATATATTATATTAACAGAAGAAAATACATTAAATTCATATGTAAATATAAAACTAATTGTGTGACTAATAGAGTCCATAGAGCAGGATATCTCTATCTTTCATTTATCTATAAAATATGAGAGGAAACTGGCTAGGATGAGATAGATCACAGTGTTGATTCTTAACATGATGCGTGACTTTATTTACTTTTCTATACTTTTTAGTATTTTCCAATTTTTCAAAATGAATATTTATTACTTATATTATCAGAATTCAATTGGAATAAATATTCTTTTTAAAAAAATATTTAATGTTTATTTATTTTTGAGAGAGAGAAAGAGAGACCAAGTACGAGCTGGGGTAGGGAGGGTTAGAGAGAGAGAGAAAAACACAGAATTGGAAGCAGGCTCCAGGCTCTGAGCTGTCAGCACACAGCCCTACGTGGGGCCCAAACTCACCAGCTGTGAGATTGTGTGACCTGAGCTGAAGTTAGGCGCTCAACCGATTGAGGCACCCAGGTGCCTGTTACTTTAATCTAAAGGCCCTCTCCTCACATCCGGTGTGGAAGAAACATACATAACTGGATTTTGTGTCAAATTCCTGTTTTTACTGATAGTCTTAAATTAGGCTGTGCAGCAGTTCTCAGTCCTGGCTGCCCAAGAGGAATACTCAGGAAGCTTTTAGAAGATGCTTACACCAGGAGAACTTCACTCTCAGAGAGTCTGAGTTAATTATTCTGGGATATTGGTGTCTTTTATAAACTCTAGATGTTTCTAATATGCAGCCCAGAGGTCCCCAAACTTTCTTCTTCATAAGAGTCACTGAAGGCTATTATTTAAAATATAGATTCCTAGATCACATTACAGTAAAACCTTGGTTTGCAAGCATAATTTGTTCCAGAAACATGCTTGTAATCCAAAGCACTGGTATATCAAAGTGAATTTCCCCAAAAGAAATAATGGAAACTGAGATGATTCGTTCCACAAACCAAAAATATTCATATAAGATGATTACAATACTGTAATGGAATATAAAATAATAAAGAAAATACAAAATATAAAGAAAAATAAACAAATTAATCTGCACTTACCTTTGCAAACCTTCGAGGCTGGTGTGAGGGAGACAAGAGGAGGATTATTGTGTAGGACGACTTTCACTATCACTAACAGAATCACTGCTACCTATTGGCTCAATGGAATCTTTTGTTTTCATGCAACTTTAACAAGGAAACTATCCAATGACTGAGAATGAAGCAAAACATTCCTAAGCTTATTCTTGTATGGAAAAGGAAAGGACTGTCCATAGGTGCTTTGAAGTGACAAAAAATACACTAGTGCCATTTGTGGCAATATTCTGAAAAATCACTGATTTCTACCAAACACCATGGCCTGAGACTGAGTATCGAGCGTGGGAGACAATCATTCACAATCTCGCAGCAAGAGAGAGAGAGAGAGAGAGAGAGAGAGAGAGAGAGAGAGAGAGAGAACTATTGGCTCAGTTGTGATCATGTGACTTTCAGTGCCATGTACTACTCATATTGCAAGACCTCACTTGTTTATCAAGTTAGAATTTATTAGAAATGTTTGCTTGTCTTGTGGAACGCCCACAGAACAAGTCACTCACAATCCAAGGTTTTATTGTATTTGGAGATCTTGAGATAGTTGGTCTATTGTTCAGACTTAAACACACACATGCACGCGCACGTGTGCGCGTGCACACACACACACACACACACACGCACACTTACATAACTCAGGTGATTACTTCTGACCACCAAAGTTTGTTTGGGAATGGCTAAATTTGTCTTTTCTTTCAAGCCAGTCACCAGATTGCAATCCTAGTGCCGATGAAGAATTATCAACTTTAAATGACACTACCGTGGAAAGACAATTCTATGAAGGGATAGCAAGTCTTATCCATAATTCTGATGAATTGAAATTGCAAGGTGAAGGTGCTACTTACAAATAACATGGCTCAATACAAATTCAATAGTGCATACATTTAAGTGCTTTGTGGATACATTAAGTCCTAAAGAAATGGAGAGAGCGTGGGCCACAGTAAAGTAAGAGGTTTCAGTAAAAAAGGTGGTTGATATGGACCTTTACAGATGAATAAGGGTGAGTCAGACTTAAAAGCAATGAGGTGATCTTTTTTTTCAACAGGAGGAAAGAATATGCGAAGAGCAACCAAAGTGGCATCTTGATCAGGACATTAGGGCAAGATAAGAGTAGACCAATGGATCATAAACAAATGTAGAGGGATTAAATTGAGAGGCAGAGGAGCAGAACGATGAGGGGATAGGCGACATGATTAAAAGACTGTAGTTTAAAAAAATCCCTGTAATTTAAGTACCTGTGGTAGATTTACCTCATTCATTAGTGAACCTCCAAAATCTGTACCAGTAATTGGCACTCATTAACAGCTCAAAAAATGTCTTCACATGAATAAACATGATTATAATGATAATGTGATAATTTATCAGTTGCTTAGGACTAATGGAAATATACATTAAAATATTATTTTGTATGAGCTCAGAGAATGGATGTTTGCAATATGGTAATGACTGCTGAGCTATTATTATCCTTTATTCTAGCCCCACAATTTCACTAAACTTCCCTTGACCACCACCACTAGCCCTGGCATCTGCTACAGGAGGGTCTCCATGATCACCTCGTGTGTGTCATCTTCTATAACTTGATCCAGCTCCAGCTTGTGGTCCTGGAGAGCAGGTTGCCCTTGGTAGTATAAACCCAACAAATACACTTTTTTAAAAGCAAGGTGATTCTGCAGAATGAATAAGAAAATAGTAGCTAACTTAATGTGTTTGTAGTCAACTCCAGGAAGACCCTGGAGGTGGGTAAGAGGTTTCACTGCCATGGTATCCCTACATCTTAATAGTGAAGTTCAGAAAAATAATAGCAGTAGTAGGCAGAACTTCTCAGTTTCTTGTTTGAGAATAGAAACAGCTTGTTCAAAGTCAGAAGGAAGGGAGAGCAGTTCAACTGTACATTACCTTTTTCTAATTCTTCGGTTCTCGAAGTGTGTCCAGGGACAAACAAAATCAGCCTGACCTGAAAATTACTAAAAATGGAAAGTCTTAACTCTCTGTGTCTACTCAATCAGACACTTTGGGTATATGACCCAGCAGCCTGGGTAAACAGCTCTCCAGGTAATTCTGGTGCAGAATCAAGTTTGAAAACCCTTATTCCAGGTATCTGATATTTTTCTGGATACTTTCTTTCTTGTACCCTTCACCCTTTGGTACATTTTGTCATTGCTGTTATTGTTTTTCTGGCGCCACACTTATACTTCTTTACCTTCTACTTTTGCAACCTTAGTCAATTCTTTGGAATATTTGGTTGGATCGTGTGCTGTTTTGGCAGTGAATGTTAAGCCCTGTTAGATTTTCTTGCGTCTGCCTGATTATTCTGAACCCTGCATTCAGCAGCTATGCAGTTTAGAATCTTGGACTCTTTGCCCCATCTGTGGAACTCCTGATGACTCATGGAGCTGCTGAAGTGTCAAGGCTGGGGAAGGATGGTCCAGAATGTGTCATACAAACGTCAGCTGGTGCTTCCTGATTACAAGAGAGACACTAGGTCATAAAGTAAAAGATGAGGGTAAGTGGTGATAAAATAAAGGGCATTTCCCACTTTTCATGTTTGTGGGCTCTTCTCTTGAGCTCTCAGGGAAGCTGTATTTTAACATTTACCAAGGTCAAAATGACTCAGCAAAACCTCAAAACATGGGCTTTCTTTCTGCCCTGAGCACACATTGTACATCTGCATCATTAAAAAAAATAATAACCAAAAAGGGGCCTTCAAAACACAAAGATAAGCAGAAGAAAAATCTGACTGGTTCCCATAAGATTAAAATCACACAGCTTTGCACATACTAAAAGCAGAAGATAAAGGCTGCAACTTTGTGGAATGTCTTTTGTCTTGATTTGTAATGCTTTCTATATGAAAACAAACAAACAACAAACATAAATAACCCTGCACCAAATGTTCCTTCTCCAGAGCATTTCTCTTTGTGAAGATTGTGTACCCAGGGCAGCTGTCCTAACTTGGGCTCCAATAAAAGTGTTTTCCTTTTTCTTTACAATTTTTTTAAAAGCCTTGTTTATTTTGCATGGACAGTGGCCAAAATGTCATTGCATCAATCACAATACTAATGTATTAATTGTAATGCCTTTTTTTTCTAACGAGAATATATGCTCCATAAGAGCAAGACCATTATGTCTTATCCCACTCACATGCCTAAAAAAGGGCCTTGTTCATAACAGGTAATCAGTAAATGTTTTGTTGATAAATGAATAAGAGAATGAATAAATGCAAATATGTCTATTACACAGAACTCCAAGATCTAAGTATGTGGAGTCTTTGGAGTTGATCACAAATATTCTGCTCATTCTCTCTCCCTCCAGGGAGAATAGACTTCTCTGCCTCTTTGAAGGTAGGTGTGGCCATTTGACTGACTGGGCCAAGTTAGGTGAGTGGCAGTTTTATTTATTTTTTTTTATGTATATTCGTGTATTTGAGAGAGAGCATGCACGAGAGCTGAGGAGGGGCAGAAAAAGAGAGGGAGAGAGAGAGATTCCCAAGCAGGCCCTGCAGTGTCAATACAGAGCCCTGACTCAGGGCCTTAATTCATCAACTGTGAGATCATGACCTGAGCTGAGATCAAGAGTTGGACACTTAACCAACTGAGCCATCTAGGTGCCACAAGTGAGTGGCAGTTTTAAAACCCTGTAGTATGAGTAAGGCATGATTTTTTGTTGTTTTAGTCACCAAGATTTGTTACGCTGATTATATTTTCTCTTTTTGAGGTGTAACATACATAAAGTACAATAACCTATACTGTCTATTAATGTATACATATGAATACACCTATATAACCATGATGAGATCAAGGCGTAGAACATTTCCAGGACCTCAGAAGTTTCCTTCATGTTCCTTCCCCGTCAATACAACCAACCCACCCATGCCCCCACTAACCACCATTCTGATTTCTACCACCATAGATCAGATTTACCTGACTTAGGGACATTATATAAATAAAAACATATAAACCATTTTCATTTGTATTTCTCTTTTTTTTCACTCACTATGATGTCTGTGAGATTCACCCAGATTGTTTACCATATAAGCAATTATATATTCTATAAACTATCACTGATCTTTGAATCTACATTCTGCTGCCTTTCAGACCTATCCTTAGTGATCAAGGGCTCACCTGTCTCCCCCAGAGGCATAATTCCATATTAAGTCACCTGCCAGGTGGTCCATGTAAGAGATACATGGTTTACCTTTCTCTCCCAGAGGAAAGTACCAGGCACTTCTATAAATTGCTCTTTTGCAGTGATACAGGGGAGCAGGCAGTTAGCATTTCCCTAATGCTTGTCTCCAATTCCAGAATCCAGGGCCTGGCCAGGTAAATGAGCTTAGTCCTGAAGGATACCTCTTGCTCCAGGGAAAGGCTGTCATGGTCTGCTCAGGCTTAAATGGCCACAGTCATCCAGTGGTGCTGTTTTAAGGATTCTAGATTGACACCTCAACCCCCAAATAGTCTCCCTTCCTAATAGTTGAATTTCTATTATTATCAATTCATGCTTTGATTTTAAGAATAGTTTGCAGAGGGGGATGCCTGGTTAAGCGTCCAGCTCTGGATTTCGGTTCAGGTCATGATCTCATGGTTCATGAGATTTAGCCCTGCCTCAGGCTTTGTGCTGACAATAAGGAGCCTGCTTGGGATTCTCTCTGTCCCTTTCTTGGTCTCTCCCCTGCTCATGAACGTGCTCTCTCTCTCAAAATAAATAAATAAGCATTAAAAAAATGTTTGCGGTGGTGAAAAGGACAAAGTATCACAGGATGTGTCACCATCAATACTACTAGGTTAAAGAGTTTCAGCAGACCCTCACTTCTTGCAGGAGAGTTCTTGGGCTGCATAAAGGAACTTGGGAGGAAAGAAAGGAAGGGACAACAGCTTCAAGCATCACATCTTCTGAGAAATGATTCCTGAGTTTTCTGCTTCCAGAGGCTGAAGCGGACATTTCCTCACCTGTGCTCAACTCTGTTGTACCACCTTAATTACCATGTTGCTAGTGTCTATTTAATTGAAAGTCTCCTCAGCAAACTGTGCGCCTTTGCAAGTAGAAACTTGTTAATCTCTGTCCCTCAGGATATCAACAGTACATTTAGAATATGGTAGATATTTGGGACAGTTTGTCAGACTATTTGTCTGCCTGAGTATTTACCAGGGACAGATTTCTTTGATTTTATAGTTGGGCCTTACACTGGCCTATGGATGCTTTAGTGGCACTTTTGAGGACAGCCTTCTCCCTTGGGGGAACTTTTGTGGTAGGGCCTAAAATCTACCTCCCTACACACACATGCACACACACATGCACATGTGACCATAGGGGTCTGAGAGGAAATAGTCTGTGGGCTCTCATTTCTTGAGTGGACCAGAGATACTAACTGAAGTTGCCTTTTCAAGCTTGCCTGTTAAGATTTGAACCCTTGACTGTTGGATGCTATTGGAAGGACTGTCCTCTGAAGCTATCTTGTAGCTTTTTGATGCAATTAGGTAATCAAATCCCATACAGGAACTGCAAGAGGAGCAATTCCCAAGCAGCTGTTGAGAATAAAACAGATCTGACCTTTAAATCTGAAAACATGCAAAAAAGATCATTTTGATAAACAGAGTCGGATTCTAAAGTGAAATTTTCTCCCCTTCTGAAGGAGTGAATGAACTACTGCTTTTCTGCCCTTTGTAGCTCTGATAGTCAAACTGTGGTCTCAGAACAGCAGCATTAACATCATGTGTAGCTTGTTAAAAAATGAAGAATTTCAAGCCCTTACCCCATACATGCTGAATCGGAACCTGCAGTGTTTTGTTTTGTTTTGTTTTGTTTGTTTGTTTTATGGTTCATTTATTTATTCTGAAAGAAAGAGTGCAAGCAGGCATGGAGCACAGAGAGAGAGAGAGAGAGAGAGAGAGAGAGAGAGAATCCCAAGCAAGCTCTGTGCTGTCAGTGAGAAGTCTGATGTGGGGCTTAATCCCGAGAACCATGAGATCATGACCTGAGCTGAAATCAAGAGCCAGGCACTTAACCAACTGAACCACCCAGGTGCCCCAGAGCCTGCATTTTTTTTTTTTTTGAAACTGCATTTAAAAAAGTTTTTTTTTGAACCTGCATTTTTAATAGGTGATGTACATATATTAAAGTGTGAGCACTTCAGAATCGAATGATTACAATTAATTTCGTGCCTGTTGCTTTGTTTTTTGTTGTATTTTGTTTGGTTTCCCTGAGGGATCGGAATGCAAATATCTGGTCAATTAAGAACTCCATCCCAAGGATAATAAGGGAGAAACTCCATCCTCAACAGATGGTGTGTTTTCCACTGAACCAGCCTTATTTCCTTTTCCCAAATACACCATGCTCTCTGATGTCCTTGGGTTTTATCTTAAAATTAGGTATTCTTTGTTTGATGAGACTCTCATCTTTCATCTTCTACATTTTTTTCTCTCTCTTGTTTGCACGTATTTTTTTCCCCTCTTGTTCCTTTTTTTTAAGCAACAATCATTTTTGCAAAGTGCCTGTACGTCTCAACTGAACAGTGGAAAGAGGATTTCTGGTAAGCCCAGCCTTATTAAAAACTTGGGACTCGTTTTGAAGAAAGCACATAACAGTTCCAGCTGAAGGTCTGGGGAAGTCCGTGGGATTTGCACTGTAAATGAGGGGAGCCACACAAAACAAGTGAATTAGGACGGCACTGATCAATATTGATTTTCAACAAGGCTAATTAAAAATCAAAGTGTTCCTTAGATACAACACCAAAAGCTCAGTGATAATAGACAAAGTAGATAATTTGGACTGTAGCCAAATTTTTAAACATTGGGCTACAAACTAAACCACCAAGAAAGTAAAAAAACAAATCAAAGAATGGGAGAATATATTTGTAAATCATGTGTGTGTTAAGTGACTTGTATCTAGGTTATAAAAGGAACTCTTGCAACTTAATTATAAAAGTCCCAAATAACCTAATTTTAAACATGACCATAGGGTTTGACTAGACATTTATTGGACACCTTCTTTGTCCAACAAAGCCCATAAGTCTAGGAAAAGTTACTGAGCATCACTAGTTATTAGGGAAATGCAAATCAATACCAAATCCACCAGGATGAGCTAATCAAAAAGGAAGATAGTAACAACTATTGGTGACAACATAGAGAAAGTGGATCCCTCATACATCGCTGGTGGGAATGAACAATGTGCAGCCCCCTTGGAAAACAGCTTATAGTCTCTCAGTGTTAAACATAGACTTACCATATGACCCAGAAATTCTGCTTTTAAGTATATACCTAAGAGCAATGAAAACACATGTCCATATAAAACCTATAAATAAATGCTCAGAGCAACTGATTAATAACAGCCAAAAAAGTGGAAACAACCCAAATGCCCATCAACTGTGGGATGGAGGAACAAAATGTGGTCTATGCATATGACGGGATGTGGTTCAGCAATTTTTAAAAGGTTGAAGTCCTGACACCTGGTATAACATTTAGAAATTTTATTCTAGATGAGAGAAGCCAATCCAAAAAAACCCCACTGTATACTGCATAATTTATACAAAATGTCCATTTATATAAAGTGTCCAGAATAACAAATGCATAGAAACAAAAAGAGATCAGTGGTCACCTAGGGGGAGAGGAAAAGTGATTATACTGAGTATGGGGTTTGTTTTTAGGGTGCTGAAATTTATAAAATTAACTATAATGATATGACATGATCATATCTTGTCATTATAATACAAAATTTTGTGAATACAGTGAAAACCACTGCACTGTACATTGAAAATTATTTGGGTTAACTTTATACTATGTAAATTATACCCCAATATATCTGTTATTTAAATATCAACTAGTAAATTAAATAATATGTAACATATATACTGATCAATTATGGCTCATACTTTTGAAAATGGATAAAAATATTATGATAAATGAATGAAACCTCAAAAAGGACTGCAGTATATGGCTTAAATAATAATCGATACAAATTTAAATAAGAAGAGATCGCCTCTGCATCCTCTATATCTTTCCCTTTGCTCATTAATCCATTCATTCCTATGTGAACACAATGCATTCATTAAGTGTGTACTAAATGTGAGGCATCATAGTTGGCATCTCGGATACCGCTGTGATAGATATGATCCCTGCAGTAATGTGACCTATGGTCCAGAAGTAAAGTCAAATAATAGCAACTATTCAATAAAACCTGATAAATAAAATAGATAATAGAGCAAAGACAGTCTATTCATTTTGCTCACATAATGCCTAAAATAATTTTAATAAACTGTGCTTCTGTACATATTTTAGGTTGATATTTAAATATTTTCAATATGAGTTTAGATTAATGTGCTTTATATAGTAGCTAGAAACTATAAGATAAAATAATATGAATGACTATAACTTTAATGAACATTTCATGATATGATTTGATACAATAGATTTTAGCTATGTATTAAATGAAATGCAAAATATCTGAAATATGTTATGTAGAAGTTTTACTCACATGATTTATATACAACACACTTTGAAAAATGTGGCAGTCCTCAATGCATTCCAACTACCTTTCAAAGAAGTGGCTTCACTAATCTATAGCTTAAGCTCTATAAATTGCATGCATACCCAAATAGGTCAAAATATTTTTCTAATAGCAAACTTCATCCTTCCCTCATAGAAATATATAACAAAGCAGGAAAAGACAGAAAACCCTATGGATTTATGTTGCCTAAATTAAATATTAAACTATATTTTCCTTAGCCAATATTTTAATTTCTCCTTTGTTTGATGCCCTGGTGGATTTTACAACCCAGGGACAATTTTACCATAGCACAGTAAGATTTGGTATAAGTGAAGAGTTTTATTTGTGTGTTTATTTTAGTAAATTGGGAGAAAGAATACTGTGAGTATTGCTTCATTCACAAGTTGATCAATTCTAGCAAAGATCCGAAGGTTGAGAATATGGAAATAAGTTCCCTTAAAACTCTTGGTGCAAACACATCAATGGAAAGCCTTTCTGCGTCACCATGGGTTAATGTATTACCATAGTAAAGATCACTATTCTATAGTTGACTGGAGAGCTTCTGAGCTCTTTGGAATTACTAAAAATAGAGATATGAGGAAACAAACAAGAAGTAAAGAATAATAAGATTGATAGAGTTTGCATTTGTTGCCACCGTAAATGATAGAATATATGAACATGGAAAAAGGTATGGGCAAACTAGGATGTTATCAGATATGCCAACATTTTAGTATTTTTAAAGACTATGTCAGAGGTAAATGATAGCATAAACCTTATAAAATTGTTATGTTAGAATCTTTGCTCTGACTATCAGCCCACAACTTAATATATCTGGTTAGCATCCCCAATTGGGAGCTGATGTTTGGAAAACAATACTCTTTTCCATTTAAGCTGCTCAGAGAGATGTGATAGATTGTTTCCAAGATAGGTACTACTGACCCTATTAGGCCATGGAGTATATTCCTCTAATCCCTTGAATCTGGGCTATTCTATGACTGCTCTGACCAATCAAATATTGTAAAACTCATACTGTGTGTTTAGAAAAGAAGAAACACTGCAGTTTTCCTTTAGGTCTTGTGCCAGGAAAGAAAGTCCCTCCTCTGAGATACCCATGCTGTAAGGAAGCCCAGGCTAGATGTATGAAAAGACCATGTAGAGAGATGCCCAGCTAGAATCAATCTCTCCATCTAAGATTCTGATTACAAATTCCATTTCATGGGGGGTTTTGCCCCCACACATCTAAACAATCCTCTAACACCAACTGGATATCCTACAATTCAACTCATTTTTTAACAGTCTCTACCTGGAGATAGCATCAGATCTCACAGGTTAAGGGCTCAGTCCTGCAAGACTGCCCTCCTCCCAACTGTGGATGCCAATTAAAAGCTCAGGTTGTCACTGGTGCTTCTGATTGACTGAACACAGACCAGACATTGTAGGGGTGTTCTCCTTGGGTTTGATTCATTTGCTAGAGTGGTTCATTGAACTCAGAGAAACATTTTCTTACCAAATGACTGGTTTATTATAAAACACATATAACTCAGGAACAGCTTGATGGAGGAAATACATAGGGCAAGGTTTAGGGAAAGGATAGGGAGCTTCTATGCTCTCTAAGACTCCCACTCTCCCCATATCTCAAATTGTTCACCAATTCAGGAACTCTCCAGACTGAGTAATTTTGGGTTTTTATGGAGGTTGCAGTATGTAAGTTTGAGTGATTAAATCTTTGGCTGTTGGTGATTGATTCAGCCTTCAGCCCCTCTCCCCTTTTGTGGAGGTCAAAGGATGGGGCTGGAAATTCCAACCCTCTAATCATATGGTTGGTTCTCAAGGCAACCAGCCCTCATCCTTAAGTGCTTTCCAAAAGTCAAACATCAACATAACAAATGACACCTTGATTGCTTTCCTTACTTAGGAAATGTCAAGGGTTTTAGGAACTTTGTGCCCAAAATAGGAACAAACACCAAATATACATTGCTTATTATATATCATAGTATCACACCATCTCAGGCACTGAAAATGTGATTGAAGATATCGTCAGATGACTCTGGCCCAAATGTGATTTGACTGCAAGTACACAAGAAACAAAATGAGAACTACCAAGCTATGCTAGCAGAACTGTAGCAGATTATAATAATTATTTAAAATCAGTGAGTTTGGATGTGGCTGGTTTTAAAATAAGAGCTAACCAGAACTGGTGATTTTTGTAGCATTTGGCTATACTATCTCTTTTTAAGAGGAAAGTCTAATGGGTTGGGTTTAACCTTACAGGAAGATTACGGATATCGTTGCAACTGCTGTTACCAACATGGATTCGGTAATGAGAAATTCATAAAATTAAGGAGAATCATAGAATTAGAGAATATAGAATTGATTAGGATATTATCTCTTTTACAATCTAGCATCTTCAAAGTCAAAAGACTAGTTTGTGGGTTAGTTCTGTGGGATTCGGTTCATTCTTTCACATCTCTCTGGTCCCATTAAGTTACTGAGTAGTCACCAAACTGTTTGTCTTTAGGAAGCACATCATGCTCCTGAATTACTGAGGACTTTGTGAGATAAAATAACTATGTGATCTCAAATTTTCTTAAATCTACAACATATGTGATTTTTTTCTGGCCATAAATATGCCCGTCTAACTACAAAATTTGACAACTTATTTTCATGTTTCATAAGTATCTCACACTTAAGTTGGACAAAAGAGAATTTTATTGTTCCACCCATGACCTGATCCTACTTAATATTTCCTCATCTCAATAAATAATGCCACTCTTCATTCAGTTATTTCAATAAACTTGTACTCATTCTTGACTCCTCCCTTTTCTTCCCCAACTTTCATTTAATTCATCAGAAAGTCGTCTTGTATCACTTCAAAAACTTTCAAGTCCATCTATTTTTCTTTATCTCCACTAACTTAGTATTAAGTTTTGAATATCTATATTAATTATTATTATCCCGAATGCCAACATGAGGTTTTCGGGCACATAGGCAAATTAGTTATTACTTGTTCACTGAAATAACTGCACTGTATTCCCTTTTCTCCAGTTCTTGTACAATTGGATGTCATCCTGTACTATAGGGCCTCTATGGTAAATAAGGAATCCTGGATATACAATGCTGGATAGTTATATAAGCAGGAGAAAACTGTCCTAATTCCATTTTTGGGTGAAATCTTTTGCTCCCTAGAATACACAAGTTCAACATGGGAAAGAGCCCTTGGTTCTTACCCTTGCGAATGGAAATACAGATCTATAAGGGAAAGAGAAGACAAGTGTATCCGACTTTGTATCATAGTGTTGCAGGATTGTTGTGTTTTTACCTCAAAACCCGGGGTTTGTTGTCTTGCCACTTTGAAGATGAAGAGGTGGACAAAAATGAGCAGCAGGCAAAAGTTTATTAGAGTATAAGATCAGAAGGGAAGAATAGTAAGAAAGCTCTCTTTACAGAGAGAGGAATATGGAAGTGAATGCTTGAGGACTATAGGCAAGGGTCCTTGTTTTATGAGATTCTGGTCATCTCACTCTTCCTTTCCCCCTTATTCCTTCCCAGATTCTACCCCTATTGGCTGGATAACTCTATGTGCTGAGCTGTCCATTCCTGATTGGCTCGTTTCCATTGTATGAGGGGTGGTCTACGGCCATATCATTCCTTGTGGTTCATACATTATGTGGTCTACTACTTATTTTTAGCCAGGTCTTTCATCAGATTCCTGAGGGAAACCTAAGGGGGAGTAGGTGGTGTTGGTTACATTCTTAAGAGGAACCTTAAGTCTGAGATAGTTTGCTGTGGTCAGACGTTCCCAGCATTGTTCCAAAATATGTATTTTCCCTACCCAGGGACCTCAGGTCCAATCCTTTCCCTCTCTGCCTATTTTATCCTATCTTTTCCTATCATAATAGGGTTATACTCATGGTCCCGAGCCTCATCACCCCCCTCATAATGTAAATGCGTATCTTTGAGGAGATAAATCTTTCTAGGTGGTTTAACACTACCTAATCAGTTATAATTCAACTTCCAAAGCCTGTTCTAAGGACAATTTTCAAGTTTCAGTAAAATTTGCCCAGAAAGCCCTAACCATCCAGAAAAATGAAAATATTTTTCCTGTAGCACCATGCCTAGTGAAGCCACCATCATGTGTCCTAAGTCCTTGTCTAGATTTCACACTGCCCCTTCCCATACATTCTCCACAGAGCAGCAAGCTTGATTTACATAAACATTAATTTCATTGTCACTCAACTGCTTAAGCACTTCAGAGGTTTCCCATTGTATTAGAATAAGTCCAACTTCCTTGCCATGGCCCATAAAGGCCAGTGTGATCTAGACTTCCCTCAGTTCCCTGATCACTAAGTTTATTTCCCACACAGGGCCGTTGGCATTGCCAATGTCTCTGCTGGGATTGCGCTCACACATTCTGGCATGGCTGGCTGCTTCTCTTCATTTGAGCCTCAGGTTAATAGCAGTGCTCTAGAAAGGATTTTCCTGAACATTCTGTCTAATGTAGCTGCTCATCATCCTCCTATTCTCTGTCAGAATACCCACCCTAAATCCTGCACAATGATAGTTCAATTGTTCTATGTGTTATCTGCTTAGTGTTTATTTCCCCTACTATGATCCAGAAGGCCAGAGATCTCTGTTGCCTTTTCTTATGTTTTATTCTTAGTGGTAAGCACCATGCCTGGCAGAGACTGAGCATTCTATAAATTTCTATTGAAGAACAGAATTGATGAGTAAATAAATTGGGACTATATACAGAAAATCATTCAAAAACAGATTGCAGGCCCTCTTGGTTGGTTATTACTTGTCACCTTGATGCTAAAAGGACATCCCAGATGATATTTAAAAAGATACATTCAAGTGAAGTAGAGAACATAAAAATATCAGAAAATTTTAATTCAAAAGTGAGGCTTTTCTATAAATGGGGGACAAAGGGAAGTCTATTGATTTCAAACTTTTATTTGACATATTTGTATTTAGACCCATACCAGGTACATGAATAAAGAGGACATGTTAGGTAACTTCTTCATTTTATATCTTTGTATATATTTTATATCTATATATTTATTTTATATCTGCTTAATATTTACTGAATGAGGCATACATACAGAAATACACATTTCTTATCTATAGTTCGGATAGTAGCCACTTTTGAATGTTAAAACACAAGAAAAATCCATACACTTCTTCAAAAATCAACTTCCCTTCATGGAGAAAAGGGTTAAATAAAAAAAATGATGCTCCAGATTACCTTTGAACAACAAAAAAAAAAAACACCCAAAGTTGAATAAACTTATTAAATTTTGTGTCCTATATTCCAAATAGTATTAGATTTCTTTGACCATGAACAATTATATCTTAAAGGATAAATTTTAGAGCTTATTTTTAAAGATCCCCTAGGCACAAAAGATTGGGGGGATTCCCAGATCAAAGGGTATCCACATCTGTAACTATACTTATACCTATATCTACACCTATCCTCTCTTTTGTATCTGATGATGTGACAGCACACACTTCTAGACACAAAACAAGTGACTAATGCCTACAAATTGACCAGTTAAAAAACGTCAGAACGTAAAAACATTAGATTGGAAATGAAAAAATGTGTTTCAAGTTTGGATATGCCCCTGAAATAGTAGGGGGCCTTGAACAAATGGCTTCATAACTCAGTTATACCAGATGTAAAATAAGAAGGCGAAAGCAAATTATTTCTGAGGTTTCTTCCAGATTTAAAATTCTACAAATATCTAAGAGCATGTTAAAAGGCAAGAGATTCTATGAATGCCTTCTACTTTTAAAGAAATTATGAATTTTCAAGTTAAGTCAAGAAAATATGGCTCTTTGGAGCCTTGGTAATTGACAAAAGGATAAAGAATGTGGAAATGCAAAGCAGATGTTCTCTGCTAAGAATAACAACAAAATATTAATGCCAGAATAAAGGGCAGACAGTTTACTCAGAGGCTTTTGGTAAATCTGAAGAGATGCCGTAAGCAAAACAGAGCTTTTCACCATCCAAAATAGGCAACAAATGAAAATATATTGAAAGCACCTCTGCCAAGAGAAATAACGTGACTCAGGCCCACACTAAACACTGAAATTTTAACAGAGAAAAAAAAAGGTTTCAGAAAAAACTGGCAAAATAAATCATCTCCGTTTTTATACAAATAAATTGTAGTTATTATGTCTTGCTCTCTCTAAATAAGTCATCAATACCTTCTTAGGTTATGCCCAGCTCCTGGTTATTATCTACAGATAATTAGCTAACAAATTGTGTCATATAAAATCTTTAATTCTAAATATGATGAATTATTCATTTATCTGACCAATAGCTAGATTATCAAATTGTACTTAGTAGTTCTGGCCATTCGTGTTTCAAATTAGGGTCCCAGAAAATGCTGAGAATTACCTTTGCTTTCAGTTTTTAATTTTTTTTTAATTTTAAGAAATTCAGCTTGCCATTTGTTTTGAAAGGATTGTCTGTCTTAATTGAGGTCTACTAGTACAACCTAGGGATTAACTGATATTCCTCAATATAGGAATATATTTCTTCTTTTTTAAAGTTTTTTTAATGTTTATTAATTTTTGAGAGACAAAGACAGATTGCAAGTTGAGGAGGGGCAGAGAGAGAGGGAGACACAGAATCCAAAACAGGCTCTAGGTTCTGAGCTGTCAGCACCGAGCCCAATGCGGGGCTCAAACTCACCAGCCATGAGATCATGACCTGAGCTGAACTTGGATGCTTAAGCAACTAAGCCATCCAGGCATCCCAGGAATATATTTCTTTAATTCATTCTGGAAAATTTCCAGCCATTGTCTAGCCCTAGTCTCTCCAGTCTATCCTTTTAGAATTTTGTTTAGATGTATTTAGATATCCTTACTCTTTCCTCTGTGTTTCTTAATTTCTTGTTCAAATTTTCCTGTTTTTTTTTCCTTTCTCTGATGAATTTTAGATATTTCAAAAATCAATCCCTCAATTTACCATAGTTATTGTTTCTTCAGTTGTGTCTGGTTTGCTACTAGGGTGTCTATTAAGATTCAAGTTTTCATAATTAAATGTTTAAAAATCTAGAAGTTCTATTTGGTTCTTTTCCAAATCTGGCTGTTGATGGACTTTTGTTCCTTCTTCCAGGGCCAGATTACCCATTAGACACAGTAGGTACAATGCCTAGGGCTCATGATATGTTTTGGACCTACAAAAATGCTTTACTTTATTTTAAAATCAGAAGGGAGAACAAAGGACTTTTAGCGTTAAGAAAATGTTTTTATATAAAATAATATATTTGCCTTTTAGCAGCATAGTCATAAAATATAATTTTTAAAATATATACGTATGCATGTATATTATACATAAACACACACACACACACACACACACACACACACACACACCCATGCATACATGGTAGAAGGTGCCTACAAAGGCAAAAAATAAGTGTCTACGGCTGACCAAAATCATAATATCATTCTGGCAACCTGTGGCAGGTTGCCTTCTGGCAATTCAGTGTTTCAATTTTTTAAGTATATATAAATATTTGTATTTAGTACTGGTTGATTCTTTTGAGTTATAGTACATGCAGTTTCTGTAGTCTGCGGTTCTGAACCTGTGGTTTGTTGCATCTACTGACTCTTGCTAATGGTGGCTTATTTCCTTAAGTGTTTCTGATGTGTGTGTGTGTGTGTATAAATATATGTCCTTCAGAACTTCTTTGTGTAAATTCATTTAAACTTGAAAGTCTTTCCTACAAGTGATTTGTGTTTGCTTCTGCCAGGTGCCTGAGATACGAACAATTCAGAACTTTAATACAAATTATGATTTAATTTTCCCCCAAGACTCACACAAAAAGTATTATATCTCCAATTTAATGACTGCTGAGTTACAGTTAAGGCCTCTCAGAAAAAAATTTCTCTGGGGGCACCTGGGCGGTTCAGTCCGTTAAGCGTCTGACTTAGGCTCAGGTCATGATCTCAGGGTTCCTGGGTTCCCTTGTTGGGTGGGCTCTGTGCTGACAGCTCAGAGCCCGGATCCTGCTTCGGATTCTGTCTCCCTCTCTCCCTGCCCTTCCCCCACTTGTGCTCTGTCTCTCTCAAAAATAAATAAACACTTAAAAATTTTTTTAAAAGAAAAAAACTCCCGCCTTTCTCTGGATCTAGACTGAGAAAGATATGTATCTCCAGACACTTTCTCCAAATGGTATGATTTTTCCAAGGATTCTATCAATAGTATTACTTTTGAGGGAACCTGGATTTTTGTGGGGTCTGATCTAAGTTTTCATCCTACTTGGTCTCTGGCTTTTATTGCCCAATTTCCAAGCCATTAGTTATTCAAAGATGCCTCAATATCAAAGCTAGCTCTGTATTCCTGATGTTTGAGAATGTCTGAGGATTTTTTTTACTTACTTTCCAGCTCAAGAATTATTTATACATTATATCTAGAGTTTTAGATAATCTATAACATCAGGGATCTTTCAGATAGACAACCTTCTATCAGAAATGTAGTAGGGGGGCACCTGGGTGGCTCAGTTGGTTAAGCATCCAACTTCAGATCAGGTCATGATCACATGGTTTGTGGGTTCGAGTGGGGCTCTGTGCGGACAGCTCAGAGCCTGGAGCCTGCTTCAGATTCTGTGTCTCCCTCTCTCTCTGCTCCTCCTCCACTCACACTCTGCCTCTCTCTCTCTCAAAAATAAAATAAAATAATTTTAAAAATTAAAAAAAAAAGTAATGTAGATTAACCACATATTAATGGTTAGGAAATTGAGGGCCGGAGAGATAAATAAAATTTTCTAAGTTCTCATAGCTATTAGGTGGCTGAACCCAGATTAATACCCAATCTAACTTGGCTACAATTTTATTAAGACAAAAAAGATTTATAATAAGAAATCTGAAAATTTTGAAATGTAAATTTGAAAATTTAGGTGAAATGGACTCATTCCTAAAAACCTATAACTCACTGAAATGGACAAAAGAAGGAAAAGCAAGCTATTAACAACCACCAAATAAACTTCTTAAAAATCTTTTTTCAAAGAGAACTTTAGACCAAGATAGCAGCACTAGACAATTCTTTCAAATATTTAAGGAAAAATAACACTGTTCTTACAAATATTCTTCAAGAAACTGTAAAAAATAAAAGAATAAATCCCAGTTTGGTGGTAGCATAAATTCAATATTAAACTATGACAAGAATAATTCAACCAAATTCACTTACAAATATTACAAATACAAAATCTTGAACAAAATATTACTTGACTAATTTCAACAATATATAAAAAGAATTATATATCATGATCAATAGAGATTTATTCTAGAAATTAGAATTTTATTTGGAAAAGCAATATTAAGCAAGATAATTCACAACATTAATTGAATAAAGGGTAAAATTATATGATAACTTCAATAGATGTAGAAGCATTTCATAAAATCATATCCACTTCTGATTTAAAAAAAGAAAGAAATTTACTGACATGTTTATCTACCAAAGGAAAAAAATGTGATAGGAACATCATAGATAATAAAATATTGAGTAGCAGCATAAAAAGAGAGAGAGGAACAGAGCTTTATAAGACTAAAATTAATACATCTCACTGGAATTAAGATTGTATAAATCTAAAATAGATTTAAGTTAAAATGTATAATGAAAGCCCCAGAGAAACTAGTAAGAAAATAACTGAAAAATATAATTAAAGTTATTAACAAAATTAAAATGTCACACTAAAATATATTTATTGACTATAAAAATAAATAGTAAAGGAGGAACAGTAGAAGAAAAATGACAGACATATAGAAAAGTAAAAAATATAGTAAACATAAATTGAATAATATCAACAATAACAGCAAGCATTAATTGATGTAATAATCTAAAGTGAAAGATTTTTAGACTGGATTAAAAAAATCAAAATACAATCATGCCTGTATAGGAGATATACTTCTGATTCAAAGATCCAACTAGATGGAGTAAAAACATGGAAAAAGGTATACCATGCAAACAGGAACCATAAGAAAGCTGGAGTGCCTATACTAATTTCAGACAAAACTACCTTCAAAACAAAAAATATAATGAGGGGTAAAGAGGAATATTTTATAGTGACAAAGGGTCAATTCATCAGGAAGATATAACAATTACAAGTATATAATAGGCATCTAACAACAGAAACCCAAAATACATGTAGCAAAAAATGACAAAATATGAGGGAGAAATGGAAAATTCAAAAATAGTAATTGGAGAATTTAATGGTCCATTTCCAATAATGGGTGGAACAACTAAACAGAAAATCAGCAAGGAAACAGAAGATTTAAACCACATTATACACCAATTAGGTCTAACAAATATATACAGAATACTCTACCCAATAAACTGACCATACATTCTTCTCCAGACACATATTACATTCTTTAGAATAAACTATATGCTGGGGGTGCCTGGGTGGCTCAGTCAGTTGAATGTCCAACTTTGGCTCAGGTCATGATCTCACGGTTCATGGGTTCGAGACCTGTGTTGGGTTCTTGTGCTGACAGCTCGGGGCCTGGAGCCTGCTTTGGATTCTCTCTCTCTCTCTCTCTCTCTCTCTCTCTCTCTCAAATAAATAAAAACATTTAAAAACAAAACTATATGCTGGCCCATATATCAAGCCTCAAAATAGCTGGAAGAATTGAAATAATATGTGTTACAAAGCACAGTTGAAATAAATTTGAAATCAGTGAGGAAATATGAGACTTTCAGAAATAGGTTGAAGTTAAAAAGTACACTCCTACATAACCAATGGGTCAAAGAAGGGAAAATAGAAAATATTTTCAGGTGAAAGAAAATGAAAACATAACATACCAAAACTTATGGAATGCATCTAACGCAGTGCTTACAGAGAAATTTATAACTGTGAATGCTACATTAAAAAAGAAGAGGGACTCCTGGATGGCTCAGTCAGTTAAACATCCAGCTCTTGGTTTCAGCTCAGGTCATGATCTCCAGGTTCATGGGTTCAAGCCCCAGGTTAGGCACTGCACTGACAGAGAGAAATATCCAATCTCTCTCTCTCTCTCTCTCTCTCTCTCTCTCTCTCTCTCTCTCCCCCTCTCTCCCTCTCCCTCTGCCCCTGCCTACTATGCTCTCTTTCTCTCTCTCCAAATAAATAAATAAATATTTTTAAAAAGAAGAAAAATCCCAAATTCCCTAATTTTCTGAACACACTGGAAAAAATGAGAAATTAACAGCCCAAAGCAAGGATAAGGAAGGAAATAATGAAAGTTACAGAAGAAATTAATGAAACAGAGAGTTAAAAAAATAAAGTTAAGAAAACCAAAAATTGGTTCTTTGAAAAGGTCAACAAAATTGACATAGTATATAGAATGACCAAGAAAAATTACAAATTACTAAAATAAATATGGGTGTATAGAAATTTTAAAAAGACAATTATAAGGAAATACCATGAATAGCAATATGTAATAATTAGATAACTTAGAGAAAGTGGTTAAAATTGATAGAAAAGTAAACTACCAAGATTGACTCAACAAGAAATAAAATATCTTACTAGACTGAAAACAAGTAAAGAGAATGAATCAGAAATCTTACAATCATCCACAAATAAAATTCCAGGCTCAAAGGGCTTTACTAGTGAATTCTGCAAAAATTTGAAGAAATAATACCAATTTTTCACAAATTCTCCTAAAACATAGGAGAAGAGGGAATGCTTCCAAACTGCTATGAGTCCTTGATATCAAATGAGACAAACACCACAAGAAAACTGCAGATAAATATCTCTCATGAATATGGACAGAAAAATCTAACAAAATATTAGCACAGAAAATACATATAATTACATACCATGAACAAATAAGATTTATCCCATGGATGCAGCCAAAAAATCAATTAAGGTAATGTACCATATTAATATGTTAAAGAAAAAAAATGATTATCTCAACTGAAACAGAAAAATAATCTGACAAAATTCAACACCTTTTTATGGCAAACATACTCAATGAACTAGGTTTAGAAGAGAACTTAGTCAACTTAACAAGAGACAGCTAATATATTATACTTTAAATGGTGAAGGATTGATTCATTTGCAAATAATATGAAGAACAAGACAAGGATGCCACTTTCATTACTCCTATCAACGTTGTGTTAGAGAACTGAACCAGAATAATATGACAAGAAAACAAAAGAAGAGACATTCAAATAGGAAAGAAGTAAACTCTGTATTGCAGATAACATAATCTTATAAATAGAAATCCCTAATAAATCCACCAAAAACTATTAGAACTAATAAACAAGTTGGAAAAATTTACAGGATACAAAATCAAGATATAAAAATTAGGGGTGCCTGGGAGACTTAGTTGGTTAAGTATCCAAGTCTTGATATCAGCTCAGGTCATGATCACGTGGTTTGTGAAATCTAACCCTGCATCAGGCTCTGTGCTGACAGCACAGAGCTTGATTGGGATTCTCTCTCCTTCTCTCTCTCCCCTACCCTGCTCCCTCTCTCAAAATAAATAGATAAACATTAAAATATATATAAATGTGTGCATGTGTATGTGTGTATACATACACACACACACATATATATTAATCTTATACCTATACACTAAGATATATAATTCAAAAAGAAAAAGTTCTATTTAAAATAGTATCAAAAGAATAAAATACTCAAGGATAAATTTAACCAAAGAAGTGAATATGTGATATAACAAAGTATCTTTATAGACATTTCTCCAACAATGATATACCAATGGTCAGTAAATGCATGAAAAGATGTTCAACATCATTAGTCATTAGGCAAAACATGTGAAAATTATGATGACATACCATTTTACAATCTCTAAGATGCTTATGCCAAAA
This sequence comes from Lynx rufus, assembly GCF_022079265.1. NCBI lineage: Eukaryota > Metazoa > Chordata > Mammalia > Carnivora > Felidae > Lynx > Lynx rufus. The sequence goes on along the minus strand of NW_025814834.1, from coordinate 99,329,624 downwards.
AGATAGAGAATATCAAGTGTTGGTGAGGATATGAGATGTGAGATATGGTGAGGATATGAGATAAACTGGTCCAACCACTTTAGAAAACAGTTTGGTAGTGCTTTAAAAATATATAGCTATTATATGACCTCGAAATTCTGCTCCTTTGTTATACAACAAGATAAATGAAAATCTGTAACTTCACAAATAACCTGTCCACCAATATTCATAACAGTATAACTCAAAATAGCCTGGGTAGAATCAGCCCAAATGTCCATCATGGTAAAACTGATCAATAAATGTGGTCTATCCATAAAATGAAACATAATTCAGCAATATAAAAAAATGAAGTAGTGATATTTGCTACAAAATTAGTGAACACTGAAAATATTATACTAGGTAAAAGAAGCCAATCACAAAAAAAGAGGTTATCATATGGTTCCATTTAAAAGAAATGTCCAGAAGAGGCAAATCTATAGAGGTAGAAATGATACTGTGGTTTCCTAGGGTAGGAAGAGAAGTAACTGCTAATGGGAATGGAGTGTCTTTTGGGGGATGCTGAAAATGTCCTAAAATTACATTATTTTCATGGTTCCTCAACTGTATGAATATACTATAGAACACCAAATTTTATGTTTTAAATGTGTGATTTATATGGTAGATTAATTATATCTCAATAAAACTGTTTAAAAATAGAAAGGGATTTCATAATATGTTTTTGTAAAACAAAACAAAACTTAAAGCAAACGTTGTACTTGATGAAATGTTGATGGCAACTATAAAAAAAAATACACAAGAACATCCTCTATCACTACTTTTTTTTTTTCAAAATTTTACCAGAGGCTTTTGTCAGAACAGTAAAGTCATAAAAAGAAATGAAAGCAAAATGAAACCATTTACTATTAAGAAAAATTATTTGGGTATAAAATATGAAACAACATCAGATAAACTGCTATAATTAAGAGATTTTGGCAAGATTTTGTTGGATCTAGCAATGAACAGAAAATAAGGTTTCACCATATACATCATGTATAATAAGATAAGGATATCAAATAATCTAGTAATAGAAACCCCTGGCTATGTTGGGTGATCCTACCTCCAAGACTCCAGGAGCTGGCCATCTGGCCTGGTGAAATTGCAGTAGTGGCCTCGGTGATACCTGAGTCACCTTTTGGGTCATATTTCCCTCTTCTTGAAGAAGAGCACATTTTGTAGCCAAATAGCTCTATTAGTCAGTCCTGTCAGGTCTAAGGAATTTGACAGCCTTTCTTCATTGCCTTCCTTCTCCATCCCTTTCAATTCTCATATAATAACCCCATAAACTCTTTCTTGAGTTATAGTCCAGTCATACTAGTGGTGTTCTTTTCAAAACATGCCTTTTCACTTTCTGCAGTATGAGCAGGCTGAGAATTTTCCAAATCTTCAAGTTTTATTTCTTTCTGCTTAACTATTTCTTCATCTCTTCTCACCTTTCACTATAAACAGTCAGAAGAATCCATACTTCTCCTTCAGTACTTTGCTTAGAAATTTGGTCAGCTAAATATACAGTTCCATTGCTTACACGTTCTGCCTTCCACAAACACAATTTATCCGAATTCTTTGCTACCTTATTAACGAGGATTACTTTTCCTCCAATTTTCAAAAATATGCCCCTCACTTCCATTTCAGACCTCATCAGAATGGCTTTTAATATTCATATTTCTACCAACATCTGGTCATGATTTTTTTTTAGTTTATTTATTTGAGAGGGGTAGTGGTGGATTTGAGAGGGAGGAGGGGCAGAGAGGAGAGAGAGAGAGGGAGAAAGAGAGAGAACCCCAAGCAAGGGAGATTTCATTCTGAAGCCTCTTTTCTTGGCCTGTAGATGGCCACCTTTTCACTGTGTCCTCATACAGTTTTCTTCAGTGCATGCATGTGGAGGCAGAGATCTCTCTCTCTTTTTTTTTTTCTCGGAAGCTCACAATCCTATTGGATTAGGTCCTCACTATTATGACCTTATTTAACCTGAATTACCTTCTAAAATCTCTATCTCCAAATACGGTCACATTAGAGGTCAAGACTTCAACATAGGAATTTTGAGGTGACCGGTTTCAGTCTATAACATATATTCATTGATTAGATGGTTTAATGTTATAAAGGTCACAATTCTCCACAAATTTATGCTGAGATTCAACGGAGTCCAATTTAAAATGCAAGCATGCTTTTTTAATTTGGGGATTGAGGAGAATTTAACAAGCTGATTCTAAAAGTACATGAAAATAACAGGCCAATAATAGCTAAGACTTTTAAAAGAACACAGGAGTTTTGCAACTTGATATCAAGACTTATTTTAAAGCAATAGTCATCAAGAAAATATCGTATTAGTATAACAATTGCAAAGAGAAAACTGAACAGTTATAGAGTTCAGAAGTACATTATTTCATCTGTTGGCAGTTGACTTCTGACAAAGGTGGCAATGCAGAACAGAGGTAATAGGACAGTTCTTTCCAATAAATGGTTTGGGAACAAGGGAATATCCATTTGCAAAATTAAATTTGACACCTACATCATATCACATAAATAAATCAAGTGTATTATATCCCTAAACTTGAAACACATTTTGCCACAAAGTCTGTAGAAGGTTATATGAGAGAATACCTTTTATCTTCAAGTTTGAAATAGACATCTTAAACAAATATCAGAAAAAAGAAAAAAAACATGAAAGACAGGTTGATAAATCTTACATTTAAAATTAGGGACTTCTGTTGACCAAATGAAATTTGAGAAGAATGAAAAGATAAGACTCAGAATGAGAAAAAAATATTTGCAACATACAAATGAATGAAAGTATGCAAGTGAAAATTAAATGAGGCAAGTGAAAACTAAAGCCACAATAAGATAACACAACACACTCCCCAGACTGCCAAATTGAAAAGACCAATAATGGCATGTGATGGCAAGGAAGGGGAGACATTGGGCCCCCATACTCTGTTGGTGGGAATGTAAATTATAAACTTCGGCGCCAACAATTTTACTTCTAGGTATACATACAATAGAAGGTGTACACATGGCCACTAGGGGCCATGTCCAAAATACTAATGGCAACACAGTCATAATAGCCCCAAAGTGAAACAACTCAAAAAATGTGTGACATCGTCAGCAATGAAAATGCATGAACTACAGCTAGTGAATTATCATGGGTGAATCTTACAAATGTATTTTTGAGTTAAGGAAGAAAATCAGAAAAGAATAATAGTGATGATTCCATTTATATAAGTTTCAAAAATCTATAAAAATTAAACTATTGTGTTTAAAAATGTATAGGTCGGTGGTAAAAGTATAATGAAAGCAAGGAATTAATAATCATGAAAGTCAAGAGCGTGGTTCATCCAGGAAAGAGGGAGGAATTTTAATTGGGGAGGGTCACATAGACGGCTTTCTAAGGTGCTGGCTCTATTGTATTTCTTGTTCTATGCAGTAGTTGTACAATAGCTTATTTAATAGCAAGCTGTTAAGCTTTACATCGATGTTTAATGCATTTTTTCTGGTCATATATTTTATTTTCCAATAAAAAGTTCAAAAGAAAAAAAAATGAAACTCACTTTTAACCACCATCTAGCTGATGCTAGAAAAGAGATAACAGTTAACTATTAAATGTATGCGTGCATGAAAGTCTATTTATATACAGAATTTCTATATTGATCAAGCTACTATGAATAGCCTTTCTTGGGTAGCTATCTGTTCATGACTGCTTTGAAAAGAAAGTGAATTCCTGAAAAAAAAATATTCATTAAGTAGTTAATATGAATTTTTCCTGTGTCGCACTTCTCTGCATGTAATAAATTAGATGAGATTCCCAACTACCACAACTGCATTAAGATTCTAGTCCACATCTAGAGGATTGATTTAGGAGTGACTCAGAGAATTAATGACCTGAGCTTGTTGTGCATATTAAATACGGGCCACTCTATTAGGGAAGAGTTTGGGTAAATTGGTGCAGAGGCCTCAGGAAGAAAATAAAACCCTGTTCTTTTCTTCAGTATTGTCCATACCATGTATCTGAATGAAGCAGTTTGAGAGCTGCCTCTATGAGAAATCAACAAACGCTATTGAAAACTAAAACCTTCTGGCAACTAAATAGTTGTATTATTGTAAAAAACCTAATTTAACCAATTGCTGTATGTAGTATAGATATTTCAGCGGTGTATAAGTACTGATATTGTTAAATGTATTATTATTTATTTGTATTTATTTATGTATTTTATTTTAGAGAAAGAGAGAGAGCATGTGAGTGGCCGAGAGAGGCAGAGGGAGAGAGAGAGAGAGAGAGAGAGAGAGAGAGAGAGAGAGAGAGAGACAGAATCCCAAGTAGGCTCAACACTCAGCATGGAGCCTGACACAGGGCTTGATCCCATGACCCCAAGATCATGACCTGAGCTGAAATCAAGTGTCGGATGCTCAACTGACTGAGCCACCCAGGCACCCCTGAGATTTTTACATTTAGATTTAACTACCATTTACAGGTTTCCTGCTCTATTCCAAGCTCTGTCAATATATTCGTTCATTCTTGAAACTTTTATGATGGGAGTTTTATAGCAAATAAAAGGACAACCAAAGAGGTTATCTAAACTGCCCAAAGGTACACAGCTATAGAAGTACAGTTTGGACACAAGAGCCCTAATTGCTGTTTGAATAATTTCTCTTTATTGCATTAGTTACAGTAGGCTAACTCCTTTGACAAAAAACCCCAGCATCTAAGTGGCTTAAAACAAATAAATGTTCATTCTGGGTGGCTCAGTCAGTTAAGTATCTGGCTCTTGATTTTGGCTCAGGTCATGAACTCGCCGTTCGTGAGTTTGAGCCCTGGATTGGGCTCTGCAGTAAGAGTGCAGAGCCTGCTTAGGATTCTCATTCTCTCCCTCTCTCTCAAATTAAATAAATAAACTTAAAAAAAATGTTCATTTTTTAAATGTTCCAATCTAACATTTGGCTGCCAAGTTGAGGGATAGGGGCTGTGCACACTCCCTAGCCTTTAAGGGACCCAGGCTTCCTCTAGTTCCTAGCTCTCTAAGGCCAGTGGTCTTCCCCTGGATCCTTTGACATCTGTCCAAGAAGAGAAAGAACATCCAGCATCCTATGGAAGAGTTTGAACTTTTACATTTGGAAATGGCCTACATATCTCTGTTCATATTCCATTGTCTAGAGCTTCTCACTCTAGACACTGCAGTAGCCTCACCTCACCTCACTGCAATAAGGCTGAGAAATGAAGTCCTACTACGTGCCTGTGAAGAAGAGGGAGAAATATGATGAGTTTCTATCCATTACCATAATGCCTCTATTCTTAGGACTACTACCAACCACATTTGCATAATTTGTTTGATATTTGAGTATCCACACTCCATTATTTTATTTTTAAGAGATATGCTAATTATTCATAGCCCTCATTTTCAGGTCCTTTAGTAATAATAGATAATACATATATGGGACGCCTGGGTAGCTCAGTCAGGTAAGCATCCAACTTTGGCTCAGGTCATGATGTCACAGTTTGTGAGTTGGAGCCCCATGTCAGGCTCTGTGCTTATGGGTAAGAGCCTGGAGCCTGCTTTGGATTCTGTGGCCTCCCTCTCTCTCTGCACCTCCTCCACTCGCCCTCTTTCTCTCTTTGTCTCTCAAAAATGAATAACCTTAAAATTTTTTTAAATATGTATGCAACTCATACCACGTACTAAGCACTTCCTCCATCCTTTATGATTATTTACTAGTTTCATTTTCTCAACATCTATGTAGGAAGTAGGAAGTATTATCTTTTTTTGTAGATTGGGCAACTGAAGTACAGACTTTAAGTAACTTGCTTAATTATTATATTTCTAGTAAGTATAATAAAGAACAATGATTTTTACTCAATTGGCAGCATACTACTCCTTTTCTATATTTAATCTCTTTGCCATAAATTATGTACTTTCTCATCTTTTACATATATTACTTTTTAATTTATTTTGTCTTTTTATATCTTTTTATAAAGGCCTAATTCAAGCTATTAAAAACAATTTGATACGTAATCCCATATTTATTATTAAGTTTATTCTCATAAATCATGCTTAGGTTTCGGACTTGATTCATTTCTTATTAAGCCAGTTTTATTAACCATACAAAGCCAGGTATTTTTAAAAATCTGATAATTCTTAAGGAGAATTACCAGTGCTGAGTGTCACTCTGAAAAGTAACTACTTAATTGCAATTACTATTCTTCTGCTTTGATGCACAGTATTCCATAAATATCCTTTAGACAAAAAAAATATTTAATATTTTTCAATGGATATCAATTAATAAAGTTATTAAGCATAGTGGTCCTCTGGATGGTGGGAGTGGGCCAACATTCAACGGCCTATAGATTTCCTAAGGGGCTAAATTTACATCCTCAACTTTTTTTAAAGTTTGTTGTTGCTCTTCTTTTAATTAGAGTTACTTAAGGGTTAAGCAACACTGTCTTTGGAGACCCAGAAATAAATTGCTTCCAAAGAATTAAAGGTGTACACAGCTTTAGAATCTTGTAGGCACAGGTTGGAATCCCATGGACTGTACTATACAGAGCACTTTTTTTGTTTTTTATGTTTCAAGTTTTTATTTAAATTCTAGTTAGTTAACATGTAGGGTAAGACTTGTTTCAGGAATAGAATTTAGTGATCCATCCCTTGCATATCACACCCAGTGCTCATCACAACAAATGCCTTCCGTAATGCCCATCGCCCATCTAGCCTATCCCCCATCCACCTCCCTTTTCAACCCTCCGTTTGTTCTCTGTAGTTAGTACTTTGATTTTTTACCTTCCTCACCTGTACAATGAAAATAATAATGCGTATTTCATGAAGGTACTGTACAAATGAAATAAACATGTGAAAAGATTTGAAACAGAGAATGCCTTATATAAATATTAGCTATTATTAAAGTGCACTAGCTGGGACTAGTGCAGAATAATATGCAGAATAATTGACAAATGGAGAGGTGTGGAGAGAATAGCAGAAAGAAGTGAAGAAAATGGAACTATACATGGGGAAATAGAAGGGGCTAGCAAAGATTCTTAGGTGGCTGGGAGCTAAATTACTATCTGGTCAGAGAACAGGACTAGACTCAATCCTTGCAAGGTTGTATAGAGCAGGAGCAAAGGTCAATTTTAATTAGATTTTCATCATTAATTGGTTGATTTGATGAAATTAGGTTCAAGTCTTAAAAGTGTTATTGACTTGCTTATCAGTCTGTAAAGGGTTGGTATAATTTCTATGGAGTCAAGATCAAGTGGCTTCTTCTAGAAATCATGAATCTCCATATTTGGTCCCAACTAGCCTCTTCCACCTTGATAACTCTTAATTTGTCTGAGTTTCCCATTCCACAGCCAAGATAAGCTACTTATTCTTGCTCTTTCTGGTTCTCTTTTTCATGGCTGCATCTATGTTCCTGGTATTCCTTTGTCCTAGCATGACTTCTCCCTGACCCACACACATCCAAATGTCCAAAAGCTTCTTGGTGATTTCAAGTCCAAACCTAAATGCTATTTCCCTGAAACCTCCCCCATCTGCCTTGGCTAGAATGAGAATTATCTCCTTTCAACCTCCATAGCATTTGATCTATATCTCTGTTAAGGCTCACATTGCTTTCTAGTTTATTATTTTAGATTCATATTTAAATCATAGAGCATGTGCAATATATTTAATGGTTAATACATGTTTTGTAAACTGCATTACATGAAGCATCATTAGTATACTCTTACACTGGTATTTTTTGAAAAGGAATTCTTGGGGATCCTGGGTAGCTCAGTCGGTTAAGCGTCCGACTTCGGCTCGGGTTATGATCTTGCGGTTTGTGGGTTTGAGCCCCATGTCGGGCTCTGTGCTGACAGCTCAGAGCCTGGAACCTGCTTCGGATTCTGTGTCTCCCTCTCTCTATGCCCCTCCCCCACTCATGCTCTGTCTCTCTCTGCCTCTCAAAAGTAAACATTAAAAAAAATTTAAAAAAGAATTCTAAGATCATTTACATTTGGAAAATTGTCATTTTTCCCTATTATTTATTCTTGGAGCTCTGAGATAGTCAAGGATGTATTTAGAATATAAAGTGTTTGAAAGTTTAACTATGAAATTAATAATTTTTAATAATAAGGACACTTTTCCCTTACAGTATATTGGTGTTCCATGGACACCAACGGCCATTAGTTTTACCACTGCCTCAGCTCAATGGAAGATCTTGAGATCGTCCTACTAAATCTAATCCTCCTCCTCAGTTATGGGAATTTTTTTCTGTCTTGTCATTGCAATTTTTCTTGAAGTCTAGAACTCTATCCTCTGTCCTGGGTTTTGGAAAGAAGGTTTGTCTACATGGGAAGGATATGTTGGGGGTGGGGTGAGGGTTTGAGCAACATGAGTGATTAAAAAGCTACATGCTGCAGTTCCTTGGGTGTCTTCATCAAATGGCAAGGAAAGGAACAACTCATTTGATTCTGTCACAGGAATTGTATACGGTTTACCTGCATAAAGACATGTGCTTTTCAAGGAGCTGGACAGCTCTGGTGGTTCCCTGGAGCTAAGTGCTTACTATGCCCGCAGAGCAGAGCTCAGAGGACTATCCTCATAAACTCCGTTTCAGTTTCTGTGATCCTTGGCCTCATTCTCTCACTCAGCCTATGGATCCATTGACTAGTTTTGGTTGGGAGAGAACAAATTGGATCATCATTTTTTTCTTCTTTTCAATTGTGTTTGTGTGTGTGTGTGTGTGTGTGTGTGTGTGTGTGTGTGTAATAACTCAAGGATCATCTCATTTAAACATAAGAGCCAAGAGTTTCACTTTGCCTTCCTTTGTTCTGTGAAAATTTTATCCAAGTTAATTGGTATATCAAGTCTCTTTGGTGACACTGGAGGTGGAGAGTCAGGATGGAACTTCAGAATTCAAGGAAGATTGGAAAGGGTAGCAAGAGCAGACGATTAATACAAACTTATCTTAATACACTGATGTACGTGAGTTATCTCTTACCCACCGATCAATTTCTTGAGGTTTATCCTTGTCAGTTGTGTTGTCTATAGTGCATAGCAAAGAGTTAGTGTCTAATGAATATTTGTTAAATAAGTATAAAGTTTTTAAGACATTAGTTGTGGGGAAAGTCTTCCAACCATCTCTGACCATTTTGGTGAGGTTATTAGTTGTCAGCCCAGAGGGATGGTAGAGAGGTTCTCATTCTAAAATTTTTTTAACGTTTATTTATTTTTGAGAGACAGACAGAAACAGAGCATGAGTCAGGGAGGGGCAGAGAGAGGGGGGACACAGAATCTGAAGTGGGCTCCAAGCTGCAGGCTCTGAGCTGACAGCACAGAGCCTGACACAGGGCGCAAACCCATGATCTGTGAGATCATGACCAGAGCCAAAGTTGGACACTTAACCAACTGAGCCACCCAGGTGCGCTGAGGGGTTCTCATTCTAAAGGTTATGCCTCATGGAGAGCTGAGACTGGTTCCAGAAAAGAGAAAAAAAAGCATATGTTATTTCTACAGACAGACATCCTCTGGAAGAGAACATTTTGCCAAGAAGGACTGGGGTGTAAATCATCATTTAACATATCACATGATATTGAAAGATAAGTGCCGATTTCCTCTTCTTCTCTAAATTGTACTTTTGACTCAGTGTCCTTCAATCACTCATAGCACAAGGAGATTAACAGGCTATTTAATCATCCGCCAAGAGAAAATACACTGAAAGATGTTGCAAAATGACTCTTCAGCAAGGTCACATGATTTTCTTGCAGTGATTTGAAATTGTTTGCTAATGACTGATTATGCTCCTTTTTGGTAAAAGCACTGCTGGTGGCAATGGTTTTATGTGTGGGCACAATTAAGGCTGATATTTCATCCTTAGTCCATTCCTCATAGCCACATACTTGAAGACAAGCCGTCTGCACGTGTGTCTACTTGTGGCATTTCTTGATGTCGTTAAGCTTAATTTTTAATAATAAACCTTTCCATTTATCTGGTGTTTAACATTTTTAGGGCACTTTAACACCTGTGAGCCACATCAAAGTCATAATAGTCCTGAGAGGTAAAGAGAGCCAGAATTAGGTTTCTAATTGCACATTAAGTATATGTGGTAAATAGCATTAGTCACATTATTTGTGTCAAGGCTTATTCTGTGACCCTATGGTGCCTCTTATTTTTTTTCTTGAACTGCTACTTCAACTTGTTCTTGGTATATCTCCTTCTTGTGACACTTACTTTCCGTGCTCGCTTGTCTTGCCATTATGCAGTTACTTGAATACTTGGCTACAAACCACTTTCAGCAGATAGTCTGTCCATGGACTTGATTGGGATGAGCATTCCTTCATGCCTTGGAATTTCTCTAGGACTTATTTTTCCCTGTGTGTTTAAAAAGTTAGTTTTGATTTTACACAACAGCATCTTTCATCAGGATGTGATTTTCCAGAGCTACTGGCAACTGAAAATAAGTACCAAATATAACTGGTGATTTTTCTGAGCAGGGTGATGGCATTTGCACACATTGTACCCTGCTGCAGAATCCTATACATGGAATATACTCAATATATAGGAGAAAGTAAAATATTGTTATTTCTAAATTGATGTGCATTCTCAATGCCTCACTTGGCTTCAAACTTGATTTAATTTATCATTGAATTATTAAAACATAGTAGGCATTCAATAAATGCTTCAGGAATGAATGATACCAATAAGTATCTGAATGTTGGCTACAACAACAAATGGGTGATAATTTAAATTACTCTAATTGTGGTTTATTTTTATACAATTTTGAAAAGTTGGCTTGGGCTATTGAGGACTGTTCTGAATTTGTGGATCAAATTCAAATTGTTCCTTCTTTGTACATGTTCTATTTAGAGCTCTCATATCTCCAAGGCTCCTGCTCTCTGTTTTCATTGGGTGGGGGGGGGGGGAGAGGATTTTATACTTTATTTCCTATCTGCATTTTCTCCTCTGTATTGTTTCTTGCACCTTTCATGATCAAACTGCTTTTTTCCAACTGTCTTCTATTTCATGGGCAACATGTTTTCTCTTTGCCCTGTAGCACACAAAATCATTTAGAAAATGTGCTCCTGCATAAAATCCATCTTACCACCTGCTAACACATCAGTCAATCTGAGCTCACTTCTTTAGCTTTTTGATCAGCGTTGCAATATACAGGTGCCTCTCTTAGCACATATTGCATTAAATGACATTAAACCGTGTTTGTCTCTCCATCAGACTGTGAAATCCTTTAGGGAGGAAGACATGGTGTAGCCATGTATATATCCATACCTGATGGAAGCAATGTCAGCCCAGTAAGCACTGGTGGACCTGTAACAACCACAGTCTTCTTGGGACCGGGAGGAGAAGCTTGACTTTTGCAAATGAATGCTGACTTTAATGACATTTGAACAGACATAATAAAGGTATATATATACAGTGTGTATTTCTCTTTTTGCCAAATGTTTTCAATTAAAATATTAGTCATTCTCACTTTAGACTGCAAAACATGAAGAAAAAAAGTGGAACATTTGTGACAACCATCTGTCAAATTTCTTGATGTCTGAAAGCAACAATAGGATGACTTCATTCATTGGTTTTAATATGGACGTTTTGCAGTTAGAGACAAGTTTAAAAACAGACATTTTTTCTAAGGTAATGATTTTCTTTGGGCTTCCTTCTTTTCCAAAGCTGTGCAGGAAGACAAAAGGAACAACCCTATAAAAATTCCCTAAAAAATTAAGTGCTTATAATGTGATACAGAAATGTTTAAAACATTGTACATTCAAACCCAAAGGCTATAGTTTCATGAGTAAAGGTGACAATGATGTAGTCCTTGGTTCAAATTATAGATTTATTATTAGAAATATGTGCAAAAATGTGTGTAAATTATTTAAAGCTAACCTAGAATCACATGAATCCAGACCTGGTGATCACAGTTCAGACTGACAGATTAAGGAATAATCTGGGAAATTTTTCTAAACCCAGTGCTAGAGACAATATGAACAGAAATATGTTACTTTACTAGGGTTTCATAACAAACACCATAGCCTTTAACAAAGAATATGAGATCTTCTCAAGGTAGATCTTCCCAAGGTAGAGCTGGTTGTACAGTCTGCAGGTAAATGAAGAGATTCTGGATAAAGTTATCTCTGGTGAACTATCTCATGATGATACCCCAATTATAAGTAGAAATCAGGAAGAGAAACATGGGAATCCTATGTGAGTTTTACCTCACAGAGAAAAATCTTCTTTTTAGCACATTATTACAAAAGAAAATGCCTTAATATAAAAAATACATTTTTAAGCAGGGAAATTGTTCTTTGAGTTCCATCTTGAGAAGCTTATATAACTTATATCACTCTTAAATGAACTTAAAGTTCTACCTACAAACTAATTCAACTTTAAATCCTTTGAGTTAACTAGAACTTCTTTGATCTTTTATTTTCTGTTAAATATAGTTATGAAACTTAGTTTTCAAAGTAAAACTTTGTTTAATCCTGATTATTATACAGATACATGAACATTTTTGACAAGTCGCTTTGTGTCAACATCTCCATTAAATGTATCTCTTTTTTCTTTTATCTACTACAGTCTAATGACCTAGTTAGTGTTTTTTAATGATGCATTCAAAAATCTGGTGATTAATCAATCAACACATTTGGTAGGTTCTACTCTGTGTTGCAAAACTATGCTCAAAAGGAGAGTCAGAGGATACCACTCTGCTCTGAGCACTGCTACTGATATCTTATAATACAGAGACAAATATTATGATACTCATTTTCTAGATGAGAAGCCTGGCCACGTGGTATAACACATGTTAAGATCAGACCAAAAGTATGCCCCATGAGTTAATACTCAAACCCAAGCTTTCACCGGCATCAACACCTACACTTTAAAAAAAAAATTTTAATCTTTATTTATTTTTGAAGGAGAGGCAGAGCATGAGTGGGGGAGGGGCAGAGAGAGAGGGAGACACAGAATCTGAAGCAGGCTCCAGTCTCTGAGCTGTAAGCACAGAGCCCGACACAGGGCTTGAACTCACAAACCGCGAGATCATGACCTGAGCCGAAGTCCGATGGTAAGCCGACTGAGCCACCCAGGCGCCGCAACACCTACACTTTTTAATATGTCACACAATATTTTTTTTCTCCAAATGGTAAAATGGTAAAGACAATAACATTTATGGTAGCCTTCTGTCTTGATGGTGTGATTACCCAGAAAGCTCTCTGAATTATATATAATTATCACCATTTTACAGAGGAAAGATTCTCACTTTAAAGGAAGTAAGCAACCTGCTAAATATGATGGCACAAGTGTTCAAAGACAGAAGATGAAAGAAACCTTGAGACTTTGGGGGTTGTCTCAGTATAAAACATTAACCTTGCTCTTAGGGAGTTTTAAATTAACTGGAGAGTTGTAAAACTTTAAAATTAGAAAAAAATCCATATTTGCATCCAAATGGTATCCTGATGATAGTGAATATGTTCCAAGAGGACATAATCCCAAAGCAAAAAATTTTTTATACTTAGATTTATATTGTTTCCCCTTGAGCTTATCTTGAGCAACCTAAATTTCAGTCTTCACTGAGTCACTAACCCAATCAATCACTTTGAACTAATTGATTTATTTGTTATCACATAATAAATCCCTTTTAACCTGAAATCCAATACCCAACATGTTCACAGGCACCAGTCATTACTGAGAAGACCTAATGTTCAAAGGGAACCTACTTGAATGCTCTAGCAAAGTAAGGGAAAGCCTGGGGGGTCTACATAAAAGGAGATATTTGGAAATTGAGTGCAAACAATAAAGAGAGAAAGGAATACAGAAGAAAGAGAGACTACAGATTACTATGGATTATCAACCATTATAGCAATTAAAGCAAAATAAAATAACTCACACTAGTGGAGACAGCATGAGAGAAAATGAGTCAAACCTGGGAATGCCAGTCTGGAGGAAACGGAAAATATCATGAGGGGAGGAGGAAAGTTAATGAGAAAGCATTCACTAACACAGCTCAGTGATATGCGTGACTGCATAATTATTTATATATTGCTTGTCAGTACATCCAGGGCAAGGCGTCTGGGTGCATGAATGTAGAATATGCACTCACATCAAAAGGGAGGAAAGTAGTCACAAGGATTCTCAGGGAAGAATTTTATATTTTGTATTTTATATTTTTATATTTAAATATTTATTTAAATATTTTCTATTTTTACATTTAAATGTTTATTTAAATATTTTCTATTTTTTATATTTGTGTAGACAAAATATACATACAGACTTTTTGAAAATTTATGTAAATTAAATAATATTTAAAAATTTAAGGAATCAGATGCTAAGAGATATAAGAGATATATCTAAGCCTACATCTTCAATAAAGACTTTTAAAATCACTGCCTGACAAAGTTATTTCAACCTGTAGATCATGATATTTTTTATAATACAAACTGCTATCCCCAGACAGATTCCATGAGAAAGTTAATGTCTTGTAGGTACTATATGGAGTTTTCTGTATCATTATATTAATAAAAATTTTTTGAAGTTCAACAGCAACCTGAGATTCAAATTTTTATATGAAAAATTATCAAATGGATTTTAAAAATATATTGCTGCTTGTGTTATTTTGAACAAAAAGTACACCTGGAATGAATTGTCTTTTACTTATGAGATGTGAAATAGAGTTAAAATTGAAGGTAGACTGAAGGGGAAGAATGGTTTTGAGGACTGATACTATCTGACTTCAAGACTTACTATAGCTATAGTAATCAAGGCAGTGAGGTATTGGTAAAAGAATAGACAAACAGCACAATGGAACAGAAGAGAGAACTCAGAAATAGAGTTACATAAATAAAGTCAACTGATCTTTGACAAAGGCAGTACAATGGAGCAAAAATGGTCTCCTCAGTAAATGGTGCGGGAACAACTGGATGTCCACATGCAAAACTACAAATCTAGACCTTCTATCTTTCATAAAAATTAACTCAAAATGGATCAGAGACCTAAATGTTGTGTGTCTACACAAATATACAACTCCTAGATGGTTGCATAGGAGAAAACCCAGGTGAATTTGGGCATGGTGATGCCTTTTTAGATGTGACTGAAAAGTTATGACCCATGAAAGAATTGATAAGCTGGACTTCATTAAAATTGAAAATTTCTCCTCTGTGAAAGACAAGTGTCAAAAGAATGAGAAGACAAGCCACAGGCATAGAGACAATATTTGTAAAAGACACATCAGATAAAGGACTGTTACTCAACATATGCAAAGAACTCCTAAAACTCCACATAACAAAACTAACAACTTGATTAAAAAATGGGCCAAAGACATTAAGAGATGACTCATCAAAGAAGATATAGACCATCCCCGGCTTGCGCTCTGTCTCTCTCTGTCTCTCAAAAATAAATAAAAATGTTTAAAAAGATTAAAAACAAAACAAAAAATGGACCCCCTGGGTGGCTCAGTCTGTTAGGCATCCAACTACAGCTCAGGTCATGATCTCACAGATCATGGGTTCGAGCCCCACATCAGGCTTTGTGCTGATAGCTCAGAGCCTGGAGCCTACTTCGGAAACTGTGTCTTCCCCTCTCTCTCCCTCTGCCACTCGTGCTCTGTCTCTCAAAAATAAATAAAACGTTAAATTTTTTTTAAAGTAAAAAAGGAAGATATAGAGTTGTCAAATAAGCATACAAAAGGATGCCCCACATTATATATCATCAGGAAATGTACATAATAACAACAATGAAACATATTACAATGGCCAAAATCCAGAACACTAATGACATCAAATGCTGGTAAGCAACAGGGGCTCTCATGCATTGTTGGTGAGAATGCAAAATAGTACAGTCGCTTTGGAAGACAGTGGACAGTTTCTTACAAAACTAAACCTAACCTTACTATACAATCCAGCAATCATGGTCCTTGATATTTACCCAAAAACGTTGAAAACTTATGTCCACATAAAAACAGGCACAGGATGTTTACAGCAGCTTTATTCTCAATTGCCAAAACTTAGAAGGAACCAAGATGTCCTTCAGTAGGTGAATGTATATGTAAACTGTGGTACATCCAAACAATGGAATATTACTCAGCCCTAGAAGAAAATGAAGTATCAAACAATGAAAAAGCATGGGGAACCTTAAATGCATATTACTAAATGAAAGAAACCTATCCAACAAGGCAAAACTGATATTATAATGATGGATATGCCACTATTCATGTGTCCAAATCCAACGAATGTACAACACCAACGGTGAACCCTAAGGTAAACCATGGACTTTTGGTAATTATAATGTATTAATGAGATCCATCCTTGGTTAAAAAAAAAAAAGTTTACCATTCTTTTGAGGGATGTTGATAACGGCGAAAAGGGATATATAGAAAATCTCAGTGCCTCCTGCTCAATTTTGTTGTAAACCTAAAACTTCTCTAAAAAGATAAAGTCTTAAAAAATAAAGAGAGGAGTCCAAAGTCCAGAGTAGCCCCAGTTACATATTTATTCAGATGTTAAAAATAATTTTTCCTACATATTTTCATATAAAATGTGGATTTAAAAATAAAAGTCTACATTCTACTAGAAGTAAAATTTTATGTCTCTCAGTACTGTTTTAAGCTTTGTCCACAAGAAAAATAATTTCATTAAAATCATAGACCTAAAGAAATGTAAGTTTATAATGGCCAGGACATTGTCATAAATAAAACTAAAGATGATAGCTCTAATTTAGTGAACACTGAATGTGTGTTAAAAACTTTTCATGCATTATGTCCTTTAGTACTTGCCTCAATGCTTTGAAGCTGAAATCATCATCCTTATTTTTTAAAGGCAGAATTTGATGCTAAAAAATGTTAAATAATTTTCTTGATGTGACACAAAGATCAAGTAGAAGAACTTGGATTGCACCTAGAGAATCAACTCTATGTTCCATTTGTGAAACCACAAGACTCTATAGTCCTCATCTATAACATAATTCGGAATATAGTTTTATACCTTCTCTATTTTTATAAAGTAGTTAGGTGTCTAGAGATAATGAGTATCAGTGTTAAATACTACCAATTTGTGATCAATGCAAAAATAGTACAATGAAGGCGAACTCAAATAAGTTCAAAGGTCCATGTTTTGCTGAGTCTGAATAATAAATTCCACAGATTTGAATAAAGGTAAAGGCTTTCTAATAGAAAATCAGTTTCACGTCATGCCCACAAATTTTAAGCAAACAGTTAAAAAATATAAGGGTGAAGGTGCAGCCACAGGTAAGGAATATTTGATTTTGATCTCAGCCTTGACCCCACTCTAGCAGTAGCTGTGGATTTATAGCACTGACTTGTCAACATTCTGTTGCTCTGTATGAACAAAGGTCTTCCAGTGTTAAGAGAATAGCTAGCAGTAGTAAAGTTTCTCTTTTACAAAATCTGTACAGCTTATAAAGAAATTTGAAAACACTGACAACAATCTCATGAACTCACTAAGAAGACCACCATTATTATAAACCAATTGAGTTATGTAGAAGTCCTTTTTAACCTTTCCCATCACCTAGTACAGCGCCAATATATATAAAATAGCTCTTCAATATATTATACTTTATTTGATTTCTAAGATATCTTTAACATTGAAGAGTCAAGTCAATTTAGTAACTCAATATAAGGCAATTAGAAGAAAAAAAAACTAAAAAATAAAGCTAGCATTCATTGTAGAAGGCCTGCCAAAAGATAAAAACGACAGCGGTATTTCTAACTCTTGACATTAGCAAACCTTATGTGTACATACAGAGGCATGTAAAGTACTTGATTTTATTTTACTTTTTTTATTTTTATTTTTTGACTTTTGGAATCCAAATGCCAGGTGACTAAGCCTCAACTATCTGCTAGATGTTTATAATACAAGGTCCCAATTGCTCCCATTACCCCAACTAAATGCCACACATGCGAGTGAGGCCATCTGAGACTACATCCTGAGCCCAGGTGGCATCAGGCTGGCTTTGGTGCATCTTAAGGAAATATTTGATGTTCAGCTGCTTTATAATATCTGAGTTAGTAATATACACATTACATATATATATATGTATATATATATACACATTACACATATATATGTATATGCATACACCCATTTTTTTAAATTTTTCATCAGAATACTACCCTCAGAAATATTGTGTTATAGACCAACTAAATAAGAAATGGTTTTAGGAATACACTGAAAGAGGCCAGGAAAAGTGAGCCAGGATCATGGCCAAATTAAGTAAAATGAGCATGCTTAAACAATAAACAGGATGCTTATTCATATCTACTCCTAACTCAATGAGAATGAAAGTCTAGCAGCTCATGAAAAGAATAATTTTCTTTCATAGTACCTCACCTTAATAATTTGTATTAGGAATTGTGAATGCTATAGGAAGGAAACTGTATTTAATCAATCAACAAGTGCTTGTTGAGCCCTATCCTCTGTGTACTATATGGGACACTGTGAATGAAGCCTGCAAGACATACAAGCATAAGTTCCAGTAGCCTTGTCCATGTTGGTGTCACCTGACACTCAGGAAGCAAAAGTAGGCTCCCTAACCCCCACACAATATGCAGTTGTTTCTTCTCTAGTCCTCAAGCAAGAGATGAATCTGAGTCATTAGGAGAAGTACACTTGACCAAAACCAATATACTTGATCTTAATCCCAAAGCTTTTAGTAAGTGTGTGATTGTTGATTTGGCATCTAATTTTTCTGTATCTGCCTTTTTTTCACTTACAGTTTGAGAGGTAAGAACTTGCCTTCCTTGTCTCAAAGTGATACGAAAATGAAATTTAGCATTTTAGAACTAAACAGCACAGATAAAATTTATTAACTGGAACAATAGCTATTTCATTTTTCTGCACTTAAAGATCTGAATTGGCATCTTCTTCTCTTTCAGCTTCACCCATCAGGAAAGTAAACCATAGGTACCATGTGGACACTCTTGAATACATTTTTTATTTTCTTCTTTATTCTGCTTGGCTCTTTAATATAATTCATATTTTGACTAATCTTGATTTTTTAGATATTTTTATTTTTATTTTTTAGGTGTTTATTATTTACTTCATTTCATTATATGCATTATTTTAAAATGATTCCATATAGTTTCTGAAAAAAGCTAGTAAATATTTTTTTTTAAACAAACATGCATGGGTGCCTGGGTGGCTCAGTCAGTGAAGCATTCAGACTTTGTTTGACTCAGGTCATGATCTCTCAGTTCTTGAGTTCAAGTCCCGCATCAGGCTCTGTGCTGACAGTTCAGAGCCTGAGCTGCTTCAAATTTTGTGTCTCCTTCTTTCTCTGCCCCTCCCCCACTCACACTCTGTCTGTCTCTCTCTCTCTCTCTCTCAAAAATAAATAAACATGTAAAAACAAAAAACTAAAACAAACATGCATACACATAAACACATACTTGTAGGTTAAGGAATGAGCCACATGCCTGATGTAACTTTAGGACACCATGGACTATTTGGTCAACTTTTGGATTTTAGCAAAATGACCCTGAAACAGTGGGAAAAGTACACTTGACCAGAAGCAAATATACCTGGTTACTGTATATACCAAATGAATTTATTTGCTCTCACATATGTGCTATGGGGTATTAACATCTCTAGTGCCTCTTGGAGTGTCCCAGAAAAAAAGAATATTCTCTGCACAAGCTGTGGCACAATCTCCAACGACCAAAGTACTATCAATGTTAAAATGGTCCACTCCTCCTCCTCTATATTGAGGTTTCTGAATTAATTTTGCAGTCAAAGTAAATTATTTTCTAGGATCTTCATGTCTATAAATACATGAACTATCCACAAAATATACAGGTAATATCAACTCCGTATCCAGTGTAGCTGGGCAGATGTGAAGTGAAAGTAAGGTGAACTAAATAAAACCTGTCAGCATTGCGGCCACACCAACCTCACAAAGATAAACAAGGAATGGCTTTCAGAGAGCTGTTAGCCCATGTTTCTGCTCCTGTCTGGTCTTTTGCCTAAATCTTCTTTGAGAAACCAGAGTTTCTCATTTTTTCACTTCCGTCCTTTTTCAATATGGACGCACAAAATTCTATGACATTTACCTCGTATTTAGCTCGTCCCATTCATATCACCTCATCATTTACTGTTACAACAAAAGGCTTTAATGTACTTGACTCATTTTATTGTCTTTAATAAGTTGAAAAACGTGGTACATTTTGTATACTTTCTTGCTATTCAATATAATCGTATTTAGCGAAAGTTCAGTCCTTGGAAAGTTCCTTAAATAATATTGCTCATTAACAATTGACCAGAGCACTTAAAATCCAAACAACAAATTACATTGTAGAATTATTTTTCCCTTTTGTTGAGAAACTCATTTATTTTTAAGAGAATGTTTTCATTAATCTTATCTGGCAGGTTTCTTGGTGTGTGTATATTTCCCGCAGTCAAAACTAAACTCTGCCCTCCTAGATAATGCTCACAAAATTATATATGGCAGTGCTGACGCAGCTCCTCATTGGCATGCTGCAACCTGCTTTGTTAATGAATATTTTTTAAGCTTCTTTGAAGTCTTGAATATGAAAATAGAATAAAAATGTGATTACTGTCACTATAGCACTGCCAAATTTGTTAATGAGGCAATATTCTTTATTTTGTCTTGGGCCAAATTTGGTGGTTGTTTTGCAAACAGCACAAAGCAATGATTAACACGTAAGCTAAGCTCTTCAACTTTATGTTGTGGATGCCTTCTATGCAGATTTATTCAACATTTTCCCCTTAGTGTTTGGGAGGAATCAAATTTCATAGTTTCTACTACTTATTTAGGGCAGATCCTAATAGTAGGTAAAATGGAGGTGACAAATTTCCACAGGGAAATATAATCTTTTATATTATATGTTGTCATAAAATACTTTATATGATGGCATTTGTCATCTATACTGGGGTTGCTAAAATCCTGCAATCCCATTATGTACAATCATCTTCGTCTTTATTAGCGCTAAATTCTCTAAGTTACTGAGCATGGTCTCTTCTGCCTAACTCAAAAGATTCCAGCATCCTAACACCTGCAGAAAAGCATGTGGTCAGCCCAGGGCACCTCCTGACAATGGGAGAAAGTAGTTACCACATTGAACAACCTTCCACGTAAAATTACTTAAAAGCCTTCTTGGGGCACCTGGGGGGCTCAGTTGGTTGAGCATCCAACTTTGGCTAAGGTCATGATCTCACGGTTCCTGAGTTTGAAACCCACATTGGGATAGCTGCTATTAGCCTGTCAGTGCAAAGCCTACCTCAGATCCTCTGTCCTCCTCTCTCTGCCCCTCCTCCACTTGTACTCTCCCAAAATAAATAAATAGTAAAAGAAAAAAAAAAGTCCTTTTGAGTTATTTACTCTCTTAAATCAATTCTAGGGGTACCTGGGTGGCTCAGTCAGTTAAGAGTCTGACTCCATTTCAGCTTAGGTCATGAACTCAAACTGTGAGATGGAGCTCTGCGTTAGGCTCTGTACTGACAGTGAGGTGCCTTCTTGGGATTCTCTCTCTCCCTCTCTCTCTCTGGCCCTCCTCTTCTCTCTTCTCTTCTCTTCTCTTCTCTTCTCTTCTCTTCTCTTCTCTTCTCTTCTCTCCTCTCCTCTCCTCTCCTCTCTTCTCCTCTCCTCTCCTCTCCTCTCCTCTCCTCTCTCTCTCAAAATAAATAAAATAGGGGCACCTGGGTGGCTCAGTCAGTTAAGTGTCTGACTCTGGTTTTGGCTCAGGTCATGATCTCATAATTCTGTGAGTTCGAGCCCTACATCGGGCTCTGTGCTAGCAGCCTGGAACCTGCTTGGGATTCTCTCTCTACCCCTCTTTCTCTGTCCCTCCCTGACCTGCACTGTCTCTGTCTCTCCAAAAATAAATATAATATAAATAAATAAATAAATAAACAAACAAACATTTAAAAAAAATCTATTCTAAACCACATTTTCTGTCTTTTTTTTTTACCTGTTAAATATTTCAGTTACCACAAAGACATCCACCCCCACTCCCAACCCACCTACTTCCATGGAGGTTTGTTAGAATATTTAGAATCATGTATTAAAAAGAAACAAACCCAGAGACCCACTGTTGAGTCACCTCTATTAAAGTTCCACATCAGCAAAACAAGACTTAATACCTCACCTAATGACAGCTTCACCCCGTCTAGGGATGTGAATGTTAAAGGGAAATGAGGATATCTGTGAGATGATGATAATAACAGCAATAAGAGTGGACAATTTACTGAGCAGAAAACTAGCAAAATAACAAAAACATTATTCACTGCTAGATAGTAAATTCCTTGAGGACAGGGACTACAACTTATAAAACATTTAGCACACATGCCCAGCCTCAACTGTGGTTAAGTGGCCAATAAATATACTCTAACTTCAGTTTAATGGTCAGAGAAGAATAGAGAGGGACAAATGCAGAAAATGGCAAAATAATTTACCTATACAGTCATTGACTGTTTGAATCATCTTTTAAATCTGAAGGATATAAATAATTCATTACTCCAGACAAGACAATTATTTGCCAAACTGCCACTAAATCCTAGGAAAGAAAGTCACACACCTTGCCAGTAAATCCTGTTCCTTTCACATGGATATACCAGGCATATATGTTACAAATGGAGGAACAGTTGGCCAAATATATTGTTTTTAAGGGAATGGGTAAACAATAGATCTTTCAGATTGTGTCTACAAGGAAATGAGTTCAATTGTCTTAGGTGAATCCAGCTAATCAATCAGTTTGAGTGACTTTTTTTCCTACTTGTCAAATGTCTGCTAAACCATTTTAGAATCATTTTAAAGTTTCTTATTCTGAAATCTGTATTGATTAATTTATTAAAGACATTTTTTCCCCTTTTCTTGTCCTTAAAACTTCTTAGTAATGTCATTTTCATTTTATTTCCTTATCTGAACATGAATAGGTGGGGTGGGATATTCAGATAACCAGTGGCCTTCTCTTTCCAGAACTTTTGCTGTTTCATTATTAAAAATGGCCACATAGACAATTGGAGTTATAACGTTTTTCTCTTTAAATGATAACCTTGGGTTAGAAATACACACGAGCAGATAGAGGTAGAGAGTGTGGACAAAAATACCTGTGAATACATCCAAAGGAGGAAAGAAGGAAGCACCCTGGTCACTAAAAAGGCTTTAAGAGAATGAACTTGATTTTGTTAAACTTGTTAGCAAGTACTTAAAGTACAGTTGCTCTTAAATACAAATTAAGTAAGATACAAAAAATAGAGACTGTAATACCAGAAGTCTGGGGTGTAAGAAAATTTTACAACTAATTGACTAATAATCATAATAGTGATAATACTGATTTTGTTAATGATGATAATTTTCTAATCTAGGCACAGTAATTCTACGTACTTTAAATTTTTTTAATGGTTATTTATTTTTGAGAGAGAGAGAGCAGGGAAGGAGCAGAGAGAGGGAGACAGAGATCCAAAGCAGGCTCTGAACTGTGAACACAGAACCCAAAGCGAGACTCAAACTCACCAATGGTGAGATCATGACCTGAGCCAAAATCAAGAGTCAGCCACTTAACCAACTGAGCCACCCAGGTGTCCAAAATTCTACATACTTAAAATTGATCAATTTTATGTAAATGTCATAAAACTTCCATTCATTTGGTAAAACCATATCTTGATTTTACAGATAAGGAAGACGAGGCTCATGGAGGTTAAATGACTCACCAAGAACACATAGTTTAAGGAATCAAGATTCAAACTCAGTATGATTACAAAGATTCAGAAAGTTCTTAAGTGGAGAGTTGTGGCCTTCTTGATCCTTTGCTCTGTTCTATAAACTCAGAGTACTAATGAAATGACTGATACCTAACTGCTATCTTGGATCCTGAAGTAACATTGAGAATAATGGTAGAAGGAGCCTACCTCCCTGGCCTGTGCTTACTATTTCTTTCTTTTTTTTAAGTTTATTTATTTATTTTGAGAGAGACAGAGACAGTGTGAGTGGGTGAGAGGCAGAGAGAGGGAGACAGAGAATCCCAAGCAGGCTCCACACTGTCAGCATAGAGCTCGCGAAACCGTGAGATCATGACCTGAGCCAAAACCAAGACTCCAACACTTAACTGACTGAGCCACCCAGGTGTCCCTGCAATTAATATTCTTAAACAAATAATCTCTGAACATTTCTCATATGTTTAAACCACTGTGATTTCCAGTTTTTCTGATACTTGTAGCCAAATGTAAGTGCTATAATTATAATTACAAATGTGCACCTGCAGTACTGATCATGGCCCAATCATCTAACTTGTTTGGTTTTCTTTTGTACTGCCTGATCTCTTACCTTGTTAAACTGGACTGAGGCCTTGGGCTTTGGGCCTTGAGCCTTGAGCCTTGAGCCCCAAGGATGTTAGGAAAGGTCCGCAACCTGGGTTTAATGTCCCATGTGAACACAGGGAGATCCAGTGTAAACAGCCCAAACCAGAATTTCCAATTGTGTGGGCTAAAGGAATGAATCAAAGACTTGAGACCAAATGGTTTTGAGAAATGAGGGGTGTCAGTGAATTGTGAGGTTGAGAGCAAGCAAAAGAGAAGTTGGATCTGGAAAAATATCATGAGTTAGATCAGATACTTGAAATGTTTTGTATACATCTTAATAATGTGGTCGTAAGGACAAGAGTTTTTAAGAGGATAAAGCCAAACCTATATTGCAAAATGAAGGTATCGATGATATTTACTCTACCTACCCAAAAGCTTATTGTATGAATCAGAGAAAGAAGGATAAATGAAAGCAATTCTTACATATAAATCCACAGTATATAAATATCCAGATTTTTTTTCTAGAATAATTCAAACAAAAGCATTATGGTTCTTAAGGCTGAAGTTCTATGTTTTAAAATGTATTATTGAGAATATTGTCTATATTTAAAAAAGGAAATTTCTGATCCTCCCTCTCCTATAGTTAGTTCACTGTTATCTGGTAAATATTAAGTACATCCTACATATTTTTGATTGGTTGATTTTATATTTGACTTAGTCATTTCTTTATCGACCATTTTTAATGGTACTTTCCCTCTTTCTGCCTTCATTCTCAGTGGCAAAGATATCCATTCAACATAGTCAAATTATGGAATAGCCCTTATCTGGGATGGAAGACTAGCCAGTAGTCTTTACCATATTCACAGTGCCATGTTCCCCATGGAATCTCAGATCACTAACATTATTAAAATGTACTCAAATATTTTCAATTCTATGTGGCCTCAAATTCACATATCATGAACATTTTTTTTTTTTCAACGTTTTTTTTTTATTTAT
Source organism: Lynx rufus (assembly GCF_022079265.1). Lineage (NCBI taxonomy): Eukaryota > Metazoa > Chordata > Mammalia > Carnivora > Felidae > Lynx > Lynx rufus. The sequence goes on along the minus strand of NW_025814834.1, from coordinate 99,304,381 downwards.
TTTTGGGACAGAGAGAGACAGAGCATGAACAGGGGAGGGGCAGAGAGAGAGGGAGACACAGAATCGGAAACAGGCTCCAGGCTCTGAGCCATCAGCCCAGAGCCCGACGCGGGGCTCGAACTCACGGACCGCGAGATCGTGACCTGGCTGAAGTCGGACGCTTTAACCGACTGCTCCACCCAGGCGCCCCAACATGAACATTTTAAATTGTTTTATTATCAGGTCAATTTTTTTCTTCCCCCTCATACCCTTCATGTAATCACACAAAAAGAAAGCATAAGTGGGCTTCCCAAAACATATATTTGTCTAAGTTTGCTACTTTCTGTCTTCATCTAAGAACTTTGAACTCTGAACCTATGAAAAAATGGTTGAAGAAAATATATTTAACACAGTAAGGATAAAATTCAAGTCAATGTCATAAATGCTTAGAGGACATAGGCAGGAAGTATCCACAAGTGGGTAGGCTATTGAGTACAGAAGAATGGTTTAAAATTGAGGCAAACTGAACAGCCCATTTCTAACATCTAAATGGTCCTCACTTCTTGTAGTTTCTTGTCTCATGGGATTGTGAGTTCAGTAAAACTAAAATATCTCATGTTTCAAGATAAAGCAGAAATCTAGATTATCCTATAAAATGTTAATATTTTAAAGGGCACAGCATAGCATCATTACTAAGAAGAGTATGGGTTCTCAAGGCATTTTGCCTGGATTTGAATCACAGCTCCACTACTGACTTCCTGTCTGTCCCTCAGTTTTCTCATTTTTGAAAAGGGGATCATAATAGAATAATGGGAGTCTATTTCATAGGGCTACCATGGGTAGCAAATTAGTATTTTTAGAACATTTAAAAAAATGACTAGGGGCATCTGGGTGGCTCAGTCAAGCATCCACCTGGATTTCAGCTCAGGTCATGATTTCATGGTTCCTAAGATCTAGCTCCGCTCTGTGCTGACAGTGCAAAGCTTGCTTGGAATTATCTCTCTCCCTCTCTCTCTGTCCCTTGTCCAATTGAGTGCACATGTGCACACTCTTTCTCAAAATAAATAAACATTAAAATGGACATACAGAAGGCACTATAACATGAGCTAAATAAAAAGTCAATCATACTTTAAAATACAGAGTAAGGATATCATTGTATAAGCCAAAGTATAATTGTGAATTTCATTCAGGCTGCATGACATTATTTTCGAATTCCCGATTTAGAGAACATGAGAAGTAATCTGACATCTGGGGGTGGGGGGAGGAAGTAATCGTATTGTATGTGGCATTCAAATGGGATAGAACTGAGATCAGTAAGTGGAAGTCAGAGGAAAGTCTAGCTTGAGTCTAGAAAAAGCTACTTTCTCCCAATTACATATGTCTAACAGTAGAAGGAAGTGCCTTAAAAAAACTGGTGCATTCTCTGTCACCGAATGTGGCTCAAGCAGAAACTATAAGATAGATTATCTTTTGGAGATATAATAGAGAGAATTTCTGCAGAATTTGGAAAAATGAACTCTAAAATACTGTCCAAACCTAAAGTCATGAATCTTATATGACAAATATCAAAGAACCCTGGCCAATAGAATGTGCAACAACTTTCCAGGGCCACTGCTAGACCCATCAATAACCCACAAGCAGTGGTCAGTTACATCAATGCTCAAGGAGGCAGAGGGAAGAGAGATAGTAACAGATAAGAGTAGGGTCTTTTTGGACTGAACAAAGATCCACTAAAGGGTTTTCATATCCATAGTTCCAGCAGGATGCTGGTAACCAGGTACACAGGTAAGGGGAGAATAGAATGAGATTATTGGAAGAGTTACCTGCCAAATAATGCCACCCACCGCTTTCTGTCCTTCTCTTTTGCCCCTACTTATATGATAGCTATGGCCCTGTAGCACCTGAAGAGGCTGCTTGGCTTCTGACAATGATGAATATTTTCCCTCAAGCAGAAATTGATGGTGGGCAAATGGAAGGTAGATTGGGGTGATGGAGAATTGACGGAATGCCACCAAGATGAATGGTCAACCACAATTTTGCCAAGGGCAAGCACTCCATCATGTCTTCATTAAGAGTTGAAGGAATCCATTTGTATATATACTCCCCCCATCCTTTTCCTCCACACACTCAGAAATTGAAGAGCCATACTGGAGATAGGGTTTTATTTGTCTAGATTTCATAATTTACTTTAGCAAGACCAGTCTTTTCCAAATAGCCTTTCCTAACTCTGTAGATATTAAAAAAGAGATGATTTTTTTTAAATCAATTAATTTGCTTTACTCTGACATGTGTGATGTATTTTAATTAATGTTTTAATTTGGGGTACATTTTTTGAAAGTCTCCCAAAGGTTCAAATTTTAAGAAGATTATATAACAGCTCTACTGGATTTTGTTATATATATATAAATTATATATATATATATATATAATATATACATATTATATATACTATTTCATCAAATATTTTTTATATTTTATTAAATGTCATTAAATATATTTTGCATTTTATTAATACAAATATACATTAATATTTATATGTAAATTAATATATGTAACCAGAGAATATTTCCTTTTACTTACTGCCATATCATCTTCCTGATAATTTTATGAACTTTCTTATTCTGAAACAATGATTATGTTTTATAAATGCTACAGAATTTTAGAACTTGGAGAATTTTAAAGACTCAGCCCATATTCAAAGTTAAAGAAAGTGAAAGCCAAAGAAAAAGCTAGTCCAAACTATAATGGCTAGTAAATGGCAAAACCAATAACTTGACCCTACATTTCCTGACTCTCAAATATAGTATCCTTTGTGTGTTATAGCAACAACAAAAATGTCTCTAATGACACAAACAAGTGAGTTTCTAGTAGCAAACGCAACATGGAATTCAGTGTTAGGAACACAGTAGAGTAGCTACCTCTCTGGCCCTGAGGTTTGCCCCAGCTAAAAGTGAAACAATAGCCTTCAAAGTCATCAGTAAAACAGAGAGTCGCTATCACAAACTGTTGAATAGAAAGCAATTTCAGGATGCGCTGGGTTTAAATTTCTAAGTAGCAAGAGTTAAACAAATAAGTAATCAGAGGAAGCAGAAAAGAGGTATTAGGACCCTTTCAGCTTCCTTAACAAGTATATAACCGGCTTTGTTCTCTTACTCTCCAGACATCCAACACCTATTGCTCCTCTACTTGCTCTGTCCATGACACCCACTGGTCAATGCACTGGGGGTATGGAGAACAAGAAATAGGTCTTTGTTGTTAAAGAACTTTATTGTAGTAGGGAATGAAGAGGGACATCTGACACATAAATGATGAAGCAAGAAAAAATAATAGAGATAAGATTTGGGCAGAAAACACAAATGCAGTGATGTAATAGAAAATGTCTGGATGGCTACATTATGTTGATAGTTGCAAAAATAAACGAAGGAAACTTTATCTAGAATGGAGTTGGGAAGCCCTGAATGGGTATTCGCATGTACGTTTCACTCACAGCAGCCTACATAACTGGCAGGAAGAAGAAAGACAATTATTGCGACAAGGGAGATCACTTTTCACACAGGAATTTCTCTCTCACCTTTAAGAAAGTTAAGACGATCCCTCCCTGCACAGCAACAACATACTAACCACTGTCTGCAGACAGTGAGAAACTGTAATAACCTCAAATTCTTGTTCTTCTCCAATAAACTTTGGTTCAGAAAAACCCTCCCCAATTTCCCCCTAAAACCTAATAAAAGCTTACCCTTTGTCTCCTTAGACTTGCCTATTGTTCATGATAGCTTGCTTGTCCAAAATTGCAATACCCCTGCTATTCCCGAATAAACTCGTTTTTTCTTACTTAAATAAAATTGCTCTTTGTTCTGCTCAAAGTTAAAACAGTCAAGAAAGTCACTTTGAGGAAGTAACTTTTCAATTCAGAAACATAAGGAGTCATGAGAAACATAAAAAAAAAAATCAGGTGGGGTTGTGGGCGGTGGGCAAGATGAGAGCAGAGGAACATGAAGAAGGAGGTAGGCAGGAAAAACATTTTCAGAGGTGTTTGGAGCCAGGGTAAGAAGTTTGAATTTTGTTACAGATGTGGTGATGGATGTAAGCCTTTGTATCTGAGGGGTCGTTAAGAGGAGCGGGCAATGTAGTGTTTTCAGCAGGGGAGTGGCAATCTTTTTAAAAATCACTCTGGTATGTAGTGGATGAAATGTGAGATGTAAATCTTGGCAGCCAGGGAAGCTGGTTAGGTGGTCAGGCTGTAGACTAAGCAAGAGACAAGAGTGACTTGGTTTAGAGCAATAGTTCTTGATGGGAGGGAGGGATAGTTTTCCCAGGGCACATTTGCAATGTCTGCAGACATTTTTGGTGGTCATGACTGTAAAGGGAGGGGGGGGGCGGGTGTTGCTACTAGCATCTACTGGGCAGAGGTCAAAGATGTTGGTAAACATCCCGCAGAGCACAGAACAGCCCTCAAGAGAGGAATTACCCAGTGTCGACGGGGACAACTTCATGGGTTATGTCCTGTGAAATCTCATAGGTTCCCACTCACACTCAGAAGGTAGCCATACCATTTTTATTGTTCACTGTCATGAAATTTTTAATAATTTTATCTTTGAAAGTTTGATTTATGAATTAAGTCCTTTTGAACAATGAAGCATGCTTCTAGGTAGAGGAAATATATGCATTAGGTATGTCCTCCATTACTTCCTGCCCACTGACACATAGGTTTTGCCATACCTGATGAGAAATAGAGTTCTGGTGATCTGTCGAATTTCAGTAAGACTCAAAGTGAGTAAAAGATAACCATTTTACATTTATGAATGAATAAGTAGGGCCCAAGAGCCTCACGTGCCCACACTAGTGCACAAAGAAACAATGAGTTCCTAGGCAGCATGCATGACCAAGAAACCTATGTATCCTTTCTTACTTGTGTTAGTGTATTGTATTAACCAACAACTTATTTATAAAGAATGATATTGAATGACAGTGAAAAAAAACCAAGACGACCCTTGTTTCCTTTTTCTTTCCCTTATTATTCAGAATGAATTTAGAATGTACATATCAAGAGGTGAAGTAAAATTAGATGAGTTAGTTTTGCACAGCATTTCCATTGTTCTGGTAATGCACAAGTTATGGAAGACTACTTACATAATTTCCATGATACTGCATAGGAGTTAAATTAGGCTCTTAAATTTACATTTAAAACTGGCATTGCACAATATAAAAATGAATGCCAAAATTTATGTTAATAATCTAACCTTTTAATTTTTCTTTGCTAGAGCAATATTAAATAGAAAAATAATACCATGGCAAGAAAAGAAAGAGACTGCAGGAAACAGGAAAAACGTTTATATTTTAGTAACTTTAATGTCACAGTTTTCCTGCATTTTGAACAAAGGACTTCATTTTGCACTGGTCCCTGCAAATTATGCAGCTGACTTAGGCTCCAAACATCAATAATGTCAAAGTTGACAATTCTCGGTCTAGAAGATGTCAGGGAAGATGGTGAAAAGTGGACAGACACAAGATTTGCTCTAGAGGCAATGTTAACTGGACTTTCTCATGAAAACACTGACAAGGGGGAGGGACCAAGGATAGCTAGTTCAGGGCTTGTGGAACAGGAAAAGAAAACAGTGGGGAAATTATGTGATGACATATATCATCTAATCAATCCTTACAACAGAGATATGAAACAATATATAATTTTTCTCATTTTATAAAAGAAGGATAAAACTGGTTGTCCAAAATCCCAAAGCGATTAAAGGGTAGAGCCATCGTTCAAATCCAAAGACCTTGGAGTTCACAGAGAGCATGTTCTGACTACTCTGCCTCCCATAATTGGAAAGCTGCAGGCTGAATGAGTCTCAGCTACAAGTTATGGAGCCTATTATGAATGGAAGCCTGTCGAACAGAGCAAAGGACTTTATTCCTTGTCTACTCTGATCTGTGGATTTCCCTGCACTTCTGGTGATGTCAGTAATGAATATCCCCTTCACTGTGTCTTGTCAATTCATCTGTCTCCCAATATTGCATAATATCTTAGAGGATAGTTACAGAAATTGAGAAATATGAGTGTATAAAAGAGAAAGTATTTGCTGTGCCTTTTCATTATATTACATTCTGTATTTTATATCATTCATATTTTTCTTTATAAACTCCTTGTCAAATATTTGAGCAGTCATTTACTTTATCTTTAGTTTGCAAGAATACTGAATATAGTAACAAAACCCTAAAAAAATGACCAAGACACTCCACGCTATAAAAATTCAAAGTATGTAAATATATTGGAACTTCTAAAAATTCATTCCAAAGTGTCACATTCCACTAGACATACAATGATGCTTAAATTTATAGCTTTAAAGATGCCCTTGTCTATTTTTTTATTATTTATATATACATATTTGAAAGTAATTGATATTCTAATTAAAGTATCTCTTTAAATTATACATGCTTCCCTTCTACTAGCAACAATAAAACAGCATATGACAGAGAAATGTGTTTATGCCAAGGATTTCAGTAATTCAATTGTGTAAAAATGAATGTTTCATTATTTAACTTATGCTAATTTCTTAACTGTCTCCACCTGCTTATTTAGATAACCAGAGCCTGAATTTGTCTCTGAATATTTGGATCAAGTTCTTGTAAGCTGAACTGCCCTACTCCTTTTCTTCTTCTCAAAATTTGTTATTTCTCATCAAGCTCACTGCTGAGAATTTGGGCTGAACTTATTAGTTTCTCAACAGAGCTTTCAGTGTCCCAGGAGGCAAAGTAAGATTTATTCCAAGTCAGAGCCAAAATAAAGATATTAGTTTTAGTTCTGCAATAAGCTGCAGTACAAAAAAAAAAAACAACAAAAACAAAAACAAAAAATACCCAAAAACCTTAGCATCTTGCATGATGGCACTGACTATGCTATGCTGTAATTTATTCATTTATGTGTCTGCTCTCCCAATAGGTTGTGAGGTCTTTGTGAATAAAAACCATGTCTTATTTGTCTTGTTGTATCTCTTCTTCTTTATGATGCCCTGACCATTATAGGGATTCAATAAATGCCTGATGAATGAATGAATATTGAAAAAAAGCATTATATCCCCAGCGCACATGTCATTCCCAAACCTCTGATAGTTACTTCTGTCACTGGGTCACTGAGGTTAATATGAATTAAAGGCAAACTACAAAATTCCAAATTATATCATAGAGCCACACTCCCTAACAACATTCTCAGCAACGAATGAGACCTAGCACCCACACTGCAGACCAACTGTGTCTCACTGTTTTTGTTTTGTTGCTGTTGTTTTATAAAGATGTGACTTTGGGGACTGTTTGATCCAGCATATTGGAATAGTAAAGAAACCACCTGCCTCCTCTCTAGTAGTACAAGGAGAAGGTTAGTAATAGGTGTTCTGCAGTCAAAGTGCCCAAGGTCAAAAGCTGCCTCCTCCATGTATAAGCAGTGTGGCAGTGGGCAAGTTAACAATATTAAGCTTCAATTTCCTCACCTGTAAGATGTAGGTAAGAACAGACTATATATATCACAGAGGTGTAGGGATTTCCAAAATTCAAAAGGAAGAACTGAGTACAGTTTCAGGAATAAGAACTCAGTAAATGTTAGCTCTTATTAGTTTAATATGATGGGTTACCTTTTATTACCTTTGTAGGTTCAAAGTAAACTCTACTTCCTTCATTAGATCTTCCTGAGGGCCCTTCCATACATTTTAATTTCTCCCTTTCCTGATGTATATAGCACATTTTGGCTGGAAAAGGATTTAGGGCACTTTAAAATTTTTTCACCTTGAATTTCTTTGTAATTATTTTATGGGCATAAGTCTTGTTTTCCCAATATGATTTTTCTATTATAGGGGATTATGGATTTTTTCCCAAAGTGGTTCATGGCAGCAATCTCTCCGAAAAAGGGAAAATCCAGGTGAGGCAAGGTGATTATTTGACATGGTCCAAATATAAAGAACTAGAGAGTACATGTCAGCCTTCTGATAGGGAACACCAATAACCGTAACCAGGACGGCCATAAATTTATCATCTCTCATAGGCAATAAATTAAAAACAAATAAAAGTAGTGGATGCTGCTTAAACTTTTAAAATATTAAACAAAAATATTTTTATGTAACTGACTGGGTGGCTCAGTCAGTTAAATATCCAATACTTGACTTGGGCTAAGGTCAAGAATGAGCCCCGTGTGGCCTCCACATGAAGTCTGCTCAAGATCCTTTCTCTCTGCTTCTCCCTTGCTCACATGCATTCTCTCTCTCTCTCTCTCTCTCTCTCTCTCTCTCTCTCAAAAAAAAAAAAAACTTAAAAAAGAAGAAAGAAAAGAAACAGACAAAGGGAGTGGATGTAGCTGACATTTGTTATACGAATGCTGCCTGTGCCCTTTGAGGGTTCACAATCATTTCATCAATAAGCTGTACAACAAACCTACCTAAGGTGTGCTGTTTTATTTTCAGCACAGCTCTATCTTGATGGAAAGATCCTGACGAATGTCATATATAAGAGGACAGGTATTTGAAACAGGCATTTTTATCTATTGATAAAATGAAATTTGTTTTAGTTACATAAGTTAATATAGATGTTTCATTACCCACAAATCTTATCTTTACCTAGCCACTAGTCTATTTTTACGAAAAATGAAAACCCATCCTCTGTTGTGACAATTAAAACCTCATATTTTATTGAGATTCTGGAACAATCACCCCAGGGAGATATCTTCACCTTTAAATGTCTCCTCAGCCTTTTGTATATTTCTTCCAGTCAAGAGTTTCCCTCCCATTTTCCTGCTATTCATATCTTCTATTGCCCAAACAGGAGACCATCTATATTCCCTTGTGAAATATTTCATTCTATAGGGAATAAAAGTCTCAAACTACACACTCTCCATTCTCATCCCTATATATAATCACCTTTGTGTGTTCTTCAGTAAAATGGAAAATATACTCATTGAATGTTTACTCTGGATCAAGTATGTATTCAGTGTTTTTCATGCATTATGACATTTGCTTCTCACCAAAGAACTAATGAGAAGGAGGCATTATTATTAGCATTTTACTAAAAAGTAAACAGACCTTGAGAAGTTTGCTCAAAGTCAAAAATTAATAAGACAGAAATGGATACTGAAACCAAGTTAACTATTAAGCCACATTTCTACTGGAAAGAACAAAAATCTTATGTTCAGGGTAACAGTCTTCTTTATTGAGAACCATGTCCAAGATTAGAGGAAGAGCCAGGAAGTTACATGTTTGAGAGGAGATTCATTTAGATTCCTATACACATCGGGATTGAATTTCATTCTGACTGCTCTTATACAGCTGTGACTTTCTACTGCCTCTTTCCCTATGGTTAAAAACCTTCAAAGAGATGTGTTCTTTCTCCAGGTGAGTTATGAGAAGTTGTATAAGACCACATTGCCCTTTTGCAGTTAGACAAAAACCCAGGGCTCACTTTCTAAAAGCAACAGGTGAAAGTGTAACAAAGTCAGGTCACTCAGCTTCTGAGATCTGTAGAACAAAGTGCTGTAAGAGGAAGAGACAATAGCTTGGGAGGTGATCTGGGGACCACCAGGAACCCTGCAAAATACTCCTGAATGTGTAGAATAGGCTGAAGGTCCTTGAGTTTCTACCTTCCCTCAGCATCTTCTTCCCTAATTCCCATTACCCTTTGCCACAACCAGAGTCAGGCTTCCATGTTATTGTGTATTTATTCCATATTTATACTTATATACCATGTGATAATAGCTCATATATTAGTGTTATGGACTGAATTGTGTCCTCCAAAAATGCATATGTTGAAGTCCTAACCCTAGTACCACAGAATGTGACTGTATGTAGAAATAGGTTCTTTAAATAAATAAATAAGTTAAAATGAGATCATCAGCCTGGCTCTTAATTTGATATGACTGGTACCCTCATAAATAAAGGAAATTTGGACATAGGTACAGAAGGAATACCATATGAAAAAATAGCAAGAAGAGACCATCTATAAACCAAAAAGACACACCTCAGAATATCCCAACACTACTAACACCTTTGATCTCGGACTTCTATCCTCTAAAATTCTGAGAAAATTAATTTCTGTTGTTTAAGCCTCACAGTCTATGGTACTTTGTTATGGATGCTCTAGCAAACTGACACAGTCAGTCACCCTCACCAGATTTGGAGCATCTCTGGGGAAAGAGCTATCGCTTTTATCTATAATTCACCAGCCAACCAGTACAGGTTCTAGGAGATGATCAGTATATATTTGTTGAATGAATGCTTGAATAAATATATGTCACAGATATATTACTGCATCTACACCACCACTACCTGCTAGTGAACCTGCAGAAATTGCTAGGTCGTTGTCAGCCCTGGAATTTGGTGATTTCATGCATGTTTGCTTGTTCTTTCATTCTTTCTTTTTCTCTTTCTTCTTTTCTTTTCTTCAGACAAAAATAAATTTGTACATTGGCAAAGATGGGATAAGAGTTGGGTTACTGAGAATGACTTCCTGAGTTCATACTTGACTGCTTCTCAAACATAACTGTAGGGTCTTATATGAAAAGCAACTTGGAATAGTCCCAAGGAAAGTATAGAAAGAGAAATGCTCTAGCAGAAGGAAATGAGACTTTAGGGGAGGAGGTATAATGGCAGATCCAATTTATAGGAAACACTGATGTCTACATATTGTCATGGTTAACTAAAACCAACCATGTGATAATGAGTTTCCTTAAGTGGTGCTTATAATGGGCTACGTGCTCTTTGTGGTGTTTTATATTGGCTAATTCATTCATTCTCACAACTCTTAGAAATTTTAATTATTATCCCTATTTCATGTTTCAAGGATGGCACATAACTTGCCTAAGTCCAAGCTTGCCTAAGTGGCTAGCAAAGAGAGAGTCCAGAATTATACCTCAGGCATATGGGTTCCAGAGTCAGTGCTCTCAACTGCTTCATCCCTGTGGCACATACTTCTGTTATAGCTAGTCCTGCCAATCAGTTAAAGAATATATGAGTGTATATATATATATATTATATAGAATATAAGTATATAAATTATATACACATACATACATAGAGTGTCTTATAGTCCAATAAAAGCCCAAACTCATTTCTTATTGCATACACTTATTTCCTAAATAAAACCCAATGATGCTTTTAGCCATCAATTGATAATCCTTCCAAAATAAAATAAAACCAATACCTACATTCCATAAATATAACAGCAGTTTTCACTGACTGAGTGCTTTCTATGGTGCAGACACTGAATTCAGTCTTTCCATAAACTCCCTTAACTTTCCTGGCCCTGTGAGGTAGGCGTTATTATTTTCCCACTTTTGCAGCTGAGGAAATAAACTCAGAGAGGTTATTTAGGTTAACTAAATTCACACAGCTAAACACTTTCAGAGCCAGCTCTGGATGACCCTAAAACTTATGATTATAAATACTGCTCAAGATTCATTTGACAATTCTTTATAATTCATATCCATCTTGAATCTTAGATCAAGTACCCCTGGAATTCCTATCTGATCCAAGTGTAGGGTTTTTTTTCTCCCCCTAGGCATTTCATCTTCCAGATCTACCTTGGATCCATAGGACTCATCCCAGCTTAATCTAACACGATCAATGTCCTGTCATTTGTCTGCCCATATTACATAGGTGTCTTTGGCTTATTCCTTGTCTCCTGAAGTTGGTCTCATGACTCCCATGTGACAAACTGACCATTTCTAGCACTCTATCATGGACTGAACTGAAAGTGAAAGTGGTACAATAGGGAAAATAAAATTACCCTTGGAGGATTAAACTACAAATCAACACCTATGGATAAAGTCAGAATCACCTTAAGATAGAGTGGTTCTTTTAACAAAAAACTCTCAAAATACAATGGTCCCAAAGCTAGCAATACTTAACTGTAACCATCAAAAGCTCTATTTTTTTAGGTCAAGTGTCTGTCAGAAAAAAATACACTGATTGATAACAGAACATGGGAATAGTAAGGGACCAGAGATGATTCCTAGTACTGTTCAAGTAGTGCCTGAGAGAAGGGATCCTAATAAAAGGTTCAACCTGTATAGTTTGGGTGGCAAGGAATTCTTTAGATAAATGCCTGAGGCTTTAATTTCTTGAGGCTCTTGAACATTCAAATATAGTGGATTCACCCTGTTTTCATGTTAAGCAACTTTTACCATAGTTTAGCTTTAAAATACTGGACCAACAGGAGAGAATACTGACCAGGAGATATGACTATCACATTCCTCCAGTAGTAATAAATCTAATTAAAAATTAATACCTGGCCATTCATGTTTTAAATACCATTTCATTAGGGCTGTTTTAATTCAACTCAGCGTCCAGATATAATCAAGTCTCAGATACTCCTGACAAGATTGAATTTGTGAGTCTAGGGATCTGAGGGTCACATGTGAAGCCTGAGAGAAGTGATCCCAGGGCCCTTACCGGTGACAGGATGACCTTATTTTCCTTAAATGCCTTTAGCAACATCTTTCTATGCTCTTGGACTTCTTTAGAAGTGAGAATAAGCAATCTGTCAAGAGAGTCTTACTTCCTTCCATGACATAGTACAGGCATAAAAATGGTTTCGGTTTTAGCAAGCTGTAGTCTGGTGCATAATGAGACATATAGCCATAAATAAATACTCTCAAAGTTTGTGCAACATCATATTAAGACAGATGTCAAAGCTCACAATTGCAATACACTGCATATTACTGAAACTTTTCATAAAATCTAATGAGATTCTAACTTATAAAGAAAAAGGCATAAAGAAAGTTGTAGCAGCATAATTGGATGACACTTCCTGCCCAGAGGGCAAAAAAAGCTAAAAAGCATAACTGGTATTTGTGTTCCTAAAAGGAAGGGATTCGGGAAGATGTTTAAAATCCAGTAAGTCCAATTCTGATTGCATTATCTTTTGAAAACTGGAATGAAAAGTTTTGAACAAAGGGTTCCAGAAAGGGTAATTAAAAACTTCCCACCACTCGAATCATATTGAATAAGATCATTCAAAAGGTGATGCTCTTCTGTGCTAGAAATGAGACGCAGGGGTGAGTCAAAGAGACTCTCTAACCCAGATTTCTGACTATTTGTCTGAGTTCCACCCGAGAATCTCCTTGTTTTAGAGGTGGCACAATACCTGGGAAAGTGATTCACTTTGATTTAAGCCAGAGGTAAACAAAGATCTCGAAGAAAGTAAAGAAACGTAATGAGTCCTGCATTTCATCTTCTGTACCTTGTTCATTAACACAGAATACAAAATTCCTTATGGAAATAAATGACAGTTACATGTTGGGTCAAGGAGAGAACCTGTGACAACCTCCCCTAACCTACAGAGATGCTCAAAGTGAATATTAACAAGACAGTAAAGAATAAAGCCTGCATATGTGAATATGACTAATGAGGTGTTAATGAGCTTTACGTGCACTTAGGGGAGTGTCCGGTCTACATTTTTAACTACAGATCAAGGGAAAGTTAGTGCAGCATATTTTCTCTTTTTCTTAGGTTGCAGGCTACTAAATTCTGGGTGATGAATTTACCACTTTTTCCATTTCTTGAACATATGGCTAAAGGACAGCCTTTACATTTTGGTTCTTGACTTCACCACTCAGTTATGTGACCTGGGGCAAGTTACTTAGCATGTCTAAACCTCAGTTGCCTTGACTATTAAATACGCATACACATATTTACTTCCTGGGGTCTTTGTGAGAATTAAATAAGATCAAGTTTTTAAGACTTCTACACATTGTCATTAATATTTCATAAAGCTTCATATTTACTAATAACAATGTATATAATCTTTCAACACACAATGTAAATGCTTTAAGTTACACAGCACCTTTCTTCTATTATACTTTCCACATATGATGTCTCTGCATAAAGAATTTAGAACATAAGGGATTTCTCACATGTATATCAACTTATTAGATAATAATATTAAGAAAGCAATTTCAGAGCCCAGAATAAGAGCTCAATACATAGTTGTTTTGTTTTTCTTTTCTCATTAGTTATCATATGCCCCAAAGGTGAGTGAAAATCTAGGATGATATTAATGATAACTCTTCCTTTGCCATGATTTATAAGTGTGATTATGTTTTGAATAAGCAAACATAAATTTTTAAATAAAAGAGGTTTTATTTATTAGAACTGGGTAGATGTCAAGATTGGCTTTACTCTGGTTAAGTTTTCCTAATGGTTCAGAAAAGACTTTCAGAGTAATGGAGCAGAAATAGGTGTATCAGAAAGTTAATCTTCCTTCCTGTTTCCTCCCCATCATGCCTAAGACAACACCCAGCCAAATGGGATTGTTATTTGCAATAGAACGTGTTCCAGCATCTCCTCTCTCACTTGAATATTAATATGAAATGATTAATGAACCTGTTGCCCAACATGTTAAATTAAATAACAGTGAAGAGATTAAGAATGTCTTTCCCATTATTGAGTGTTGCATTTTAAGTTCTAATGTGTAAAGTAGACCATTAGTTTTCAGTCAGGCTTTGTAATAGATTTACTTATGAATTTATCTCACCTTTTCTGTAAGCAATTCATGCAGCAAATATTTATTTTTTTCATTCTACTTAAAGAATTGAAAGCTTGTTCCACCAGTAAATAATGCAGATCTCTGACCCTGAGATTTTTACATAACTGTCATTTTCAGACCAATTAGTATGGATAACTAAGACATTCCTGACTTAATGCTTCACATCACTTCTGAGACTCCTGCAGTGAAGCCATACTCTCTCAGGGTGTGTATAAACCTAGAGGTCCTCAATATGAAAATATAATTTATAATCACAGCGCAACTTTCCTAGCATCCGTCCCTGTTTCCATAGTATCAGACAGTCAGGAACTTGTGCTTACAATTAGAATAGATATAAAATGTGTCCGTTCCTACTCCTCAAGCCTAGGATGAACTATTGTTCTCTGTATATTTTCCCAGATCTTACAATTTCTTAGAATGACCTCTCACATTAGAAAGAAACACTTCTATAGACAAAGAATCTTCTCACATTATTTCTTAGCATGATCAGTTGTCTCTCAAGAGAAAACTGTGGTAAGTGTTTTGTGAAGGTTGGGGCCAAAAGTTACCTATGGCAAAGTGGGTTTAAAGAATTGCTGTTTATTTTTCAACTAATATTTATAAGGAATCTAATAAAAATCGGATGCATTGGGTATGTTAGATGCTTCAAAATATATAGGATGCATAAATGCATAAATAAGATTAATAAACTACAAGAATGTGTGCATGTGAGAGAGAAGGTGACTAAGAGAAAGAGGAGAATGAGACACTGGTAATCTTATTTTGAGAAATTTTAAAATTCTTATCCAGGCAATAGATTTCAAATTAAATACTAGGTATTTTCCATTCAAATAAGGCTTTTCAAAGCATTTTTAGTCATTCATTTGCTTGAAAAGTTACACAAGATACATGTCTTCACAAAATGGAATACTGTTACAACTCCTACTTTGTATAAATTAATATGTGATATCAGGGAAGATCAGTTTAAGTGTACTCTCATGCCATTTGTCTAGGCAGTACCCAACCCAAATTCCATTAGTTAACAAAGAGGTGAACCATCACTTACTAGATGGTTCATTGCAAGGTTGGGCAACATTACAGAGTATCTCTTTGAATTTAACTTAAGTAATCACTTTGAAATTGTTCTGAGAGATTTCTAGTGTTAACATCTTTATGTCAATCTTGGGAAATTGGCAACTGACATGCTAAAAGTAGAACAGGATATGTCCACTCAGGTCCTAGGCTCCATTTTGACCATTTTACTTTGGGAGTCCTATTGGATAAACAAAGATGTCTAGTGATTTTATAATTTAGCTGGATGCTAGCAGTGGTTCATTCTTCACCTCTCTATCCTAACTTTCCAAATAAGTAATTTCTTGGAAAAGACTTATAGAGAAGAGGCAAGTCCATTGTGCTGAATGTCCCCCATGACTACCCCTCCTCCACCTTTAGAAACAAGCTGGAGCTAGATCAGCAGAAAGAGCTACAAGGTTCATAGCTGATACAGCACAGGCATGTATCAGTATGAAACTACCATACAAACTGACTTCCAAACCCTGAATATTCCTCTTTCCAGCAAGAAGTTTCACAGGCCAGTTAGGTCCTATTGTTACATAGGTAGTCGACTACATGCTCCCTGACTCCTCCCAAGTTCCCCATCAATAAGTAAGAAGCAGGGGTGTGGGCTCCCTCTCCAGAAGCACAATCCATGGAATGCCTAGCTGTGATGAGTTCAAGCATGCTTCTCAGTGGGCTGTTACAAATTTGTGGGACTGAGTGCATTCTCTTGATCTCTTTCCGTTTCCTTTAATAAGGGTGTTTTTGGGTTTTTTTGAGATTCTACTTTTTTATATAGGAAAAAAAATCAACACAGCTTTAAAAGACTAACAATTAGAAATAAGGTATCTTCTGGGAGTTACCTATGGTCTTTTTTTGGGGGGGGAGGTCTCAAAAGGGAAGGTTTTACTGATTTTTTTTAATAAGGGTGTTTTTTGGTTGGACTATGTGATTGCTAATGATGTCTCTATTCTCTGTCTTGATGACTGTGGGGCTCGTGTGAAGAGGATGTGGTTCTCTTGGTCACTCATTTGCTAGAGCAGTGAACCGGTTATCCTTCATTGTACTTATTGCAAATGTCACATTGATAAAGTAAAAGAGCGAGGAATGTAGATTTTTTATTGGCTTCCATAGGAAAATAAGAGAGTTTATATCTTATGGAATACTGCAAGCAACTTAAAAAGTTCTCTACTAGACATCTCTGTTCTCCCTCTATATTTCTGTTTTAGCACTGGCTCTTCCTTTCTCTGTAGTCCATTTTTTTTTTAAACAGCATTTCCAATATCCTCTATTATCTTATCATTTTAGCTCTGTTCTCAAATTGCTTGTCCCCTGTGCAAAATAAAAGTCCTTCAATTAACTGAACTGACATTCCCTAGAAGGCAGATAAGCAAGGAGCTGTATGATGCAAACATGACTTTGAGGCACCGAGCCCCACCCGAAGCAGTTTATCAAATTGCTCATCCACATCTTTCCCTTAGTGTGCAAAGGACAGGCACGGGAATAATGTAGCCACACCTGGGGAATTGGGGGGGGGGAGGGTAGAAATAGCATTGCATTGCTAAGACAAATAGTATTTTCCTTTTAATAAAAAAAAAATAAATAAATAAATAAATAAATAAATAGAAATAAAATGTAGTATCTTTAACCATGGTCATATCCTTCCTGTATCTCAAGAAGTAGTTGAACTTTGACTGTTTTTTGTCCTGTCTCAAATCACACAGTAGTGAAGACATTCTGTCTGTATTCATCAGGGTGAATTCAGGGAAGCAGAACTACCATAATTCTTATGAAATTATGAACTGGACTTCAGACAATTTGGGAAGCACTGGGGAAGTAAAGGCCAAAAAAGGGACCAAAACCATTAACCATCCTTTATGCTGGTGAACAAGTTGGAGCTGCAGACAAAACACCTGTACCAAAATCATGAAAGGGGCTAATGAAGTCTATGACAGATGTGGGTCTTTTGGCTGTGAGTTTGCAGCTATGTGCCTGGTGTCGGACCGCAGATCTATCAATGTTCATTAGTAAGGATGGTAATTGGGATGGAGAGCTGTGGGCGGAAAAGGGAATCCACTGACACCACCTCTATCGGTCATCTTGAGAACATGATGGCTTCTGCTTTACTTCACCTCAGTTTACTTTCAATCAACTCCCATCCTTTAAATAAAGGAAATCATACGGGACAGGGATCTTTAGAAATGTAGGTCACAGAATAACCAAGTTGACAAGTACAATAACCCAGCATACGGTCCCATAAGGAACCAGATTCTGGCTAACCTGTCCCTCACCATTTATCCAGAAATCTGGTCAATTATCTTAAGCTGGGAGTTGGTAGCCATCAAGCCACGGAATACGTGCTTCAAGCAGACACATGCAGCACTGAGAATGACTAGTGAACGCAGAAAATTAAGACAGATATGTTGATTTCATGATGCGCTTTAGATACCTGTGCATGCGCATTCACACCCCTTCCCCACATGCGCACTATCACTAAACCTACCTGCTACAAATCCTACCAGTCTTTGGCGCATCTGAGGTGCCTAAATCATGTTTAGTGAATAATCGACGGAACCACACAACAAATCTATAAAATAAAGCTGGCTTTTGGGTCCTAAAATAAAAACTCCTAATGTATAATACCTAACGAGTGGGCTTAAAGCAGATAGTAAAATGAAAAATTTGTTTATTACAAAGAGTAAATAAACTTCACACATCATAGCCTCACTTTTGTCAAATATCATTGGTGCTTCTGCACTGCTGCTGTTCAAATGATCTTCAGCCTACATTTCTCCTTTTCTACTTGCCCATGTTTCCCATTTATTTCTGATATATTTTTTCTCACCTGTCTTTATCTTCTTTCCCTTTTGCTCATTTTTTTTTTGTTTTAACTTTTCTGTCTTCTCCTCATGTAGCTTCTTTTTCCTTTTATCATTGCCCTAAAATCAAAGAGCCATTTAAATTGGAATGTTTGATTTCACAGGAGAGAGAATCACAGTCCATCTGCCAAAAAGGGTTGTCAGCATCTGGTTCCCGGGTGTGAGATTTAGTTTTTTTTTCCACTCTGCTAACACACACGTCGCCAATATTGTATCACACTGTTCTGACATTGGGGGGAAAATAGCAAAATGCAATTGCAGCATCTTATGATGGAGAAAGAAATTCTTTTTATCTTACATGAGCTGTGAGTTCTTAGTCCTTTTTTCTATTTTTTTTTCCACTTGGACAGTTGTATGTGATAGCTTTCCAGATGGAGTTGTATCTGCAGAGTTTTAAAAGTCTATTTGGTTTTGCCTTTGTCCTCTTGGACTTTATAATCTATGTCTGGTGCTGCTGTCTACAATATTGCTATATTGAGAAGAGGAATTTTGAAATGAATAATAAAATTCTGGATTTGACTGTCTGTGGATTTGTAGGCATTTTTTTATTAAAAAACAACAACAACAAAGGTCATTGAACCTGAAGTGAAAATATGAATCAAACCTTTGATTTTGTGCTACATGCACATAAAACTATTTGAATTGATTGGTTTTAAAAAAATTATCAGTTCTGATTGTGTGTGTGTGTGTGTAGACACAATCTTTCTCCTTTCAGGGTATTTTACTATCAGGTAAAGGACACCCATCTCTACAGTTTTTCCTAAGCATTGTACCTAAATACTAAAGAATAAACTTTCCAGTTTCTTCAAAACAAACTACAGATATCTAGTTTAAGCTCTGCACCTTATAAATGATAAAAATATGACCACAAAGAGATGGTCCTTAGGAAAATTACCCACAATTACTTAGCTATTTTGTGGAAGAGCCTACATTAGGAAAAATAAGAGCTATACAAATCAGACACCCTGCTTAGTGAAGACTATCCAACTTGCCAAACTATGGCCTGAACAAAGTCACCCAAAGACCTGCCCCAGAACCTGGACAAATCAACTTGCTCACATATTCACTCGACCTCTCCTGGCACATGTTTCCATGTGTTACAGAGTTAATATTGTTGATTGATTAGGCTCAAGAGTAAACTTGTTTAAACTTATGCATTGAGTGTCTTTGATATTGGAGTGAAAAATAAATTAGCACCACTGTAATGATATTTTATGATTTACTGGGAATGAAACTAATTGGATATTTTTGTGGTTGTTTGTTTTGTTTAGAAAATATATTGGTACTTTTCAGTTAGTTGAGAACCATATTCTTAACTTTTATGAGAAAAGTTATTGAGAAAAGGGTTTGGCATAATCTTGATGGTATGGTCTATTAACTCATAACACTCAAGGTTAGGTGTGTGCTCATGTGGGAGATGGGCAGAATCACATCCTTGAGTTTTGTAGCATCACTGTTGTAGACTCCGGGCATCCTGTGGACATGGGGGCTGTGGCCACAGGAAGTGTGTCTAATGCAGGATGGATGCAGCCTGCCTACTCTCTTCCCTGGAAGGTCTGTGGCTCCCTACAACCCAGGATCTAAGGAAATAATACAGTTCAAGTCAGGGACACACTTTGGACCTACATATTTTGCTTTTGTACTGAAATACTTACACTTGAACCATGTATTGATAAGAGCAAGGTGATATGTTGTAGAGTTTTGCAAGCGTGGGCTTTTAATTCAGAGAGATCTGGATTTTACCCCTAGCTCCTCATGTAGAAAACTTAAAATAAATCAATAAATAAGGAACAATGAGGGGGAAAAGTTTGCTTCTATAAGCTTAAGACATCCAGGAGGAATTTACAAGTCAAATATCGGTTGCCTCTAGGGAAGAGAATCCAGTGGCTCACAGATAGCACAGAGAGAAATACTTTTATCTTATACCCTTTAATGTACTTTGAATATTGAATTATGAGAATGCATTACATTACAGTAAGTAAACACAATAGGGAGAAGTAAAGAGGCAAGCTAAAGTGGTAAAGTAGGTATAATATTCAATATAATAATGTTTATTAATTTTTGTCCCTGTTTCATTATACAGGTAAAGTTTGAAAATTTAATTTGTCATGCTTAATTTCAGCTTCTCTTCATTAAAAAACAACAACAAAAAAAATAATTGTAGGAAAACAACAAACTCCAGTGATTTAGCTAAAAAAAAAAAAAATCAATAAAATTATGTCAAAACAACTGATTGAGAAGTGAAAGACACCCAAAATCACTTGTGAGGGAAAGATCCTAGAGAGGAGGACAGATGGATGGATGAACAGACAACAGACACAAAGAGAGCCACAGTGAGACATAGGCATATATATTTTCTCTGTGTTTTGTGGGAAAAGTATTGCACTAATTTTGGCATATGTAAGTTCTATTTCAAATAAAATATAACACATTATTGCTATATCTAAATCAAGTAACTATTTTGAATATTTCTTCCTTTGTGCAATGTATTGAAACAAATTGATTAGCTGTTAGAATATAAATTTAAACCCACTTTAAATTAAGTGAAATATGAAATCTGTCAAAAGCACAGTGTGGTCACATGAACATTTAATAACCTACTGATTCACTAAATACTTTATTTCTCAACCAATTATTATGACACCATGTAAACACAAGGTGAATCTCAGATGCTACTCTTGTTGAGATTTATAACAAAGGATAGCCTGTGTAGATAGACTGTATGTGGGGACAAGAGCAAAAGATTTGAGTCACTCAAATACAAATCCCAGCTCTGCCTCTTAGTAGCTATCTAGTTTCCTAAATTCCCTTGGAAAAGTTTCCATATTTCTTCATGTAAAATAGGAATATTAAAAAGCACTTCATGGACTTGTTTTGAGGAATAGGAACACCCACAGAGTGCACTGTAAACATCGTAGGAATGGCAGGTATAACAGTAATTCTAGTAATGTTCTATGTCTTATTTAAACCTTAACTGGAATTCAAGTCACAGCTATAATACTCATAAAATAATCTGATAATTTTCAGAGTTTTAACAGATAGTGCACATTTTAATTACTATTCTAAGTGAAGCACAAAGAATACTGCCAATTTTGCAAAGCTCTTTTTAAGAAAATGTTCATTGCCAATACCATCGACGTACATTCCATTAGTAACTTGTTGCATATGAATCCTGTTGCAATCCACTTTGTTTGCTAGATCATGGTGAGTTAATTCATAAACACACAAAATACTCCAAAGTATTTTTAAATTAATTTGTTTTTTAATGTTTGAGAGAGAAGAGCATGAGTGGGGGAGGGGCAGAGAGAGACACACACACACAGAATCCAAAGCAGGCTCCAGGCTCTGAGCTGTCAGCACAGAGTCTGATGTGGGGCTCAAATTCATGAACCATGAGATCATGACCTGAGCTGAAGTCGGACACTCAACCGACTGAGCCACCCAGGTGCCCCCAGAGTATTTTTTTAAGGAATAAGAAAGGAAAAAGAAAAGTGAGGATATAAAGATTGCTTAAAATGTATCATTATATCCTAGAACTTCAGGAATGAGGATTGGATTTTAAAAAGTAAATAATAATACTAATAAAACCCCGACATTTTCAATTTTTTTATGTCACAAAACACATTTATTTATTTTCCCTAAACTGTCATAGAGTTATAAGTTAGACATTTTTATTCCCATTTTGTAAATGAGGAAATTGAGATTCAAAAAGTCTAGTTACCTTCTCAAGGTGATGTGCACAATAAGCAGGCAGAGTTCACTACTGTGTCTGCCTCATGAAAACTCAGAAACCAGCTCTCAATCTAGACTGGGATGTTAACCTAGTGACTGCTAATTAAAATAAGGGCAACTGTTCATCAGTTTCATCTCTGAGTTTCTTCACTGGACTTATTTCAGTCAGGTATCTTATTTATTTTTCTAACAGCTAACTTCTTCCTACCTGTGAGTCTTCACAATGAGAGCACTACTAAATTCACCCCACATTCCCTCTACGAAACAAAGTCCAAGAAATACTTCCAGGGCCTGGGATGGCTGTGAGGAGGAAGATGAACTGAACTCCAGAGCATAGAGCCAACCTCCAAAAAGGAAGGACAAGAAATAGAAGAAAAACTGAGCTCAGACGACAGTGTGCCAAAGCATGTATCCAAGGGGGCTGGGCCAGTAGGCATAGGCAATCTTACTTAACCCTGAGGATAAAAGTTTCCACTGATTAGTAAGGTCAGGTGTGAATGACTCCAGCCAGCAAGTGAGAAGAAAGGAGGGCTCTGAAAAGGACACTGCTATTCAAAACTTCTACGGGGTGGAAAGAGAATTTCCTTCACAAAACACCCCAGGAACATTTTCTTTTTCTAGAGAACAGTAGGGAAAAGGAGGCAATATTTTTACATAGTGTATAAATGAATCTTTTTTTCAGTCTAGAAGCACTACAGGGTGAATTAGAAGCTAAATTCCTGTCTACTGAAGATCAGTCAGGAAAAATTAAAAGCTTTGGATTCAGAGGGACCTACATTAGAATCCTGCTCCTGTCAACTTTTAGCTCTGGGTGATTCTAGATGGGTGCATCCTCTTTCAAACCCTCAAAACCTCCATTCCTTTCAAAAAGGAATAATAATATGTATCCAGAAAAATTATTGTAAGAATTAACTACGATATTATATTTATTATAATGGAAAGGTATCGGACACTGAAAAACAGTAGCCCCTACTGCCTTATTATGATCACTGTCCACTACATTTTATAGTTCGAAGTATAGAAAAGTGCACATATCACATGTGTATAGCTAGATGAGTTATCACACAGTGAACAAACTCATGTAACTATAATCTAGATAAAAGCTGAATTAACTCTCTTGCACCCTCCTTACCAACTCAGATTTAATCACAATTTTGACTTTTAATACTAGACATTAGTTCTGCATGTTTTTGAGACTTCTACAAATGTAGAATTTTGTGCAACTGTCTCCTTTTGTACTTCTTTTGTAAAATGTTACATTTGTGAGACCTATGCTATTGCATATAGCAGTTCATTCATTTTCATTGCATATTATATTTTATTTTTAATGACTATTTATAACGTTGATGGACATTTGAAATATTTCCAGTTTTTAGTTACTTACAAAGACTGTTGCCCTGAAAATTCTCCATTTATCTCTGGTGACATTATTGTACGGTTGTGTTCTACACAAACAGGGATGAAAGTGCTGGTCAAGGGTATGTTTTTAGGAAATGCTGCAAGACAATTTCAAAATGGATTTTTTCACATTTAACCCTCCCATTGATGCCTTATGAGAGTTTCTAGTTCTCTGTGTCATCACCAACATTTGGTATTTTCAATTGTCTTAGGAAGTCAGTCATTTATAGATGTGTAATGACATAAGGGATTTTAATTTGCATAGCAGTGATAACTAATGACATTCAGCTCTTTTTAAAGTATTTTCTTATGTAAAGTTCCTGTTGAAGTGTTGAACTGTCCCTTGTTTTTCTTCTTTTCATTATTGCCTTTGTCCTCCTGGCTCATTAAAATTTCTTCTAAGTTCAGGATACAAATAATTTGTCAAATGAAGGAAAATATTAACAGTTTGGGGTGCGTGGCTGGCTCAGTCAGTTAAGCGTCCCACTTCAGCTCAGGTCATAATCTCACCGTTCCTGAGTTTGAGCCCCACATCAGGCTCTGTGCTGACAGCTGGAGCCTGGAGCCTGCTTCGGATTCTGTGTGTGTGTGTGTGTGTGTGTGTGTGTGTGTGTGTGTCTGTCTGTCCCTCCCCTCACACTCTGTCTCTCAAAAATAAATAAACATTAAAATTTTTGAAAAATATATTAAGAGTTTGTTCTGTGGCATTTCACTTAGCCTCAAAGACGCCTAAAGATGTGACTTTTGTCAAATACTTTTTGCAACACTAACATTTAAGAAACTGTCTGGAGTGTATTTACATGAGATCTAAGATAACAGAACATCTCATCCAAGACTATATACTAAGACAAGCCATTAAAAAATTAGAATTACCAAAAAGAAAATTGCATGGACTTATGCGATTTTAAAATATCCTCTTATAAATTATTTCTGTGGTAGAAGGTGCTGATCTTTGGGTGTGGTAAGAATCCCTACTTATCTCTAGTTAGCTTTGCATGTCAGAGGCTTACTAGATGACAGGACTACCTTAATATGTTTAGGAGAGGAGCACAAAAGTATTGTGATACTTAATACAACTTTAACATCACAGAGAAGGAAGCTGTGGGGTGGCTCAGTTGGCTAAGCGTCTGACTCTTTGTTTTGGCTCAGATCAAGATTTCATAGTTCTTGAGAACTCTCTCAAGAGTTCTCTCCCTCTCTCTCCCTCTGCTCTCCCCACCCACACTTAAAATAAATAAATACATAAACTTTAAAAAACTTTAACAAAAACTTTAATAAACTTTAAAAAGGAGGAAAAGAAGGAAGTTGTGTTCTCTCAGTAGTTCTCTCCCTCTCTCTCTGCCCTCCCTATCCACACTTAAAATAAATAAATACATAAACTTCAAAAAACTTTAAAAAAACTTTAATAAATTTTAAAAAGGAGGAAAAGAAGGAAGTTGTGCTCACATATGGGCTACAGATAGATTGGGGAAGTTTCCAAGAGTACATTTCAATTTGGATAACGTATACCAGAAGTTGCTAAAATAAAGCCCATGTTATGTTAAATGGTGTTCTCAATGAGGTTCTACAGTGGAGGTCTGTATTACTACCATGTATTGTAATATATTTAAGAAAATCCCTTCCTGCCTCTCTTCCTTCCTTCCTTCCTTCCTTCCTTCCTTCCTTCCTTCCTCCCTCCCTCCCTCCCTCCCTCCCTCCCTCTTCTCCTTTCTCCTCCCTTCCCCTCTCTTCCTTTCTTGTACCTTCCTTTCCCTTTCCTTCCCTATTTTCTCTCATCTTCCTCTTCCTTCCCTATCTCCTTCCCTTCTCATTTCCCTCCTTAACATTTCCTCTTCTTAATGAAATTGAAAATTGAATCTATCTGGAATGGAAAGGAGTTTGTTATATCATATCTCAACAGGTAATTTTTTTTTGCCTTTCTGTGGACTCACTGCAGTTTGGAGGTAGAAGGAGATCAGTGATTTGACACCGAAAGTAATATTTCTGCATTAATTTTTTTGTGGATTATCTTACACCATTCACAAGTATTAACTCAAAATGGATTCAACCTGAATGTGAGACCTAAAACTATAAAACCCCTTGAAGAAACATAGGCGATAAACTTCTTGACATTGGTCTTAGTGATGATTTTTTTAAAATTTGACACCAAAAGCAAAGGCAAAAGTAAAAATAAAAAAGTAGAACTACATCAAACTAAAAAGCTTCTGTGCAGCAAAGGAAACCATCAAAAAAATAAAAAGGCAACCTGTGGAATGAGAAAATATATTTTCAGCCATATATTTGATAAGGGGTTAATATCCAAAATATATAAAGAACTCATACAGTTCAATAGCAATAAATAAATAAATAAATAAATAAATAAATAAGAAAATAACCAAAAAAAAAAACCCAAAAAGCAAAAGCAAAAACAAAAACCCAAAAAACAAACCCAATCAATTTGATTTTCAAAATGGGAAGAAAAACAGCATTTTTCACAGACCTAGAACAAACAACCCTAAAATTTGTATGGAACAACAAAAGACTCTACATAACTAAAGCAGTTTTGAAAAACAAAAGCAAATCTGGAAATATCACAATGTTCGACTTCAAGTTATATTACAAAGCTGTAGTGATCAATACAATAAGGCACTAGCATGAAAACAGACATTTAGATCAATAGAACAGAATAGAAAACTAAGAAATAAACTCATAGTTATATGGCCAATTAATCTTTGACAAAGCAGGAAAGAATACTTAATGGGAAACAAATAGTATCTTCAACAAATGGTAATGGAAAAACTGGACAGCAATATGCAAAAGAATGAAACTGGACCACTTTCTTACACCATATACAAAAATAAATTCTAAATGGATTGAATACCTAAGTGTGAGACCTGAGATCATGAAAATCCTAGAAGAGAGCACAGGCAGTAACTTCTCTGACATTGGTCATACCAACTTTTTTCTAGATAGGTCTCCTCAGGCAAGGGAAATAAAAGCAAAACTAGACTATTGAGACTACATCAAAATAAAAAGCTTCTGCACAGTAAAGCAAACAATGAACAAAACTAAAAGGCAACCTAAGAAGGGGAGAAGATATTTGCATAAACATAAACAAAAAACTCAACACCTAAAAAACAAATAACCCAATTAAAAATGGGCAGAAGATATGAACAGATATTTCACTAAAGAAGACATTCAGATGATCAACATACACATGAAAAGATGCTCATCACTTATCATCAGGGAAATGCAACTCAAAACTATAGTTCAATATCACCTCACACCCGTCAGAATGGCTAAAATCAACAACACAAGAAACAACAGGTATTGGTGAGGATGTGGAGAAAAGGAGCCCTCTGCACTATCAGTGGGAATGCAAATTGGTGCTGCCATTCTGGAAAAGAGTATGGAGATTCCTCAAAAAGTTAAAAATAGGGGCGCCTGGGTGGCGCAGTCGGTTAAGCGTCCGACTTCAGCCAGGTCACGATCTCGCGGTCCGTGAGTTCGAGCCCCGCGTCAGGCTCTGGGCTGATGGCTCAGAGCCTGGAGCCTGTTTCCGATTCTGTGTCTCCCTCTCTCTCTGCCCCTCCCCTGTTCATGCTCTGTCTCTCTGTGTCCCAAAAATAAATAAACGTTGAAAAAAAAATTAAAAAAAAAAAAAAGTTAAAAATAGAACTACTCTATGATCCAGCAATTGCAGTACTGAGTATTCACTCAAAGAATACAAAAACACTAATTCAAAGGGATACATGCACCCCAATGTTTATTGCAGCATTATTTCCAATATCCAAGATGTGGAAGCAGGCCAAGTATCTGTGTATATATGTATGTAATGGAATGTTACTGAGCCATAAAAAAGAATGAAATCTTGCCATTTGCAACATGAATAGAGCTAAAGAATTTAATGCTAAGTGAAATAAGTTAGTCAGAGAAAGACAAATATCATATTTCACACAAAAATAGAATTTAAGAAACAAAACAAACAATTAAAAGGGAAAAAGAAGGGGAGAGACAAATCAAGAAACAGACTCTTAACAAAGAGAATGAACTGGAGGTTACCAGAGGGGAGGTTGGTAGGGTGATGGGTGAAATAGGCCATGGGGATTAAAGAGTGCACTTGGCATGATGAGCACCAGGTGATGTGTGGAATTGTTGAATCACTATATTGCTCACCTGAAACTATTATAATACTGTACTAACATTAACTGGCATTAAAATTTTAAAAATTAAAAATGGGCAGAGATCTGATTTTTTCAAAGAAGACATGCAGATGGGCAACAGACACATGAAAAGATACTCAATATCACTAATCATCAGGAAAATGCACATCAAAACCACAATGAGATATCAATGACACCTGTTAGAATGGCTATTATCATAGAGATAAAAAAAATACCAGTGTTGATGAGAATGTGGAGAAAAGGAACCCCCTGCATTGTTGGTGGGAATGTAAATTAGTGCACCCGCCATAGAAAACTGCATTGAAGTTCCTCAAAAAGTTAAAAGTAGAACTACCATACAATCTAGCAATCCCACTTCTGGATATTTACCTGAAGAAAATGAAATAATAAAATACTAACTCAAAAAGGTATCTGTACCCCCATGTTTATTACAGCATTATTTACATAGCCAAGATATGGAAATAACCTAAGTATCCATCAATAGATGAATGGATAAATATATTATACATACATATATATATGTATATATATTTATATACACATGCATACACACACACACAGACACACACACACACACACACACATATATACACACACATACACACACAAATGGAATATTACCCATCTATAAAAAGAATGAATCTGGCCATTTGCAACAACATAAATAAACCTTGATGGCATTATGCTAAGTGGAATAAGTCAGACAGAGAAAGACAAATATTTTATGATCTTACTTATATGTGGAGTCTAAAAATAATTACAATAACAAGCTCATAGTAAGAGAACAGAATGGTGGCTACCAGAGGTGGGGTGGGGAGAAATGGGTAAAGGTACAGTACAAATGCCCAGTTATAAAACAGTAAGTCATGGGGATGTAATCTACGGCATGGTAAAAATACTGTAGTAATTATAGTTAGTAATATTGTATATTGAAAATTGCTAAGAGAGTGGATCTTATAAGTTCTTATCACAAGAAAACAAAATTTTTTTAACTATATATAATGACAGATGTTAGCCAGACTTATTGTGGTGATAATTTCTTTTTTTTTAATGTTTATTTATTTTTGACAGAGAGAGAGAGAGAGACAGACAGAGAGAGCATGAGTGGGGGAGGGGCAGAGAGAGAGGGAGACACACAATCTGAAGCAAGCTCCAGGTTCTGAGCTGTCAGCACAGAGCCAGACGTGGGGCTCGAACTCACGGATCGTGAGATCATGACCTGAGCTGAAGTCGGACGTTCAACCGACTGAGCCACCCAGGCACCCCATGATAATTTCTTAATGTATACAAATACTGAATCACTGTTGTACACCTGAAACTAATATAATGTTATATGTCAATGACAGCTCAATAAAAATAGAAAAAGAAAAAAATTATTTGTGGATCGAAACAAGGTTTCTAAAAATGAACATGCACACAAATGTGTACATGCTCTCTCACTGTGAAATAGTCAGAAATAGTCAGATACCCACTCCCAAACTTTTGCCCCCCAACTTAAATATGACCAAATATGAATGTCTTTCAAAGACAAGTTAGAGAGCCTAGAAGGAAGTGTCATATATCTGATGCCCCCAAGGGTTAGTGAATCCTTAATTCTACTTTTATAGGTGCTCAACAGCAATATTCAAGGACCCTATCCTTCAAGTATTTACAATTTCCATAACAAAGGAAATGACAGATTTTTTGAGAGCTTCTTCAAGCCTTGTTTTTTACCACTCAAGGTCATATCTGCCTTCCGACTATGGCACCTGTTCTTATTCCTCTGAGATTGTAAAGTATTCTTGAAGCTTTCGGGCATTAACAGCCTTCTCTGCCAGAGGTGCTTTATGTTTTCAATCAGTATTCATATAAATTGAATAGTATTAGGCTTTTGAACACTGTAGACAGAAGATCTCTATATCCTTGTTTCTTGAAAATACTTAATGACAATGGAGTTAAGGTGAAGATACAAACTCTACAATGCATTTTACATTGGATTACAATTGAGAAAGGTCAGTTGTGAAGAAAAATAATAAGTGAAAATCAAATACGGTTGACAACTTACTATGTGTCAAAACTGTTCTAAATGCTTTAGAAAAATATCTCTTCTCAGATTCATGACAGCTCTAGGAGTTAGGCAATAAAAGAGACAAATCTGGTTCTAATCTTGATTATGACAATGTGCATGTGTGATCCCACACAAACTACTTAACTTCTCTGGGCCTTAGTTTCCCATTACATATTTCATCTATTGCTGCATAAGAAATTACTTCCCAACCTAGAAGCTGAGAACAACAGATACTAATTATCATATAGAGTTTCTGGAGTCAGGAATACAAGAGAGGCTTGGCTGTACAGCTGTGACTCAGGGTCTCCACTGAGGTGACAGTTGAGATACTGGCCAAGGATACAGACATCTCGAAGGCTGGACCTGGGCTGAGGAATCTACCACCACGCACATCACATGGGTGTTGGAAGACTGCTTCAGTTCCTACCATCCTGCTGTGGAGGCCCCAGTTTCTCACTGTATGGCCTTCTCCACAGGCCCCTTCACATCAGAGCAGCTGCCTGCTTCCACAGTGAATGATCCCAGAAAGAGTGAAAATGACAGAAGCCTCAGTGTGTTCTTACTACCTGTTCTCCCAAATCTCACTGTATGATTTCTCACTGGCTGTTTTCTACTCAAAGAAGCAAGTTCAGCCCACA
The DNA here is from genome assembly GCF_022079265.1 of Lynx rufus. Classification (NCBI taxonomy): domain Eukaryota; kingdom Metazoa; phylum Chordata; class Mammalia; order Carnivora; family Felidae; genus Lynx; species Lynx rufus. The sequence continues at coordinate 99,273,993 of NW_025814834.1, read as the reverse complement.
CTTAAGTGGAGGGAAGTTAGGCCCTACTCTTGAAGGGAGGATATCAAATAATTTGATGCACAGAGATGGTTTCAAACTGTCACACCATGTATAAAAATTAATAGGGTGAGACCCAGGGGTCAAATTCAGCGGGTCTTTAAAACCCCTGACATTTTGCAAACCTGGGTTAAGTCAGTCTTCTTGAAACTGACCAACCAACCATGCCCCCTCTTTTAGTGCTGACTCAGAATGATGGCCTTGATGATGCAGATTATATTGAAAGTCTTAGAGTCAGCCCTGCTTATAAAAATCGTTACTAGTAGTAATACTACCAGTCATCCCATTTCCTTGTTAGCTTAATTCATTTTCACATATGCTTACATCTCTGTAACTACCATCTAGATCAAGTTATAGAACATCTCAATATTCCAGAAGGCTTTCAAACCTTTTACCAGATACCACTGTCCTCTGTTCTTACGGATTAGTTTTTAAAATTTAATTAAATAGAATCATACCATGAAAGTTTATCTAGCTTCTTTTGTGCAATGCACCTTACTTTTAAATGGAGTAGATGGTTACACCGAGTCCAGTCAAAAAGCCATCTGATCAAAATACAGCTCTATAGGTTTTTGGAATTTCTATCACCAAAAATTCACTTAAGAAATCATGTATTACTTCCTGGAAGTAGCATGAAGTAACATACTTGGGAAATAAAGTAAACATCTGGATTTTTTTTTTCAGACAGAGTTTTGTTTATATCAACTCATTAAATAAATATTTATTGTGTTCTTCTTAGGTGTCAGCCATCGGAATACATGACTAGAATGTAAATATCAATAGGCCTAGTTTGTAATCAAAAGCAGCTCCAGTGTACGAATTCAAGGATGATTACAGCACAGTGCTGTGAGTACTATCATGGAAGCAGGTAGATCAAGAACAGGAACACTAGCAGTCTAGAAGGGTCAGGGAGGTGATGTTTGAACCATGCCCTGCAGGCTCATAGGAGTCACTAGGAATTCAGTGTATATATTAGGGGTTATACTAAAAGACAGGATGTGATACCTATAAAAATTTGCAGAAAAAATAGACATTGAACATTGGAAAGAGGGCATGGGTAAAACAGTGAGGGTAGAAAATGTGGCTGCAAAGGTGAGGGCTGTCCAGGTAATGTACGTTTTGCAAGTCATGGCTATGAGATTATATGTACCCTATGAGCCATCAAATGCCTGTGAAACTTTTTGGTAAAGGAAGAGGCAAGATCAGATTTGCATGAAAATAACTCTAGCAGGAATTTATTTTTTTTAATGTTTTATTGTTTATTTTTGAGAAAGAGAGAGCACGAGCAGGGGAGGGGCAGAGAGAGAGGGAGACACAGAATCTGAAGCAGGCTCCAGGCTCTGACCTGTCAGCACAGAGCCCAACGGTGGGGCTAGAACCACGAGCAGCGAGATGACCTGAGCCAAGTGGGACCCTTAACAGACTGAGCCACCCAAGTGCCCCTCTAGCAGCAATGTAGATAAGGAGTTGGAAAAGGGAGAAAATGGGACCAAGAGGGCCACAAAGGAGATAAATTATGATATAAATGAGAGACAATGAGGGCCTACTAAACTCTGGCCTGGGGTGAGCAGAGACCAAAGAAAAGCATCTCAGAGAGGTCCCTGAAGATGGCACTAATCAGGCTCTTTCGTCTTCCCTGGGAAAAATTACAGGTACAACTCATTCTTCTAGAGGTTCTTTTCTGCCATCCTTGAACCCTGAGAGTTCCCAGAGGGCATTCTAGAGGTCCCCAAGTCTCCTGGCACTATACCTACAATTGTGTTAGTTAGAGATATGTGCATTGTGGGGCTATGGGGATGTATTTTTTCTGAGCTGAGGTTTATGCCCACTTAGCTTAAAACCATTACATTAAAGGATCATTAATGTAGATTGAGTCAAAGTGTAGAGTTATGTAAATGACTGTGTAACTAAGCTTGATAGTTGTTATACTGAGAACCTTAAGACAAGGACTTGAACTTATTTTTATTGAAACTCCTAAAATCTAGCACAGGGCCTGACACATATTTGGTGCTCAATATCCTGGTAAATGCATAAAATCAGTAACCCAAACTATAAACACCTCCTGTAGAATGGGGATGTTAGTACTTACATTGTTATAGTGAGGGTTAAATTAAACTAGAGAGTTAATGTTCTTGGTACTTCATGATACAGAATAAGTATTTGGTACAAGCCAGTTGTTAATTGTATTAGCCTTGCCTTCAGTAACACACATAAACTCCTGTCTAACAATATCTATAAGGAAATCATTAAACCCTGAATAAGGATCAGGGTAATAATTTTCCAAACATTGATTTTAAAAATGCTACAAATGATATGAGCCAAAAGTGCTGTCAGGAATAAATGTTAGAGAGAAAAGTTTTTGATTACTTTTAATTAGCTTTTGATCTTCCCTTCACCGGCCTTTTATCCTCTCTATAATAAAAAAATAATGAGGGAAAAATGAGTCAAGGTACTAAATCAAAATGAAGCAGTTATATAAAATTCTGTCTAGAGACTTCATTCATATCACACAAACATTTCTGATTCTAAATGTTATAAATGGTTTAAGTTCCTATCGTACAAAAAATACTGAACAAAATAATCTCTGGAAGGTTTCCAAAGAAACTAAAAATACACGAAAAAAAAATACCTGGGATAACATTGCTGGCTACAGTGCAGGAAAAAAAAAATATAAACATAAATATATAGCATATCTATCTATCTATATATAGACAGATAGATAGATAGATAGATCTCCTAAAGACTAAATGCAACAAAGAATAATGTGAAGTTTGTGGCCTGAGTCTTTTGTAATTCTTCTTTTCTTAGGGAAAGGAGGCCCCTTTGCAGTGTGTGTTCCCTTCTCCTTGAACCTCCATAGTGCCTATACAGAGAAGTAGAAACCCATTCTCAAGTCTGGACACAAAAATAAGGGAGAGGCATCTTAAGCAACAAGTCCATTTGGCTCTAGTCTCCAGGATCTGTATTAAGCCTTACCAGCTTGGAAAAAAAAAAACAATGATAACTGGGGACAATATAATGGCTTCCTCTTAGGGCATGATAATGATGATTTTAAAAATGATTTCTGTCAAATGGTACAAACTTTTTAAAAGAATTAGCAGTAGTTTATTTAATCTGCAATATTTATTATTCATATTAGAGGATTCTATTCTATAAAAAGAATGCTACTTTAATAGTCTTTCAATTAATCACTTATTTTTAGGTTTTGGGTTAATGTTGATCTAATTTTCTTCAGAAATGTTAAGATAAGCCAACTCTCTGACATCCTAAAAATAAAAGGTGCCTGGGATCAGGGTCAAGGATAGCAAGATAAAAATGGTGCGTTATCTAGATTACTTTGGGCACGTTAAGATTACACCAAATGCTGTTCCTGAACTACCTCTTGGCTACTGCTAACAGGAAAAAAAAATTATTTGCGTTTGATATCCACTTTTCTGTGGAATACTGATTTCTTTTAAGAAGTGACTTTAAGTAAAAGGTGTTTATAAATCCCCTTGCCCCACTCCACACATATGAAACCTGGCAGAGGATAGCAAAGCAAAGAGAACAGAGACCCCAGAGCAATTATTTCAGAGAGGCTGGGGATGGGGCATCACTCAGCCACATGGAAATCAATCAATAGAAGCTTTGTAATCTGAGTAAATATGTATGTGAAGAATCAGACTGAAGCCAGAATCAACCTGTTCAGAACCAACTGGGCAACACAAATATGGGCACCAAGAGGTTTTTACTGGATTCAAGATCATGTAGCTACTATTTTAAAATATCTTTGAGGTCATTCATTAGTATTTTTGCTCTAAAGTCTTTCAGATCATTGAAGGCCTTCTTCTTGAAACACAAACCTTCTCAATGCTCTTCAAATCAAATAGATGTGTGATAAGACAAGACTTATGTCATTGTGGCATGATATTTATCACAGTGAGTTCATTTTCTTCAGTTTCTCATCAAGTTTCTCTTTGATAAAAATCCTAGTGGTATCTATGTGATCCCATGTTTTTGAATCTCAAAAATTTGGAATGTTAAATAAGGCCTCCTTATTTATAGTCCTTGGGGTATCATATTTCTGTCTTTTGCATCTTCTGAAACTCCCTTATTGTTATTTATCTCAAGGGGACTGCAATTCTTATTAGAACTCATTTTGGTTGGACTTGGTTTATTTGCCCTGTAAGTAGTATGTGTCCTGGATTGTGAAAGTATCCCTATAGAATAGTTTTAAATTTCTGTTGTTAGAACCCTAAGGATGTCATGAATCTTGGATCCATATCTATTGTATTCTTGACTTTGACTAATGTAGAGTAAGTCCAACCCAACTTTCATGCACAGCACCAGATAGGACATTTCAGTTTCTCATGGGAAAATTTCCTCTCCACAAATAATAGGATAGAGAGATGGCTAGCATATCTGTCATCTCCTATCTGTCAGCCAAGTTCCTCTAGGGTCTATTTTATGAACTTGGGCTATTATTGAAAGATCCCAAGTTATGGCCAGCTCGCCACCTCACCTGGGTGCAGGACCACACATCTTGATCCCCTTTGGTTTTTAGTATTTTATTTAAAAAAATTTTTTTAATGTGTATTTATTTTTGAGAGAGACAGAGACAGAATGCAAGTGTGTTAGGGACAGAGAGGGAGACACAGAATCTTAAGTAGGCTCCAGGCTCCAAGCTATCAGCATAGAGCCTGACATGGGGCTCGAACTCATGAACTGTGAGATCATGACCTGACTCCTAGTCAGACGCTCAACCAACTGAGCCACCCAGGAGCCCCTGGTTTTTAGTATTTTAGACATGGAAGACCATTTCTCAGGTCTGGTATTTTCTGGCAGCATAAGTGAAGCTAACTACCTTGACATTGACTTTATTACAATAGCTATTAATTTTCCTCTCATTGTCTTTAAACCCTTTTAGATGTTATTGTTATTATTATGATACTATTATTATAATTAATGTTAGTGCATACATGCAAAGTTGGTTTGCCTTGTCACCTGAACCATGGTTCAGTGTTCTTTCCCTAACTATAGCACTGACTTACCATTTATTCTGTGCATTTTAGCTAGTGAAACCAATGCCTTTACATAAAGGAGTGATTATTGTAGCAGGCCGATTAAAAGATAACTTTTATGAAGATGAACTTTTATCAAGACTATTAAAATCACACAATGTAAATAAAGGAGGTAGTTGCTATTTCAATTCTACAAAAAAGTTGTCCCTGGATACACTCACATAGTATCAATTTTCTACAGATGAACTTAATTTTTGCTCACTTATTTATTAGGACAACCATTCTAGAGATATTTATCCATAGTTTCAATTGTGTTAGGCACTGCTGTAAGGGTTGGAAGTGTAGAAACAAATAAGAGTGTGTCCTTATTCTTAAGGAATTTATAAACTAAAGGGCTATTGATTCAATGATCAAAGACTACAGTTAATACACTAGGAGGAATTGCTTCAGAAAGTCAGACATCATCCCAGCATTGAAAATGAAAGTAAACAACTATGATGAGGCTGAACTGGGTTTGTATATGGGGCATACAGAGGTGGACAGTCCAGGTATGAAACTGTGCAGGACTCTGTAGGTAACAGAGCTGTTAAAATTGTTGTGAAAGGAACAGAGCTTGAGGCAAGGCCCAGCAAGACTCAAGGTACTGAAAGTAACTAGGGACTACACCACACTAAGTGTCAGGAAGCAAAGAGGGTTAGCCATGCTAAAGAAAAAAAAAATCAAGCAGGAAATTGTGCAGACTTTTTGTTTGAGAAGGATTTTTTGGCTCTTATAACAATCAGACCCAAATATCTCACCATATGAACAGGTGTTACCAGTCCTTTTCTACCTCTTGACCCCCCTTAAGAACAATTTGAAGACAACTTAGCCAGAAATCACAAGGCTGGTCAATAGAGATGGTTTTCCCTCACTCATGTTCCTATGGACAATTCTGAAATTGCAGTCTACTGATAGAGAATGTGGAGCTTGATGAAATCAAGCAGTATTCATGAGGTCTCAATTGTGGTTAGGTTCATGCCAGTAAAGAGATGAATCCAGAAGACAAATTTTGGCCATCTTCAATCCTCATCTTGAAACAGAAAAAACAGAGTTGAGTGTGAAGCTTATATTTAGGGAAAAATACAACTTCACTTTATCTATTTGGGTCTAAATTGTGGAAAAGAAGGATGGAACAGGGGTACAATTAAGTTCCCTACAAGTTATTCTGCCATGGACTTTTCAGATCTATTTTTGCAACTGAGAAATGATTTTTTGTTTCTTAAAGACCCTATTTCAGACACTTTGTAATCAAACAGATCCTTACAGCCTTCTCCTAGATTATTTGTTGAGTAATTGATCAGCATATTTAAATTCATGAAAACAAATTGAAAGTCATGGCTTGGTATTTTGATTTCTCAATATAATATGCCATAGGGTTGAGACAGCATTAGAAAACTGGGTTCTTAACCAGCCTCAATTCAAGATAAATATATAGCATTAAGATTTTCTTAAAATAATGATGGATTTTTATTAATACATCATCAGAGGCACTTATGTGTATGATATATTACACTGAAGTTATTAGTAGAGCACTGAACTGTGATGGCCCCAAGCATGGTTATGTTAGCACAGCCTGTTCCTTAAGCTTGTCCTCAGCGAGATCCAATACATAAACATATATGTGTATGAGAAAGAAATATCTACAGTGAGTCAGAAGGAAGATGTCATGATAAAAAAAGGCAGTTTTCTTTCCAGACTGCTCATGGTCTATTCTTCAACTATTTCAACTAGGGAAATAAACAGATTCAGATGGAGTTTGCCTCTTCAAACACCTTCAAGTATTGTACATTAGCCCTGCCACAAGAGAGAGTGAGAAGCAAGCAAGGAGGCATGCTTCCAGAAAAATGTATCCATTTAGGAGTGATTGGCAATATTCCAATGGCTAGATTTTTCACACTTCTTGACAACTCAAAGGTATTTCTTCACACCTTTTGCAGATGTCAACCTGCAACGTTGCTGGAATTCATTTTGTGGTTCACATACCACCCAGACGAGTGATACAACACTCCGGGGGAGCCCACTGACAGAGAATTTGCTGAAAAACAACTAAAATGTTGTTAAAAATTGCTTAGATCCCAGGCCTGTTCTTGATGGCCCTTTCTGCCTCACAGAGATGCACTGGGTTGGGTTAGTGATTCCGGTAGGAATCTTATTCTGGGAACTATAAGAATTCCAAGGAATCCTCAACTATCTCTTATTTTGTTTTAAGTTAATAAAGTTTATTGGGGTACCTGAGTGGCTCAGTCAGTTAAGTGTCTGACTTCGGCTCAGATCATAATCTCACGGTTTGTGGGTGCAAGCCTCGTGACAGACTCTGTGCTGACAGCTCAGAGCCTGGAGCCTGCTTCAGATTCTGTGTCTTTCTCTCTCTCTTCCCCTCCCTTGCTCACACTCTGTCTCTCTCTGTCTCTCAGTAATAAACATTATTTTTTTAAATAATAATAAAGTTTATTTTTTTAGAGAAAATTTAGTTTCACAGCAAACTTAAGTGGAAGGCACAGAGAGTTCCTATATGTTCCCATCCTCACATATGCACCTTATTGAGTTATTATGCAGTGTTTATTAATCATTTCGTATCTGCTATTCTTGTTTTCCTAATGAGATTGTAAGTATCCTGATTAGGAAGCTTATGTCTTGACCTCTCAGCATCCCATATCTGGGAGGAGTCTGATGCTCTTTGGTTGACTGATCTAGACGCCAAAACCTTGTAGGACCTGAGATGATGTTATATAGAGATGTCTTATCACATGAAGGAGTTTGATATGGTGCAAATAGCGTTGACTTTGGAGTCAGATATACCCAAATGTTAATCCTGCCCCTTTATTTTATTAACAACTAAATACACTCTTCAGAGTTTCTTTTTGATTTTCATAAAGTAAGTAAAATATCACTGCCTTGTAAAATGTTATAAGAGAATGCATCTACTGAGAAAGTGTGTGTAATACATCTAGTACAAAGTCTGGTAAGTAACTTGGTGAACATTATATTCCTCCTATTATTCCCTCCCAACCCTGACTCTATTCAAGATTAATTTTACATCAATACCTCCATGGAATTCATATACTTTTGCCTAAGTATTCAGTTTAAATGTATAAATATATAAATTGATAACATATATCACTTAACCTAGGAGGAAAAGAGGAAGATTGATAAAGGAGGATCATAGAGAAAGTAGGAATAGAATTATTTAAATTTCAGGCATTGAGAAATGTAGTTGGACACTCCCAAAGGCAGTTTTTAGGAGAATCATGTGGACTTCCTTGGATTCATTACATTTCAGCTTGTGTACTTCAACACTGGGGACTTTGGCAGGGTTATGCAAATATATGCAAATCTAGTTATTCTTGTAATCACAGAAAAGAAATATCAACCTTATCAAGCACTTTGTAATACCTCTATAGCCTAGACTTAGATGTCAAAAATATCTCTAGTTTTCAGATTATTGGTTTAAGTGGGAAAGAGGAGGAATGAGGAGATCTAGCCTCTGATTTTGGCTCCTGTGTAACCTATTATCTAATCTTGGGCAGGGCACTCAGCCTTTGAGGAAACTTTATCTTTTGAGTGTTAGTAGCCATGCTGTCTCTTTCACAGGGTTGTTCCAAGGGTCAGATGTGAAGCATACAAACACTGCACAAAGATTATGACTTACAGTATACCAGGGGCAATGGGCAACTGCCTGCTTTAGGTTACAGGAATGTGCCTGATCTAAGAGTGAAGGAAAGCTAAAATAGAGGAGAAATAGAGGACAAAAGGGGACTAAAGGGGGAATCTAAGCAAGAGCCACTATAATAAGAAGCCCAAGAGAAATGATTTTAGAGAACACACAGTGTAAACTAATCCCAATTAGATCACAGCTGAACAGTATTGTTTACACCGAAGACATATTTTACCCTGGTTTTTGATGAAAAGGAGATTGGGTAGTTTCATTGCGAAATTAGGTTTGCTTTTAAGAACAATAAATTTATGAAATAGGCCACAAACATGTCTTGGGGAGCCAGACACTGTAATGGTGGCTGATTAAATACACTCAGTGACTTACCATTTGAGACAATCTCCCTCAGTAGGGAAAGGAATAATGTCGCAGGAAAGACATTGAGGAGGCAGAAGGGATTGACGGGCCCAGAATGATAAATGGGAAAGGAGGTTATATTACTTTTGAGAGCGAGAAAAACTGAGATTACAATAGCTGAAGAAAAGACACTGAAGAGCAGAGATATGATTGAAGCTTTTAAGATGTTAAAAAGGATAGTAAAGGTCAATATAGATAAGCTTTACCAACAATAATGACAAACATTGAAATTTAAGGACACATCCTAAAAATAAGCAGTGGATAGAAGAAAATTACTTTTTTTGTTGTTTAGGAAACCCCTGCATACTCTGTCCACTCCTAAATTATCTTTATTTTGTTGAACAATCATAGCATAGGGAAGCATGGAGTCAAAAACGTTATGCATCATTTTAAGAAAAAGGACAAAGATTCAAACCGGAATTAACATAGCAATTCATAAAAATATCCCTGAGGCTACATATTTATTTCTTCAGAGGACCAATGATAAAAACATGAGTAGTATGCAGATTTATTTAGAAGCCCTGTGGACACTGCTTCTCCAACAAGCTTTTGTACTGGTTTTGGCCAAGAATCAGATGAGTATTATCTTCCTGGGATTACTTTTACATTCACTTATCATCTTGGGGAGTTCAGAGGCATGTAGGGGAATGGTGTAAGTTAAAAGGACAAATATTGTAAGGGCATATCTATGGCATGAGCCTCAAACACCTTTTTGTTTGATTGTTCCCACCTCAGTCCAGACATTCTTCTTATCTCCCTGACAGTAGGCAGATTTTTTCTAAATCTCCCGTATTACTGAGTATATAACTGTTTCAGGGCAATTTGCCTTTCTACCACTGTCTCATTTCCAGCATCTCTCTTTTTTCTTTTCTCAGCCTAGTCAGCTGTCACTGTGTGCCTTAGGTTTTCAGTTGGCTCTACTTTTTTCTCCCACCTCTGAGGATTTTCCTAAATTTCTAGCAGTTTAGAAAGAATTGCATTAAAAAGATGTTTGTCATTGAGGTACCTGTGTGGCTCAGTCAGTTAAGCATCCCACTTTGGCTCAGGTCATGATCTCATGGTTTATGAGTTTAAGCCCTGCATCAGGCTCTCTGCTGTCAGCACAGAGCCTACTTCTTTGGGTCCTCTGTTTCCCTCTCTCTCTGCCTCTTCTCTGCTCATTCTCTCTCTCTCTCTCTCTCTCTCTCTCTCTCTCTCTCTCTCTTAAACAAACAAACAAACAAACAAATAAACAAACAAAAAGATATTTGTAAGAGGCACCTGGATGCCTCAGTTAAGCATCTGACTTTGACTTGGGTCTCATGATCTCATGGTTCATGAATTCAAGTCCCTTCTCAGGCTCTGTGCTGACAGGTCAGAGCCTGGAGCCTGCTTCAGATTCCTGTCTCCCTCTCTGGTAGAGTCTTGTTAGTGTAATATATTTTGCATTTATGAGGCTGATTTTGTCTGCCCATGCAGCAGACGCAGATATGGATAAAAAACTCCATCTGCCCAGGATTCTAGTCATAATTAAATGAGTCACTTATAAGGCTTAGGAAAAATCACAGGAAAATCACAAACTTGTCAAAGAAGTTGTTTAATAGTGTGACAATAAAATTCCTCTCCCTTATGTTGATTAGTGAGGGAAAGACAACCACAGAGCCTAAATAGTTTGTGACTGCTGGCATCAAATACAGTTAGAGGATAAAAAACAATAGGCAACCTCTAACTAAACAGAATGACAACTGTTCTTGAATAAATCTGTTACATTAAACTGAACGTTTTGGATGATCGGATTTTAGAGAAGTTTTGTTTGTTTGTTTTTCACTTGTTTCCCTACTTTAAATGGTGAAAAGGAAGTATATTTCATAAGTTTTGGGAGGTTTAGGTTTATTTCAAAATTTGTAATCTATTTAGCTAGCTTTATTTATTTTTTTAGTTTTATTTTATTTATTTATTTTGAGAGGCAGAGAGAGAGTAGGGGAGGGGCAGAGAGAGAGAGAGAGAGAGAGAGAGAGAGAGAGAGAGAGATGGAGAGAGAATCCCAAGCAGGCTCCATACTGTCAGCACAGAGCCAGGTACTGGGCTCAAACTCACAAACCATGAGATCATGACCTGAGCTGAGATCAAGAGTTGGACACTTAACCGAATGAGCCATCCAGGGGCCCCTCTATTTAGCTAGATACACTAAAGAGTATAGGTCGCAGAACCAGAAAATTCTGAATTTGATTCCCAGCTCAGTGACTTTGAATACAATAACCTGTCCAAGACAGCTGGTTGAATATAATTTCTCCTGCCCTCTGTATGTATACCTCTTCTTAAGCAGAGAGTTTTCTTACTCTTCCCATTTTAGTCAAAAAATGTTCTTAATAATCCTCTCAGCTGGGGAAAACCAAAACAATACAGACTAAACCAAAGGAAAAAAATTCTCTCCATCCATTTAATCCATAACCACCCTGCAAGGGCCAGATCACAAGTTATGCATGCCTTATGAATGTTTTCAATTGATTTCATTAAACTGGTACTAGGTACTGACTTAGAAAAACACTGGTTTGTTTAACAGTTTTATGTGAAGGCCTAAGAATTTTCACAGTGGGGAGAAATATTATTCTAATTCAGCTTTACATAAACTTGGAGGGAACCACTATGTCTCCTGAAATGCTATATAGACCAGCAGATCTCTCTTGCATTTTTCATGCATAAAACTGTCCAGGTTTCTTTTTACAATTGTGGGTCCTTAATATGCAAAGCTACCCAATTTACTAAAGGTAATTCTTAAAATCCTAAACCCCGAGTCTTCTTAGATTGATTAGAATTTTTCATCTTTTCTTCTTAAATATTTGCCACAAACAAGGATTTGAATCTTTAAAAATTATCCCTTTGATTCACAGTTGAGGGGGAGCAAAATATATAACCCAAAACCTTCCACTTGGTCTGCCAAACATTTTCAGCTAAAGGCAATCAAGGCCTAACAGACTCAGGAAGTTTTGTTGTGTTTTTTAAATTTCTCCCTTAGCTGCTTAAAAGAATTTTGAAAGAGGGCCTGTACCAGGAAGAGATCTAATGCCAGAGATAACCTATTATATCAGAAAGATTTATCTGCATGAGATGAAAATATCTGTTTAGCAAACATTTGTTTTTCCTGTCTTACTATGCATTGTCTTCCTCCCTTTTGAAGCCTCAGAACCCTACAACCTTCTCCTTAGCTTAGGATGCCTTAGAAACTTCTACTGCCTGACTCTTTGAGGTTCCAGTATGTACAAAATTATTTTTTTCCTTTCTGTTAATCTGTCTTATATCAATCAATTTAATTATAAGACCAGTCAAATAACTTGGAGGGAAAAGAGAAAAGTTTTCCTCCCCTGCACAATACTACAAATGTTTTTCTCTCATTCTAGGTACAAAGGGAACAAAAAATGAGTGGAAAGAGAAGGGGCAACTGTGGGAGGGAACAAAATTGCAGGACAACAGAATAAAGTAGTTTTATAAGAAAGTTAATATGTATGACAGTTGATAAGCATCCGAATTTCCTTAAAAGACTAGAAAAGAATATATTTGGTTAATTAACAAAACTCCCTAAGTTCACTGATTTCATTTTCATTGTTGTACTGTTGTCACTCCAAATGAGTAGTAATTATTTTTTAATTGGCCTTATTATTTTGGTATTAATACCTTTTATTGAAGATTGCTAATAGAATTTCATATACAGAGTAACTCATGGAAATATTATACGTGTTTAGCTCAAAAAAGTCATCTCACTCCATGGGATCTGTTGTAGACTTATCTGATTACCAATCTAGACACTCTCTAAGGTCACAAAGAAGCAATTTTCCAACTTAAATCCATCTCTCTCATGCCGTATGTTAATAGGATGTATTTAATTACCATTTATCTAGATATTCCTCCTGTCGCAATACAGATCATACAGTTTTGCCATCCCAGATATAATTGTTAAGATAAGGCAAGCAATGATTAAATTGCAATGAAATAAAGTAATATCTCTGTTAATCACGAAGATGATGTTCCATAGCATACTTATTAAAATTCTGTTTTTAGAATTGAGATCATGTTGAAGCATGAAAATATATATCATTACATGAGAAAACACAAAGTACAACTCCAAAATATAATTAACATTAAACAAAAATATTCTCAAAATATTTGTCCAAACATAAAATTACACCTAAATGAAGTGACAGAAGGAAAGGCAAAGAATGTATGAGATAGGGAACAGTCAACCCAAGCCCAGAGAGACAAGAGGTACAGAGAGAGGGAAGCAATCCACACGGATGGGATAGGACAGGTTCTAAGACCCAGAAGCGATCTGCTGTGATCAGATGTGATGATGCTCCATGGCAACCCTTGAAATATGCCTTCAGCATCTGCTGGGCTGACATAAAGCACAGTCTTGGGGAGGAACTGGAATCACCTTTCAGTGATTTTTAAAATCAGCTTTGTTATAGGAATTAACTTCTTTTTTTTAATTTAAAAACATATATTTATTTACATATGTATGTATTTATTTTTGAGAGGTATTGAGCAAGCACACAGGAGGGGCAGAGAGAGAGAGTGAAAATCCCAAGCAGGCTCTGCATTATCAGCACAGAGCCCGATGTGGGGCTTAAACTCATGAACCAGGGATCATGACCTGAACTGAAATCAAGAGTCAGATGCTTAACCAACTGAGCCACCCAGGCACGCCTAAATTAAGTGAACTTCTATTGTCATTGTAGGGTCTAGTGCCAGCGGCTATTATTACTTACCAAGTATCCACGTGCTCTCCCCACTTTCTTTGAAGTTAGGTTGTATGTGACTGCGTTCACACCAATGGATTTGGTAGAAATACTGTGGCCCTTCAAAGTATTCCATGTGGTATTTCAGCTCTCTCTCATCTCAAGTGTGTTGACCTTGAGGATACATTTTTCAGATGGCAGAGCCATTGGATAGAGGGGAGCCTTTAATTTGGGATGCCAGTGATATTTTAGTATCCACTGGTTATCACAGCTCTGTTTACTCTATAAATTAATACCATAAGTAGGCTGCTATTGTATCCAAAGCCTGCAAATAGGCAGCATTATTGAACAGTGGGGGATGAGGACACTGGTATCAGAGGTCAGAAAAATAATGAGTATTTTATGGAATGATGAACCTTAGTAAAACTGCCTCCTGCAATGGCATGAATGGCAAATCATGTGAGAAATAAATATTAACTGCCATTGAGATTTAGGTGTTGGTTTGTTGCCACAGCTTAGATTTGCCTGATCTAACACATGGCTACTTACTGCTCCTCGATCGTTCCCACTTTTTTTTTTCAACTTCTGCACTTCTTGTGACAGAAAACAGAGGCTTGCATTATACAAGTTGAGTTAAAGCATTGAACATTCCAGACTGAAGTACCCAAATTATTGAAATACACTCACGGGTTCACAAATATTTTTAAATATGTGCTTTCTTCAGGACTCTGCTACCTGTTGTTGGGGATAAGATAAGAACCATGCCCTCAAGAAGGACAACTGGAGAATTATAATTATGGATGAACAATAGCAGAATGTACCATGTCTCACAAATAGAGCAGTGTCATGTAGTGCTGTGGAAGGCAGAGGAGAATGATTATTTCTAGGTGGGGACTCAGGAAATTCTTTTTAGAGCCAAGGAATTTTACTTTACTTTGGTCCCCTTGCATGGGACTGTCACAGAGTTAGGGGAAAGTTAGGGGTGGATGGAAGGAGGGCTTTGCAGGTAAGAGTGAAGATATCACACCAACAAGTGTCCAAACCTACAAGGGAATGATAATAGATCTTTTTGAATTTTAATCATGAAAAGGAGATAAATGACAAAAGGAAATATAATTACTAGTCACTCAAAAGGGTTCTCTCAGTTATCAGCATTCAAAGTAAAAGGATTCCGATTATAGACTTCATCAGACAATTGAGAAATAATTATATGCAGTCTTTTTGCTTTTCTTCTTCTCCCTCTGATAGAATTGTAAACTCAGTGACAGGGGCCACATTTCTTCTCCTAGAGTTTAATAGCCTACTGGGGACATGACATGTATTTGTGTTTGTCAGATTGACAAGCATTTTCACAAGTGGTTCTGGAGTTTACCTTTATTCTTAATAAGTAAAATAAATCTGCTCCTATGCTCTGTTCACTAAGAGTAAATCTGCTTTTAGTGACTAGGAAACAAGATCTTGACCTCAGCTGGGAACATGCCTGAGTCCCTCCAGGACAGCTTGGATTAGATGGATTTATGGAATAAGTGATCAGCCTGCTGCTAGAAAAGCCAGAATATGCTGGCAAGAACTAAGCAAATAAGTAATATAGCAAGCACATATTTATTTTGTCATTAATATGATTTGGTTAAAAGCTAATGTGATAAAAAAAGTCACATAAGTTATGTGTATACATATGTGTGTGTATATGTGTGTGTGCGTGTGTGTGTGTGTATTTTATGTGTATACACATATATACATATGTATCTCCTAGTGGCAGTTCTACAGACTCAATCATTGTGCTTTCACAGACTGTTTTTGGGTCACTAATAAGAGAAAAGCATCACCATGTGTCACAGCAATGTCTTGCGTGTAGACTTCCGTAGGACAAATAAGGATTGGTGATTCTGAACACATCAAGTGTTGTCTTTCTGTCCCTTTGTCTATTACTGGATATTTATTGTGTGTCAGGCTTTGAGCTAAAAGCGTTATATGAGCAGCTTATTTTATATAATCCTCATAGGAGCATAATGAGATAAGGAACAATAATCACATTTGCTGATGGGAAAATTAAGACCCAGGGAGACCACTGGCAACAACAGGAGGCAAACCTAGAGCTGCCTGATTCTGGTATAATACAAGCCACCAAAATCCAGGGCCCAAAATTAATATGTCACAGTATATTTCTTGATGTTATATACTCTCCGCCTGTATGTAACCAAGAGGAAGAACTATGCTCACTGATTTCAAGCTTTCCTTATTTTATTTTATCTGTGTGAAGGGTGATCTCATGGTTAAATAAAGATGTTTTGTTATTCAGGAGACATATTTTAATGAAATGAAAGGTTATTTACTGAGGAAAAAATATATAGTGAAGCCTGAGAAACATCTAGATAATTTCATTGAAAAAAGTCAAAAATGTTAGGCAAGTGGGTATATTTTTAAAGCTTGATTTATTTCAACAGTTTTTTTCTTAAACAACTTACTGTGAATGTTTAAACACGACAGTCACATCCTAGATTTCTTCCACAAATTATATCTAAAGTTTCTTTCAGTTGACTTAGTAAACTGTATAGCTGATATGTTGTTATTGCAAAATTTATAGACAATTATGCCAAATGAATATGCCATAGAAAAATCTAGCTGGAGGAATAGAATGTCAAGATTTTCACTGACAAGTCCGAAAAATAGTCACCCTTGTTTACACAATTTTGAATATGTGATTTTTAGTTATTTTATCTTGAATTACAGTTAGAATATCATATTCCCCAAGATTATAAATCACAGTGTGGATGTGTATGAGTGTGTGTGCACACATATATAGATAAATAGGTACAATATCCCTTCTTATCCATGGGATATACGTCCAAGACCCCCAGAAGAGACCTGAAACCACAGATAGTCCTGAACCCTATATATACTGTTTTTCCCCCCTGTATATACATACCTATGATAAAGTTTAATTTATAAGTTGGGCATAGTATCGAATTAACAATAATAACTAATAATAAAATAGAACAATTATAACCATGTACTGTAATAAAAGTTACGGAAATGTGATCAATCTCTCCCTTTCTCTCAAAATATCTTTCTGCAATGTCCTCACCCTTCCGTCTGTGATGACATGAAATGATAAAATGTCCACTTGATGAGATGAAGTAAGGTGAATGGTGTGGCCATAGTGACATAGCCTCAGGGACACTACTGACCTTCTTAAGACTCACCAGAACAAAGAGCATCTGCTCCCAGGCCATGGTTAACCATGGGGGGGGGGGGGGGACGACAGAAACTGCTATGGAAAACCAAACAGCAGGTAAGAGGGGGAGGAGGAACTACTGTATAAATGTAAACACAGTATATATGTTTGCTTGCAAGGCTTCACTTCCAAATAGCAGTCATGATTAGTCAAAGTATAAATACTTAGATCACTTGAAATTTCTCAGAAACATGCTTAGGTTGCCTTAATTCATGTCCCTTTTTCTTTTTCTTTTTTTTTTTTTTCTGGTAGAGGTGTATGGACAAAGCATTTCATAACTGCTCTAGATTACTGTTTATCCATTCATCTATCCATACATATATTGGATTATAACTTTGATTTCAAATATTTGCTTAAGTTTCTAGATATCTTTATACCTAGGAAACAATAATCTTTGCCCATTTACCCTAAGTTATATATGAAGGTTGCGCAATTTTGATGAAAGGTTTTGCATTAACACCAAATGGTATTGCTAAGTTAAGGGTACATTTATAGTTACGATTGTCTACCTAAAGCCAAGACACTCTGAGCAGAATCAAAAACGAAAGAAAAAACAATGTCAACTACTGTTGGATAAGGTCCTTGCTGTAGTAAGTTAGATTTAACTCTAAGTAGTAAGTGGTGAAATACCTAGAAATATCTTTTCCGCCTTTCTTCATAGAAACTCTGGCAATGGTAGGGTGAGGCAGTGTGCATTTTGAAGATTTATCTTGAGCAAGATCTGAGAGAGTTATGTTCTGTTTAAGAACATATATTTATGTTACTTAATTTTAATTGTGAAATAAAAAAGCTCTTTCAAAGTGTTCTCCTCCCATGAATAACTTTGGATGTTTCATAACCAAGGAATGACTCAGTTCTGGAAAGTCAGAAAAAAATAGGAAATAAAACATGAAAAATACATTTAAGCAAAAGATGTCACTCAAACATGTCCAGATGAGGTTCTGAAATAATTTTAATCTGAGAAGATAATAATACATTAAGTATAAATATGTGTATAGAGAAGTAGGTGGGGGAAGAGGTCAGGATTAAGGACATCAAGATCGTCTCTTATTTTTTTGCCTTGATTAAAGTCCTAAGTACATTTAGGGATTTTTTTTTTCTTTTCTTTTTCCTTTTTTTTTTTTCCCTAGGAAAGATAAAGAGAAAAGCAAACCTTATCTGGACACATAACCAGTCTTTTCTTTCTTTTTTTTTTTTTTTTAAGTCTTCTTACTGATAAACTATTTGAAGTATCAGTGTGGCATTTTTGCTAAATTATACTTCTCTGCAACTTAATTTCCAATTCCATTAAATTGAATTTTGACCTCTCCCTTTGATGAGCTAAAGGTTTTGCAAATTATGTGCAGAATATCTAACTCTATACATCTAATTTCTTTTTTCGCACTATTTTTCTGCAAACCCAGCCTTTCCAAATGATCTTTCATGTTAATACACCACAGAACAGACACTTTTGGCCAGAGATACTCAATGCCTGTAATTAAAACTTAGATAGATACCTCCTCTTTGCCAGGGAAAATAAACATGGTTTCTGTAAATTGGGTCGTAATTATGTCCTTTCCAAAAGCCTCTATTTCAGAGTTGGTCCTGGGTTACACCCAAAGCTAATTTTCAGTTTGGTGGCTCTGTTCATAAATGTGAAATACTGAACTGTTGGATATCTGACCCATTTCTCATTCCAAAAATATATTACAAACATCTCCTATAGTGAAATATAGGACACAAGTACATGAACCTATTATAAGGAGAACTATTTTTAAAGGTATATTCTGTTGAAGAAATTTTAGTATAACATTTTGAGAAAGCAGAGACAATGCAACACTGTAATTACAATAGTACTTCTTGTTTTCCCATTTTTTCTACTACCACAAAAAGTATGCCTTTGTTACCATATCATCTATTTTGTTAATAAACGATTTCTGATGTCCTTGGAAAGTATAGCAAAATAAACACCTTTGCATAGTCTAGATTTTCCACTGTGGGTTGAAAATTAAACTTTTCACTAAAATCTGTGTAGATAACCTAACACTAAACAAGAGGCTTGAGCAATTTTTGTCACTGATTTTTTTTTTTTTTTAATGATGAGCTGACTATAAATTTAAAAGTGACTAACCAGTTTGGTTAATACAATCTAAAGAGTTAATGCTAAAAATCTGTTGCTTATCTAATTTAACAAGTTGTTTGAGTTTGTTTCTATGTTAGTATGGTAAAATTATTCTCTATTAGGCCTAATAAAGAAACTATGTATAAACCTTTCTCTGTGTGTTGCAGAGATATAGAAAAAAGATACCCATTAGCAGCGGGAAATTGACAAAGGACAGAAGTGGTTTTAAAAAAGAAAACCTTGTTATATCTGCCTCAATTTCAAAACAATCCCATCTAGCAGTTCACAAGAATGAAGTATGTGCCAGGCATTATGCGTGCTGGGTTGTAACAAGAAGGTGGGGAGGCATGTCTGAGTAAATAATTCACTGTAGAAGGTGGTACGTAAATAGGGAAAGAAAAGTTAAGAGATTACAATATTTTTCAGTGAGTGACTAAATAGAATGTGACATTTTACTGGAGTCCTGAAAGGTGAATAGGAATTTTCCAGCCAAAAGAAGGAAAGGAGGTTATGCTAGGCAGAAAATAGTGTGACCAAAACAGCACAGAGGCTGGGAAGCTCAAAGACTATTTGGGAAGTGCAAAGCAGGGGGACTGAATCTCCTTGCAAGTGGAAATAAAGGAATGGGAAATAGTGCAAGAGAGTCTGATCAATGGTCAAGTTATGGCACATATAAGTACAATGGTAGGGAGTTTGGCATTATCTTCTTTGCAAGAAGGAGTGATAAAGGCTTAT
Organism: Lynx rufus; assembly: GCF_022079265.1. Taxonomy (NCBI): domain Eukaryota; kingdom Metazoa; phylum Chordata; class Mammalia; order Carnivora; family Felidae; genus Lynx; species Lynx rufus. The sequence goes on along the minus strand of NW_025814834.1, from coordinate 99,254,066 downwards.
AACATGGGGCCTTATGTATTCTATAAGTATTTATAGAGAAAATTCTGCTGTGCCTGTGGAAACTCAACTGGAGGTAGGAAAGACCAGCTAGGGTGAAGAGATGACAGAGGAAGCATTTTTAGTAGAGAGCCCAGAGGAGAATAGCACTCAAAGGGAATGAGAGGTTGTACTTAATAATCTAAAGACAGAGGGGATAGTAGGAAAATGGGGGGATTCAAGACAGACTGTAGTGGTAGCTGGAGCCCAACTTGATTGCTTAGGAGTGAGGAGAGGAAAAAGAAGGGATAATGTGGATTCTGAAACAGATACTTTTTGTTGAGAAAAGACGTAGGTCACTATTTCAATATTTTAATAGGTCTTAGAGAACAAGGTATTAAACTTCACCTATTTTAGAAACTTTTAAAAAATGTTAGACATTTTGAAGCAAATAAAACGTATTTCTCTATTTGAGAAGACATATATCCTGACTTCTATCATTCTCTAAACAAGAATGTCCTATGTATCAATTTGCAAATGGCTACACTCACTAGCAATTAGTCTATTTCTAGTAACGACCTTAGATATAAACATTTTTATAATCTGATTTCCTCCATGTACAAACTCCCTGTTCTTTTCAAGTTTATTTATTGTTTTCCCTTGAACATAATCTTTTCACTGCACTACACAAAAGTTTCTATGCCTTGGATTATTTATTCATTTTCTCTTTCTCTTAAAAAACAAATAAACAGACTTCTTCCTTATTCCTCTGTGCACAACCTCCCAGCCCCAACCTACATGAGTGCATTGCAGTATGTATATGTCCCATCTTAAACTTGGGCATTTCATTGGATAACTTCCCTGTGAAGACATCAATAGTTGTGTTGGTCTTCAGGTTTCTTCCACTTCTTAAAACCTCTTGAACTTCCTAGTGCATTTTTAGCTCACCAGATAACACATATTGCTTTGTACTTGTGCAGTTTCATGTTAATTGCTTTGCAAATATTGAGTTAGTTCCTTGTTCATGAAAGGCACTATTCTAGGAATTTGATGGGTACTTTAAGTCACCTCCATCTAAAATACCGATCACTGAGAGAAAAAATGGTGTAACACATTTTGTGGTCCTACCATAGACAAGTTAGTAGACTCTTAATAAATAGCAGTTCCCTACATGTGTGCATGTATAAAAATGTGTTTTGTTTACATATATGTGAATATATATGAACTATATATTATATATACATAGTTTAAAAATATATATGCATGAATATATTATAATATATGATATGTATATTTTACAATGATATTATATATTGCATATATAATATAAATACACTTATATATAATTACATATTATATACATATTTATGCATATATGAATAGTTATATATGTGCATAATTATATACATATATATGCATATATGCATATATATGCATATGCATAAACACATATATTTATATATATTATACATATATGTATGTATAACACACACACACACAGTTAAAAACATGAAAAAAGGTCCAGAGTGTAATCACTTAGGCTAAGTCCCACATCATCAAACCAAGACTTAATTACATTGCTGGCTGTCCCAGAAATGGAATCTTAAACCAGTCATTCAGAAATCACCTGATTAGCACTAGTGAGGTTTATCTGACTGATAGCCCCCTGCCTTCTCCTAAAGGAAAGTGATTTTACAATAGCCAACCCACTTTTTTGCATTAGTATAACTTCCTTGCTTCTGTTCTCTTCTGTCTGCAAATATCTTTCATTCTGTATAGCTCCTCAGAGCTCCATTCTGTCTGCTAGATAGCATGCTGCCTGACTCAAATAGATTTTTGCTCAGATGATCTCTCTAAAATTTTGATATTCCTCAGTTTATCTTTAACTATATATATGTGTGTATATATATATATATATATACACACACATACATACACACACACACATACACTATAAATACATATATTTAATTGTGTCACTAGAAGTTTCTCTGAGTAACAATGACAGAAAGAAATGCTAATGACAATAAATTAATTACAATTAACCTTATGTGGAGTCATACAATTGTATACAAGAGTTATGTTCTGTCCCTCTTAAAAATTTTTTTTTAAGTTTATTTATTTATTTTGAGAGAGAGAGTGAGTACACAAGAATGGGAGGAGCAGAGAGAGAGAGCTAGGGAGAGGCAGAATCCCAAACAGGTTCCACATTGTCAGGGCAGAGCCCAACACTGGGCTAGAACCCATGAACTGTGAGATCATGACCTGAGTGGAAGTCAAGAGCTGGACGCTTAACTGACTGAGCGAGACACCCAGGTGCCCTTAAAGAAAATTCTTCCTTTTGAGAAAATGCGAGCCTTTCGAGATTATGTGACCACTATGGAAGAATAACACTTGCACTATTCTTCCTGCTTTCTCCCTCATGTCTCTGAAACAACAGCACACAGAATTATGCCACTTGTTTTTTTTTTCAGAAATAGAATATTGGCATTGAAATGTCAAAATAAACGGAACAAGCAAATTTCATTTTGCCTGTGACAATAAAAAAGATGAATAGTTAATAAATGCAGCTTTTTGTATAAGGTGAGAAAAACAGAGCCACTGCATGTGTGAGTAAAAACCTGCTTTTGAATATTGTAAAGTAAGAAAATGGCGAATTTCAAGGTAAAAAAAAATTCATATCTGAAAGCAGATTGCCAGAAAGGGGGAAAAATAAAGTTGCATGCTGGCCTTTGAAAGGCAGAGAGGCTCACCAGGAAACAAAAATGTTGAGTACTTTGCGTGCTCACAAAATTGTCAGCCCCACGATTTGGGCTTGTTCTATGTACCCCTCCCCACTCCTAGCTAAAGGAGTATGTATCTTTTTACAAAACAAAAAACATTTTGATATGCTAAGAGACCTTAATGGATTAAACACTTGTGAGCAGACACACACACATACGCAAACCAAGAAATTAATGTAACAACAAAGTAAACCATGAAAAGTGGTTTGAGGAGACTACCTACAGTCAGGTATAATAAACATATTTACTGAATATAAATAATTATTAACCAACTAATGGAGTTTATATGCAGAGCCTTAACTGTGGCCTTGTCCCCACTGGTCAGGATCACCAGAGTAATGTCCCAACTTCTTTAATATATTCATACACAAATCAGTACCTACAATTGCTTTTGTACTATGAAGAGACTCATTAATTGAAACATCACTGAATCATTTCCCATAAAACATCTCCTACCATCTGAATGGCATTGACTATGGTTAGGATGGTCTAATTCCATATTAATGATCACACACCTCTACAGATTACCACATCATGGTCACCTGCCTGTTCTCTGCCAATCTTTCCATGGTTCCAATTTTGATGACTGAACACTTACTTTTATTTGTTTTATAATCGTTTGTTTAAGTGAGTTCAATGAAGATCAGGTTTCTACTTTTAGAGCACATTCAATTTATTTAAGCTTGCTCATCACATGAATCAAAAGTGTTAAAATACATTTCTGGAAGGGATGCCATTTATCTAGCCCATCCGTTCTAGGAACCATAATGCTTACCAGTTAGAGTTTACCTGGGTCAGATACACATCCTATAAAAACATTTCCCAAAGTATATATACAAAAGCACTTATTCCTTAAGGCTTTGAGGAAAAAATACTTGTTTTTCTATTAAGTTATTTCTATTTTAACGTTCTCCATGCCTATTAAATGCTCAGAAACATCATTCATAAACAGTGTAAATAAATCACTTTTATTATATATTAGTCACACCTAATTCACATATTATCAGGGCTCTTTGAACTTACTTTCCTGGGATGCTTTTGCTCTATTTGATCACATGTTGCCACTTAGAGCGACTTCTCAGACTCTTGTCTGCAATTTCACCAAGTTCAGACTTGAAACACTAAACGTCAGTTACAATGTCTGTAGCCTTTGCAACCTTTCTTCTTAATTACTCACTGCAAAGTTTCACTCTATTCCTTCCATATGCTGCAAAATGCTGGATGACAGATATTTGTTAATTGAAAATGCTGTTATTCTGTTTTTTAAGACAGAATTTTGATCTGCTCGTCTCTAAATATTCTGTTTGTCTGCATTACTGCAGCAATTGCAGCACATTTTATACACCACTTCTTTGAGAAAAAAGATTAACTTCTAATTTGAAGCCAAAACCAGCTTCATAGGTAACAGAAACACCATGATAATTTCTTTGCTACATTATAAATCATCTCCTTTCCTTTCCAATATAAGGGAGTTCAATTGTACTTTTTTTGACCTCCTTCTATCCTCCATTGTTTAGGCTGTACAGCCCCACATGTAAAGTGCCCATGCTTGCCCTACATACTGCAAGATTACTGAACCGAACATCTATTCTTTCAGACTCACTACCAATGAAAAAAGGGCAAAAAAAAAAAAAAATTAAACTGCATACATCTCTATTCTTCTCAAATCCTGGGCCTGTGTTTTGGGTGGAGAGAACATAAAATTCATAGAATGTTTCAAAGAATCATTCATTTAGGCAATGTATAGCCTAGCGTGTCTTTTGTTTATGCCTACACTGGTAAGAAAGTAATGCTTTGGGGAAAAGGTAGAAGAGATAACTTCTTGATGTTCAGAAAATATTCCACAATCCAGGAAAATCCTAGGGCAACCATATATCCAGTGGGGAAATAAGTATACCAGGTTGGGTGGTCACCCTGAGTCCCAGTTGGCCAATGACTCAGCCAGCACATTAACATAAAGGAAATAGACATTGCAGGCATATAATTCTTATCAACGGTAAAGAAGGCTAAATGTACGCCTTCCTACTTTTGCATCATCCCTTTCCTAGCTCTCAGTGCTTCCCTCTTTCATGACATTTTCTGCCTGTGAGGAAGTCCCAGATATTAAATGTTAAACTAATTATAACCCTGGATAAATGCTTTGGATGGAAAGACGTGCAGTCACTCTTGGATCCTACTGGGAAGACCCCTGATAGATTTTATGCCACCAAATGAGGTTACCAATGCTCACAGCAGGAAGTGTGCTTTTCTGAAGTTCTTGATAACTGCATTCCTCTTCTTAAGTCTACCCTGCTGATCTGATGATAACTTTTCTACTTTCTATAGCATTGAATTAACCAGACAGAGAAGATTCTCAATGAATACATATTGAGTGAATCAAACCAAAACCTACTCTCAGGACTATTTGCTGGAGAATATCACTGCAGAAGGTTTACCAAGATTTCATCTTTCTTATTAGTAGAACATGTCTCTCTTTTATCTACAATAGCATGTCTGCAGGGGAAGATACAGAGCTCTATCATAAGGCTATTTTCACTGGTCTCCTGAAATTTTATTAAATAAAATTTTTTTACATATTTTTCTAGCATTTGGGTTTATGAATGCTATAAGTCAAGGTTCTTCACACAATGGTTCACTTTCTAACTTAATAATATCCCCAGAGTCTTCCTAGCTATAACATAATTCCTAATATTCTTTTTATTGGTCAGTATTCTAGGTAAGCTTGTTTCTATTAATTAATTCATTAAAAAAACCCACAAAACTATAGTCTATCAAATATCTTAAAAGGCTAAAAACTTACTAAATGCATGGACTCTTAAAGCAATTTGAAAATGTCACAGAATCGGCTTTTGCTTGAACTTCACTCAAGGGAATCATGTATTTATTTCCTTGCCTTATATAGAACAGAATCAAGGTTGGAGCCAATAAAGAACCCTCATTACCACTGTCATTTTGAAATCTCATCTTCAGTTCTGGTGGGCTATCAATATCATGAGTCTTTCTCTCAATCTTTCGAAGGCACACAGCCCCCAATGTTATCTGCGAATTCATCATTAGTTATATGCTATTATCTCAGTAATTGAAGAAGAGTGTAGGATTAGAATCTCTACAACAAAATGAGGAAGGAAAATATTTTTTTTTCATTTCTCACTCTTAACACCTAGGTCATAAGCACAGATTGATTTGAGTTTATTCCATTATCCCTAGTACCACTTTATTCCCTCAGCATTCCACATGTAAGTTTGCTCCACCTAAAACGCCAGAGATTTTTGATGTGAAAAAGCTGAGAAACGACATCAGTTAAAAACTGCAGGCAGTTATTCTGTTTTGAGAGAAATAGAGACATGAATTTATCTTTGAGACACCTCATTCCTTTGCTTTGAAAAGCCATCTTGTTGTGATCCCACATGTTTCCCCCTCATCCACTTTCCATGTTCCTTGTCTGCTCTGAGTCACCAGAGACTGACCTTTACAGACTGGGTTTTGTGATGGCTGCTGTCTGGTTGGATTCAGCTAATGGAAGGCAATGTCAAGAGAACAGAGGACACTGGGGCGCCTGGGTGGCTCAATCGTTAAAGCATCCAACTTCAGCTCAGGTCATGATCTCAGGGCTTGTGAGCTCGAGCCCTGCATGGAGCTCTGTGCTGACAGCTCAGAGCATGGAGCCTGCTTTGGATTCTGTCTCCCTCTCTCTCTGCCCCTCCCCCACTCACGCTCTATCTTTCTCTCAAAAACATTTTAAAAATTTTTTAGAAGAGAGAGAAAAGAGGATAAGAAAGAGAGAGCACAGTATTTCTTCTTTCCATCCTTCTGGCGACAATATTTCATTTTTGGAGGTAACTGAGACCTCCAGAAATATTCTTCCTGCTTGGTAGCTTCTCATCCACTTCCTTTTTCCACTACGCTCCAATAACACTACTTTATTCCTTCATCCATTAAGATCTGGGCAGAGGGGTTAGGTACCAGTGTCCCCAGATTGCTTGTCCTTGGGTACCTTATCATCCTTTGTGTGTTCCCTTAATCCTGAGTTAAACTCCTTGGCTGTAATCTCCTTGAGGGTAGGGATTCTGGCATTGTTCATCACTCTACCAGTCACAGAAGAGTACCTGGTACTTAGTAGGTTCTTAGAAGAAGATACCAATACTAAAAGTTCCGTCTAGCATAAGGCAAGAGTTTAGGATGTTTACTTGTGTTTACCACTTACAACTTTCAGAACTTCAAGATTGGGATACTCTGGAGCATGCACAGAACTTGGTACCGTACAGTCCAGATTGCTGTTGCCTTTCCCTTTCACCTCTGAGGTACTGTGGTCAATTCTCTGTGCTTCAATATCTTCACTAATAATAATACTATCTCATAAGTAACATTATTAGGATTTCCTGAGAAAGTTTCCTAAAACACCCAGCACTCTCTCTAGCACACTGAAACCAAATCCTACTACACTTGCTTTAAGAGGAATGTATTTTCAAAACCTGGCTAGCCTTCCTCTTTCATGCAGAGTAATAGAGCTGTTAAAAAGAATGGGCTCAGAATGGCCACTCAATCAAAATACCAAATGTTGAAAAGGTCAAAGAAGTATAGCTACCTTTATAATTCATAGATTATTGAATGCATTAACATTCCAATCCCTCATTCTTAAAGAAAAGATTATAATAAGGACCCCAAATGGCCACACATCAATCCTCTCCCATGACAATAGTTGTTCCTTTTCTGGGAAATGTAGAAAAGTAACCTCAGCTGACACTGAACTTCAATTTGGATGCCACACTGTGCTTCTGGTTTTGATAACAAATGGATACCCAGGAGGAGAGCAATAGGAACTACGTTAGATGCTCACAAAAGAAAAAGGCTTTCTAATATGCTGTGGGTTAATTTCAACCAAACTGCCAGGTCTAGAAAATTATGTAATTGACATCCCTGTTTAAGAATATTTTGAGCTTTCACAAGGCTGGGCTGGGCTTTTTACACAGGCTTTAAACAAGCAATCAAGCATCTGTTTCTCAAATTAAAGAGCCAAAAGACTAACTGATGTGAGTTCATGATTACAATGTCAAATATTTCTTTGTAATTGTTGGACCATTTTCAACTCAATCAGTTTTATTTTTATATTTCATGGTATTTCCTGGGATGACATAGACTCATAATCACAGTCGGTTAGAATTATAAAGGGCTTTAGGGACCTCTTAACCCATCCTTCTCATTTTATAGATGAGAAAACTGAGGACCACAGAGGGTAAGTGGTTTGTCTAAGGTCACAAAGTTAGCAGCTAAACTGGAATAACAATGAAATCAGCTTTAATTTCAGACAGCTACTGAAAACAGTTCATACAAATTGCTTTTTTTTTCTTACTAAATTTCTCTTTAAGAGCTTAATAACATCTATGATGAGAAAATTACAAAATAAGTTGCTTGCATCATGTGAAGGCAACTATGAACATCATGAGAGATAAATACCTTAGTATTAAAAAGTTGTGCTCGTGAAATCTCCTAAGACAACAACCATACTTTCCTTCTTGCTTTCCTTCCCTCCAGCCGCCACACATGCAACAAGACTACAACGAGGTTAGATCACATGTAGCGTAAGGAAATTTGAAAAACAACTAGTTACTCGGGAAAATCAAATTTATCATTTCATAATAAGAGTTTAAAATATAGTTACTTGGGGGGCGCATGGGCTGCACGGTCTGATAAGCATCTGACTTAGGCTCCAGTCGTGATCTCCAGGCTTGAGAGTTCGAGCCCCGCCCACGTTGGGCTCTGTGCTGACAGCTCAGAGTCTGGAGCCTGCTTCAGATTCTGTGTCTCCCTCTCTCTGCTCCATCCCAGCTCGCTCGCTCGCGCTCTCTCTCTCTCTCTCTCTCTCTCTCAAAAATAAATAAATATTAAAAAAAATAATAAATAAAATAAAATAGTTACTTGAGGGGCGCCGGGTGGTTCAGTCGAATAATCATCTGACTCTTGATTTCAGCTCACAGTTTGTGAGTTCAAGCCCCACACTAACAGAATGACAGTACAGAGCCTTCTCGGAATTCTTTCTCTCTCCCTCTTTCTCTGCCCCTCCCCTGCTCATGCTCTGTCTCTCTCTCTAAATAAAAAAAAAAACACTTTAAAATATAATTATTTGAAGAAATGTGCAAAATATACAAAATATTACACTCAATAAATGGCACTGGCACAACGACAAGAAGTGAGAAGGAAGGGTGCACATAGTAGAAAAGACACGTAGGAATAGCATGATATTTATATACTCTAGGCAAGTATATAATCTGTAGAAGAGATGGATTAACATCTATAATATGCATTCGTTCTAGTAGATGTTAAAGCCAAAGGGCCTTCTGTTAAAGATCATAGTCCTAGAATGCTGGTTTCAAAGTAATACAACCTAAAAAAGGACTTGGTTCTATAAGTTTTGTTTTGGCAGACAAAAAGAGACTTTATTTTGCATGATGATAGTAAAAAAAAAAAAAAAAGGTAGGAGGGAGAGGGAATATTGCTGATGAGTGATTTAACCATAATTACAAGGAACGTGTAAGCTCTCTTTCTTTTCTGTTTTTGGCAATAATGAAGATTCAGTGTTGTCCTGATGATGAAGGATTTTACTTTGGTTTATTTGTCCCAGGCTCAAGATTAGACTTAGTTCTGGATGTTTCTTCTCCAGGCCTCAGAATGGAACAGTATTTTCTAATTCATCAAGACTGGTGGCCTCCAAATGGATTGGCTTGAGTTAGACAAACTGTGCCAGTAATCCTGGAACTATTCTGACCTACTTTCTTAAGTATTAAGAATACACACCCATAAAACTACTTTGATTATTTTTTTCTCTGTTGCATTCCCATACCACAGGGCAAATACAATCAACTGAATAAATGTAGATTTCTAAGATGTAATCTCTTATCATGTAGCTGACCTACGATGCTAGCTATTTTTCTTCTGTTCTCCCCATCACCCAAACCCAGATCTATTCTCTGTCTTACTTGGTATCCAGGAAGCCTGGCTTCTATAGACGGCAGATGTCAGTTCCCATACCCTCTCATTTCCTGTTGGGTTTGGCAGAGTGGAATGATGGAAAGGTTGCCTTGCTGAGGTTCTTCTTAGAAGCATACTTCTCCATGGCCAGAGTTCCTGTTGGCTGGCCTTTCCTTCAGGACCCAGCTCTCATTGAACTCTGGTAAGATAATTTTCTTCCCTAATTCCTTCTGGCTAAAAGGGTGGAATGACTTCCAACTGTTGTAATTCCTTGAGTGCCTCACATTTCCCAGATAGTTCCTTTATCCTTGTCCTCATTTCTGTAAATAGTACTCTCATAGCTTCTTTAACTTCTCTTTGATTAAAACTTTGGTGTGAGCCCTTTGTTCTAGCTAAACTACCATTTGATTTGCCAGTATCATTATCACTATAAGTATCTATTTTTTGTCTGTGTTCCATTACAAAAATTATTCTTGATAGGCCAGAAGGAAAAGGATGCCTCACTGTGCTAGGGTCCTCACAGGCCACTGTACAATCATGCACTTGGCATTTGACTGAGAATGCTGACTGACAGCACAGGGTATACACTATCTCATTTTTTTTGAAAGTTGTTTTTAAAAGCCTTCATTAAAACCATTTCAAGGCATGCAGGCTGCCAATGAGCTAGAATCACTTATGCCTTTGATTTGGACTGTGATGACCAATCTATTTATTTCTTAGCCAGAAAAAAAAAATAGTTATATTCAGTTTATTTTGTGCCAGGATATGGAAAAGAAAAAGAAAATAACTTGGTTTCATTACAGGTCTGGAATTTTACAAGTCTTGTTTTGAAAGATCATGTAGGGGGATTCATAATTTACAGGAACCCATGATTTTCATATATCTCTGATTGTCCCCCAAAGATCTGGATTTCTGGGGTGCCTGGGTGGCTCAGTTGGTTAAGCATCCAACTTTACCTCAGGTCATGATCTCGCAGTTCATGAGTTTGAGCGCCGTGTTGGGCTCTGTAATGACAGCTCAGAGCCGGGAGCCTGCTTCGGATTCTGTGTCTCCCTCTCTCTGCCCCTACCCCACCTGCTTGCTCTCTCTTTCTCTCAAAAGTAAATAAATATCACAAAAATTTTTTTTAAATCTTGATTTCTTACTACTAAAATTTGGAATTTTCCATCTGGAATTTCATTCAATTATTATTTAGTCATATGTGCAATAAAACATTTATTGAGCACCTACTGTCCACCCTGTTCTAGTTTTTATTATAGGAACTAAGATTACGGTGGTATGGAAAATGAACATTTACAATAAACTGATAAACATATGAATAACTTAGATAATTTAATATATAAATACACACTAGAAAGGAAATAAAACATGGCAATACAACTAAGAGATGGTACAAAGAGACTTTTGATAGAGTTGACAAGGAAGGCCTCAGATGTCACTTAATCTAAAACCAAAATGACCAGAAAATGTCAGATGTGTAAAGGTCGAGGGCAGGGGTCAGCAGACTCTAGTGGACTAAATCTAGCTTATCACCTGTTTTTTTAAATAAAGTTTTACTGGAACAGAGCAGCATAGCCATTTTCATCTGTTTATGTATTTTTTCCCATTTGTTTATGTATTACTTGTGGCTGGTCTTCTGTTACAATAGCAGGCAGAGTTGAACAGCAGTAACAGAGACCACATGGCCCCCAAATATTTACCATCTGACCTTTTAGAGTAAAAGTTTGTTGACATTTGGTCTTGGGTAAGAATATTCCAAAAATAAAGAAGGGTTAGTTCCAGGTCTTAGAGGCTGGAACAAGTTTGGAAGCTCATGTGACTACAGGTGGAGAATTGATAGAGGCCATGTCTGCTGTGTGCAGGGTCAAGACAATGATAAGCAGACTGGATTTTATTCTATATGTGGAATGAAGACACTTTGGTTTTTATTTTGAAGGTGAAATGACCTATGTTTACTTTTGAAATGCCAAACACATTCTAAGAGATGTATTTCATGTACAGATTTTTATCTCATATCTTCCTAACAAACATCTAGTTAGATAAAATAATTGGTTTCATTTTAGAGGTGAGAAAAATAAAGGCTATGTGAATTTAAGTGACTGGTCGGAGATCAAAAGGCAAGTGGCAGAACTGGGACCTACCCAATCCAAGAGACTGGTGACTTCATGAGAAATGAGACATTTTACTTCTAATTGCCAGTTCTTGGTGTGTCAGCCTGTGCACCATGATTGCTCTCATACATAGTGATAATGTAATTGAGAACGTAGAAACATAGTCTGTCCCCCTGAATGTATCTTCTATGTGTTTAGTGATGCTTGAAATTCCACTAATAGAAGGTCAACCATTTGGCAACTCTACCTAGGTTACAGATTATTCTGATTCACTTTGTTCATTTAGCTACTAACTTTTCTGAAGCGTAATTAAAGAAGTACATGACATTCAAATAAAAATAAGGCAATAAACCAAGAATTATTGTAGTCCTTCTGTCCTAAAGACATCTTTATTGAAGGAACAAATGTATTTAGAAAGTTTTAATTTGATGATACTCACAACCTCCTGGCTAGTGTGTCACAGAGACCCTTGAGAAGAGGGACCAACTCCTACCTTTCCTTATATCCTCAGCCTTTGGTTCAGTCCTTGGCCAGCTTTAGATGCTAAGGCTATGCTTTTGAAATAAATGAATGTCTTAGATGCAAATAACCCCAGATCAAGCATCAAGATAGAATTTTTCTGGACTCAGAACTTATATGCAAAATGTAATTCGAATTATGTGGTGAAACTGAAAATGCCCAAATCAGGCTCTGTCTCTTCTCTTGACTCTCTGACCCCACCACCTGCCAGCACCATCCCCATGTGGGGAAGTAGAACTTGGCAGATCATATTAATGGAGCACTGAAGTGAGAGGGAGTAGAAGGGCAGGAAGGTCCTTCTGTTCAGGTTTGCACATTCTTCCTCCACTGCCTCCTCTCTCTCCTTTATCTGTGATTCTAATTAAACATCCTCCAGGTCCCTTTGAATGTTCTGTACCCCAAGTCTGCAAAACCTGTGCTAAATTCTCCAAGGTGTGGCTCTGCCCTCTTCTTTTGCTGGACAGGAGCAGTGACAGCAGCAACTGGAGGAAAGAGGGAAGGGCTGAGAACTAAGACAGAATTCTCACCTGGACCACTGCAGACAAAGAGGGGAAGAATAAGAAAAGAAGATCATTGACAGGAGAATGTACCTCAAGTGGAACCTCCATCAGGAAATCAGCGTTCTTTGTAACAATAGACATGGTAATGCCCAGATCTCCTTGATGTCATTCAGTGGTGATTAGACTCTAGAGTTGCTGTATCCAATAAATGCAGTGTTCACTAGCCCCATGTGAGTATTGAACACTTAAAATGTACTAGTGTAACATGCTGAAATGACAATACTTGAATATATGGGATTAAATAAAATATATTATAATTAACTTCTCTTGCTTAGTTTTACTTTTAAGAAAATGGCTGTTGAAAAAATTAAATTATGTGGCATTGTACAGTGCTACTCTAGAGAAAGAAAATAAAGCTGGAGAGCAAAGAGGTTAAGAAATAGAATGTAAACTGAAGAAGAATAAAAAACCCTCACCCAGAATTTTACCAGACATTTAAAGAAGATTTAATCCTGTTTTTCTCAAAGTATTCTGAAAAATAGAAGAGGAAGGAAACCTTCCAAATCTTTGATGAGGGCAGCATTAACCTGATACCAAAATGAGGTAAAGACACTACAGAAAAAGAGAACTACAGGCCAATATCTTTGATAAACATACATGCAAAATTCCTCAAGAAAATATTAGTGAACTGAATCCCAACAATACATTAAAAAAATCATATACCATGATCAAGTGGGATTTATTTCTGTGATACAAGGATGGTTTAATATTTGCAAATCAACGTGACACATGACATCAACAAGAGAAAGAGTAAAAACCTTATGATCATTTCAAAAGATGAAGAAAAAGCATTCGACAAAGTACAATATCCATTCACGATAAAAATGCTCAACAAAGTAGGTTTTGAGGGAGTATACCTCAACATAATAAAGGCCATATATGAAAAACCCACAGTGAACATCATCCTCAATGGGGAAAAACTAAGAGCGTTTCCTCTAAGGTCAGTAACAAGACAGGGATGTCCACTCTACCCATGTTTATTCAACATAGTACTGGAAGTCCTAGTCACGGCAATCAGACAAGAAAAAGGAATAAACGGCATTGAAATTGGTAAGGAAGTAAAACCTGCACTATTTGCAGATGACATGATACCATATATAGAATGCAATAAAGACTCCACCAAAAAACTATTACAACTTATCAATGAATTCAATAAGTTTGCAGGATACAGAATTAATATACAGAAATTCATTGCATTTCTACACACTAATAACAAAGAAGCAGAAAGAGAAATTAAGAAAACAATCTCATTTACAATTGCACCAAAAATAATAAAATGCTTAGGAGTAAGCTGAATCAAGGAGATGCATACTCTGAAAACTGTAAAACACTGATGAAAGAAATTGAAAATGGCACACACAAAAAAGGAAAGATATTTCATGCTCATGGATTATAAGAACAAATATTGCTAAAATGTCCATGCTACCCAAAGCAATCTACAGATTTAATGCAATCCCTATCAAAATACCAACAGCATTTTTCACAGAACTAGAACAAATAATCTTAAAATTTATATGGAACTATAAAAGACCCAAACAGCCAAAACAATCTTGAAAAAAATCAGAACTGGAGATACCACAATCCTGGATGTCAAGATATACTATAAAGCTGTAGTAATCAAAACAATATGGTACTGGCACAAAAATAGACACACAGATCAATGGAAGAGAAAAGAGCACAGAAATAAACCCACAATTATATAGTCAATTAATCTTTAACAAAGGAGGCAAGAATATGCAATGGGAGAAAGTCTCTTCAACAAATGGTGTTAGAAAAACTGGACAGCAACATGCAAAAGAATGAAACTTTCATACACCATAAATAAAAATAAAAAAACAGATTGAGGACTTACATGTGAGAAATCATAAAAGTCCTAGAATAGAGCATAAGCAGTAATTTCTCTGACATCAGCTGTAGCAATATTTTTTTAGATAATGTCTCCTGAAACAAGGGAGACAAGCAAAAATAAACTATTGGGACTACATTAAAATAAAAAGCTTCTGCACAGAAAAGGAAACACTCCACAAAACTGAAAGGCAACCAATTGAATGGGAGAAGATATATGCAAATGACATATATGATAAAGGGTTAGTATCTAAAATATATAAAGAACTTCTATAACTCATTGTCAAAAAGAAAAAAAAAGAAAGAAAAAACACAAATAATCCAATTAAAAATGGGCACAAGACATGAACAGACATTTCTCCAAAGACACACAGATAACCAACAGGCCCATAAAAAGATGCTCAACATTATTAATCATCAGGGAGATGCAAATCAAAATGAGATGTCACCTCATACCTGTCAGAATGCCTAAAATCAAAAACATAAGAAACAAGTGTTTATGAGGATGTGGAGAAAAAAGACACTTGTTCACTATTGGTGAGAATACAAACTGGTGAAGCCACTGTGGAAAAGAGTATGGAGTTTCCTCAAAAAATTAAAAACAGAAATACCATATGATCCGGTAATTCCACTACTGGGTATTTAGTTAAAGAATACAAAAACACTAATTTAAACAGATATATGAACCCCTATGTTTTTTGCAGCATTATTTATAACAGCCAAATTATGGAAGTGGCCTAAGTGCCCACCAATAGATGGATAAAGAGGATGTGGTATATATACATATACAATGGAATATTAGTCACAAAAAAGAATTAAATCTAGCCATTTGCAACAAGATGGATGAATCTAGAGGGTATTAAGTGAAATAGGTCAGTCATAGAAAGACATATACCATATGATTTCAATCATATGTTGAGTTTAAGAAATAAAACAAATAACAAAGAAGAATAAAAGAGAAAACCAAAAAAACAGACTCTTAACTATAGAGACCAAGCTGATGGCTACCAGAGCACAGGCAGGGGTGGGGGTGAACTAGGTGAAAGAGATTAAGAGGACACTTATCATGATGAGCACTGACTAATGTACAGATTTGTTAAATCACTACATATTGTACACCTGAAACTAACTTAACACTGTGTGTTAACTATACTGGAATTAAAAAAATACAAAAATTTAAAAAATAAATAAATAAATTACCCTTCCCTCATTTCCCAATTTGAACATAGAAAAGACTCCAAACATCATTATTTAATTAATAATTTACATCCTCTGAAAGCTCACATCACTGGAAATCACCACCATTCCAAACTATTACTTGTCCTTAATTGGTATCAAATGATTGTTTTTTGCTCCTAAGACTCTGTAAGCTTTAAAAGCAAGGAATGCCCCTTAATACTTGTTTTTATTCATCATCGTGTCTACTGAAACAATGACTCACATATGCACTCGATAAGTATTGATCTTCCGATTAACCAAAATAAGATAAGGAGTAGAGGTTTAGAATAAATAGTTAATGAATTAATGGCCAGCTTAGCTGTGTGTGTGTTTATGCATCTATGCCAATGTAAGTCACACAATGTTTAGCATGAAGTCATTAAACACGAGTTCCTTCTCCCTAGCTATCATTCCTAGGGAAATGTTTAATAGAAATATACAAGAAGGTGATGAGAGCCATATTCCTGATAAGGACTCCATATTCACTTTCCATTCCCAGCCAAAAAAACCTCTTCCCACTGGAAGTGGTTTCCTCTCTTCATCAACCTAGTGCTTTACAGTGGAGAATAATGTGAATCCCACAGACATAATGCTTCTCCCAAAGACACTGATAATAATAAATGCTTAGATCTGGGTCTTGGAGTGTCCTAACACCATTTAGCCGTGCTTTTCACAAGACTAAAAGTAGAATAAAGCAGAAGGGTTTTGAAGCAAAAAATTTACATCATAGATCATACAGTATAGCAGATATCAGCCATCAATCACAGACCTATTTTTGTAGGCACAGTGTTGTCGAGGAGAAACTAAAGACTCATATCAGAACCCAGAGTCTGTGGGGACACTTATACTGAGTGCATACTATGTATGGATCCAATCACTTTGCAAATATTGTCTATAATTTAGGTATTCTTATCCCCATTTTACAGATTAAGAAAATGAAACTCTGAGAAGCCAAATCATCAGAGCTCCCCTATCTAGCTTGTGCTTTGCTTGGAGCCTAAAATCAAACATGTCTATGACTGGCTTGCATGATTCCTTCCTTTGCATATGTGCATTCTTTTTGTACATGATTATTTGTAGTAAATTGTACAGCATTCTTCTCTCAGAGTGTCTGTTCATTCATTATCAACACATTTTTTGTTTGCTTTAAGAAGGCCACAATTAAAGATCCCTTTAGGGATAGTTGGGATCAGTAACAAGACTGTTTGAATCGTGATTATGACACAGTCACAGGGAAAACGCAGATGAGCAGTGCCCTGTATGGAATTCAGTTGTCATGAGGCTTAACTGTGCACAGGTAACATGCTGGAAGTTGCATGCTGCATCAGCACTGATGCTCAGGGGAATTGCAGAATCCCACCCCTCTCCCCAAAACAAAACAAAACAAAACAAAACAAAACAAAAAAACAGAGTAACACAAATTGCAGTCTACCCTGGAGCATTAGCCAAGCATGTGTTGCTTTGTTCTGTAAACTGGAGATCTGGCCTCTATAAACCCCAAACCGTATCTTTGCAGGAATAGAGCTGTGAACTTTTCCATTTCATTTTTGTGCCAATCACCCAGGTTTTTTTTTTTTTAGAATGTTTATAACACAAAACAAACAAGACAAAAACCCTAAAGATTGTGGGAGTGGAAGTAAGGGTGAGAGAGGATGTGGGTGGGGTTGGAGAACAAAGGCATTGAGGCTGCGTGGTTTTTTATTGGGAGTTATTATTCTTTAGAAAAAGGTACAATCACTTTGAGAAAACACTGGAGTCTTTACAATATAGCAAACCAAGGTCCTGACTCCTTCTAACTTCAAATTTCCCTTGGTTTTGACTAATAGTTCCCACAAAGAACACTCTTGAAAAGTATGTAGATTTGCACACTTTTCAAAAAATACTTAAAAATTAAAAGTAGGTGCTACCTTCAGGCAAAAGAAGCATTCTTTGATAGTGCTCTTTCATAGAGGTTTATATTTTATTTTGAACAGGACTGATTTCGGTTTGGAAACCTATGGAGAGGAATGCAGGGCAAAGCTGAGTGGTGCCCTGAACAGGTCCCACAGGAGTTGGAAAGTCAGGGCAGAGACACCAGGCCTCAGACAACCTCTTCTAGTGAGATATTTTTGTTCTTGAAAGCCTGTCCTGAGAAAAATAGGGAATCTGAACCACTCATGTGAGTTCAGAAAAAAAGTGGATCTCTTTTATTATGTTGTAGAGAGAGCACATTGATCAGACCTCATCTATCTTTTAAACTATAGCATTAATGGGATCTTTTCCTCAGAAGGGAGGATGGGAAGTGAAGAGAGGGTACTGGAAGCTTGGGGTTGGTGAGGTGTAGAGAGTGGTGATGGTGTCACTGGAATTAGAAGTTATTGTTATGGCGGAGGTGATGATGATGGAGGGGCAGTGCTAATGATGGAGTGATGGTGGCAGTGGAAATGGCAGGGGAGACAGGGTGTTGGTGGAAAGAAGGTACGGAGCATGAAAAATGTGCACAGAGACGGGACAATGAGGATTCTAAACACACGCCTCAATTGTCCCATGGTCCTTCATTTCCTGACATATGTCCTCGTTCACCATATTGAGTTAGGCTTTCTGAAATGTTGCAACTTCAATAACCAAATTGTATAATTTGTACAATTTCTGTTTTTCCTACGCCAGTCACCTGAAATCTGAATACAAAATGCTATCTTGTTATTGTTGTTGCTGTTGGGAAGGAGAGACAGAGAATGTACTCCTGGCCTCTTCTGTGAAACTTCACGTTAGGCCTCAGAGCATTAGCTTGTTTTCCTCACTGTTGGTTTGCCTTAGAAGAAATCTGTGGGGGAAAAAAAATTCATCCAAAGGAGAAACTCAGGGCTGAGAAAGACATAGAAGGCAGGGGCAATCATATTGCCTAGAAAATATTATCTCTTCTATTTTTAACATGATGCCCTTTCTGTTGCACCTCTGTGTTATCAGAAAAATCTTCTGGGGAAAACCCCTGGGCAAGTTTCATTGACAGGAAGGATAAGATCAATTGTGTGAATAAACTGCTATGGCAAACTAAAAGAATGCTAGCAAAAAGAGGCTCAGAGGGAAACCCAAGGTGAGGACCCTTCTCTGTGTCACATCATTATCCATGTTTTTTGCATGCAGAGTTCCAAAGTGGGTATCAGCAGGGAATAAAGAAAATAACACCAATGCAGCAACATAAAACTAACATCTATTTGCACACACACCAAGGGAATGTTGGATAAAGAAGAGTTGGAAATACTGATATTGCTGGAAAATGTGACTATCAGCTCAGTCCATAGGGGATGAAAAGGCTTGGATTACCCCAGACTTGAGCAAGCAGTACTGAAATACCTTCTATCACCATGTAAATTACTGGATTATAAAGGTGGGTCCAACAACTCCTCTTTACAAATACTTATTCTTGGGCACAATCCTCAGGGTTTCTGAATAAAAATTGCAAGCCTGGGGTGGGGCTTGGAACTCGTTTTACTTGTAAACTCCTTTAGGAGTTCTTGTTCAGCCCACCAAGACTTGTCTGTGTACCAGATTTCAGAAACAGCTGATGTAGGGGCTTTGCCCACAATAGTAAATTTATCTGTCATCAGTAACTGTTAGTGTAGTTAGAAATCTCTCTTCATATTTATGATAATCAAGTAAATCAAAAGCAACGATTGAAAGGAAGTAAAACAGGTGGAAAAGATTTAAATCTGGATAACATGAGAAACAAGGGCACATGATTTACCAAAATATGGGAGGAGGGGATGGAACTGGATTTGAGGACCTTCCTTCTAGTGAGGAAGTTCCCAAGGTCATCGAGTCTGAACTGTCAAAATCTCATCCAATTACAGAAGTCTACTGATCATTTAGAGAGAGGAGAGTTCCATTCCAAAAGCGGTTGGGGCTGGGGTTAAACCTGAATATTTGCATGTAGGCCTTGGAACCCCCAGGGAAGATCAGAGAGCATGAAGTCAGAGATGGGATGGAGGGAATAACATCTCACCTAGAAAACAGTGGTTCTGTGAGTGAGACACCCAGACCAGCAGCATGCCTGTTACCTGGAACTTAGGCTAATTCTCAGGCTCTACTTCCCTCTTCCCTCTGACCTATTGAATAAACTCTGCACCCCTCGCCTAATCTCACCTAACAAGCCCCATGCAGCTAAAGCTTGAAAAATCACTGTGCTGAAGGAACCACACTCAGCTGAGATGTGACTGCCTTCAACTAAAATGACCATTTATGTCTTTCTCCAGAGCAGTGCAACTTCTTCCTACACAGCTTCTCAGCTGTTTTCATTGCAGAAGTTTTAAATTCATATAATTAACTGACCCATTTACGTGGTGGTCACACGAAAAGGGACAATTTGCACCAAAATCTTTTTTTAAGTTTCCACAGAGAGCGGCTTGCTGTGTTGAAGAGACAGTTTTTCTAGCATCTGCTACTTTTATCACAGTTTTGAAAATATTAGAGACAAATTTTAGCATCCTAATAGCCTGCAGCAGAAGCCTGAGCATTATCTATCAAAGGGTGGGGGAGAGACAATGAAAAGAAACTAGAGATATTAAAAGGAGAAAATTAATAATGACAGCAGTCAAGTAGGTTTGATTCTTCAAACTGACTTTTCACACCCACGAATGACCATAGTTCTTGTTGATATCTCAGACTCAGTAGTGATCAACTCAAACTATCGAGAGCCAATCAATCTACACCATACAATTTCATTCAATTTCAACATTATTTTTGGCCAAGTTATTCAAATTATTAATATTATTGAATATTTACTTGCCTCAAGCATGGTAGTAGGTGTAAGTAAACACATAAGAAGAATATAAAACACAGCTTCTATTTCCAAACACCTAGGCAAGTCTGCTCAATTATTTTATTAATTATAGAAATAATGCAGTTCAAAAAGCAGTCTTTAACACATTTCAAGTCATTGTAGATTCTAGTGGTATGATATATAAAACAAATAAGCACATAAGTAAAGATAATTTTATGTGATGATATGTGATCTGATGAAAATAGAATACCATGAAGGAGAGACACCAGGGGTGGGGGCTGGGATAGTTTTGACTGGTGGTCAGAAAAATCTCGGAGGAACAGATATTTGAACTGGGGGATATAAACTTTTCAAGCAGAGGAAATAGAAGTATAGTCCTATGAAGGGGACAAGTGTGTTTTATATTAGGACTGCAAAGAAGGCCAGTGGGGCTGGAGCTTTATTGCAAGGGGATGTGCCATGAGGTCACAGAAGTATGCAGAGACCAGGTCATAAAGGCTCCTGTAGGCCATGGAAAAGGCTTTAACTTTCACAGCAAGTGCTGTTGGAATTTCTGTGGGACGTTAAGGCAAAAAGCATTATATTTAAAGAGATCACTTTATGTTGGCAAGAGTGTTCTTTTATCCTTGGGATCAATGTAAATTGGTACAATTACTTGGATAAACACAGTGACAGTATCTAGCAAAATTGAATACTTCATACCTAAGACCTAGGAATTCTAACTCTTACGTATATTTCTCCTAGAAATGCATGCTGATGTGTACCAGAATAGACACCCCGGAATGTTTACAGGGACATCGTTCACAATAGTCCAAAATGGGAACAATCCTAATACCTATCAAGAATAGAATGTATACTTATAAAATAAAGAAGTCATGAGGATCTAAAGTACAGCATAGGGAATAGGGTAAAAAAAAATATTGTAATAATGTGTAGTGACATTGGTAACTACACTTACCGTGGTGAACATAGCATAATGTATAGGACTATCAATTCCTATGACATACCTGCAACATAACAATGTATGTCAACTAGACTTCACTAAAATATAAACAAGAAACACATGAATCGAATTTAAAAATAAAAATAAATAAAAAGCAGCAAAGATATGTTCAATGTTATAATGTTTAGTGAAAAAACCTAAGTACAAAACTGTATGATGACTTCTAGGTAAGAATATTCAGCCATATGGACAAATCCCTGGAAGGGAATTCAGTGTAATAAAAATACCTGTTTACTTCAGGTGGTGAAACTGTGACTCACAGAACAGTTTTCTTTTAATATTGCTATTAGTTGATAATTAAAGAAGATAATTTTAAAAAGAGAATAGAGTGAATAAATGATAGTGTATTCATACAATGAAATAGTATTATTTATTTATTATTTTTTAAGTATTTATTTATTTTTGAGGGACAGAGTGTGGGTGGGGGAGGGGCAGAGAGAGAGGGAGACACAGAATCCAAAGAAGATTCCAGGCTCTGAGCTGTCAGTATAGACCCTGATGCGGGGCTCAAACCCACAAATGCGAGATCATGACCTGAGCTGCAGTCAGATGCTTAACCCTCTGAGCCACCCAGGCGCCCCAGTACCATGTTATTTAAAACACAGCCAAACATTATTTGACATTTCTCCAGTCAAGAGGTGGGATCCATGTATTCTCTCTGAATCTAGTTGGGCTGTGGCAACTCTGACAGCTTGGTGTAAATACCACATGTCTTCAGAGTCTAGGTCATAAAAAGGCATACAGGGAACACCTGGGTGGCTTAGTCAGTTAAGCGTCTGACTCTTCATTTTGGCTCAGGTGATGACCTTGGTTCTTGGTTCTCAGTTTATGAATTCGAGCCCCACTTGCTTGGGATTCTCTCCCTCTCTCCCTCTCTTGCTTTCTCTCTTTCTATATATACACACATACATACATGCATGCATGCATACATACATACATACATACATACATAGGCATGCATTTCTACCTAAAGCTGAACGTTCTAACATTCACTCTTGGAGTCCCAAGCTGCCACGTAAAAAAGTGTCTACCTTGACACCACCATGCTGTAAGAAAATGCCATCTTGAGGGGGCACTTGGAGGCACTCTAACCTATAGTATTAGCTGAGTCATTTTGGTTCAGCTGCCAGCCATGTGAATGAAGAAGACTCCAGATAATTCCAAAGTCCAGACATTTGAGTCTTTCCAATTAGGCCCCAATACTGCATAGCAGAGACAAGTCTCCAAGCTATGCTTTATTTGAATTCCTGACCCACAGAATCTAAGAGCATAAGAAAATAGTTGTTCATGTGAAGCCATTTTGGAGTGTCAGTGGGACAGTTTTGTTACACAGCACTGGAGAACTGGAAGAATCCTATCAACAAAACCACAGACACACAGGAGCAATGTGGATACATGTATCAAAGGAAGCGAGACACAAAATTAATACAAATTTTCTGATTTAGTTATGTAAAATTTGAAAAGAACTTTAAAGTTTTTATCATATGAGGGTGCATACAAAATAAATCAAGGAAATGATTACCATCAAATTGAAGATAAATATTACATCTAAGGGAGAAAAATGGTTTTGATCAGGGACACCTTGATCTGGGATACCCAGTACCTGATGTTTCCTGGCATGCATAATTTTCTATTTCTTATTTAAATTGGTTAACTACATGAGTGCTCACCTGATAATAACTGGTTAAGTGCTGTGTTTATGTTTTATATACTTTTCTATACTTGCATTATATTACATAATTAAAAAAGTGTTAAAAAAAAAGATTATTCAGGCTTCTGGGTGAAAAATGACTCCAGTAAGTGAGCAGGGAATCAGGAAAATAAGTGGCAAGGCTGTTTCTGTGCTTCAAGAGAAAGATGCTGGTGGCTTTGATTAGCTGTGCAGATGGTGAAAGCAGGATAGTTTCAATATATTTTGAAATAAGAGCTGTAGTAGGATTTCCTGCTGGATTAGGTGGGGATAGAAGAGTACAGAAAAGAGTCAGGAAGGATTATAAATGTTTTACTTGAGTAATTGGTTGGATTGTGATGGTATTAACTGAGATTATTATGCACTTCAATATCACCAACTAGCAGTTGATTTTATTGTAATATGCATAGTTTTCCTGATCTATGCTTTTGGGATTAGTGAATATGTAAAATTAAAAACCCAATGACCACTTACTAAAATTATCAAGCAGTTAATGCCTTTATGATAATTCATTAAGATTTAAGAACAAATTCTTCTACTCAGACTTACACCCGTCACTCTCAATTATTATGAAAAGTATAACTAAAATGAAAAAACAAATCTGTATAGCCTCTAGTGTATAATTCCACTTATTCCATGTTTTTTTTTTGAGAAGGAATTAAAATGGTCCAGAAAGAAAAGAATAGTTAGGCCTGAATTTAAAAATTATAAACTAAACTTTACCATTAGCTAGTTGTAAGGTTTAAGTAAGCCACACAACCTTTCTGTGATTTAACTTCATATTGTCAAATAGACTTACTCTACTCTTAAATGTTTTTGTGAGAGTAAAATCAGCTTTTAAAGTAACTTGTAATGTAAACATCCTTCAGAAATAAGACTGTGTTATACTCAGGTCTCCTAGAGGAGTCCAAACTAGATTAGTGAACCTAGAGAGTGGGGAAGCTGAAATATCTTTTTTCATTAATTGATTTTCTGAGATAGCTGGGTAATTTTGTTTATTTTCTGAGGAAGGTATAGTCTGGTATCGAGGTGCCTGGGCAGAGGTTTGGACAAGGAAATGGAAATACTGGCGCCTAATCCAGGCAAAAGGCTTACAATGGGTCTCACTCAGCCTGGTTTGCACCCAACTGCAAACTGGTGGTGCTATTCATCAGGTGTTTCCAGTTCTCTCTCCATCAGGGCACCTGGCATACTGATACTTCCTGGACATCATCCCTTCCTTGAGTAAGGTCATATGACAACTATGGCCAAGTTGTAAGTGAAAGTGGTATGTATCACCCTCAAACAATAATTGTCCATTAAAAAGGAACCAGTAGAATTTGAGATGGGAACGATGATTGCACCTGAGTCTCTGATTACCTCTAATGGGAGTGCTCCCATGCTGGCACATGGTAGACATCTTGTGGAAGAAGAAAAAAAAAATACACACACACACAAACACACATATACATACATACACATATTAGGGAGGGCTGAGTGGCTAAGTTATTCTTTTTTTTAATGGAAGTATAGTTTACATATAATACTAGCTTTAAGTGTAGAACATAATGATGAGAGAAGGGCTAAAGCGGGGACCAAAGGAGTTTGCTCAGATTAGATTTTCTATGTGTCTGAGCCAAGCATCTGCATCAGGGATGTGTAGTCAGGAATAATCCCATTAAGGGGAGGAGATGCCCATGCCTCATTCCCATTACCCCTCAACACATACCACTGCATCAGTACCCTTTAGCACCAGAGTGGTACAGGAAGCACTTCTATGTCCAAAGGTGAAGGTAGTAGAATTCTTGGCTCTTCAGAAGCAATGCCCCTGAGTTCTCACGAAATCCAGGGAAAGACTGGGAGACGAGCAATATATGGATTTGACATATTCTTGGTGAGTTGGAAAATCTGGGGAAATGTTAAATTTCTTAACAGTTAAGATCTACAAGAATTTGAACATTTATGTTAATGTCTGCACATATGAACCCAGTGATAGGTGATCCTTAGAATAATTGGATTATCGTATCACCATTTGCCTTTGATAGAATTATGGACTCACTTGAAAGAGAACAACTAAGAACCAAATACTCATTTGTTATATCTTTGGTGAGAACACAATGGTTTAATACACAAGAAAAGTTAAGAAGAATATACAGAAAGGTAAATAAAAAAAATAGACTACTAGTAAATTGCCCAATCCCAAGCTCTTTTCATTTCATTTATGTCCTTTCAGAGTTCAGTGATCTAAAATCCAAGAGCAGTCACTTTTCATTATTGATCAATGACACACATGAGTCCTAAAACCTAGCCTTGGATATTCCATATTGGACATTGGATTTCTAAATGTCCCATGTATTATTTCAGATCACGAAGAGAGAAGGTAATAGTTAAGATACAATCCTACTAATGAGGTGATATTTATACGTTTTATTTTTAATACAAGAGGCTAATTACCCACTGAGTACATATATCTCTGATCTACTAGAACACAAGGCTATATTTAGTTATACCAGATGACAGGGCAGGAAAAGTTGTTTTGGGATGTAATCAAATGGCATTTAAATATTTTTAAAGTTTAAATACTTTCATCCCTTATTACCTATATTTATACTTGCCCTCTCCTTTTAAATTATGCACAACTGTGAAAACACCCTTCTTGGAACCTCATGCCTGATTATATTCTCAGCTTATGTATTTAAGATATTGGTTACTTGGTAATTTACATTCTTTTACTTCTTTGTTGAATTTACATATTTTTCTTCTCCAGACTGACACCTTAATGAGAAGTGAGTAATAATACTGGACCAATTAGTGGGCTTATTTACCCTCCTATTTCTAACACTGCCTTAATACCTAGAATTAGGCAGATTGAGTGAACTGTGGACACCAAGAGACAACCCCTACAAAGATCTCATTCACACAGCAAAGTAAAAATTGGAAACTGGTGAGTTGCATTCACATAAAGAAACAACTCCACTTTGAATATGTCAGTCTGTGGACCTTAAGCAACAAGTAAATTTATGTACATGGATCCATGAATCTGGAAAAAATAAAAGAAAACAAATCTCTCTCCACTTGATCCACATCATGCTGAATAATTAGTAGGATTCAGGATACTTCTTTGCCATAGGCAGCATAAAAGAACCCAGTCCTTTGCTGTCAGTTTGCTTCATTCTGTTGAATGCAAGTATACTAAATGAGGAGGCAAAATGACATTTAATGCAGTCCAGCACTTATTCAATTCTTCATGTGCATCACCTTTTTTTATACTCACAAAGAATCCCAATGATGCACATTCTCTCTCCCATTTTGTAAATTAAACTGAAACACAGAGGTTGTATGCAAATTCATACGAACAGTTGTGTAGAGTCAGACGCCACACCGCAAGTTGGTTGTCTTTAAGTTTGGCTTCTCTATGTATCACAGTGATGCCCTTGAAGGAGAGAGTTGGGGTCCTGACCAGACTTCTTGCTCACTTTTTTAGGATCAGTTGTACCTCCTAGTGTCGCATATCAAGTGTTTGTTTTCTTTATCTTCTGTACCATCACAAGGCGGGTTCAAGAAAAGAATGCAATTAAAAACATCCCCATTTTGTTCCTCATGCTCCAAATGAGTATTAAAATTCCCCTGAGGATTTTTTTCTAATACCTGTGTTTTCACTGGTAGTCACTAAGGAAAATGCAGGGTCCACAAAGCATTGTACAAAAGTAGTAGCTTTCAAGCTCAGATCAGGCCAGGGTTCTGATTCTAATGGTTTCTGCAGCTGTCTGGGCCTACGGTTACTCACTGTTCCAAGCTTCAGTTATTTCACAGATAAAACTGAAATAGTAACACACACTTCTCAGTGTCATGAGGATAAAATGTGATAATATAGGCAAAATGCCTATCCTCTCTAGAGGAACAATAACTATCAGTTCCCTTCTCTAATATGTGAGATGATAAAATACATATCATGTGTCTAAGACACTGTGTTCCCGTATGCCTGTCAGAACGTCTTGCTCATAAAATTCCTTGGCTTTCATCCATTTGTTCTCTATTTTCCATCCTAATTTTTATATTCCTTGTATGTGAAGTGCTTGTATTTTTGAGATGCATGTATTCAAAATGTTAATTGAAATAAATGTACAAAATCAGTGTTCAGGGAAATAGAGTACATTCTCTTGGATCTATAAAAAGTAATTTTACATATTTCTGATATTGGTTAAATTTTCCTTTCTATTATTGAAACAGGGTGCTGTCGAAAAAAACCACCAGATGCCGAATAGAAGTGAGGAAAGATTTTATTCACGGCCGGGCCAAACCTCATCTCCTGATCTTAAGGAGAAAAGTGCAGAGAATGGCCCCGAACAAAGGTAGCAGTGAGCTTATATGGATTTTAGCAAGTCAGAATATGTCATTATTTAGTTAACCAATTACAATTTACAGCATTTCATGGTAGCCAATTATATTGTGACATATAGACGTTAGTTTTGGTGGGAACCTATCAATTTAAAGTTCTTTGTTCTAAGAGGGTTTAAAATGACCAATCATAGTTAGACACCTAAGATACCTTGGGGCAGTGAGTTCCTGACTTTTTACATGTTGGTCTTTGCCTAGGCCGGATCTTGGTAGAAGGGATGGGGGAGTGTTTTGCAACCTAAGTTATGCATTTAGCAAGCAGGCGAAGTTACAGAAGCGAGATAGGGTTGTTAGTAATTTCTGATAACCCTAATAGGGAACTACATAAGCTTTTATCTCAATTACCCATGAAAGGTGAGTTTAAGGCGAAACTTACATACAATAAGCTTTCATATCTTATAAGTTGACCTATTACAATTATATCATGCCTATCTGATTAACCTTTGCTAGTATGATTGATAACTTTATTATTGACTATCTTTTACCTATTTTTTAAAATGTTTATAAATTTTTTAATGTTTATTTTTGAGAGAGAAAGAGGGGAAAGGGGCAGAAGGAGAGGGGGACAGAAAATCCAAAGCCGGCTCTGTGCTGTCAGTAGAGAGCCTGATGTAAGGTTCAAACCCATGAGCCCTGAGACCATAACCTGGGCTGAAATCAGCTGCTCAAACAAATAAGCCACCCAAGTGCCCCTAAAATGCTTATTTATTTATTTTTGAGAGAAAGAGAAGAGAGGGCAAGTGTGTATGAACAGGGGAGGAACAGAGAGAGGGGAAGAGAGAGAATCCTAGGCAAGTTCCATGCTGTCAGCACAGAACCCTTCCAGAGGCTGTCTCTCAGAACCATAAGTTCATGACCTGAGCCCAAATCAAGAGTTGTTCCCTCAACCAACTGAGCCACCCAGGCACCCAATTAACGACTATCTTTTTAATGTTTACTTATTCTTGACAGAGAGAGAGAGAGACAGAGTGTGAGCAGGGGAGGGCAGAGAGAGAGGGAGACATAGAATCAGAAACAGGCTCCAGGCTCTGAGCTGTTAGCAGAGTCAGACGTGGGGCTCAAACTCACAAACTGTGAGATCATGACCTGAGCCCAAGTCTGACGCCCAATCCACTGAGCCATCCAGGCTCCCCAATGACTATCTTTTAAACCCAATTTCCACTTCATGGATATTTCCCTTTCAGTATTAGCACAAGTTCAAAGTTTTGTCTTCACCCTTTGTTTCAAGAATTTCATTGAACAGTTTACAGCCACAGAGCACGTGCTTTGTCCATTGTGCTGATGAGGAGTAAACCGCTAAAATACCTACAGCTCATTTTCTTCTAAGCGTAGTGAAGGGAAGTGTGTCCAATTGAGCAAAGCAGAATAACAGAGGTTTGTACATTCCTCATATTCAAGGTTTTGCTTTGCCTCTTCAAAATGCAACACTATCATCTACCCCATTCAAATTATATTAAATGCAGAATGACTCAAATAGTGCCAGCTGCCAATTTAAATTTCAAATGGAAACCTGCTCATTTGCTGACTCTTCATTCACTCCTTCTCCTCCCACCCCAAAACACTTTTTTTTCTACTTCTTTTTCCAATTTATTTTAAAGCTACTTAATAGGTATTTCTTATGGAAAAGCCTGCTCTAGTGAGTAGTGCCTCTGAGTCAAAAACTACTTCCGTATTTTTCCCTGTGCCATAGCAATATTTTCTATTTGCCTGCCACTGCTCATGGACAAACCTTAGAAAGCTTCAGATTATGTTACAAAAATGAGGACCCCATTCTCCAGTCGAATTGCTCCAAAAGGGGGAATGACTTTTCTCTGATTTTTTGTGGCCAGAGATAAGGAACTTAAAAATAACTGAGGCTTGAACTGAGGATCCATATATGGATCCATGCATTTAGACTTAGCACAAAGTTATCGAGAACTGTGTCTCGCTGTCTGTAAGTGGGTCTTGTCTCAATGCCGTGCTCTACTGCTATCTGAGGTGATCAGAATAAACTGTCAGTTGCCAAATAGTTAAGGTATGATTCAGGGAAGGTGGTAACCCCACCGAGAATTTCGCTTTCTACTAGCATTTGAAGGGCAGCACGCACAGGCTGTGTTAGAGATCACCCTAAGAAGAGGTTGGAGTTAGTTTTAATGCAGTTAGTGGAATACATATTGAAACTTAGAAGTGATAGATGGTCCAATTCTTAACCGAACTCTAAATCTTCACTCTTTATTCCCTTGCGGCATTTTTTTTAATAAAAAGTTTAAAAATTCAAGTATAATACACAGAAACATGAGCAAATGCTAATTGTCTATTTAGATGAATTTTCACAAAGTGAGCACATCCATGTAACTAGCACCCAGAGCAAGAAACAAGGAATTTCCAGAACCCTGGTAGTCTCTTCATTCCCATGCCTGGTTACTATTGCCTGTTCAAGGCTAATAGCCATCCTGACTTCCAGCACAACTACCAGCTTTTCTTGGCATTGACCTTTATGTTAAGGCAGCCACACAGTCCGAGACCCTCATTCTCAAAATGGTTAAGAAGAAAGAGAATAAAAGAACTGACTTTTTTTCTGACACCCCTTCTCCTTCTTGCTCTCCTTCCCCTCCTCCTTCTCCTTGCCTTCTTTTTTTTTTTTTCTCCTACTTCAACAAACTTTATATTTTGGAATAATTTTAGATTTACAGAAGAGCTGTAAAAGTTTTCCAGGGGTTTTCTGTATAACAACTATCAATGTTTCCTAATGTTAACATTTTTAACACATTTGTCAAGACTAAGAGAACAGTGATCTATAACTTTAACTAAAAATCAGACTTTATTCATGCTTTACTAGTTGTTAACTAATTATTATGTTTTCGGTTTTATGATCCCATCAAGAATAGCACACTGCATTTTGTCATCATGTCTCCTTAGATTCCCCTGGTCTATTACAATACCTTAGTCTTGTTTTGCCTTTCAAGACTTTCATAGATTGGAGAATACTGCTCAGATGTTTTATAGACTGTGAATTTGGGTTTGTCTGATGTTTCTCTTCTTATTGGCTTAGGTTATGAGTTTGGGGGGAAGGTGAAGTGCTCTTTTCTTCATGTTATATCAGAGAGTACATGATATCAACATGACTTATACTGGTGATGTTAACCTTGACCACTTAGGTTACAGTAGAACCTGCCTGGAATTTTCACTATAAAAACACTCCCCTTCCCTTTCTACTATATTTTTTGGATATAAGACACTAAGTCAAGGCCCCACTCAAGGAGGAGTGAGGCATAGGAGTTACACTCCACTTCCTGGAAGAAATAATATCACCCTATGTTGTTGTGTGGAATCCTCCTATAAGGATCATTTGCCACTTTTCTCCTACCTATTTATTTAGTCAACACTTATTTATATCAGCATGAACTCATGTATATTTATTTTATACTGCAGGCTGTAATCTAGTGTGATGTTATTAATTCTGTTACTCATATTGTTCTAGCTCTTGTATTTGGGAGTTTGTTCAGAGTGGTCCCCATGTCCCTTTGACATACTACCATCCCTTTGTATGTGCTTATTTATTTAGATGTTTATTTACTCCTGTCTTGTGTTTTGGCATAGATATTCTTTGAATTTCCCAACATTACCTGGGAATGTTGACTCTCAGTTTAAAAATAGAATTGAGGCTCAAAATATGTCAGTAACTTATCCATAATCACCCAGGGAGTTAGGAGTAGAACTAATATTTAAAACCAGAAACTGTGGGGTGCCTGGGTGACTCAATCAGTAAAGTGTTCGATTCCTGGTCATGATCACATAGTTCTTGAGTTCAAGCCCCACATCAGGCTCTGTACTAACAGCACAGAGCCTGCTTGGGATTCTCCCTCCCTTTCTGTCTCTCTCCTGTTCTTTCACTCTCAAAATAAATAAACTTTAAAAAACAAAACAAAAAAACCCAGAAACTCTGATACACAAGTCCCCAAGGTTTTGGCATGACAATACCTACCTCACAAGATTAATTATAGCTAACAAGACACCAGGACCCAAGCAGGAGAACTTCACCTCTAAATATCAGTGGACTCAAAAACAGCTCTCTGGCCTTGGAACCTCTGGAAGGAGCATGAAGGATGCTGGGTCCCTGGTGGGACATTAATTATGAAAGCTAAAATTAATTGAGCAACTAGGCAAGTTCTGAGCTCTGTTGCTATTTGGTGCTCTTGTGGGCATGCATGGGGTCACAGAAAACTAATTTTGACTTGTTTTTTGTTTCCTCTCTGTTTTATACTTTTAGGTTTCCAGATTGTGCAGGTATGTATCTCATTAAATAAGGTTCTATGATCAAACCAGCTAAGATTTTGCCGAATATTTCTGCCACCACTACAGTATCTGGCCAAGAGAAGGCTTATTAGCATTCAGAAGGTGACCTCTCCAAGACTCTGGTCCATCAGTTACACTCTGAAATAGGTATTGCTTTTAGCTGGCCAAAGCATTTTCACTTAAATCACGTTGGCCAAACTACTGGATTATACATAGTCATAAAGAAAGCTATCACTTGTACACAGGAAATAGACATTTGTGTTTATAATTGTCAAAACACTTTTCCTAAATTCAGGGGCCAAAATGCTCATATTGGGGGAAGTATGTAAAATGTCTTCAACGGTCATATAATGCTACTTGCAAATTTAGAACAGTACACTAAACTTAAATTAACATGGGAACAAGGGACTTCAATCACATTGGAGCCACAATGTAGATTGTCCTCAACGTGGATAAAAGAATTTATCATGCTTTTTGCGATACACCCAGAATTTTTTTTTACATTTATTTATTTTTGAGAGACAGAGTGAGACAGAGCCTGAGAAGGCTCTGAGCAAGCATTCAGCACAGTGCACTATGCGGGACTCTAACCCACAAACTGTGAGATCATGACTTGAGCCGAAGTTGGACGCTCAACCTACTGAGCCACCCAGGCACCCCAGTACACTCAGAATTCTTGATAAAGGTTTCTTTACATAAGAGGGAAAAAAAACCCTCTATATTTTAACAACTGTGAATTCATTTTTAAAAATTTTTTAATGTTTATTTCAGAGAGAGAGACAGAGACAGAGACAGAGAGAGTGAGTGAGTGTGAACAGTGGAGGGGCATAGAGAGAGAGAGGGAGACACAGAATCAGAAGCAGACTCCAGGCCCTGAGCTGTCAGCACAGAGCCTGCCGCTGAGCTCAAACCCACAAATTGTGAGATCATGACCTAAGCTGAAGTCAGACACTTAGCTGACTGAGCCACCCGGGCGCTCCTCAATGTTCATTAAATCCAATAACACTGGGGCAATTTGTAAAAAAATAATTTTAAAATATTTTCAAATTAATCCCAAGCCAGTAAAAGATAGGTCACTGAATGGTATACAGAATACTCCAACAGTAACATAGGAACAAAAATATGGGTGCCTATTGTACAACTCCAGATTAATGGTGGTATATGCCTCAGGCAATGTCCTTAGAACATGTACTATCATTCTTTGACATATGATTAATCCATTTCATCATTCTGAAGCCAAACAATGTTTAACGATGCCAATAAAAAAGTAATTAGAAACTGCAATTTTGACTTAGGACTGAGAACGTGTTTATAAATATAGCCTAATAAAGCAGCGATTGATCTATGTGTCTTATTCTAAGATATGCTTCCCTCCTCTCACCCAATGACATGGAATTACTAGAAAAGGAGGCCATATCTGAAATTATAACTTTTCTTTGGGGATTGATTACCATAGTACAGAAACAGACTTTCCAATTATCAACAAAGGCACACATTACCCATTATTTAGGGTATAGAATGTGTATAAATCATTTTGACAAGTGACTGAAAGTTTGCTCTCCAGACCTTCACTTCCCAAATGCCCCCACCAGTCTTCCACTGACTGCTGTCTCTTGGATGTCCAGCCTATTATTATTTTTGAATCATGGGGGACACAGGCAAGCAACAACAATGGAACAGAAGACCTTTCCTTTCTCTGAACTATTCAGTTCTATGAAATTTGCATGAAAGTGTTTATGTCTATGAACTCGGTCTCATTAGAGCCAAATGTCTGTGGTACTCCTTCATGGCTGTGTAATTGAAATGACAAGTTCTCTGAGCATTGTGCATTGTTAATAATGCATGGACTGGTGGTGGCTCAGGTACTGTACCAAAAGTCACAGCTGGACAAAGACTGGAATGACCCGTCACAGATAATGTCAAATCCCAAGGGAAAATGCCATCCTTCTGTCACCATTCTTCTGAAAAAACCCAAAAGTAAAATATAATATGGACCTGTGGTGGCCATGAGGTTAAAAATAAAGCTCAAAAGTAGAAATGCAATGATAATTTTAGCACATTGGAAATATTAAAACAGTATTAAATGTTTTTGAAGCACACTTTATCTGTAGGATACCAGAATGAGCCATCTTAGGATAAAAAAGACAAAGAAAAAATATATTTTCCTCGCTTTCAACTTACTAGAGAGATGAAGTGTACCCATATGATATACTGGAGAATAATTACAAAACAATACAGGAAAACATATAGTTTGGCCATAATGAATTGGTACCCAGACATGAAAACTGAAAAAATTAGCATGGTATCAGAAGTAAAATGTTGAGGGGCGCCTGGGTGGCGCAGTCGGTTAAGCGTCCGACTTCAGCCAGGTCACGATCTCGCGGTCCGGGAGTTCGAGCCCCGCATCAGGCTCTGGGCTGATGGCTCAGAGCCTGGAGCCTGTTTCAGATTCTGCCTCTCCCTCTCCCTCTCTCTGCCCCTCCCCCGTTCGTGCTGTGTCTCTCTCTGTCCCAAAAAAAATAAATAAACGTTGAAAACAAAAATTAAAAAAAAAGAAGCAAAACTTTAAAAAAAAAAAAGAAGTAAAATGTTGAATCAATGCATGTCTCAAGTGAAGGAGTATTTTAGAAATCGCCTTGTTAATTTGGCTGCTAATTTGACAGTAATTTGTAGATGGCCAAAGTAGGCATGTGGGACCCAGATAATCAATGTGTAGGATATCTTAGCATTCTGCTTGAGACAGTTTGTGACATTTTTAAGTTTTTGCTGGGGCAGTATCTTTTGAACACTGCTGTATTGCTAGTAGCCCAAACTGAGTTCGACATACAGTAGGCAACCGATTAATATCTGTTTTTTAAGTAAATATTAAGGAATACAATAATATGGTTGCATTGGGAGTTTATGATACACTAAGAAGACCCACAATACTGTAGTCATCCTGATAGCTGTGATTTATTACAGTGAAAGGATGCTAAAGCTAAACAAAATAAACAAAAGATACATAGATAAAGCCCAGAGGAAATGAGGGTGCAAAATTCTAAGAGTTCTTCTGGTAGAGTCACATGGGACATACTTAATTCTTCAGCAATTTCTGACAACGTGTGTGAAAGGTTGGCATTAGAGATCCAGTTCCTAAGGTTTTCATTGGGGGTTGGTCATATAGGCACCCTCTGCCTTGCATCTACCAAAATTCCAGACACCCAGAAAAAAAGTAGGTGTTCAGCACAAGCATATTGTTTGTAGAAACACTGTAGGTACAATAAGCCATTTTTGCCAGGGAACAACCCTCTCAAAATCCATGTTCCCAGGTGATAGCCAAGGGTCAACATTTTAAGCATGCCCAAGCATATGCAAGCTTGCTATGTTAACTATTTTTGGACAAGAAATTTACCTACTTCTCTTTGGCAAACATCTGAGTTTGTGTATGGACGACAACTCTAATGGGGAATTTGGTGGTTTCCTAATTAACATGATTGTTCATAACTTTTCAAAGTGAGCACACTTCTGAGTGATGCCTTATTTACAGGTCATCTCAACACTACAAGCCCTTGTGTAATTGCTAATATACATCAAGTTCAAATGGTGCTCCATGCATTGTATTCTCATATTGAAGCAACACCCTAAAGATTTGACTGGCTCATTTATTCATTACCCATAATCATGGCTCTTCTTCAATAGTATCTAATGAACACAAAATATAAACTAAGAATATATGTTAATTATCAATTAATTCAAACTTCTTTTTTAAGTTTTATTTATATATTTTCTAAAGAGAGAGCGAGCAAGCAAGGGAGGGGCAGAGAGAGAGAGAGGGAGAGAGAGAGAATCCCAAGCAGGCTCTGCATTGCCAGCAGAGAGTCCAGCGTGGGGCTCAAACTCATAAACCGGTAAGATCTGATTTTGACCTGAGCCAAAATCAAGAGTTGGATGCTTAACCAACTGAGCCACGTAGGTGCCTCAATCACCAATGAATTCAGTTAGGGAAATAGGGTATGTCAATTTAAATTTTTTGGTTTCTTTTGTTGACACTTAGAGCTCGTAAAGAAATCAACAGAGGCACGATAAATTGAAGACATGACTGTTATCCAATGCTAGATGAAAAGTAAAATATTAATTCAATAATATGAGTGTTTAGATCACCAGAGTTTAACATTTCATCAGAGGAATTGCTTTTCCTTTCTATGTAACTTTCTAATAGTTGTAATACTAAAAGCTTTTCATTTTATAGTACAGATGCCTGCCACATATGTATACTTGAATATCGTAGCAAGTTTTTAGTGTTTTCCTCCATTTAATTACTAGCTGTCCTTCTTTATTTCCTGTTGGCCATGTTCACTGGTCATTGAGCTAAGCCATAATGCCCATTCAATAATCTATAGTCACCTGCTTCTCCTCAGTGGGGACAGATGGTAGGCATGTTCAGGAGAGTTGACGACCTGGGTTATTTTCT
Organism: Lynx rufus; assembly: GCF_022079265.1. Taxonomy (NCBI): domain Eukaryota; kingdom Metazoa; phylum Chordata; class Mammalia; order Carnivora; family Felidae; genus Lynx; species Lynx rufus. The sequence goes on along the minus strand of NW_025814834.1, from coordinate 99,217,534 downwards.
CACATAAGATATTGAAATACATACTGTAGTTTTCATTTTTTTCCCCCGGAGGAAATCTATTTTCAAACAAACTCTCACTTGGAAGCCCAAGTAAAAAGTAAAAATCAGAGGTAACAACAAGAGATGGGGGAGCCCTGAAGCTGTACTTCACTTCCTCTCTGGTAGCTCCTTTCCAGCAACTTTCCAGAAAATACTATTAGCACTATTTACTCTTCTTGGAATCTAGCACTCATTTGTTTCTTAATATGCAAATCTGTCAATTTGATCACATTCACAGAGCTGTTTCAGTGGATGAGGCAGACTAAAGTTGCCCTGACCCCAAAATGAGACATGACAATATTGGATTTATCCACCATTTCTGAGGTGATTTGAACTTGACCCCAGTTTCTCTATTCAGGGGTGGAGCAAAAGAATCCCAGAGCGGTGTGATTACACACACCAGACTTCTTTGATGTCTGGTGTGACCTCACACTTGAGTCTAGGTTTCTTTACTCTGAGAACATGAATTGGCTACTATACTAGAACAGTGTTTTCATTCTTTTTATGTTACTCTTCATTCTTCTCAAATCATTTTCCCCTCAATTTTTTTTGTCCTTTTATAGTCTATACTCATGCTTATGTCTTTTGCCTGTAAATTTCAATCACCAGGATCGTTATGTGAGAATCAGCAAGTTCCTTTGTGCAGTATAAATTAATACTCATAAAATGATATAAAGGGAAAAAGAGTCTCTTCTTATCTATACTCTTGTCTGATAAATATGTTACAGTAAATTACCTAATTAAACAAGCATAACATGAAAATTAGATGTTTGTTTCTATACATCTTTGAAGAAGTAACCATTTTCCTTCCTGTGTTATTTATTATCCCTTCAATTTGCAAAAGCTGAGTCATCAGGAATTCCTCACCATGGCTTTAATTGCAAGCATATCCACTAAGTGCTGATGTGGGGATATTCAGCTGCTGAGCTTTTTAAAAGTGACAACTTTTTCTTTTCTGTTTTCTTCTCCTTTTTTTGTTTCTTAGTAATTAAGGTAGCCTATATAATCATACCACGCCCTTATCCGCACAGTATTGTTCTTTAATACGTATAGTTTTTTCTTTAATAATCTAGTTACTTGACAAATAACAAAGATACTGACAATGATAATAACCATAATAATAAGTAAAGTTGGTTGTCTGCATGCCATATGCCAGGCATCACGTAAGTCCTTGAAATGCATCCTTTCGTTTAATGATGTCAAGAAAATTATTTAAGCATTTCTCAATGCATCAAGAGGCAAACTAATTCAACCCATGGCGCTTGCTCTTCTCCAGAGTTCTGCATCACAAGGAGTCAGGAGCACATGCTCACTTACTGTTCATCACACCATCTTGGACCATTAACTCACCACTCATATCCAGCCACTTGTGTATTGAACAATACATTTACTTATGGAGACTGAAACTCAATGGTTCCTTTTTCCACAGTCTCTCTCACTTTCTGTGTCTCACTTGCCACCAGGCTCTGTAAGTCTAATCTCCAAAATCAGGGCTTCTCACAGTTTAAGATGCATAAGCATGCTCGGGATCCTGTTAAAACGCACATTCTGAATCAGCAGGTTTGGACATGTCCATTCTGAACTTCTCTCAAACTTCCAGGTGATGCCATGCTGCTGGTCCAGGGACCTCATTGAGTAACAAGGTCCTCAGCAATTCCAGAATTGCTCATTTACCTTCTGTCCTCGGTTATTGTCTGGACTATGTGAAAGGAACTGAGGACTTGATTTGTGGATGAGATCATGGGACTAAATCCCAACATGCCAGCTTTTTCTCATGTTGCTCTGTCAATAATTACCTTTACACTCCCTTGTCCTCCTTCCCTATAAGGTGTATAAAACTCTAGTCAGGCAAAAATGTATTCCTCTGTCACTCACATAAGAGAGTGTAGACTTCTAGGTCCTTACTTTGGGTAGGGATCATGAAGGCTTATGGGTTTTTCATATACATTATTCTCAAATGTTTGTATCTGATGGCTCTTAACCCAAATGTCTTGATGGATTAATGTGGTGAAGATTCTGATTCCAGAAAGTCTACATGGGGCTTTTAGAAAAGAGCCTGGTGAAATCTGTATTGTGGGCTGGTTGATTTTTAGTGCCCCTGCCCCAAACCACAGCTAATTTATGAAACACATAATGATGAACCACCTGTGACTCTCACAGTTTATCTCACTGTTCCATGCCAACTGCTTAGCCCACTTTCTATTCTTGGGGATGATCCTTCCTGGGAAGGCTTTACTAAGGGAACAAAGTGAATGTACCTACAGCAATCTGTGGAAAGATACCATTCAAACAAAGTTAAATGACCAGATACGGCGAAAAAAATATTATGAAAGATGCTCAACCCTTTGATTAGTAAGTCAAGGAAATGCAAAGGAAAAGATTTTGTTGTCTCTATAAGATTGCCAATAAAAGAATAATAGTTTTGCTGAGGATATGATCAACCTCATGTATTGCTGGTGCACAAATAAGTTCAGGGGACTTATTTGGGAAATGTATGTCACATGCCTTAGAAATGTATATGCTTTTCCATGACCAGCAGTTCAACTACTGAGAACTTATCCTGAAGAAATTAGTAGGCAAGTGTGCAAATGTCATTTACTTACATATATTTAGACAAACACAGGATTGTGTATACATGGTATTTCTCAAGATACTGAAAATTTAAAAACAAATATTTAAAATTTAGAAATTATTACATTATGTTGCACTGTATTGAAATAATTTGTAACTAATTATCTATGACCTAAGAAAATGGCACTTTAATAGGGCTCACTTTAATAATTAGAGTACATAAGAATAAAAGAATACCAGAACACTATTAAATGTATTTATGTATGTATATCTATAGATATGTACCTAGAAACATATATGGAAGACCTTCAACCAAATACCAATAGTACTTATATCTGAGTTTTAGGATTATATTTACTTTTCCTTTTCTATATTTTATCATTTTTCTCTCAATAAACTTGGGCAAGTATGTAATTTCAAAATAAATAAATAAAAAGGCCAGCACTGAGATAACCAATTAGTGATTTTCCCGCATTAACAATTTTAAGCTCATTTCCAGTAACCCAAAGTTGGGGGTACTTCAAAGTATTTTCTGCAGATGGTGACAGGATAATATGTGTTATTAGAAAAAGTAATTTCCAGTTATTGTATTAGAATTCAGTAATTACTTTTTCAATAAAGAAAGTGAAAACTATTAAGAGCAAAAATGTGAAATAAATTAGCTTTATATCCTACACTCAATTAAACTATCATAGCAAGAAGGTAATGAATTAAGATAATTTGAGGATAGGAATAAGGCTTTACAAAGCAGAGATTTAACACTCTTCTAAAATCCATTAAAATACTCCAAAAGAAGATCACAGTAAAGTGGGTAGCCCACAAGATAGTTAGACAAACTGCAACGTGCATGCTAAATAGGTAGAGAGACAATTTTCGGCCTCAGAAGTCTTACAGGCTCATGCAAAAAGTAGCTTGAACTTTGCATGGCTTGGTGACAGTGGCCTGAAGACTAAAGCTGAATTTGTCTCTGGCTTCACCACTTTCTAGAACAGTAAGATCGTCCTGGTCTTCTGGCATGTGTTCTCTCAAGGAATCCGCATAATATTTGAGCAGTCATTGACGTACAAGCATTTAATTAATTATAAGGGGCTGCTTATAAATAGTAGGGCCTGCTACTCTCCTACTAAGAACTCTCCCATGTCTGCCCACTGCAGAATAATCTCATTTGGAATAAAAATGAGATTGCTTTCTGGAACCTACAAAGCTTCAGCTTTTGCCTGTCTCACCATTGTTACTATCATTCACATGGCCTTCTCTCTGTTTCTATAGTCCAAACTCTTTCCTGTTGCCATGCCTCTGTGCTCGCTGTATCCTGTACCGGGAATTCTGTCTCCTGTTCTCTGCAGGGCTAGGTTCTTGTCATTCAACCTGGGCTCAAGTGTCAGCCCCTCAGAGTTCCCCAACCACAAGGCAAATGAAAACAATCACCTACTCTTACCCTTGTCATTTCCTATCATATCACTTTTATTATGCTTAATTTTCTTCACAGTACCTATCACCATCTGCTTTATCTGGGAACCCCAGGAGAAAGAAGAGGATGTATCCTCAGTTCCTAGAACTATGCTTGGTACATAGATATTCAGTATACTGTTGAATAAATGCCATGGCCACCATGAGAGTGGTCTGGATTATTTCTTTTGTGTGGATAAAATGGTTCAAGGGAACATATCTGAAAAGATGGAGAGTCTAGGGATCCCAACTTTCTAGAGTCCTGGCCAGAGCTGGTCCAGGTGGGTTTCTTAACCAAATACCACAGTGCCATTTGGTTCTTCTGGGCTTTTCCAATTCACCTCACTTTGATATGAACTAAGCTATCAGTAACCAGATGGGTGCTCAAGACTGGCTCATGTCATTTTTTATATAATCAAACATCTGGAGGTTCTGGAATGAACCTCTAAAGAGACACTTTCTTACCTGAGAATTGTGGCAATTTTTTTCTGCATGTTCTCTATGATTTATAAAACAAAATTTTACTTTATGTAATCTGGATTACAGAAACTGTGGCTTTTTTTCTAAACATGAGGTTACACCTCAATATTGCTTAAATCTTTTCAAACTACATGCTGGCCCAATTTCCACATGCCTCACCATCTTGACAGACATCTTCCTCCTTGCTCTGCACTTCCCTGCCTTGAGATTCAGTGAAACAGAGCAGTGCTTCTCGAACTATTATCCTCTTACTCTTGAGGATGCATAGATATATTTTCAGAAGTCCTTGAAAATGTGTTTCCTTCCAAAGGAGTATGATGTCTCTCACAGAAGTTCGAGAATCATTGAGGTAAAAAGTTAAATGAAGGAGAATTTACACTTAAACGCTAATATCTCTAGGAGAACAAAGGTTCTGTCATTCATATTATAGAGTGATTTAGCTTAATCAGCTTATTTTCCCCTAATGCACAGCTGAGACGAACTACTATGTGAAAATTGGAGGCTTTGCTAGAAAGAAGAACAGCAATTTTGTATCATGAAGCTACTGGTCTTGTTCTCCAAATAGGAGCTCTGGGGCAAGTGTATTAGCATAAGAAAGAAGGAAGGAGGTAGTTGAAAATGAAATTAGGGCTTTGTGTGCTGAGACAAACTATCATTTTAAATCTTGCTTATTGGCCTTGAGTTCAGGAAAAGAAAATGGGATTACCTTCTTCCATCTATTTATTCCTGCCAGAATATAGAATTTAGGCTTAAATTCTCCTTAGCAGTATATTTAATTTCTTTATTGTTTAAGGCACCTTTTATAGGTTACTATGGAAAAACTAGATCCCACACCTAATGGCATTAATAAAGCGAAATGCATTCTGAATTTTCCAATCCCAGTCTACAAATTCTTTAGCTCCTTAGACTGAAATCTCTTAGGGACAGGATTCCATTTTATTCATTGCTGAACTCCCAGGGCCCTGTGGATTATCTCTAGGGTAAATTCTCAATAAATACTTTTGAGTTCAAGTATTGTGATGTGGCAACACAAATGCTCATAAGCTGAGAGGTGTGTTTCTGGTTTTTTATTTAAGGAACTGGCCATGTCTGTGCCATTCATGAGGCTCAAAGATGGTATCTCACATCCCTCCCTCAGTTACAGTCCTCTTGCCTGCATGAAAGAGGCCCTTTCTTAGCAGGAGGCAGTGGGACTTTGTCAAGGACAGAGCTTCCAGCAATGTACATACTAACAGGGAAAAGGACACCTCCATAGTTAGAGACAGTGTTTCTCACACCAGACCAGGCAGCAACTTTGGCAAGGGGAAACTTTAGAGGAAAAAAACCCCAAAAACAAAAAACAACAGGTGCCCTATTTCCATCATCTCTCCCAAAAGAGCAGCATGCTGTCTATTTTTAAGAACTTTAAAAAACACGTAAGACTCAAAACACAATGGGGAGGGATGAGGTGTGATTAAAGAGTTCAGTCATGTATTTCTTTCAACCATTCAGTAACCAGAAAGGAGCCCAATCCCACTTGCTCTACAGGGTGACAGAGTTACTGTAGCTGTAAGGGGATTGGATGCAAAGGAAAATAAATGAAGCAAAAATCTATCTCCTAGAGTGGAAAAAATCTTGATAAAATTTAGTAAGGAAGAAGGAAGAAGGTAGAAGGAAGAAGGAGGAGGAGGAGGAAGGGAGGAGGAGAAGGAAGAAGAAAAGAAAAAGAAAAAAATTACTGCCTTTTCAGCTTCTTATGCATATTGTGAGGGCAGAGAAGAATAATGTATATACCTTCCTTTTACAGCTCAGTCTAATTTGGCATGCCATTATAATTTCTGGCTCAGTTAGCAAATGACTGGAAACACTGTTTTCTGCAATTTTCCCTAAAATATGACAGTTCTATAAGTTGTTCTATTGATGTACTTGAAACCAACCCAAGATGGGAGTGACTATTATTCTTAATTTTTATTACCAGGGAGGCTTTATCAGTACCTGTGTGGAACTACCTGAGGGGCCATCTACATACTGTCATTATGAGTTTGGGGGAAGAAAAGACTTGACCAGTTTCAGGAATGAAAACGCCTGGAGTTCTCACTAGAGATCAGCTCCTTTGGATTAAACTTCCACCCTCTGGAGTAATATTTTTCCATATGGATATGCTTGAAAGGGTTATAATAAGCAATCACTACTGATATCTTCACATGAGAAGGGGCACGAATGTCTTAAAGTTATCAGAGGGGAGGGAGAAAGGAAGGCCTACTTAGGGACAGATAGAAGAAGAAAAAAATTTAAACTGACTCAAGTTCTGAAGCAAGGCACTTAAGACCAAGTGTTGTTTTTCCGTATAAACAAGGTGACCTTGAGTAAATTACATAACCTATCTGAACCCTGATCATTCTTATCTGTAAAGTGAGTGATAGAAGGTTTGAAAAGGAAAGAAAGCCAAGATAATGCTACTTTATCACTTTGGCCTTCACTACAGGAGGTTCTTGATCCCAGGGGGCCTTCTGAGAAGCTTTGTAGAACATCTCTCAGAATTTCCACACCAGCACCACACCACCTTTGGATCAAGAATGGCCCTATAGGCATCAAGTGTCCTGCCCTGGGCTTGTGCGTGTACAAGTGCAAAGTGCTGCCACCTTGCACCTGAGAGCAACTGGTACAAATAGTCACCAATCGGTCGCGACAGCAGTGCCTCGAGAAGAGGAAGGATGGGGGTATTTTTTTTATTTTTTTTATTTTTTCAATATATGAAATTTATTGTCAAATTGGTTTCCATACAACACCCAGTGCTCATCCCAACAGGTGCCCTCCTCAACACCCATCACCCACCCTCCCACCCCCCATCAACCCTCAGTTCTCAGTTTTTAAGAGTCTCTTTGGCTCCCTCCCTCTCTACCTTTCTTTTTTTTTTTTCCTTCCCCTCCCCCATGGTCTTCTGGTAAGTTTCTCAGGATCCACATAAGAGTGAAACCATATGGTATCTGTCTTTCTCTGTATGGCTTATTTCACTTAGCATCACACTCTCCAGTTCCATCCATGTTGCTACAAAGGGCCATATTTCATTCTTTCTCATTGCCACGTAGTATTTCATTGTGTATATAAATCACAGTTTCTTTATCCATTCATCAGTTGATGGACATTTAGGCTCTTTCCATAATTTGGCTATTGTTGAGAGTGCTGCTATAAACATTGGGGTACACGTGCCTCTATGCATCAGCGTTCCTGTATCCCTTGGGTAAATTCCTAGCAGTGCTCTTGCTGGGTCATAGGGTAGGTCTATTTTTAATTTTCTGAGGAACCTCCACACTGCTTTCCAGAGCAGCTGCACCAATTTGCATTCAGGATGGGGGTATTTTAAGTGGCACAAGAGCAATGCCAGATGCATGTATTTTATGTGTATGTGTGTAGCTATTTAATATCTGTTTCCTGTCTCAGTAAAGGAAGCTCCATGAGGGCAGCCGAATTGTTTTCAGTTACTTTTGTTTCACCCCTGCTTTTAGTCAGTACTGTTGAGTAAATGAAAGAAGAACAATAGTTGCCTTTGTGCTTTAACTATGATTTTTTTCTGGTGTAGATTTTTGTTCTGAAATGCTTATTTTTGCTGTTGTTTTGGTGTGTTCTATCACCAGCATTGAGCTTTTTCTCTTTAAGCACCTTCCTTTTTTCAATTAACTTTCTTTTTACCATTTTTCCCCGGATGCAATTTTACACTTCCAATCACTGAGTTAAGGGTCTTTTCAAATCTTGTTTACTTTTAAAGGCTTTAATTTAGTTTTTTATATTACATCATTAAATTTCTTTAAATCCTTCCTAAACTAGCTTTTAATTTTAATGATTTTGCTCATAGATCCTTTTTGTTTCCAATCTGTACTTTAATTTTCCTTGTAAAGGAAATGGTGTATGCTTCTGGATTAGCATATTTCACCAATGTTGTCTCATTTGATCATTATATAGACCCTGTGTGGTAGAAATGACAGGGGAGAGCATGGTCCTCCCCTCTTCTTATGACCAGAAAGCTCACGAGTGTTTGCAAGCTGATGTCCACTGGTTCTCACTCTCTTCTTTCCATTCTACTATGTGGGGTGCATCATGTGAAATTACTGAAACAAGCTAATTGAAATCACTGAAATTATTCTCCAGAAAAGCTGGGATATGGTAACATTTACTTTAAGGATGCAGTTAACATAAAATGCTACTATAGTCACTACCCACTTAATTACTTACTCTTGCATAATGTGTTTTCCCATGGCTCTGAATGCTCTAAGTCTGTAAATGTGACAATAAAATAAAAAGACAAGTTAAACTGGTGTTGATAACAACTGCACTCAATTGACCATTTGGTTCCCATGTCCCCTCAGAAGGAGTCAGTATAACTGTTATTTTTCTTCCCTACTCAAATGGGTGACTTCAGATTCTATAAACTCAATAATCTAATTCGAAGGAATTTTCTTTCTCTGACTGACTTTTTGCCACAGCCAAAGGTAAGTATAAAGAATTGTGGTATGGTCATACACAGACACAGACACAGACATACACACACACACACACACACACACACACACACACACACTCATACATACACACAATTTTAATTTAGTAGGCTTAGGTGTAGCTTCCTGAGATGACTTTGAAGAAGTGACTGACTTGGTGCCACTTTAATTTCTTTACTTTCTTCAGCTGTGAATCAGGAATAACACTTGTTTAGGGCTACTTTAGAAGGTAGTTCTAAGGATAAAATGGGAGGATGCATTTGTAAAAGGTATTTGAAGAGTAAAAAGTACGATATAAGATTTAATGTGCCTTATTAAAAAAAAAAATTCTATGAGGGCGCCTGGGTGGCTCAGTCGGTTGAGCATCCGACTTTGGCTCAGGTCATGAACTCATGGTTTGTGAGTTCGAGCCCTGCGTCAGCTGTGTGCTGACAGCTTGAAGCCAGGAGCCTGCTTCGGATTCTGTGTCTCCCTCTCTCTCTGCCCCTCCCCCGCTCACACTTGTCTCTCTCTCTCCTTCAAAATAAATAAACATTAAAAAAAATTCTATTTTATTATTAAGAAAATGATACATATGGATTATGGAGAATTTGGAAGATGCACAGGAGGAGGCAAATGTGAGTGGCCTTGGACCCTTGTTACCTTCTCCCTTTCGGTAGTTGAATGAGAAGCTGGCTCTGCAGATCTGACATAAATCAATGGAACAACAGGCAGATCCCATAGACTGAGCTCATGATATTTGACCCTTTTTGAAAAGGTCATTTTCTTTGGCATGATGCTTCCATTATTTTATTTACCTAGATGTTTCCTGCTTCCCTACTTTCTACGTGGGCAGAAGATCACAGTGGCAGGGTTTTCTCTCCCAGGATGCTTTTCACAGTATGTTGAAGTCTGCTGGTTCCAGCCTATTTCTTGATGGAAAAACAATAGGAGTTTCTGTATCATGTGCTCTGAAATTGCTACCAATGAATCTTTTCATACGCCTGCACCATGTGTCACAAACAGTGAGTATACCTGTTTTCCTTTGCACAAAGATAATTGAATAAATGCATAAATAAATAGTAAGCCATGAATCCCACAGTCCATGGATAATCACTTACTGACATTTCTAACAGCACTTTTAATTCATTTGGAAACATTCAAGTATTTGAAGACTCACAGCTAAAAGCAACTTGCCTCTGTGAGCTTTTACAATCATCTATACAGCAAACTGATAACAGCCATGTATTAAGAAGATTTAGAAAAACCAGAACTGTTTGCCTCCAAACTGTACATGCAGAGACATTTCACTGGGAGAATGGAAGTTTTTTGGTACTGATATCCCTCTCTGTAAAAAGTTATTTTGTGTTTATTCACTTATTTTCTTTTTAATTTTATTCAACTATTGTTTGTTGGCTGCAAATATATGGCATTTTATGGGACTCTTAGAGTGGTTGAAAAAAGGAAAAAGCATATTACACATCCCTTGCCTTCTGAAACTTCTATCCTAGAAGGAGAGACAAGACAATCACATGTAAATTAAGTGTTTCATTCGCCATTATATTCTCAGTAACTGACAAATGGCACTCAACAGAATAATCTTCCCAATAACACTGTAATGTTCTTGACTTCAAGAGTGTCTCATATCTACCTTCAACATATGCAAAATTCTCATTCAGACCAAGTCAAAATAAGAATGTATTAAAGTAATTTAACCAGGAATTCTATTAATTTAAAATGTCCTTTTTATGTTGATAAATTCACCAATCAATTCTGTAAGCATTTAAGACATCTTACTTGAATATAGTTTAACAAAATTTCTAATAATGAAAATAATAATACCCTTCAAACACCAAAGCATCTTTCTTGAGAAATGTGGCATTTAAATAAGTATATGCAAAATTTAGTGGTGTGTTAAGGTAACAGTAAACATTGAAAATTTAATGGAATTAAGAACAACAACCAGCTAATTTTTGTTTTGATATATAAACATATTGTCTTTTAGTATATATCTTAAAACCAAATTGTCTCCTGTATCCTAAGGCATTAAATAATTCTGAACTCAAACTTCTGGAATTAGATTGCTACTTAGGTTGGTGCTCACTTTGACTAATTATATCTTTTACATTTTCCAAGGAACTGTATTTTCTAAGGAATATACAATTCACATATAAAGAAGTTTCCATGGGGGAAAAAATGAAGTATGACAGTTTGCCACTTGTTTTGTTTCCTCAAAGTAAAACTATAAAAATGGTTGGTGGAGTTTGGTGACAAAAACCTCCTATGTCATCACAGCAGTATCATCTGCATTTGATTTCCTTGAATTAGGACAGATCTTTCCTTTTTCCTTCCTTCCTTCTGTTCTTTCCTTACCTTTATGTTTTCTTTCCTTCCTTCCTTCCTTCCTTCCTTCCTTCCTTCCTTCCTCCCTCCCTCCCTCCCTCCCTCCCTTCCTTCCTCCCTCCCTCCCTCTCTCCCTCCCTCTTTCTCATGATACCCTCATAAGGAAATAGTTTTGGAATTATTGATAACCATGGTCACAAAAGTGTGAATGGCTAAATTCCACTTGATGAAATAATAGTACTGACAGAATTCCAGAGTGCTATCGGATGATTCTAGCGCAGTTCTGGACATCCCTAATGCCAGGATATGGTAAGGGGGTGATTATCACCGATCAGAACATGTTATAAACAGGCCATAGAATCAAATGGCAAGTAAGGTCAAGTTGGACTTATGATGGGATATAAAGTGTAAACTGATATTAAATTGGACCCTGCCAAAAATTAGTAGTATTCAGTCATGAGTTCAACTTTTATAAGATAAAAAGACAAAAAGACCCTCTAAGGAAACTGGGAGACCTCTGATGCCCTAGGTATGCTACAACCTTGATGAGAAGCTGCCATGGACCTCAGCTAAATCCCAGAGAGAAAGTTGTCATTTTGTTAACACTTAAAGTCATTCTGGACCATCCGTGTCTCTCTCTCTCTCTCTCTCTCTCTCTCTCTCTCTCTCTCTCTCATCATCTCTATCTCTAGAGAAAGATCCTGAGAAGGGTCTGGTTGCTTCTGTTCTGTTTTTCTTGTGAGAACCTAGCTTCATCTTTATGAAACAGAGTTCCTCATTCACATGAAGAGCATTTAATCTCCACATGTACATTCAGGAGAGAAAACTAAGTCTTTTATCTTGAAGTTCCCCAGAGGTATATACTAATTAGAAGACCACCATCAAAGTGCTGCTAATTTTTACTTGTATAAGAAAGGGGAGAATAGATTATACATCAATTTTATAAGTACCACAAATGATTGTGACACTATTAAATTATACATTGTCTTTCATTCAATTAAATTCATGATTTGTTTTAATATGTTAGAACCCTGTGGCAGAGGCTGCTGGCAATACCAAATTTCCATTATATTTTCCACCTAAACATATATGTGGCCTCCAGGTTCTGGTCTGTTTTGGGATTAGGTGCTGCCATGTGCCAAGTTGAGACCAATAGGAATTGCATGAAATTGGCCCATACCACTTTCAGGCCTGGTTCCTGCAATCTCCTGTGTCATCCTTTATGATATTTTCTCTTTTCATCTCCCAGTTTGATCAAAGCAGGTCCAGTGGGACACTCCAAGACTCTAGAGCTTAACAAAGCCATTATACAGAATAAGCCTGAAACCCTAAATAATTGCATGGAGCAGAACCAACCTATCCCCTCCTCCCCCATGTATCTTAAATCAACTATAACATGAATAGGAAATAAATCCTTATTATATTAAGTCATCAAAACTTGGAGTTGTTATAGATTTATCCACTGCAACTATTGTTATATGACTCAGTAGATATTTTTGAATATTATTATTTGGTTAAATCACATTATATAATCCCAACCATACCAATGTCACTCGCATTATTTTTTTCACTCAAAACACACACACACACACACACACACACACACACACACAAAGTGAAACTTTCTCATGGGTAGTACACTTTAGCGTCTTGCATTGTGAAAATCAACTATGATCCACTGAACCTAGGATAAGACTTAGTCTACCTTTACAAACATAATCCCTTAATATTACTTAAATATGATAATGATGATGAAGATGATGATTGATGGTGATAATGATGATATCAATATCTTACTGAATTATAAGTACATCTTATAAGTAATATAGTTTATTTGATTATCTTACTCTCAAGATGAACATTATTATTCCCATTTTAAAGGTATTAAATCTGAAACCAAGCAATGTTAAGTAACTAATAAAAGACAAGAAATATTCAAATTCATATCTTCAGATTATTGAGCCTAAAGACCATGCTTTACCACTACCCTACAATTTTTTAGGCAGACCTTGTCACCCAGATGATGGGTGAACAGGAGTCTAGTTAAAGGGCATGGAGCTTTTGGGGGATGGATGTCACTTGGCAAAAGTTACTATAAAATATCTTGGTACTGAAGATCAAGGCATTTCTGTTTAATGATGTCATTACCATATAGTCAGGACATTATATTGCATTTAAAGAGATGTAAAGTTGTCATTTAAATATTTGCTGCTGTTGGTTTCATATTTATTACTGATTGCAGCTTTGAGATGAGGATTCAAATACTACTTTACATTTATTTCTCAAGTTCTGTTTTAATGGATTTCAGCACAAGGCATTTAGCATTTCTGAAATGGCTGTTCTTCCCAGCTAGTTGCATCGGGTAAAACCCCCTTCTCTACTTGCTGTCCATGACTGTAGCAAGTGGCTTAACATTAGAGATTGAAATGGGACAATTGCCCATTTCTGAAACTTTTGTCTAGAAGAAATATGAGTCAGTAGGAATAATATATCCAAATTCAATACTCAATTGAAAAAACAAAAAAAGAGGATCTAAAAATTTCGATAGAATGAATATGGCCACCCCCAAAATTCTTATGTTAAAACCTAATACCCAACATGATGACATCTGGCAGTGAAACCTTTGGGATGTGGTTATGTTATGAGGGTGGAACCCTCATCAACAGGATTAATGCCCTTATGAAATGGTACCCAGAAAGCTCCCTTTTCTCTTCTTCATGTGAGAACACAGAGAATGAACAGTCATCTATGATCCAGGATCCTCACAAGACACTAAATCTGCCAGCACTTTGATCTTGGACTTCCCAGAGCTGTGAGAAATAAATATTTGTTGTTTAAGCCACCTACTCTATGGCATTTTTGTTATACAGCCTGAACAGACTAAGACAGAAATTGGTACCTGGTACCAAGAAGTGGAATGTTGCTGTAACAAATGTCTAAAAGTGTGGAAGCTGCTTTGGAACCAGGTAATGGATAGAGACTGAGGCATTTGAGGTACATTCTAGAAAAAACCCATACTGTTGTGAATGGACCTTTAAAGGCGATTCTGGAGAGAACTCAGAAGGAAAAGAACTGTAAAGAAAGTTTCCATCTTCTTAGAGAAAACCTACAGAACCATGAACAAAATATTGTAAGAAATATGGATGGTAAGAGGCATTCTGACAAGGTCTTAGACAGAAGGGAAGAATGTGCTATTGGAAACTGGAGGAAAAGCAAACCTCATTACAAAGTGGTAAAGAACTTGGCTAAATTGTACTTATGTTCTAGTGTTTTATAGCAGGTAGAACTTTTTTTTTTTAATTTTCATTTATTATTTTTGAGAGAGAGAGAGCAGAGGAAGGGGAGAGAATCAACAAGAGCCCAACAAGGCTTGAACTCACTAACCAAGAAATCACGACCTGAGTTGAAGTTGGACACTTAACCAACTGAGTCACCCAGGCGCCCCAACAGGTAGAACATTTGTGATGAAATTAGATATTTAGCAAAAGAAATTGCTAAGCAAATCTTTGAAATAGAGTCTTGGCTCCTGATTACCTATACTAAAATACTAGAATAGAGAAAAAACTTAAAGATGAATTGTTAAGCAAAAAGGAAGCAGAACTTAAATATTTGGAAAATTCTCAGCCTATTCATATTGCAAAAAATGAGAATACTTAGGGTGTGGCCAGGAGACCACTAGATAAGGAGGTTAGTGTGGATAACCCTTTTCAGTAGAGGCCAGGAATTGTTCTTCAAGACAAAGGAAGAATGACCCTACAGGTAATTCAGAGATGCACTTGCTGTGATGAGTGCTGGGTGCTGTATGGAAGTGTTGAATCAATATACTGTACATCTGAAACTAATATAACACTGTATGTTAACTAACTAGAATTACAATAAAAACTTTTTAAAAAGATAAAGCTTAGCATGAAAAAAAAACAGGCATTAAAGAAAAAAACCCACATGTATACAAATGCTCAAATGCTCAAAGTGTCATTACTCATAACAGCCAAACAGTGGAAACAACCTAAATTTCCATCAGCTGAGGAATGGATAAACTTTTTTCTAGCCATAAAACAAAATGTTATTCAGCCATAAAAAGGGATGAAATATTGATACATGCTGCAACAGGGATAGCCCCTGAAAACATGCTAAGTGAAATAAGTCACCAAAGACCACATATTGTATGATTCCACTGATGTGAAATGTCTAAAATTGGCAAATGTATAAGGACAGAAAGCAGATTAATGGCTGCCAAGGGCCCAAGAGCTGGGATGAATCAGCAGCGGTTGCTAATGGGCATAGGGTTTCTTTTTGGGATGATAAAAATACTCTAAAATTAGATTGCTATCACGATTGTCCAACTCTGTGAATGTACCATAAGCCAATGACTTGTATACTTTAAATTAGTGAGCTGTATGATATATGGTTTCTCAATAAAGGTACATATGTATATACATATACATATATATAATGTTGGAGAACAACTGTTGCAATGAAAGTATGTCACAAGGGAAAGAATGATCCATAATTTGGGAAATGAAAGTCAGGAAAGTTTTCGTTGACAAGGTACTTGAAGTGCTGCAACCTTAAGGATGAGTGTGGGTCTTTTCCCTCTCTGTGTAGCCAAAGCCATTCAAGCAGAAGGAGTGATGTGTCCAAAGGCATGGATGTGTGATGTACCAGGGCATGGTTGTTTACCCATGGTGCAATGGGAAAATTTTCCAGAAATGGAGAGGTAGCCAGGAATCAGATCATGGAGGACTTTTTGATCGCTAATTGTTGTCTAGTTGTTCACTCAATTAGATAAAGTCCCTAACAACTAAGATGTATGTGCACCTAATTTTTTCTCTGAAACTTTGTCTCTTTATCAATCACTCTATCTAAATCAGTATGTTTTCCCATCCTGCCTTCAAAACCCATCTCATTTTCCAGTTCTCCTGGAAAGACATTTCTGACTTCATTCCCAAATTCTCCTGCTTTATGCATCCTATCACAGTGAACTTTGTCTCCTTCAGGGCAGTTCCCTTGTGTCTCTGTATATTTATTACCAAGAATGTAAATTTATTTACTTAGATATCTCTGTCACCTTAAAGGGTAGTTCTTTGAAATCTGAGACAGCTTATTATTGTTTTTATTGCCGAAGCCTAGAACAGCATAGACTAGAGGTATCCAATATTTATGAACTGTGTTTAATTGTGTGATATGTTTTTAGATTGCAATTCAAATGGTTAAACAAAAGTGCTGTGATTTTAATAGTTGGAAATGTGAATATTCTCTGTTTTCTGGCTACACTTTTCTAATTATTGCTGCCATATACTCAGAGGGAATCAGTTCTAAGACTTCATGGAAACATTGCTTAGAGAATGAAAATTTACAAGGCTCCTCTGGCCTGCTAGAATATTCCTGCAGGCTGAAATCTACTCAGTGTAAGCTCAGCTCAAGCAAGATTATAGGGAAGCTGATAAGAATAACAGAAAATTTCCATAATGCCCAGAAGTGGGATAGAAATGCTGATCCTTGAATTTCTGTGTATGGCTTTAGGACATTTCTAAACTTGTCACCAACCTGAGTCTACCCCCAACCGGCTACAGAAACCCGAAACTCCCAGTTAAAATCAATTAATTTCAGGGTTAGAAAGGACTTTTAGATATCTACATTGGCATATCTCAATTTGAGCAATATACAGGCTGTAAGTCTAGCAGTAGATTCTCCTGGTATGTTCCACTCACTACTAAATCTTTCCTTGGACATTTCATTACATATATAAAATTGGGATAATAATAGTAAGTAAATTATGGAGTTGTTTTGAGGACTAAATAAGATGATGCATAATGTTTCCCCTCTAGTTGTATCTCTATCTAAGCACTTAACATATCAATGTATCTTACAGAGTCAAGAGTGAGGATCAGGACCCAGACTGGTTGAGTTCAAATTCCATCTCTCTTACTTACTGGTTGTGTCATCTTGGGTAAGTCACTTGATCTATCTAGTATTCAGATTTCTCGTCCTTAAAATGGGAATGATAGTAATAACTACTACAAAAATTTTTGAAAGAATTAAATTATATGAAGAGTTCAAGACAGGGTCTGTCCATAGTTAACAGAGATGAAGTTGAGATAAAGGTTAGCATCAGATCAAAGAAGTAGGTGAATCTCATGTTTCAGGAAAACAAGTTAACTCTTGTAGGGTTCCTACTATATTAAAAAAAAAAAAATTCTTGTGAAGCTTTGGCCCATTGATGTTACTCAGTCACTATTGTTCATTTATTACCAGCTCATCAATGAATTTCCCAATGCATTCATAGATCATATACCATTATTTGCAATCATGATAAATATAGTCATTTCTGCTTCACAGTTAACTTCTGAACTTCAATAATTTGTAAAGTCTCTTCAATTTTCTAGTAAAAATTTAAAGCTAGTGTTAGGGTATATACTTGTTTTTCTTAAAATAAAATTATTTGACTCTAACAGAGTCACCCCAAACCTCCTGTCTCTTTATTCTGTTCCTTTCTTTAATAGCCAAGTATGTCTTAAGATTACTATCTTTTCCCCCTCTCTTGAGAAGTTCAAATATGGGGCACTTTAACAAGCAAGTTAATAAAGACAAAGCCTCAAGGCCCCATTTACTGTTATGGATAGGATGGTTAGGGAATGCTGTACATGAAGACCATTTGCTTGCCTAGAAACCATTCAGGCTCACATAAGTGTCAATTTCACCATATATATCTTTTTATCATGTTAAGTTATGAGATTCTTAAGGACAGAAATTCTATATAATCATCCCTGGGTCCCTAACTCCCAGCACAGATTAAAACCCGCAGTGGATGTGTTGAATAAATAAATACAAATACTCGATTCTTCTTAGACATTGGATTATTGATACTTTTTAATTTATGATTATGTGTGTGTGTGTGTGTGTGTGTGTGTGTGCGCGCGCGCGCGCGCACGCGCACATTGGCAGATACAAAAACAAGCAACAAAGTGTAGAGATTGTATCTATATGGACTATCCCATCAGTTGATTGCATATGGATTTCAGAATGTTTTTAGATCTAGGCTTTTGTAGTGATTTTCAAGGACTTTTTAGTAAGTTTAGATTCCTAGAATCAGATCACGCGTCTGCATTGCTTCTTTAGAGAAATGCAAAGGCCTTAGAAATGTGCTAAGAATGAAAATGCTTGCTTTGGTTTCCAATTATACCTTGCAAGATAAAGGACATTAATTTAAGAACTGTTATGCTTAGCTCCTTTGGGGAAAGGGTGTGGAAAGAACTAATGTTTATTGATCCTGCATTATGTGTGAAACTCATTACACATGTTCATTAAAAATAAGAAACAGGTTTGTTGAGTTATAATTTACATAAAGTATAAGTCCATGATGAGGTTTGACAAATGTATATAGCTGTATAACTGCCACAACAGTTGATAAAGACAAGTATATATCATCCCCCAAATTCTGCTTGTGCTCCTTACTAGTTGACTTCCTACCTGTACTCCCAGTCACTGGAAAGCATCCATCTGACTCGTGCCTAAGGTTTTGCCTTTTCAGGGATGTCACATAAAAGAAATTATATGGTATGTGTAGGCTTTTTGTCTGGCTTCTTTTACCATATGTCATAATTTAATTGTTACTAAAACCCTATGAGGTATTTGTTGTCATTTCCATTTTATAGAAAAGAAAATGAAGTCTTAGCTTAAGAGACTTACCCTAAGCTAGGTTTTATCTCATATCTAAAAAAAAGATGAGATGATACTTTTGGGATAATGTTAATCAAATCCATTACTTAGGTATCTGCTCACATCCAGCTAATGCTGACATATTGGCACATAAGTGGAAAGGTCACTGGATCAGAACCACCCGGTTCTAGCATTTTAACATCAAGCTCAACAGATGCTAAAAAAAAAAAAAACAAGAATTCTTAAGGAAAGTTAGGAATTGGCCATCATGAGATGGCCCTAATGTTCTGGTCTACCATACCTCTTAAAATGAGACTGAGGGGCGCCTGGGTGGCGCAGTCGGTTAAGCGTCCAACTTCAGCCAGGTCACGATCTCGCGGTCCGGGAGTTCGAGCCCCGCGTCGGGCTCTGGGCTGATGGCTCAGAGCCTGGAGCCTGTTTCCGATTCTGTGTCTCCCTCTCTCTCTGCCCCTCCCCCGTTCATGCTCTGTCTCTCTCTGTCCCAAAAATAAATAAACGTTGAAAAAAAAAATTTTTTAAAAATGAGACTGAGTCAGTGCAGAAATACTTGCTTCAGCTGAAAATAAGATATGAGGTGGAAGACATAAGAAACACACACTGAGATAGAGAAAATTAATCCACAAGGTACAATATTTATAGAAAAATCTCCCATTCTGTGAATGAGGATGACATAATTGTTTATCAGCCAAGGTATATACATTCCTCTATTCTTATAAAAGCCTAAGTCAAATACGTTTTATATTTTATTTTGAAAAGAATAAGACAAAAATTTTGGGTAACATGTTATTAGAAATAATTTTATGTTCCTCTGCTCTAATAGATGATTTCATATCTTAGCAAAGAATATTAGGGTAATTCTGATATAATGTGAGAATTGGGGAGAAAAGAATTCTACCAGGAGAGATCATTTAGATTCTAGAATGAAGAATTTTCTTTAATAGTTAATCTTACTTGATAGCTATTATTGACCTTACTATATTGGCCTGAGAATGAAGGGCGTTATAAAAAGTAATCTGCTTTCAGGGCACCTGGGTGGCTCAGTCAGGTAAGCATCCGACTTCTGGTCAGGTCATGATCTCATGGTTTGTGAGTTTGAGCCCCGCATCGGGGTCTCTGCTGTCAGCACAGAGCCCACTTCGGATCCTCTGTCTCAACTCTCTCTCTGCCCACCCCCCCCCCCCCACCGAAAATAAACATTAAAAAAAAAGTAATCTGCTTCCTTGGAAAAATCACAGTATTCATAAATGTGCTTGCTATATTTTGAGGCCATGGGGCTTACATATTTTTTTAAAAGCCAGACACGTTTAATCTTTTATTAGCCTTAAATCAGATTAAGATTATGTATGACTCTGGAAAAATATGCACTTCTTGGAAGTGTTCTATGGATAAAAATTGAATACTCCCCTTTCTAGTTCAACTTAGGATGTCAAGTGGTAGTGAATGTGGGTTTTCCCGCATGTTAAGATTCTGTCTCCTTTCCTCTATTGACATCTGGATGCTATCGCTAAAGATAAAACAAGATCCTTTCAGAAATAATTACTCCTTTTTTTTGTATCCAAGATATTATCTTCACAAAATCTATTGCATTCTTTGAAGAAGAAGCCAAACACTGACTTTGTTTTCCTCAAGTCATTTATCCTTATGAGGATGGACTCTCTCTGGTAACTCTGGCTGCTGAATCAGGAAGATGATGAGCCAGACAGGCCAAACAATGAGGGATATTCAGGTGGTGTGACCGTAAGGCAGCAGTCCAGGTGAGGAAGGACAGATGACTGCCTGAGCACTGGCATGGGTGGCCACACTGCACACCACTGCAGGTGGACCCATGCCCTGCACAACCATAATCTTCCCTAAAACAAGTTCAGGATGTAACAAGCTGTCAGCTTCCTCTTGGTTAATAGATAAGATGTGTGGAGCCAGTTCTCTGACAAAATTTCAAGCGTTCAATTTTCCTCAGTTATTGCTGCCCACAGAATTTTTTCTCAACATATCCTAAATGAATTAGCTCTGAAGAATGGCACTTGCCAGCTACAATCACAACATAGTGGGTAAGTGTTTAGACTACTACATACATTAAACATAACATTGATATCCAGAGTTCTCTAGGATATCTGACACTAAAACATCTTCTCTTATTATAGTCATTTTTTTTCATTTGTTTTATAACTATTTCTTGCTAAAGACTATCAAGGAGACAATGCTGAGACAGAACTTTTTTTTTTCCTTTATTTTTTTCAGAATTTTTGAATATGTGAGTAGTTCCTGGAAATCCTGATTATTCCATGTGGAGAAATGACCTACAGATGAAAGAAAAACAGCAAAATGGGTGTAAGCAGGACCCAGGTTAAAAAAGGAATTGCAAGCTAAAGAATGGCATTGTTATTCAAGGCCAAAGTCATACCTTATGTAAAAGATTTTTCTATCTTTTATAGTCCACGTGCTCCCTTCCTTTCCCAACTACATAAACTTGCAAGTATTATGTCTTCCTTCAGCTTTTATTTGTTAAATATAAATTAAACTCCTTCAAGTGTGCTTGCTTAATCAAGGGGAAAGCATATTTAAAAATAATTTTAAATGTTTATTTGTTTTGAGAGAGTGAGAGACACAGTACCAGTGGGGGTGGGGGGAGCAGAGAGAGAGGAGAGAAGGAATCACAGCAGGCTCCCTGCTGTCAGCACAGAGCCCTATATGGGGCTCAAACTCACAGAACAGTGAGATCATGACCTGAGCCGAGATCAAGAGTCAGATGCTTAACTGACTGAGCCACCCAGACACCCTGGAGAAAGCATATTTTTGGTTGTAAAATATACTACTACTTTTCTTTTGCAAAAGTTGGATCCATTCATACTCTTACCACCATTGCAGAAATGTCATTTCTCTCTCACTCATGCTCCATGTAGTTCAATCATTACTACTAGCATGTATGTGACTTTCCATGCTAAGATAAAAATTAATGTCATTCTTAAAATAAAAATAATACTACAGTAGTACCGTTGGGATATTTTCCCTTCCATAATGTAAATTCCCCCTTTTCTCCATGATGGGGGAGCCACCTATCACTTAACCATGGCACTAAAGTCATTCTCTGTCGTTCTCTTCTCCTCACACTCCTAGCTCCCAGAGAAAGAGGGATGCTTCTCTTCTGATTTGCTGGCTTTGAGAGAAGGAATTTGGCATGAATGTGTTTTGATTTTTTTTCCCCTTTGTCTTTTAGAACCAGGCTGCTTACAAAGGAAGACCATTGGTGCTCTGCACATGGCAGAAGGCTTTGCTCATGTTGGGAAGGAATGGTTTTCCAGCATTGCCTACAATGATATCAGTGGTTGTTTTGGTCTAATTGAGGGGCAGAGTGAGCTAACTTCTTTGGTCAAAGATCTAAATCCTTATTTCTGAATCAGCTTGTCAGAATAGCAGTGACATTATTTTAATCTCAGTTTGTCTCTCTTTTTAACTCAATAGAAAGTTGGAAGATCAAGAGAGAAGTTTGTAAGTTTCCTTAACCCTCTCTGTGTGTGTGACTGTGTGTGCATGTATGCATATGTATCTGTTTACGTATGAGGAACCATATTCCTTTACCTAGGTATTTATATTTCTACTTGCAATTATCCAAATAGATCATACTCTAGTGATGAAATGCATGTGAGCTACTGAAAATTATCAGTGACATAAAATGTTACCTATGATCTGTTCACAGGATCTTAACAGGATCCATACTACCTTTTTTATGATTGCAAAAGCATCAAAACAGTTTAGCAATTCTGTCTACCTTGCTCCCTCATGCATACCACCTCATTTTCATCTTGAGCCAATATTAGTTTCTCTGCTTAAAAGGTGAGGTTTTTCAATATCACTCTACCTTTGGCATGCTGGGACTCTGTTTCTGGGAAGGAATGGTGGGAGGGGGAAAGAGAGAGAGAAAGAGAGAGACAGATTGAGAGACAGAGTTAGCAAATTTCCTGGTGTAACTACTCCTGTAAGAGCTGATTTCAAACTGCCAACAGTTTAAAAATAAGCTCACAGAATTCCTAAGTCTGTAACAGGCAGTATCTCAATGCAGAACAACCACTAATGCATCCCAAGTTTTCAGATTCAGACTCCTATGTTTTATTCTGCCACAGCTTTTTATCTCTTTATATGGTCCTCTCTTTAGTTTAATTTACTATAAGCCTTAAAACTAGATTTCAATTCTGTCCTCTAGATTTCTCCCTCTCAATCCATTGTCTAAGTGGCAAGCAGAGAGTTCTAGCATGTAACTTTGATTTGGTATTACTCTTGATGCATTCAACTACGTCAGAGGCTTCCTGCTGCCCTTATGAAAAAATTTAAACTCTTTATACAATTGCTTTGGTTCAAATGCAATGAACTTTGTTTATATATCAAATTGTATCAGAATCTTGACTCTTTCGGAGTCCTCCATTATCCTATATCATTTAAATTAGACCCTCTGTTTCTTCCAGATGTTCCTGTGGTAGGTGGAATAATAGCTCCCAAGGATGTCTATGTCCTAGTCCCCCAAAATATGAATATGTTGCTTTATGTTGCAAAAGGGACTTTGCAGATGTGATTATTGTGAGGAACCTTGAGATAGGGAGAGTATCCTGAATTATCTAGGTGGGTGTAGTCTAACAACATGAACTGTTGCAATTAGAGAAGCTGTCCTCGTGCTGTCAAAGAAACGTGATTTGAAAGGACTCAAACCCCTGCTTTTGCTGTCAGAGGAAAAGACCAGAAGCCAACCAATGCAGCAGCCTCTAGAGAAAAGGTAAGAATGGTTTTCAGTTTACAGCCAGCAAGATAATGGAACATGGACCCTCCAGCTGCAAGGAGCTGAATTCTGTCAATAATACTAATGAGCAGGAAATGAATTCTCCCCTTGAGCCTTTAGAAAAGAATACAGCCCTGCTGATAGCTTGATTTTAGCCCAATGTCTTCCGGACTTCTGACCTCTGAAACTGCGAGATAATATACTTGTGTTGCTTAAGCTGCCAAGTGTGTGGTGATTTGGTGTGGCAATAAGAGAAGACTAATGCAGGTCCCTTCATCAGATTCCAAGAATCAGCTCTGGATATTCCACATAATGCCCTTTCTATTCAAATTCAACCCATTTTGCAGGCTCCAGTCCTGAAACCATCTTTTCTCTTTACCCCACAGTGATAGCATTATTTCCTCAATTTGTTATCTCTGTCATTCATTTAAGCAATGCATTTATTTGATCATTGCTTTCCCAAGATAGCTTACAAGATTAAAGAAATACTGTGCTATTAATTCATACTTTGTTCTTGATACCTTTTCAGTGTTTTGTATTCCCAGTTTCATCCTTATTAGGTACATCATTTTCTCTCTTTATTTCTAATTATGTTAGTGGGTATTATGCACTGAATATTTGTATCCCTTCTATAAATCATATGTTAAATCCCTAATCCCCAGTATGATAGTATTTGGAGATGGAAGCAGTTAGGGTTAGATGAAGTCATGAGGTCCTGAGGGTGTCACTTGTCTGGGACACCCATTAGGCTTGTGTTAGACCTATCCATTCATCATCCAAGTCTTTTAACACTAGTTTCATATTCTTTACCTTTTCCTTTTTGCTTATTTTCTTCAAGTCTTTCAGTTTAGGAATTTTTTAGCTGTCTTTATCCCACACATGGAGGGTTTTCTGTGTGTGTGTGTGTGTGTGTGTGTGTGTGTGTGTGTTTTAATCCCTCATGATGGAATTAGTGTCCTTATAAAAAGAGACACTGGAGAGCTTGCTCTTTCTCTAACACGCGAGGACACTGCCATGAAGCAGCTGTTTTAAGCCAAGAAGAGACCCTTTGTCAGAAGCTGATCATGTTGGCAGGCCAATCATATATATGTAGCCTTCAGAACTATGAGAAAGTAAATTTCTGTTTATTTATTATTTATTATTATTATTATTATTATTATTATTTATTTATTTATTTTTAGAGACAGAGAAACCTGGAAAGGAGCAGAGAGAAAGTGACGGAGGATCTGAAGCAGGCTCTGTGCTGACAGCAGTAAGCCCAATGTGGGGCTTGAACTCAAGAACTGTGAGATCATGGCCTGAGCTGACATCAGATGCTGAACGAAGTGAGCCACCCAGGTGCCCCATAAATTTCTGTTGTTTGAGTAATCTAGCTTGTGGTATTTTGTCATGGTACCAAACAGATCAAGATAGTGGGTAACCCTGACCGTTCATCATAAAGACTTATTAATGTCTAAAGTCAATCAATATGTTAACGGCCCTGACTCCAGGTGATTCAAGTACTTGAAATACTAACACTGATCCATCAGCCCCTCTTGGCATATAATGCACGCTGTATTTACTATGTACTTACCAAGTTCTCTACTATTTTCATTTAACTCTTGAGCCTTTACTAAATCATTTCTCTCCTTCCATAATATATCATTTAGAACACCTGCTGAACAGTTCCATTGCCTGAATATACCAGAACTTTCTACCATTCACCTACTGAAGGACATTCGGGTTGTTTCCAGTGAAACTGTTGTGAATATTTGTATGCAGGTATTTGTGTGTATATAAGTTTTCATTTCTCTAGGGATAAATGTCCAAGAATGTTATTTCTGGGTCAAATGATATTGCATATTTAATTCTGTAAGGTGATGAACAGTCTTCCAGAGTGGCTATACCCTTTTATATTCCCACCAGAAATGTATGAGAAATACAGTTTCTCTGCATCCTTGCAAGTATTTAATATTATCACTTTTTAAAAAAATTTTAGCTGTTCTAATAGGTTTGCAGTGACCAATAGTTTATCATTTCAGTGATGATGATTTCCAGAGTTCTATGTGAATCTTTTCCATAACTGTTTAATTGTTTATAGTAATTTCTCATTCTGTGCTATATTTGTGTTTCAGCTGTTATTTCCTTAACTATTTCATATGTATTATTTTATATTCAATATTTAATAATTTTAGTTTAAGTCCTTGGAAGTCTAGATATGTTTGTTATTTCTGTAGACTCTCCACTGTGGTGGTTTATATCTTATATATTCATTACTTCGATTTTGTGATAAGCTCACATTTGGCTGAATTTAATGTGTATGATTCCTGAGAGCCAAAAATGAAGATTTCCTCTAGATAGGATTTGGACTCTCATGCTGGCAGCCACAAGTTGCTGCTGACTTGGGATCCCTTTAACCTTTCTTGAGGGTCTGAACCAAATGCAGGGATCTCAGTTTCACTTCCAGCATTTTAATGAGACCCTCCCTCCCACATTAGTTTCCAATCTCAGAACTTACAGGCATGAATGCTGGGTTTCCAGATTGCTTAACATTAATTTTTTTTCTAAGTTTTAGCTAATTATTGTTATTGTGAGTGTGTCTAGATCATCGGAGAATTCCTTTCCTAAAATTTTACGAATTTAGTACAATATATGCTGTTACAATTGACCTAAGATCTTTATTTTGTAGTAGGAGGGCGTTGCTGAGCGTGTCTTCTGTACTACTGCCAGAAGCATATGTCCTTGGTTCCATTTCTCATAGTTGTTATGGCTGCCTCTTAGTAGTGCTTTGTTCATCAAATAATGCTCACTTAATGGATGAACAAACACAGGAATGAATACATTAATGAGAAGTGTAGATACATGGTCTCAATTCATCACCTCTTTGGGATGTATCAGATTCAGATTCAAACAGCTTTCTCTTAGAAAACTTCCCTTCAAAAAATGGAATTAAGCTATGGTGTTTTAACAACAAAATTTTCTACATACTCTCCAACACACACATCTGTATGATTTTGCCACAACAATACAATCACTGTGTGATAAAAACAGATCAAAACTGTAAAGCATAATTTTTGAAAGCTGATGAAGGTCAAAGATGAGGCTACCTATGAAACAATAAAAATCAAAAGAAAAAAATAAAAATGTGACATGTTACAGATGACTAATCTGAATATATAGAGCTGGTGATTCCTGATTGAAATGACTGACCCAATACAGACAAATCATTTGAAACCATGTTCATTCAAAAGCTAGAATCACACCTCTGCTGTCTAGACAGTGTATTTGTTATATTACAAAAGCCTAACCTTTCAAGGTCATAGCAGATAACATTTTTTCTTCTAATATTCTTGTTATACTCAGTATAATGAAGTCTTATCTTCTCTAGAATTACACACATACATAGAAAATTTAAGCAAAAAGTATTGCATTGATCGCTAGAGGATTGAAATACTTTCCTACTCAGTGTAATTGGTGGCTTATTTAACTGTTGATTCCTTTCTTAATACATCAAAATGTTATTCATATGTGGCAACAATACTTTTTAAGGCAAAATAAACATAATGAACTCATAATATTTTTTTCATATTTATTCATATTTTCATATTTATTTTGGTAATTTTGATGCACTATTGGCCTTCATGTGGACAAATACCATTAATTAAAAAATAAAAAAAAAACCTTATATCATGAACAGAAATGCCAGAACTTCTTATTTACTAGCTCCATAAAAAATAGTTACATGGCAAAAGTAAGCAACGGCATAGACTTGAGGAAATTTGGTCTTATAAAATAAGTCTGAAAGAATTCTAGTTTCTCTCTAGGCATAAACTTTAGGGTTTTTAATTGTATGGATGAATCTTAATGCCAGGAAAATTGAGATCAGAAGTGGGTTTTTTACCCCTCAGAGTAACTTGTCGAGAAAGAAATCTGAATGTAATAGAAACATGATTTAAATAATAGCAATTTAGGAGGCTGGCAATTGCAAGGGAATGAAAAACACAGTGAGATACGTCAAGCACTACAGTATAAATAATAGAAAAATATGCAGTTTTTCAGATTAAATAAACTATCCTACCATTTTTGATGCTCATCACAATGCTATTTAGTACTATAGTTTGAAGCATCCAAGTAACTATTTAGGCAGTATTAACCAAAGGTAGTTTCATAAAGAAGCAAGTCTTTGAGCCTTATAAAACACAGCTTTTGGAATTTGATGTGCTCTGTGGAGTGTTCCAGATTTTAAAATGTCTTTCTGCAAAAAAAGCTAGGTCTGTGGAAACAATATAAAGGAAAGAACAGTCAGGATCCAGGATCTTACCAGAGAGGGACAAGGATGACACCACCTGAGAGAATAATCCACAGGAAGAGGAAGAGGAAGGAGGAGGTGCAGGGGGCTGCCATTCTCAGGTTTGGCTGAAATGCATTAGTTGGCCTAAGGCCAGAGTCCACACATATGCCAAATTCTAAGGTATCTGCTGCCAATTTTCCGCTTCTCATTTCCACTGCCGCTGGGATATGTGGCATTATAAATGTGCCAATTAAACAAGATCCTTTCTTTGGTTTTCAGGATTCTTTATTAACACTGGCAATTTTTTTTTTCTGATTGTAACTTACCATATATAATTGAGCATGCAGTTTCCTTAGTGTTTTTTTAGTCTTTGTAAAGCACAGAAACTATAATATTTACTTGTAGAAACAATTTAAATAAGGAGAAAAATATAAATTAGGTCAAGAAACAGAAACACTGTGTTCAAAAGCAGCTTAACCAACTTTAGAATTCATTTTATCACAAGTGTACAGGGTATCTGGGTAGTGCAGTCGGTTAAACATCAACTCTTGATTTTAGCCCAGGTCATGATCTCGTGGTTCATGAGCTGGAGTCCCATGTCCAGCTCTGCACTGACAGCTTAGAGCCTGCTTGGGATTCATTCATTCATTCATTCATTCATATTATCTCTCTCTCAAAAATAAATAAACTTAAAAAAATAAAGTGTATACTTTGATCTATAAACTGAGTGAGCTGTTCAGCTAGCTAGTGTTAGCGCCCCCTGAAGGTCATAAGAGGAAGAAAGAGTGATACCTGCCTGACTGTAAACCATGTCAGTGGTTTCTTCTTAACTCTCCAGATGAAATCCCAAGTCACTGAGTATCGCACAAAAGACCGTTCATGATTTTGCCTCTTCCCGATCTCCAGATTTATTTCTGAATCTTTCCTCATGTGTTTGCAACACTACACTCAGAGTGGCCTGCAGTATCTCCAAAAGCACCAGCCCTTTCACAGCCTGATGCCCCTGAACACACCACGACCGTTCCCTAGAAGGTCTATTCTTTGATTTTTTTTACCCGAAAAATTTCTACCAATTGAGAAAGACTCATATCAGGACTCAGCCCCTTCATATATCCCACATCTGGGTGAAATGCCTTTTTCCTGATCTCCCAACAACACATATATGCATTGCTTTCATAATGCTTACCAAACCGTACTTTATTAACTATTTTATTCATCTGTTTCCTCCTCTGGATTTTGGAAATATCTGTGTCTCTCATCTCAGCATCCTTAGTACACATTGGACCATCAGACACATCACAGATGCTCAATAAAGGAATGCATTTCATAAGAGTTTTCCCACTATTTTGTGCAGGTCAGGAACAATCTCTTGTGCCTAGCACCATTTTTATTCAGACAACGGTTAAGGCTCCTCTCAGGATGTTATGTTATGGATCTGTTCTGATGCTGCCTCATAACATCTAATTGTTCGATTTGTCTGTCTAGTTATTGGCAGCCTGCTGGGTGTTAGGAGGCAAACTCACAGCTATTTTAAGAGCTACTTATTGAGTCAGCCTGAAAGTTTTGTTTATCATTTTTTTTGTATTCTGCTTCCTTTTATATTCCTTGGGACCACTCAAAAGCATTTAAAGCCATCTTCCAATTTATTTTTCCAATGTATATTTCCAGCTGAGTTCTTTTTTATTACTTGGTAGTTCTTCTTGCAGAATTCTCAGACGGGCTTTGAGAAGAGTTCACATCACATTATTCCAGTTTCTTAGTTGTTTATACCATTATAGTGAGGAATGCAACAGGAGGGAGAAGAAAGTCAGATTCTCTTTGAGAGGTTAGATAGTACTGCATAGCAATTAGAGTAAGCAGAAGAAAAGATGTGGAAGCAGAGACATCCAGGTAGATTCTTGATCTAATGTTTAAGGCCTCCTCCACAGCTGCCATTTAAGAGGAGAAAATCTCTGTTAGGAATTTATCCTGACTTCAAGAATGTGCCAAGCCATGTAATTAAAACCAGAAAGGTAGTTGATACAGGAAAAGCAAATAAAAGCAGTGACTCAAAGAAGGCGTAGCAGCTGCTTTTTGAATTCCTCTGTTTGTGCTTGGAAGGGGAGAATCAAACTTCAAGTAAGACAGAAAGTGGCAGCTAGCATAATGTTATTTCTGAGCCCCCGAACTAGCACTGCTCTTTGCCTTTCTGTCACCGTGGGGCTGTATTCCATATCAATGCGCGATAGAAGAAAACTAGTCACATTAGGGAAAAGAGAAAATAAATGTGTTTCCTTATTAGAACACTTCTTAGAGCACTTTCTTGGAGTTTGGAATCCCTAGGAAGGGGGTTTTTAAGTGGTCATGCAGTTCCTATGAAGTAGCATGGCAGGAGGCTGCTAGGCTGGCTTTCAGACTTCCACAGATTTGGCTAATAAAGAGACAATGGATTTAAACCATGTATTATTATCATTGCAGCAGGTGACATGAGCTCCATGCTTTCCTGGGTCCTTCTGGCTTCCCAAGTTCCACAGGGGTGATGCCTGGAGGGCCCAGTTGTCTGTGTCACATCAGAGGAACCCCGAGCTTAGGCAACCCCTAATCTTACAAGAGAACTGATAGCAAACCCATCTATCCTCCCCTACAGAAAGGGACATTACCTTTATTAACCATAAATATAAGCAAATCTGGCCAGGGAGGAGAGGGAAGCATTTCTACGTTACTCTCTTGGAATGTCTCCCCATACAAACATTCTTACATTGACATTCTTAAATTCTTAAAATGCTTTTGTTCAGAAGAATGTATGAAAATATGAGACACATAGGGAGAATTACTCCCAACAAGGATATAACATGTTGTGTTTTCCAAATTCACATAAATCACTAAAATTACCCTTCCTTCTTTTTTTCCTATGCATTTTCCCCAGTCCAATGCTCCTTAGAATGCTCTTTGAAATACATTGGTGGAGGGATTGTACAAAGGGCTCAGAATTAGATACCTTGGTTTAAAGGACAGCTTAAGACTTTGTAGTTATATGATCTTGAGCAAGTTTCTTAAATCATAAAGAGCCTCAGTGGTCAAAGAAATCAACAAAAAACTGAATCATTGTGACAAAGTTCATGAATGTGATGTACCCAAGAAAAAGTCAAAGTAGCCAACAAGAATTGTTAGTTCCTCTGCTTCACTTCTTTAAAAAAAATCCTTTTTCTAAAGCACCTTCATTTTCTCAGTTGTATGTATTTGCTCATTTTCAGAGAGTTCCTCAAACATATTCCAGACACATCCAGTAAGACACAATATCCAATCTCTGTGAAGTCAAAAATTGACTTTGCCCCTTTTTCCTTTTTAATACAAATTTCACTCATTTTAATGATGTGGACTTTTTCTCTCTGGAATGAGATTAAAAATACAATTTTGGCAAATCATGCTATTACTGTAAGTTAAAGAACTAGATTTACTGGTGCAGTCAGTGTATCTTACTTAAATCAAGTTTCCAAGAAGCAGGGCCTAAGAAGGAGGGATACAAGTATGTAGGGGGTGAGTAAACTCCAAACACAACCTGTAAGGAATACAGGGAACTGGAATACAGCCAGATTAGAAGCTCAAGGAAGACCTGGTTTAACTGCTAACTAGTATCAGTCAGCCTTTTCCTACAGGGAACTCTAGAGCATAGGTGGCATCACAGATGCATCTACTCTCTAGGCAAGGAAGCTGGCCTTTGGCATATTGGTATCAGTTAGATGCTGGCTGCAGGATACCTTCAGAGCAGAGGCTGTGGTCTCCCTGCTACTTCCCTCTACACTAAAACAAGTCTTAGGGGAAGGATGCAACTCCTCACCATTAGCAGCCCTACCTGGTAAAGAGGACCTGGGTGGGACAGCAACAGAATCTCCTGCAGCAAGAGACCAGCTAGAAAGACTTCGATAGCAGTAAAGTTCATGTAAGAGATAGAATAGCTCAGTATAGGGTGATGATATTACAGATGGAGTGAAGTGGGTGGATGCAGGATGTAAAAAATAATGAATGCTAAAGGTAAGATCTATCAATTGCTTCTCTGTTGGTATTCTTTCTTTATATCTGATTCCAAACATTGTGTCTCCTCTTAAAATTCTTCAATCTGCTTCAATCTCCATAAATCTCTTAGTTGCTAACTATTTTGCCTGGCACTTTGACTTTGTGTTTTATTCTGACCCTTTGGTTGGCAATTTCCCAGGTACTGTCTATTGCGCAGCCTTTAGAAATCTCATTTTGCACTCCTGATCTCAACTTATTTCCCTGGCCTCTGACATACTACTGCCTAAATGCTTATAAATCTCCTGTACTCTGCTTTTCTGGTCCCAATTGCCTGCCTTGTCCCCACAACCTTCTAGCTGTGAAGTAGCATAGACAGAGCCACTTGCAGACTAGGACCCAAATAACTTTGCAGAAAATCTTACTCCAGATCATAGTAGCAGTCAGAAATAGCAGGAAGGGAAGCTACAGATAAAACCAAAATGTTTTTCATTCTTTCTTTCTTCCTTCCTTCCTTCCCTCCTTTATTCCCTCCTTCTCTCCTTCCGTTCCTTCCTTTCGTTCCTTCCTTCCATTCATTCCTTCCTTCCTTTTTAAGATTTACAGATTACAGCCTGGACCTATTTACTATAGAAACAAAGAAATATAGTGAGTTTTATTGTCTGTAGTATAAGAATATTTTATAGTCTTGTTACTACCGTATCAACTATTCTCTTATGAATGAGACTGATGCCATCAGTAACACATAAAACAATCGCTTTCCAGTTGAATCAGGTCACAGTTTGACCACAACCAAATTGACTTATTTACAAATATTTGGTGCTTCATATGGAAGGCATTAATTATCTTGAAATTTTACCTTTCTGGGTGATTCCCTCTTTCTCTTAAAGTGATCAATATATGCAGTTAGTGTAATAAAAGTTTGATTGAGTAGAACACTTGGAAAGTGGTCTTTTTGATAACTTAGAAATTAACCCAATTTGTCTCAATAGTCCTGGTGAAACTCTTTTGAAAATGCATTAGTCCATTTCTTGTCTTGCAAATGGAGCCTTTGAAAATAATTGACTTTTTGTTTTATAACTGAAAATCTTACTGGATCACAAGGTTATCTGAAAAACTGTCACTTAACTAGATTAAAGGCTTAGGGAGGTTGCCTTGAAAGTTTTTTGAAAAATTTTTTAAATTTCATGATGAAACTTTATTTTCCTATCCCTTATGTCATTTTCTGACAAGCCAAGTGCAGACAATGTACAGTTAATTGAGGTTTCTGCTAGGTTCCAGTGTGATTAATCAAGGTTTTGCTGTAAAATAATTCATTTTTCATGCATAGAGACATCTCTAATTTAGCCTTATTTTTTACAGGGTTAGAGGGAAAATCTGAGCCCATACATTTATTTGAAATACAATTAGAATAATAGAAACATCTATATCTTCTTAGCATTAAAGACTGTAGAATGGACAATTAAAAGCTATCCCAGATTAATACTATTAAAATGTCATGAGTAATATAGGCCTGGCCATCTGATTTATCATTCATCATTACTATATAACTTACTCAGAAGCCATGTAATGAGGAGGGATGCTAAATTAACACAGCTATGAATTCTTAAGTAGAGTAGGAAAAAAATCCTCAGATTAGACTGCTTCTCAGAATACGGACTTCAACTGTCTAACATGTGATTCACTAAAATGGAAACTTGGGGATTTGCTCGGCATATGCTATATTTAAGTTACCTGCAGAAGTGTGGAGCATCTTTTCATGTGCTTGTTGGCCATCTGGATGTCTTCTTTAGAGAAGTGTCTATTCATGTTTTCTGCCCATTTCTTCACTGGATTATTTGTTTTTCGGGTGTGGAGTTTGGTGAGCTCTGAGGGAGGGGAGGGTGGGTGACGGGTATTGAGGAGGGCACCTTTTGGGATGAGCACTGGGTGTTGTATGGAAACCAATTTGACAATAAACTTCATATATTGAAAAAAAAAAAAAAAAAGAAGTGTGGATGGCCAGTCACGAAGGTTACAATATTACGAAGACACTGTTTGGTACAAAGTGTGCAGTGTTGAACTGGCTGTGTGTATTAAAATGGCAACTGCTTTAACTGATTTTTTTTCAGGCAAAAGTTCTGGTAATAATTAGATATGTAGTTGTATGAATTGACAAAATCTAGATCTAAAACCAATCAATAGAAATGACTCCTCTGGGGGTGCCTGGATGACTCAGTCAGTTAAAGTATCTGACTCTTGCTTTTAGCTTAGGTCATGATCTCACAATTTTGTGAATTTGAGCCCCAAGTTGGGCTCTGAGCTGGTGGTATGGAGCTTGCTTGGAATTCTCTGTCTCCTTCTCTCTCTGCCCCTGCCCCACTCTCACTGCCTCTGTCTCTCTCAAATGAATAAATAAACTTAAAAAAAAAAAAAAACTCCTCTTGAAGTACACGTGCAGAGAACCATCTGGAGTCAGGCCACACTGAAAATCTTATTTGACACAGAAGAGGATCTGAACCTACAAGGCCAGCTGATTAGATTTCTTTCTGTAAGAATTTAGGGACTATATGTAGAGGGTCCCTGCAAAACCAAAATGGGTGTGTGACCTGTGACTTCAACAGAGTGTGGGGATGGTGAGCTGTTGACTTCAACCAAAGTAATCCCACTGCTCTCCTGCCTCACCATACAGCCACACATCAGCAACACCTGGAAAAACTTCTAAGAGCAGAAGGCTGAGTTCCATCCCAAGATCTGCTGGTTTGGGAGACCTAAGGTATGTTGTGAAAATTTGCATTTCTGACAAGTTCCAAGATGCTATTGGTCTGAGAGTCCCACTTTGAGAATTCTCAACATCTGTTATACATTGGATCACTTAATAAGAATTTATTTGAAGAAAGCATTTTCAAGCTAAAAATAAGTTTCAAATGTTGGAAGTACTTACATAATTAAAGCCTTTCTGGCATATCTATTTTTTCTTTTTATACCCTTTTCCCTGAGGTCCCTGGTACCTGCACCTCTCTGGCTGCCAAAGGCATACCGCTGTGCAATTTTTATTCATTCTTATTTACTTGTGTCCTTCCCTCTTTCCCTCCTTCCCTTCTCCACACATTCAAGACAATATATTGCAGACCCCAAGCCAGGTGCTATGCATTCTACTATGACTAACCCTTTGAGAAGGTTACCATCTGATATGTAAAGTATTCACATGATGACCTGGGTAAGAAGTACTGCAACAGATCTCTTCTCATACTGTTTTGCCAAGGAACAATTAATTTTTCCTAGGACTATGAATAAATGTTTCACTTAAGACATAATATTGGAACTTATTCTTAAATGATGAGTCAAATTTTCCCAGTCAGGAAAAAAAAGTGGTGTTTCAAGACCAAAAAAAAAAAAAAAAAAAAAAGACATCATGAGACTGTGCTTAGAAATTTCTGAATGTCTGACAATTAGGGATGGAAAGAGAGTTTAGGAAAGAATAGCTTGAGGGAGACATTGTGTTCGTGCCATTTTATCATCTTATGTTGACATTTTATGGAGATTGGTGATTTATAATCTTTCTTAAATTTGTTCCCAATTCCCAGTGTTGTCCCCTGGCCCTACTCCATAGAAATTTGGATTTATTGCCTGTTGTAGAGCTTAGACCCCAGGGCTTTGATGATGCTCCCTGGGTCACTATAATATGCAGGTGGTATTGAGAACCACTGTGAAATCAGCTCTGACTCTAACCTATTCTGAAGCACTCATATTGGGTAACAAATATGGAAAGCTGAACTGAGGTGGTTCTCCAATTTTCTTACCTAGGTTTAAATAATATTTTTGTTTATATTTACACACATGCATTTTTCTCTTCCAACTTCAACTGTTGTCAACCAAACAACCTTGGATCCTGACCCTGATTCCCCAGAGTCTACAAAGTCCTTCTCATGGATGAATTACTGCTTAATTCCGCAGATCCTCAAATAATGCTAGACATGTTCCTTTGCCTTTTCCTGAACCAACACACCTCTATATCTTGTAAGCAACACCTCTTACATCACAATTTTTCCTCCTTCCAGACGTCTCTTTCTTTCATCCTTGCATCCTCAGAGCCTATCTTAACTCCTACCACATGGCAAATACTCAACAAATATCAACTTCAATTGATGTCAAAAGGAGGGGAAAAAGGCACACAAAAGATATAAAGAATACAGTGGTACAATAAAAGAAATAATAATGAATGCATGCTGTGACAACATTCTGGCACGTATTCCTTTCAGAGACTTGAACACCCTGTCTGCCCTTGCTTCTGCTCCCTGTGCCTTGCAGCTCCATTGTCCCACAACTGACATCACCTCACACTATCCTTGACTCAGAAGGGAGGAGAGGACCTTGAGATTCTATCTCAGTAGAGACTCCTCTTTTCCAGCACAGTTTTCCCAATCACGATATCTTGTTTGTTTCCTTCATAGCACTTAATACAACCTATCATTTGTTTCCTTATTTACTACCTTTCTTCCATCAAATTGTAAATACCAACAGGTCAAAAACCTAATCCATGTTAATCACAAATACTGTAACAATTTCCTAGTCCAGTGCTGGGTACCCAAAGGAGGGGCTTCAATACATCTTTGTGGAATGAAGGAGTGAATGAGTAAATGAATGAATAAATGCGATAAAAAAAGAGAGAGAATGAGCACCAA
The DNA here is from genome assembly GCF_022079265.1 of Lynx rufus. Taxonomy (NCBI): domain Eukaryota; kingdom Metazoa; phylum Chordata; class Mammalia; order Carnivora; family Felidae; genus Lynx; species Lynx rufus. The sequence goes on along the minus strand of NW_025814834.1, from coordinate 99,180,829 downwards.
GACAGATGTTTCCCAGTCCAATTTTATATCTAAAATAATATTTCACCAATATATTTATTTAAACAACTTACCACTTTATCAATAAAAACATCCCATTAATCCCATTATATCATTAAAAAAAGATAAATATACATGAAATGATGTAATCCAAACTGAAATAGTCACACTGATATTTTTATTAAGTTGTTACTGCATCCTCCATCTTTTTTTAAATAACTTGTATAATTTACTAACATGAAATTTAACTAATTCTTTAAATACAGTTTGTTTGCAGGACTATTTATTTTTCTTGGAAGTCAAACCCCAGTTTATATTTGAAAAACATGTTTTCCTTTGCTTTTTTATTTCATAATTTCATGCAAGTGTTGTTCTTATCCACTGGATACTCACAGTCTGGTTAATTGTTGTTAATTGTTTCATAATCATTCCTGAGAAAAATCAATGAGAGAAATGTCACCTCTACACACGGGAGCAGACCACCTTGGCCTCAAACAGACTTTCCTGACTCAGGCTGTAAATTACAATTATCTGGGGAACTTTTAAAACAAATACAGATGCCAGGCTCCACTCTCTGAGATTTTAATTTCGTTGATTTGGGGTAGACTCGGGGGATTTCTACTATTTTTAATGCTCCCAGGTGATGTTAATATGCAGCCAAGGTTGAGAATCAATGATTTAAAGAAAGAAAAAGAACTATGCTCAAGCAGACAATGGACCGCTTGCTCTCCAGACTTTGAGAGTGGTCCAGACATTCAAATCAATTGAAACATCACATATGAAAGGCAGAGAAATTACTGCTACTTGTGTTCTCCGTGCTGGCAACCTGCACAGGCGATGGATATAAAAAACTTGGGCTGGAGACCTGCTAAATCTAGTGATTGGCTTGGAACTAGATCTGGTCGTGAGGAGAATGAACGGCCACCCCATCCAAGCCCGGCTGTCTATCTCTCTGGCCCCTAGATGCTTTGTGCCAAGCCTCTGCCCATGCAGCTCTCCATTCCTACAACATTCCTGCCATGTCCTTCTCCTCTCCTGCTGTTAACAGCCTGCCTTTCCTGCTGGAGCCAAAGCCATGATGTAGCACCAGTGGAGGTGCCACAGGATTGTTCTAGCTCCCCTTCCCCATCTTGTAGTCTGAACTATAATTTTTATAAATTTTCAAAGTTTGTGTATTTTTTGAGAGGGCAGGGGTGGGGCAGAGAGACAAGGAGACAGAGAATCCCAAGCAGGCTCCGTGGCTATCAGTGCTATCAGAGCCTCCTATACAGGGCTTGAACTCATGAACCCTGAAATCATGACCTGAGCTGAAACCAAGAGTCAGTCACGTAAACAACTGAGCCACCCAGGCACCCCCAGAACTATATATGTATATATATATATATATATATATATATATATATATATATATATATATTTTATATATATATTTTATATCTTGAATTGAGAAACTACTTAGGTACTAAGTATTACCATTAGGAATTTCACACTATTTCCTTTAGTCTTCATGCTAATCTCTTTTTAGACATCTAATATATTGTCTTATACTGCATTTTACATTGCCATATTTGTGCCTTTTTCCTCAAGATTACAAGTTCTTCAAGGTCAAGTAAAATATGAAATATTTCATTGTATTAAGTCACAAGGCTAAAGTGACTTTCTTCTTCAGAAAGAAGGATGAGAAGGAAAATTGCCATAAAGAGTCCCTCCTAGATATAAAGTGGTATCTTGCTTTATTTTCACAATAGTCTCTGGTGATTTATCATACCATCCCCATTATGTAGATGGTAAACTGAGGCTCAGAGAGATTAGACTAAGAAAGCATAGAATTTGAACTCAATTTAGTCACTAATTAAATACTGCAGGGTGAGGAGAACATTAACCTGACATTTGAGATGAGAGTGGATTGGTAAACTTGACACTTAGGCTTTTTTTAGGGGGAAGGGATGGGGAGACTACTAATTAATCACCCACTTCTGTTTGCAGAAATAGGACATCCATTAGCTCATCATTCCTGGTCTCTTTCTATTCTCTCATAGAATATCCTTTCTTTGGGAGTGATGAGTGATTCACCTGATTGATGGGAAGAACTGAGTCTGCTCAGTAATCTTTTTCTCTTTTTCTTCAGGAGCTAGCTGCTTGCAGGAAGCATGCATTCTGCTTTGCTTCTTTGCTCTATCCGTTTTGTAGAGGCAGGTCCTCCTCATAAGGGGTTGCTGGTGGGGTTCAGCGCTGCTTGTGAACGGGTGCACTCATCTAATTCTGGGGCTCTGTCTCATGAAAGTCATTGTTGACATAATGCCTACATCATATTCGCCACTATCAGCTTCATTAGCAAAAGTAACATTTTCATTTCCTTGTCTGTCTTTTCTTAATCGGTAGAAAAAACAGGAGCAAGTGAAACAGGAGTGTTCTTTAAATCTATCCCTTAAAACAGTGGTTCTGTAAGTGTAGTCTGGGACCAGCAGCTTTAGGAGCACCTGTGAACTGTGCAGTAGAAATACAAGTGCTCTTGCCCCATCCCAGACAAACTATCTGTGCTTTAGCCATCCTCCAAGTGTGTGAGAAGCTCTGCTATGGACAACGCCTTGGGTTTGGTCTCTTTCAACTCTGACACAGCAGGCAATGGTGATGTTATTTTCTTTTTTTTTTCTTTTTTTAATGTTTTTATTTATTTTTGAGAGTAAGAGCACGAGTCGGGAAGGGGCAGAGAGACCCAAACACGCAGAATCCAAAGCAGGCTTCAGGCTCTGAGCTGTCAGTGCAGATCCCAACGTGGGGCTTGAACCCATGAACGGCGAGATCATAACCTGGGTGAAGTCGGTTGCTTAACTGACTGAGTCACCTAGGCACCCTGTGTTGTTTTTTTGCTATGCAGCTCCAGGCAACAGAGTCTGAGTCTAAGCTCAGGCATGAGTCGGTACAGGATGATTGCTAAGCAGACATGGATGGCACAGACTGACAAACGACTGTGGCTAGAGACATGCCATCTATCAGTTTTTCCTTCCAAGCTTTGATCAGAGTGGTTTCCGGATTTTCTTGTGCGTTGTTTCATTGTTTCAATCTTCTCTGTTGCTGTAGCACTTCGCTGTCTATCTAAAAGGCTGGGAGGCTTTCCCTTTCTTTCTATTTTACAGATAGCTGAAGAATAAGAAGATTATTATCTTTCCATTGTCATCCCTGAATAAACTGCCAGAAGAGGAGGAGGGAGGAGCACTTGATCAGGGGAAGGGGTGTCCACCTGTCTTCCTGAAAATTTACAGCTGAATTCAGCTGGGAACAGCATAGTCCAAGGCAGGGGTTCTCAAAGTGTGGACCCCAACCATCGGTATCATCTGGGCATTAGAAATGCAAATTCTTGGCCCTAGCCCACAACTCTGAATCATAAACTCAGGAAAAGGATCCAGCAGTCTGAGTTTGAACAAGCCTGTAACGCACACTAATGTGTGAAAATCATAGTGGGGGCCTTGAGACTCACAGTGTGGTCTGGCACAATAGCAGAGGCGCAACCCGGGAGCATGTTAGAAGTTCAGATCTCAGGCCTCATGCCAAACCTATTGACCTATTCACAATCTGCATTTTAACAAAATCCTCAGGTGATTGGTTAGCACATTAAAGTTTTAGAAGCACCGGCATTGAGTCGAGGCTAATGCCATATCAGGGAAGAGAAGTGAACGGGATTTCAATGAGGTTTTTAGCCCAAAGTACAAACATGTAAGTTACTATCTAAGAAGTGAGGAAATGCATGAAAAAGTGGACAGAGGTTGCTGTGTGGAAATCTAAAAGTCCGAGGCACATATTTCAGTCTGGTTGCTCTCATGATCTCAGGCTGACTCATTGGTTAATCCCCCTTGTAACTTGCTTGGGCCTAGACAACCGCCAGGGACTTAACTGTATCTTATTTCACTACAGGAACCTGCACTAGCCACCTTTTTAGATCTGCAATAAATTCCCAACCAAGCTTCTTTTGGAATTCTTCTCACAGCAGGGCAGCACCCCCACCCCCCACTGCCGATGTCCACAGAAGGTCATTTCTCAGCCCAAACAGGTAGCGGCCTGGGATCAATAAGGACCAAATCACCACTGAGCATTTAAACAGGTGGCTGGAGTGTGAATAAGTAGTTGGAGAAATTGTAAAAAGGTCAGGTAGCAAGTACTAGCTTTGTAACTAGCAAAAGTGCCTGTACAAATTTGGCATTTCACAGAACCTGCAGGCTGAGTTTGATTAGTTATTAAAATTATGGTCAGCCGGTGGGGAGAATCATGATAATTGGTACAGGTCATAGACAGTCAAAAGTGTCTCTCCCAGTGGGATGAAACCTATTAAAATTTGTTATTTAAATCTCTTTGCCATTTCCACATTCTGCTCACATGCAAAATGACTTGTCCCAATCTTGGTCTCCAAGGAAGAGTGCAAAGGATTCCATTGTTCTTTGTTTGGTGCTAATTAACATTTTCAAGAGGATTGACTTAGATGCAGCTCTGTATACCCCAAAGCAATCACTCCATTCAACTTCCAGATCATAGCTTTATCTCATTAAAGAATTAGCTTTTAATATTCAGAATGCTTAGATTATTTCAACTGGTGTTTCCAAAACTTGTAATTACACACACATTATCCACAGCCTTATGTAGGCCACCAGGACTGAGGGGAGAAAGGCTTTTGGGAGAGGGCTATCCCTCCCTTTTAGTTTTGTGCTTTGGAATAATGCAACCTCAGTTCCTGAGAGCCAGCTAGACAACATGGACTGATTTGGTAGAATTTGGTAGAATTGGCATCTACCCCAATGATGCATCTAACCCAGAAAGTATTGGGATCACCTGGGGAGGTGTTAAAACTAAAGATGCCTGCTCCTCTCCCGAATACTCATTTATATAGTCTGAAGTAGAGTCCAGTCACCATTTTTTTTTTAAACAGCTTCCAAAATTCTGGTGTCATTGCACAAATTACCTTCCTCTTCTCCACTCAGCCTTCCACAAACTTTGCTTTCATCACATCTTTGTTTGGACTGCTTGACTCTTTATCTTCCTAAATGGTCCTATTTTTCTTACAAACTGTCCCAGCTGCTCTACCCATTCCATTTTTTCATGTATTTTAAACATCTTTTTTTTTACAAAAGCGTATTTGATACAAAACATGCGAAAGCACAAAGGAAAATTCTAAAGAAAAATAACAGCCCTACCACTCAAGGATAATTATGGACACTATTTTTTTGTGTATGTGTATCTCTACACATTTTCTTTACCAAAATTTATCATGCTAAATATATTCCTTTGAACCTGAAATATTTTCCCTGGCACATTATTTAGAGTGCCCATGACAAATGATTATTTTACCACAAGCATTTTCGAATGATCAGGGATGTACCATCATTGTATGCACCATAAATTAGTATACTAATCACTTGGTTTTTGGAGTTTTTGTGTTTTCAATATTTTTGCCATGAAAAGCAGTGTTGAGATGAATCTTTTTGTTTACATAGCGATGTTTACCTTGTCATTTTTCATGACTACTGATGGGGTGGTGGTCCTGAGGCACAGAGGACCTTGGTAAAAACAAATAAAGTAGTCCATTCTTTCTGGAAGCTGAGTCTTCATGAAAGACATGGTTTACATGTCAAGGTTTTCCGCTCAGACTGGAAAATTCTCATTGACTTACTGGAGAATTTTGGATGCTTAAGGTACCTGTTTCTCACAGGCTGTACTAAGTGAAAGTGTTCTGCAAGCACTTTCTGTTTGTTTACAGCAGTGATTCCCAAACCGTCTTGGTGCCGGGCCAGATTTTTGCTTGTTTCATTTTGTTTTACTTCCAATTTTTCATGGATATATACTTTCATAAAATAGTATAAAAATGAATTTCTAGAAAAATGAAATAAAAATGACATACAAAAAACAAGGCCCATTTTTTTTATTACTAGATTCAAGAGTCATAAAATTTCTTTGACAAATTGCCATAAATATTTTAAGAGCTTACTCACAAACTGTATAGTCAGTTTCATAGCAGGCTAGTAACTAACTTTACAGCTCCTCACTGATGGACCACAATTTGAGTGGCACCAGTTTAGAGCAAGTTCTCAAGGAGATGCATTAGCTAAATTAAATAACCCAGTGTTTGGGGAAAAAGTTCCCTAGCAAAGTTGTTGTAGAAACGGAAAGTCAAAGTAATATTTTTGGTAACAGTAAAATAACAAGGTAGACTGTAGTAGTCACGAACAATACTAGACACACACTGGGCTCATAAGTTCATGCACTATAGTTGGAATGATCCAGAGAAGAGAGCATTACTGCATGAGATAGCATGTAAACCCACGAAGAGTCCATATTTTTCCAAAAATGTGCTATTTCTTGACCTAGCAATGGTTTTACAGGTTTTTTCCTTAGAACTATTAAACATACTCATAAGCTTATGCTGTTCTATATACTTTATAATTACAAATGCTTTACATTTGCCTATATGCTAATGTGTGCTGTGGGCTATCTGTGACAAATGCTTCTCTATCAGCACAACTGAATGCAGCTAAGTAACAGAAAATGTACCCTGTAGGTGACGTTGGTAACTTCACATTCAAAAAGTACAGTGTTTATGTCTCAGATTCCTTGTGATGGCCCTTAAATAAAAGATCTCATATTTACTACCTTTACAAAGAATAAACAACTGATAAAACAAAGCCAGACTAAAGACTTATTTTTACTAGTGAAGAACATAGTTTATTATTCTTAAAGGAAAGCTGTCAGGTAAGATGCATCCTAGAGGAATAATACTGTGAATGTGTGACTTACATCTAAATGCCTGAGACTGGGGATGAGAAAGGACAGTCTTACTGACTCTCCCTCCATCTCTGTTATTTATGTTTCAGTTGCTTGAGAGAAAGAGGGGACACTCCTTTACTCAACCTTTACTCTCAGATGGCCAAGAAAATTATTCAGAACTCTATGGTATATATGCATACCTCATATATATGTTGTGATTAGCCCAGAAAATCCCTTTTATGTTTCGACTTGCATTTCGGGGACAATGTGCCACTGGTGAGTTAAGCTTTGCTTTTCTGATTTTTACTCATTTTAGGCTTAAATGATGAAGGGGCATGAGGTAGCTGGAGAAGGATAATAGCACCTTGCTCCTTATGATACTCATTTCCATTTTCATTTTCATCTTGTCCCTGGAAAATGCCTTGAGCACTTTGCTTTGACTCCTTATCTAAAGTTTTAAACCACAATGTGTCTCCTGGCTCCTTTGGAATCTGCTCATCAAATACAAAGGAAGACAGATGTGCTGGACATTTGTTCTATTCTCCAGCCCACCTTCCACAGCCCTCTGGAAGACTTTCTCCTTTTCTCTGCAACCAGAATGGGCTCCAGACACATTAAGTCCAGACACAACAAGTCCTGGAGGCTTCTCTCTTCTGAGGAGAGATTGTTCATGCCTGAACTCTGTAGCTATGGGCAGGTCACTTGCCCATTTAGGGCTTCATTCCCTCATTTCTTTGACTGATTTTTTAAATTCCCTTTTAAAATTGCTAAAATATATATTGATTTTTCTGCCCTAGGAGCAGAGGAAGGAGGGGGGAAAAGACTGATAATGGGGTCAGAGCAAATGAATGAGTGAATTAAATGCACTTGGCTCAGCAAAAACAGAACCCAGTGGATGAAGCCAAAGAGGACTCCGCTCTTTGAGCCCTGGGGACATCTATTGAGCTATGTGTCACTGTAGTTATTTTTATTGGCATTTCACAAGACATTTGGGTAAAGGATCAGAACAAGAGAAAATAGGAGGAGAGAGAGGGAAAGAGGAAAGGAAATGGAGAGTGGGGAAGAGAGGCAGTTGTCCAATTTTCTTTGGTCAGTTTCCTTCTGGTGTAAAACAAGAGTCAGAAATAAAAGATAAAATGAAGACGTAACACAAGATGACAAAAAAGTAGTCAAAGAAGTGACAGCAGGCACATCATCAGGGGCTTTCTTCTCTCCTGCTAGTCACCAATAGGAAGGCTACAGTGCTTATAAATCAAGGGTTGCAACTCAAGGGCTTCGAAAATCCAGTGACTAATACGTTAATCTCCCCTTATTCACAATTTCACTTTCTTTGTTTTCACTCACCCCCTTCAACTGTGGTCTGGAAGCAGGTGATCCTTCAGGAAGCTGATGGTAGCCTAACCCCACATCACAGTGCTGGGGCCATTCCCCTCACTGCATGTCATTATGTAGGCATTTTATCATCTCACAGCATCACGAGAAGGATGAGCACAGGACAGCATTTTGAGAGTACTTTCACACCATTTTTATTACAGCTTATTGTTATAATGGATTGATTTTATTATTGTTGTTGTTTATCTCTTTCTGAATTTATAAAGTAAACTTTATCCTAGATATGTATAGAAAGGAAGAAAACAGTATATATAGGGTTTAGTACTATCTGTGGTTGCAGGCATCCACAGGCATCCGTCTTGAAACAGATCCCTTGTAGGTAAACGGGGGGGAGGGTGGCTACTGTATAAATAAATGAATCTCCTGCATCCTGACATAAGAAGGAATGATAAGAATTGTGTGAACAAAAGAGCATATTTCCCACATGAAGGGGCAGTTACCACTCAGCTCCAGGGGGCTCCCGCATTGGTAAGTCAATGAGCCCAGTGTTGCCAGCTGTTGTGATATTTCAAGAGAAACCACATATCAGGATTTGTGTTTAAAATGTTCGGATTTTCAAAACATTCTTTAGTTGCTGTGGACATGTGTGTTTGTCCCTACTCCTAAGGAAAAAAGGAAAGAAGTCAAGAAATGGAAATTAACTCTCACATTAATTCTCGTTCGGTATAGTCAATAGTGCTTATATTATTTTCATGTTTTTCATATATGGACATTTTGCTCTTGGAGATTTAGAAATTCCTGAAGGGCAATCACCATGCCATCCATTTCTTTATGCTCTGTATGCATTCACCTACACAGACTAGAGTTCAGGTTTCATTAAAAAATGCCATGGAGCACCTGGGTGGCTCAGTCGGTTGAGAATCCGACTCTTGATTTTAGTTCAGGTCATAGTCTCCCAGTTTGGGGGATTGAGTCCCACACTGAGCTATATGCTGACAGTGTAGAGCCTGCTTAGGATTCTCTCTCTTCCTCTCTTTCTCTGCTCATTCCCTGCTCATACATATTCTCACACACTCTCTCTCTCTCAAAATAAATAAGCAAACATTTTTTTAAAAAAATCGATGACTTAATTAAAATAACCTGGTAATGCCTTTCTTCTCTTTTTCTCCCTCTAGTGGAACAAAAAAATCTGTTATTACATAGGTTTATGTGGCCGTCTTTTGTCATCAAAGTAGAAAATGATGGTATGAAACAAATTTATTCTCCAAGTGTTTCTTTTAAAAACACTGGTTCCCAAGTCCCTAATTAAAGGCTTCAACATTTCAGAAGCGATTTCCAATATACCCCAAAAAGGAAGAGTAATGAGGTTCCATGAGCCAATTCAATTTCTGAAATTTACCTTAATATTATGATATTCCTGATAAGGAGTCAGCAAATGTCTTCTGTAAAGGTCTAGAGAGTGACTATTTTAGGTTTTGTGGCTCTGTGGATGAGCTACTCCACTCTGCTCTTATAGCACAAAAGCAGCCACAGACAAAATACAAACTGATGAGAGTAACTCTGTTCCAATATAACTTTATAGAAACAGGCAGCAGGCAGAATTTGGCCAGTAGGCCATACTTTGCCCACCCTCCCCCATAGGGAAAATCTTTTCTTAACCTTCATTCTCTGAATAACTGCTTCCATTTCAAATTTATTTCCCAGTGTAGACAGTTTCCTTTATTTAACATCCTCTCCTGCTCCTGCTTAGAACTGCCCCCTTCCTGATAATCCTGTGCCAGTCTTAGGTCCAGTCATCCCTACCTCTGATATCTGCAAATCATTACTCCTTCCAATGACAAGTTCAACCACAATTCAGTTTTCACTGATTTTATCTCTCATTTGATTGTTGAAAATAGTTTCCAAATTGGTCTTTCTGTATCCTACCATACCTCCAGTATAGTCTACTTAGATATACTGATTTTTTTTTTTACTCTGGAAGCTATAATTTTGTCACTCCTTGTTCAGACATCTTCTATGACTCTCTGTTGGTCACAGAAATAAGCTTCAGACTCCTCAGTAAGACATGCCTGCCATCAGAACTTTCTAGCTATGTACACATCCAATCATTGATCTTATATATCCTATACTCAGCCAATCCAGAATCTTTACACTGTTCTGTGCTTTGGTTGTGCTAATCCTTGTATGGATCCCAAACTCAGATAATTCTCAGTTTGCTTTAAGACCAGTTCAAATGCCACCATCTTCAGGAAGTGTCTTAGGTTCTTCTCCACCAGAGCTATCCTTTCTTTCATCTATATTCTAAAACTTTGTGCCTTAAAATGCTTATTACCCTCAGTCTTAAACTACATGGGGACAAGACCAAGAACCCATCACCACAAGAAACAAGACCTGAATCAGCAATCCTACTCATAGAGGACATCATTATCGAAAGCTAATATTTATCAACTGCCTTCTATTGGCACTATAAAACTTGGTGTTTTACATATTTATAAGTCTTCAATAATTTAATCCTTACAACCACATATTTTACAGTTGAGCAAACCAAGTATATTGTATAATGTTTATTTTATGGATAAGGAAGCAGTCACAGAGTTTCATGGCTACTTGGTTGCAGAGGATACCAAACTCAAAAGGGCAGCTTGGGAGCCTGAACTTTAGATTCTTCATTCAACCATCTCTCAAAAGATTTTTACAGGATATACATTTTACAGAATTTGAAATATATACTGCTGTTTTTGAATAGTGATTGTAATAATTGTATCTATGCCTTAGTGGCATCTCCTTGGTCAGAATTATGATGTAGAGTAAAACCTTGGGCTGTGAGTGTTCTCTAAGATAAGCAAACATTTCTAATAAATTTTAACTTGGAAAATGAGCGATGTCTTGCAATATGAGTAGTCCATGATGCTGAATGTCACACGATCACAAGTGAGCCAATGGCTCCTTTCTCTCTCTCTCTCTCTCATTGAGAAATTGTGGGTGACTATCTCCCATGCTCAGATGTTCTGTCTCAGGCCACAGTGTTTGGCAGAAATCAGTGATTTTTCAGAATGTTGGAAGGTACCCACAACTGGCACTAGTGTATTTTTTGTCACTTCAAAGCACCAATGGACAGTCCTTTGCTTTTCCATACAAGAGTGAGCTTAGGAATGCTTTGCTTCATTCTAGGTCAGGCTTCCTGCAGATATATACCCTTTCCTCTGAGCCTTATACTGTATTTAATGAAACTGGCAATATGACAACAGTTTATTAATACTGTACTGTGTCAACTTCCGTTGGTGATAGTGAAAGCTATCCTACACAATAACCCTCTTCTCTCATGTCTCCCTCACACCAGCCACAAAGGTTTTCAAAGGTAAGTGCAGGTTAATTTATTTATTTTTCTGTATATTTTGTATTTTATTATTTGTATTATATTACAGTATCATTGTACAGTATCATGTGTCATATGGTAATCATGTTTATATGAATATTTTTGGGTTGTGGAATGAATCATCTGAGCTTCCATGATTTCTTACGGGGAAATCTGCTTTGATATACAGGTGATTTGGATTAAAAGCATGTCTCTGGAATGAATTATGCTCATAAAACAAGGTTTTACTGTATTTGATATGGGGTACATTTGTTCTGAAACAAAACCCTCAGGAATAGAATTTTTGTTGAAAACTACAATCTGTTCTATAGTGTTCTCCTTGATTATTTCTAAAATAGTTATGTTTTTTCAAGATTTAAAAATCCCATCTAACTGGCCTTTACTTTTATTAACTTTACAAGTTAAATTACGTTTTTCCATTTTCATCCAAACTTCAGGTTTGGATATGATTTTTTTTATATTAAAGCAAAGCCCATTTAATATTAAAGCAAAGGTCCTCTCCTATTCATCTATAAACTTACAATATAGTTTGTTCTCTTCATGGAGAGGGGTGGGAAATCACTAGTAAGTATCATAGAACCCATCTATAAATAAAAGTTGGGTTTTGCCATGTTTCTAAACACAGATCTGCTGAGTGTTTTGGGCAATATTAACTTACCTACATTGATGTATCATGCCTTGATATAGAGACCACAAAAGCAAGTTCAAAAAAACAATTAAAAACCCTAGTATATATATATATATATATATACATATACACACATATTATACACACATACACACATATATATACACATATTTATATACATATATATATATACACATGTATTTATATATATAATATATATATACACATGTATTTATATATATATATAAATATATATATATAAATATATATATATAAAATCTTGGAGAGTCATCACATCTGCCTTGATCTGTATGTCACTGGACTGGGTAAGGTGGATTCCAGATATCTCTTCTGTGTCCACAATAATCTTTCCTTTTGATGGTGACTAGATCTTTCTTTTCCCTTTTGTCTTGGGCTGTTGATGCCTCAGACTCTTCCTTAATGCTTCGGTAGGTACAGAGAAGAGTCCAGAATAAATAGTGGGTGAGGACCAGACACTGATAAGGAGTGCATCATCAGTTTCTTAGGGCTGCTGTCACAAAGGAACATAGACTGGTGGATGAAAACAATAGTTTATTCTCTCACGATTATGGTAGACAGATAACTAAAATCAAGGTATTGGCAAGGTCATTCTCTCTTCAGGCCTCTAGGGGAGGATCATTCTTTGCTTCTTCTACTTCCTTGTGGCCTCAGGTGTCGCTTGGCTTGTGGTAGCATCACTCCTATCTCTGTCTTCACATGACCATCTCCTCCCCATGTGTCTCTGCCTCACATAGTGTTCTCCTCCTTCCACAGGAATGCTAGTCAGATTTCATTAGGGCACACCCTAATGACCTCACTGAACTTGACTGCATCTGCAAAGACTGTATTTCCCAGTAGGATCTTATTCACAGGAATTAGGATTTCAACATACCACTGTGTGTGTGTGTGTGGCGGGGGGCGGTATTAAACTTAACATATAACAAAGGGTCAGACTCCTCTCCCTTTCTTCCTGCCCCCATAGGCCAACATGAGGAAGACAAAGAGGGTAGACTATCCTCCAGGAATTTTAAGCAAAAAACCCTAGTCTTTACAACTCCTTCCTCCTTGACACTGTCTCTTTCAGAACCAATCCTGCTCTCTATTTCTCTCTCAGCCTCTGCTTATTGCCCAGAAACCACCCTGAACTGCAAGAATAGTTATGGAAAATATTCATGTTATCCTTATTCTTTCTGATAACCAGATACTCCTCTATTATGCTAGGATGAGTATGGAAGTTCCTCAAAAAATTAAAAATAGATCTACCTTATGACCCAGCAACAGCACTGCTAGGAATTTACTCAAGGGATACAGGAGTGCTGATGCATAGGGGCACTTGTACCCCAAAGTTTACAGCAGCACTTTCAACAATAGCCAAATTATGGAAAGAGCCTACATGTCCACCAGCTGATGAATGGATAAAGAAATTGTGGTTTATATACACAATGAAATACTACGTGGCAATAGAAAGAATGAAATATGGCCTTTTGTAGCAACGTGGATGGAACTGGAGAGTGTTATGCTAAGTGAAATAAGTAATACAGAGAAAGACAGATACCATATGTTTTCACTCTTATGTGGATCCTGAGAAACTTAACAGAAGTCCATGGGGGAGGGGAAGAAAAAAAAAGAGGTTAGAGAGGGAGAGAGCCAAAGCATAAGAGATGCTTAAAAACTGAGAACAAACTGAGGGATGATGGGGGGTGGGAGGGAAAGGAGGGTGGGTGATAGGTATTGAGGAGGGCACCTTTTGGGATGAGCGCTGGGTGTTGTATGGAAATCAATTTGACAATAAATTTCATATTAAAAAAAATTGGCCTGTAAAATCAGAGCTCTGTGTGTGTGCATGTATGTATGCATGCTGTCTGCATATATGCATGTACAATATTTTAAAAACCCTGTATGAAATACACCTTGCAGAACTACCATTATTAAAAATATCGGAAAATACAGAAGAGCTTATTGGTTGTCAAATGTTGTTAGATGAACAATTAAAATTTTTCCGAGTATTATAAAAAAAACTGGTTACTGGTGTCTGGAAAGTAGCTTCTGTTGGTACAGAGGAGTACAAGCTTTGCCATCCAGGAAAACTAGGTTCTTATCCAAATCCTTTATTTATAAGCTCAGCATTTCTTGCCTATTTGAACTTCAAGTTCTTTATAACATAAAAATGCAGATAAAATTATCTTCTGGAATTATTGTAATGACAAAAATGCCGCAATATATAAAGTGCCTAATACCTAAGCATTCCTTAGCAAATTAACTTTTTAATTTGGAACTCTGAACAAATTTCCCAAATTCAAATGATGCCAGATAACCAGATTCTATAGTGTCATGAAGTCTATAGTGCAAGTGCAGTGTATGCTAAAGAAACCAATCCATGAAGGGAATGGATGCCACATTTAAACAATTGACCTAGTACGGAATTTTTGGAAAACAACCTGATCACTTCTTTGATAAGGGTTCTAATTAATTTAAGGCAAGACCTTTGCAAAGCCTGCCTCTGCCTCCAACATCATGCTTTCAGAATATGTTGTATTTTCCTTAGCTTTATCATTTGGATTATTTGGGTGTTGCCATTCTATCATTCTATATGCATTTCTAGATGCATTCTACCTCAGAATGAAAAATACATTTATTAAATGGCAGAGGGTAACTCAAAGAATCAGAAGAGCTGTGGCACGGCCTGATCATAGAAAAGATGGGAACATGCTATCTCAGAAGTGCCAAGCAGTAAGAGCAGATATACATCTAATTCATGATGAATGAATAACCTGGTGCCATATGAGGTATAATTTTGAGAAGAGATGCTATGTTTGAGCTAGCACTTCCCACCACTTGTCCTGGGCATGTAGAGCCCTTAGTTGGAGAGTCTCAATAGGACTGCGTGCACTGGAGAAGTTCCCCAAAGGACAAGCTGTTGTTACTAGAGAAAATTAAACGAATGTCTAGCAAGTAAAACTGACATGTCTAGTGTGTTGTCATTTTAAGAGGAGATTTACCTTGACTTTCAATTGTCATTCATATGATTAATTAAATGCATTACCCGAATCAATGATGGCTTACCTTGCTCCTAAAAGGACTTAGAAAAAGGAGGACCAGGTAGTGAAAGCGATGTTAGGAAAGAAAGACTCCTCCAGCTAAATCTCTCGAAGAATTTCTCCTGTGAAAAGTCCTTTATTTTGATTAGCATTTATTTCCCTAACATGTAAAAAACCTGTTCTAGCATGCCAACTATTTGTCAGATGTTGATGGAGGATTAAGTTACTTTGGTATTTTCATCCTGCTGGCAAAACGATATGATGAAACCTCATCCTAGCAAACAGGGACTGGAGACAGGTAGGAGGGGAGGATGTGTCTCTAAGTACAGTACTCTGGGAGATCCCTGTCCTGTGTTAGGGAGGTGAGGGCTGCAGGGATGGGCTCCTGGACTTCCACAAGTCACCCTGAGCATCTCCCACAGAGAAGGAAGACTGAGAAGAGGAGAGGGAACGCAAGAGTGGAGAGCTTCCAGGGCAAGTATCATAAGTAGTAACGAGTCTGTGCCCCTCCAACAGAGGTCACAGATGTGCGGTTCACACGCAGAGCATCCGCTGAAAGAGCAGGCAGTTACCTGTCCTTCCTTTCCATCTTAGTCCAGCTTAAATGTTCTATCCTACATTTCTATCATTTTCATTTTACAGACAGGGAAACTGAGATTCAAAAAAATAATAAAATAAAATAACTCTCTTATAAGTCCATACAGCTAAGCAGTAGTTGAACAGGAATTCTAGAGCAGAACGTTTAGCCCCCAGAGTTCCCCTTTTGACCCTGTGCTATATGGCCACACTGTTTCCCAGTCTTAATTTTCCCCACCTAGGGGTGAAACAGTTTGTCCCTTATTAAGATATTTAAGCAATCAGCTGAGAAGCTGTATGTCCTGGAGACTGGACCATAGTAATGAGGGGGGGGGGGACAGTGGGTAAAAGCTTCCTAGCCTTCCTCCAATCACCCAGGCAGGCAGCATGCTCATGGACTAGAGAGGTCTTTAGCTATAATTGCGGTTTTAATTCTATGTACCAAGCACTGTGAGGGGTGCTTTTACATATTTTATCTCATTCTATCCTCACAAAAGCTTTGTCAGGCAAGTAAGACAATGTGCATCACACAGCCAAGGAAGCAGGCTAAAGTGTCTTTCCCAAGGTCACATAGCTAGTCCTTGACAGGGCTGAGAATATAACCCACGTCACTTGATTCCCAGTCTCACACTTTTTGCACTGTCCTGTGCTATCCTTTGGGACGCTGATAATTGCAAGTCACTATGTGACCTTCTTGGATGCCAGCCTTCTGAAATAAGAACACACAGATCTCCGGATTTCCTGAGATGGGAATAAGGAGGCCTCCTATTGATTCTATCGCTCCACTGTTTCTCCTTGAAGTCTTACAGATTTCCCTTTCCATCAAGCTTTCTTTACAAATAGGGCTTAGGAAAGGCTGGAGGGATGTTTATCTGTCAGACAGATTTCTCTCCTGCAGAAATGTTAGCCTTTTCACATACCACTGCATCCTGCCTTAAAAATGTGTTGTAAACTGAGAGATGTCTTCTGGGACCAGAATGATGGAGGAGACACCTTCAGTCAGAAACAAGTTCAGGCCATAGCTCAAGACCCTCTATTTAGCTCAGGTGAGGGCAAAGTCTTAGTGAATTTTTCCTGCTTTATGGAAACTTGTCTGATTAAATTCCAACAAACTGAGTTAAATAAGCTGGTAATAATTAATATCTAGCATACTGTAAGTACCTATCCTAGTCATTGCTATAAGCAGAAAATAAAAAATACTCTTGTTTTACATTTTTTAAGGTTGTAACAATTGCTAAAGATCATAACCATTTCTTCTCTACTACACATCTATTGCTTTTGTTAATCAATGTAGATGGTGACAATTATAGAGGTTACATTCATATAGGTTTCCATGTTCTATGTAATACTTAACACAGTTACTGTGCATTTCTGAGAGTTCAGCAAACACTTATTGATTGAAGGACTGATGTAGTAGATAGTTATCCACCCTAGGGTTATCGCTAAAAATAATCCCAAAAATTCTGGGAGAGTCTCTCATGGCCTGACTGTTTGTAAACCATGAAAAAAGTCTAAGTGATCAGAAATACAGATGTATTGCACTAAAACGTTTAGGCTTTAGTTTCTAAGTTTGTACCATGTAGCACATAGCCAAAAAAAATAAAAATAAAAGGAAAGTTGGATATTTTTTTTTTAGACAGAGAGTGAGTGGGGGAGGGGCAGAAAGAGAGGGAGACACAGAATCCGAAGCAGGCTCAGGTCCCGAGCTGTCAGCACAAAGCCTGACATGGATCAAACTCACCAAATGTGAGATCATAACCTGAGCTGGAAGTCAGATCCTTAACTGACTGAGCCACCTAGGTGCTCCTGGATCACTTTTTACAAACAAATTAAGTCCCCAATTCTGTCTAAGTAAAGTGAAGGGGAAATTAATCTTGACCCAAATTATCAGTACTGACTCTTTTCAGAAATTTTATTTTCTAAATAATTAACCATAAAATTTTCTGATTTTAATGAACTTTGTCATTCATGAAATCAAACATTCAATTTATCTTTCTAAATAGTATCCAATTATTTGGCATCATTAAGATATGTTCAACTAGTTATTCAAACCTTTGCCTGGATGTTCATGCATTTCTCCATTCATTTATCAGATGCTTACCAAGGAGCAAGAATAAGTTAGGAACCATGCTAGGCAGTGGGGACATAGGACAAACAAGATGGGTTTTGTACTTGAGAAATTTAGTTTTTAGGATGACACAAAGGTAGATTTATCATAAGAGTATGTAACTGGGAAGAGGCATGAGCATGTTTGCATTTTAGGAGGAGAAAACCAATAGAGGGTGACGTGTGATATTGCCTAGAAAGGGGCAGTTGAAAATGCAAAATCCCAGAGGAAATAGAAGAAGGTGGAGTCCTGAGAGTACATGAAGAGGGCTTGGACTGGACCTGAGACCCATCTTCCAACACAAGTAGGGAGAACAATATGAGTAACAGAAATCTAGAGAGGTTTGGGAAGGTAACGATAGCTGTGAGAGTAAACCAGGAGAAATTGCCCCTTGAAAGTTCCAAAGGCCCCTAATAATTGCTAATTGCTCTAGTTAATGACTTTGTATTTATCTTAGAAAAAAATTGACTGTAATTTATGAACAATATTTGTGTGCTCTTTTCTCACAAATTCAGGTTTTCATTTGACACCTCAAATACCTGAAGATGGTAGTTACCGTGGAAGCTTATGAGAGACCCAGGATATTTCCCCCCTTTGATGGTGATGCCTGGTTATAAGCAAACCCTCTGTCACTCTTGCGAAAAGCTGATTTGCTTGCACGTTAAAAAGAATAAAATCTCATAAGCAGAGGGATGGAACCGATATGGATAATAATCAGTATGTTTATTATCGCTTAAAATAGAGAAATAAAGGAGAGTGGCAACTGTCTCAAAGATTTTTATATTGGACTCCTGAAACTTCTGGACCCTTGGCTTATTTTAAGGAAACCAAAATAGGGCTAACCTAGCAGAAAATATTCATGTCTGCCTTTTTGCAAGCACTGAAAACTCTCTGGTCTCAAAGCATGGAAATGTTATAAAAAGTGGGTGTCATTATTATAATAGCTCTATATTTTTCTGGGCCAGAAGCCTTTTTCTTCTTTTTCTTTTGTTGTTGTTATTTTTGGATAACTGTAGAAATAAATACAAGGATGTGCTTTTTATGGACAGAACTATGTCTCCCCAAAATTCCTATGTCAAAGCCCTGGCCCCAATTCCTTAGAATGTGACTATATATGGAGACAGCATCTTTAAAGAGATCTTTAAGTTAAAATGAGGCTGTTACAGTACACTCTAACCCAGTCTGGCTGGTGTTTGTATGAGGATGAGATAACAAGGGATAGCTGTGCAGAGTAAAGGCCACATGAGGACACAGGGAGGAGACTGCCACCTGCTGGCCAAGGAGAGGGGCCTCACAAGAAACCAGACCTGCCGACACATTGATCTTGGTCTTCCAGTCTAGAGAACTGTAAGAACATAAATTTCTGTAGTTTAAGCCTCCCAGCCTGTGGTATCTTGTTATGATAGGTGTGGCAAAGTAACGCATATACAGTGCCACAAAGATTAGTATTTCTAACTGCTCCAAATAACAGCAAAAATTCAGAAGTATGCTATCTTAGATCTTCTTAGATATTTTCCTGTGATAATTCTTCCTGGATCTGGGAAACAATTGGCTTAAGAAACCAATGTTACTAGAGTGTGGTACCACAAGGCCTTGTCCATTTTGTCTCAAGAAATTATTTCTATAAGTTCTTCCTATGGAAGGAAATGGAAGCAACTGAATCTTTCTCTGTCATGATTATGTCTGCTACTTTATAATAATTCTATTTGAAAACAGCAAAGTCAAGCCTTTCTGGCCCAAATGATAAAATAAGTTGATAGTGGATATTATCACTACAAACATCTAAAATATAGGGGGTGCCTGGGTGGCTCAGTCGGTTGAGCATCTGACTCTGATCTCAGCTCAGGTCGTGATCCCACAGTTTATGAGATTGAGTCTGGCATTGGGTTCTGCTCTGAGAGTACAGAGCCTGCTTGGGATTCTCTCTCTCCCTCTCTCCTGCCCCTCCCCTGCTCACACTCACTCACTCACTCTCTGTCTTTCCCTTTCTCTCAAAATAACTAAACAAACTTAAAGATAGATAGATAGATAGATAGATAGATAGATAGATAGATAGATAGATAGATAAAGTAGGTAGGTAGGTAGGTAGATATTAAGAAGAGGGTCAGAGGGGCGCCTGGGTGGCGCAGTCGGTTAAGCGTCCGACTTCAGCCAGGTCACGATCTCGCGGTCCGTGAGTTCGAGCCACCACATCAGGCTCTGGGCTGATGGCTCAGAGCCTGGAGCCTGTTTCCGATTCTGTGTCTCCCTCTCTCTCTGCCCCTCCCCCATTCACGCTCTGTCTCTCTCTGTCCCAAAAATAAATAAAAACGTTGAAAAAAAAATTTAAAGAAGAGGGTCAGAGAACCTCCTGCCATTTCTGGAGAAAGGAGTGAACCAAGTCGTATTTACAAGGCTCTACCATCGATGAACATTTTGACTATCTGTCCCTTCTGAGGCTAGAAGTCCTGAGCATTTAAAACAAAAGAATAAAACCTCTCTAGCAAAAGGCTGAGAAACCAGGGCTGGAAATAGATTCTCTTGTTTGATATTATAATGGGTAGGAAATAAAGAGGTCTTGTTTTTCATTGATTTCTGTCTCTTCATATTATGTTCTAAACGTTTTGAAAAAGAATCAGTTAATCAATTTGGTCCTGGAAAAAAAAAAAGAACATCATCACCAGTGTTAGCCAAAGATCTCAAAATAAGTAGGATATCTAATCAACTACTGACTGATATTGAGGGAAGATGGAATAGCACAGCATCTGCAGAAGAACAGATAATGTTGGAGATGTCTGCTCTGAAGAAAAAGAGATGGGGCCAGAAAAGAAGTAACAAATCTGTGCAAAGGTATCCAGGGTGCAACTGAAGTTGGGAGCAAAACTTGTAGGGACTCAGAACCAGGCTTAAGACTTCATACCACCCCTGTTACTCCACCCACAGCCTACCTTCAAGCGATCACCAAGACCTGTATTTCTAGTACCTCTCAAATGTGTGGTCTCTGCTTTCTTTCTGCCTCTGCCTAGTTCACACCATCTTCTCCTTTAATATGGGGGCAGTGGTATGGGGGTAAGAACCGGAGTTCATATCCTGACTGTAACACTTATTGGTTGTGTGACTTGAGCAAGTTATTTAAACTTCCTAACAAGTTTTTTCTTATTTGTGCTTATTTTAACATTTTTATAATGTTTATTTATTTTTGAGGGAGAAAGAGGGACAGAGCACAAGCAGGGGCCGGGCAGAGAGAGAGGGAGACACAGACTCTGAAGCAGGCTCCAGACTCTGAGCTGTCAGCACAGAGCCTGACACAAGATTTGAACTCACAAACTGTGAGATCGTGGCCTAAGCAGAAGTCAGATGCTTAACCAACTGAGCCACCTAGGTGCCCCAATGTTAACATATTAATGTGATATTAATAGAACCTACCTTATGGCATTATTTCAAACATTAAGTGGAATTTGTGTAAAATTGTTGGTATATAATAAGAGAAAACTATTAGCTATCATTATTCACTTTCATATAGGACTATACTGAAAAACAAACAAAACAAGAAATGTTAAGTTATTCTTCCCTCAAGCCTTGTTCCCTTTTCAATCTATAGTATATACTGTAGCCAGAATGAGCCTTCTAAAATACAAATGATACTGAGTCAGTCTTCTGCTGAAAAACTGTTAAATGGTTCATATCACATTAACATAAATAGCAAAGTCCTTAGCGACATTAATGAAATCCTTCTTCATGTGGCCCCAGCTTACATCTCTAATATGATCTTCCTCGATTTCACTCTCCCTCATTCCCTCTACTCTGTTCTGGAGCCATATTAATCCATCTGATTCATCAAATCTGTTATGTTCTTCCTTCCTTTTGGGATTCTACACTGCCACCTGCCACTGACTTTGCCTAGACTTCTCCCTCTTTCTCTCCCATTTCCTTAGGCTTGGACTCAGTTTAAAGACCACTTCTTCAAGGTAGGCTTTCCTGACCTCAATAATAGGGTCAATTGTCCCTCTTATGGATCATTGCCCACTACTTCCCTTCTCATTGCATGTCCTATGCTATGGTCTGTTGTCTCAATTGGAATGTAAACTGAGAAGGTCTAGAACTAAGCTCTCTGGCATTAAAAGGTTTTAGCACTGTGAGGCACTCAACCATGAGAGCCATCATCAAGAAGATCAGCCCTACAGAACTGTAACAAAAAGTATTTCTCAGGACCAAGTTCTTCTTGGAACTTGGAAATTTAATTGAAGTTAATCAAATCCTAATAAGTGATATTAACATACCTCCAACAAGAAAATGTCAACTGGGTGCAGGGGGTAGTTTAGTACAAAATATGGACAAATCAGTCACAAAGGCAGAATACAATGTCCAGGGCAATAATGTCACAACTTATGAACCTGAACAGGTTTATTTGACAAGTGTACCCTCATAGCAGAGATGGATGCACTAGGATATTAAAATCCCTCTCTAATTTCTTGTGATATAATATTATGTTCATTGAAGCACACTTCTAATTTTAATTTGACTCTCCATTTAGATTCACCAGGAAGGCTACATGTGCATCAATCAGCTAAAAAACTCTCTGGCTGACTCTTTACTTCTGCTGCTCATAGCAAATTGAATTAAAAAAAAAAAGTTGGTATGGTAAATAATATTGATAAGAGTCTCTCATGGATTTGGTTAAAAAGAGACTATCTCAGGGCACCTGGGTGGCTCAGCTGGTTAAGCATCTGATTCTTGATTTCAGCCCAGGCCCTGATCTTACATTTCATGAGATGCAGCTCCGAGTTGGACTCTGCACTGACAGCAAGAAGCCTGCATGGGATTTTCTCTCTCCCTGTCTCTGCCCCTCCCACACTCATGCTCTCTTTCTCAAAAATAAATAAATAAGCATTTTTTTAAAAAAGAGACCATCTCTAAATTAGAAAGGAAAGGAAAGGAAAGGAAAGGAAAGGAAAGGAAAGGAAAGGAAAGGAAAGGAAAGGAAAGGAAAGGAAAGGAAAGGAAAGGAAAGGAAAGGAAAGGAAAGGAAAGGAAAAGAAAAGAAAAGAAAAGGGACAATAAAGCTGGCTGGCTCAGTCAGTAGAACATGTGACTCATGATCTTGGGGTCATGAGTTTGAGCCCCACAGTGGACACAGAGATTACTTAAAAAAAATTTTAGGGGCTTTTGGGTGTCTCAGTCAGTTAAGCGTCTGATTTCTGCTCAGGTCATGATCTCACGGTGAGTTCGAGCCCTGCATTGGGCTCTCTGCTGTCAGCACAGAGCCTGCTTCAGATCCTTTGTCCCCTTTCTCTCTGCCCTTTCCCCACTGGTTCTCTCTCTTGATCTCAAAATAAATAAACTTTAAAAACTTTTAAATAAAAATAAATAAAAAAATAAAAAGAGACCATCTCTGAAGGACGGAACAAGTCTGGATGCCATTCCAAAATTAATGTCATGGATCCACTAAATTAAGATGGAACCTTGGAAATGTGTAGCCACACGAAAGGACTGCCCTTTCTTGAGGTCCTCTTAGAGTGAGTGGTCAGTGTTTGTCTGTGGTCTTGTTCTCTGTGGTTGTGTTGTTTTATTTAATGGAATAACAGTTCCATTATCTGTAAAACCACACAATTAATTAATAAAACAGAAATGTTTCTGGACTAGACTTTAGTCAATGCCTATTAAAGTGGCAAAATTGCTTTTTCCAAGAGTCTTTATGCTTTTTTAGTGTGATTGACTTTTCACATCCAGCTTTTGTTTTCTTTCTTTTCCTGTTTGAACAGCTAGGTTGCATTATACTTTTATTATGCCTCTATTCTACCTGAGAACAATTAAAAATCATTTTCAGAGCTTTATTTCTCATTGTAGGAGTTGTGAGCATTTCTGATAGAGAAAATTACTTTAAAATAATGCTATTTTTCTGAAAATTTCTGTCCTATTGGCAAGTAGGTAGAAATTCAAATGATGTGACAGTGGGGAGAAACTACTTTCTTCCTACACTTCTCACTGATTGTTCTGGTCCATTTCTAAGGGATTGCTTTCTTTCAGGTTACCCTTCTTTGACTACACTTGCTATTCAAACTCATTTATAACTTTAAGTTATAAAGAAGACCATAGAATTGGTAAATCCTCCTATTACTTGAGGATTTGCCCTACATTTTGAAATGCGGATAAAACTTGCCTCAACATCTATATGTTTGGTTCTCAACGATGAATATGTACTATAATCACCTGGAAAGCTTGGAATACCCAGATTTCTAGACCCTGTCACTAGAAATTCTGACCAGTAGGTCTGGGGTGGGGCTAGAACTAGCATTTGTTAAAAATTTTCATGTGGCTCTGATGCTGCACTTCTGGAGACTGACCACACTTTGGGCCTTTACTTTTTATTTCTGATGGAAAGGACTTTAGCCAAAGGCCAGAAACAGTGCCTAGTCTCCCTCTTAGTTCTGGTAAGTTTCTGGGTTCATTGCATCCTGGAGGTGAAAGCCATACATAATTGGGCTGGTGTGCACAACCCACAAAGATGCTCAGAAGTTTATGGTATACATTTTACCAAGACACATTTCATTTTTAGTGGTAAAGTTCTAGCTGCTACTCATAACCTACAAAATGGGTTATTCTTTCTGCAGATTTCCTTGGAGCCTTCATCTGGGTCTATTCAGTAAGCAGTACTGCCACCTTCTGATTTTCAATTGAAAATGTATATACTTAAGGGTTTTCCTTTTTGTTGAATTTGTTAGGTACTCAGCAAGTATTTATTTTAAGATCTTTTCTTCATGAATTTGTTTTCTCCCTTGGATCTCTTATTTTCAATGTTGCTTGTTGTTTCCTGTTTGCACATTTCTATATGAAGTTCTTGTACTATAATCACAGCCCCTCAGTCTTTTATCAACTCTGGCCCAAGGAAACCTCCCTTCCTTTATGAGTCTGGAGTCATGTGCAAAAAAAATATACCAAAGATTACTAAGTTTCTTGTGAGTGGGCTGGTTTTCAAAGATTATTTCTCAAGAGGCATCAAACCCCAGTGAATAGTCTTTTTTGTAAAACTCATTTAAAAAATACCTTTGTCCACCTAACAGAGATTTGTCCTCAAAACACCCTCCACCCCCATATTTGATATTTCATAGAACCCAAAACTATTGAATGAAAAGCTGTTTGTGTATTTTCCTTCAGATGGAAAAATAGACCATTGGAGTTTGTTGGAAGTAGAGAACTTAATCTAATCAACCCTGTGATTTTTGCCTCATAGAGAAAGGTCAAAAGCTGGCTCAAGGTTATATGTATTTAGTGGCAGAGCTGGGACTCTTTCCAAACACAGCCTACTTCTCTGGACAGACCTGGCTCACAAGAGTGCAAATACTATCTCTGGACCATTTCTGTGTCCAAAGGAATGCAATGCTGCAATTGACAAGCCTGGTTCATGTTCCCACCCCTGTGATCAAGGGTCAAGGTTTCTGACCTGACCTGGGAAAGTCATGCCTTTGAAAAAACCTAGGCTTAGAATAAAGTCACTCTCCTAGATTCATATAACTAGAAAAAGGCACAGTTGGAGCTCAGATGAGGTTGTGACTCCAGAGCCCTGGAGTGTTCAGTCCTCCACTGCCCTAAGTTAGAATTATAGGTAAGACATAAAAAGATGATCTTGAGGGGAAAGTGATGACTTTCTGCATCTTTTCCTCACAACTCCTCTGACATAATGAGGTCTTCATTATCCTTCTCCCTGCCTGCCTCCCATTCAGTCACCCTTCCACCTGAGTAAGACTAGGGAAAGATTGTCCAGTGCTAAGACTATTCCATACTGTGTTCTCAGACTTTAGAGGAATGGAAAAGAGTCAAAGGTGAAGACTAAGGATGAAAACCTGACCC
The DNA here is from genome assembly GCF_022079265.1 of Lynx rufus. NCBI lineage: Eukaryota > Metazoa > Chordata > Mammalia > Carnivora > Felidae > Lynx > Lynx rufus. The sequence continues at coordinate 99,155,177 of NW_025814834.1, read as the reverse complement.
TTATTTGTACAATTTCCATTTCTCTATTAGTACAAACTAGTTCTTGATCATGAGCAAATTTATCCCAGTGTCTTAATTTTAGCCTCTGGCATTGGATATTAGTCGTGCCTCACAGGATTATATGAAAATTAAGTGAATTGTGACGACAATGATAGACAGATAGAAGACACTCAGTAAAGAGTGACTCTCATGGTGCCTGGGTGGTTCAGTTGGTTAAACATCCAACTTTGGCTCAGGTCATGATCTCACTGTTCATGAGTTCGAACCCCATGTTGGGCTCTGTGCTGACATCTCAGAGCCTGAAGCCTGCTTCAGATTCTGCTCCTCTTCCACTCATACTCTGTCTCTCTCTCTCTCAAAATTAATGTTAAATTTTTTTTTAAAAAAAAAGAATGACTCTCACTGCAAAAATTTTTATTATTGGCATTATCACCTCAAAAAAAGGTGGTCAGAGTGACAGATCTTATCTTCCCTACTTAGAACTACCTCTGTCCCCTACTTGTAGTAGTCCTTTACTACACAAATCTCAAATAATTTGGACTAAAAAAGCTGACTGAATTTGTGTAGCCATCAGGGAATAACATGTTGGTTTTCCTAAGAGTGAATATTTGAAATCATCCATTAAGGAAAAATAACCCTGCCCCGTGCCCATTTGCAAGGCCAGCAGTGGACAGTGGTTTGGGGACTTGGGCACCATGTTGGCACAGGGACCCAGGCTGCCAATTAACATATCCCAGGGCTCCTTTTATTTTTATCCTTTAAAAACAACCTGCTGGATCATACATGACATCCAATCCTGCCTTATTAACTAGAAACTAAATGAGCATTCAAGAAATTTAATTGAAAGCGATACTCAGAATGCTAATAAGCCTCTGGTCAGGAGGGAGATTGATGTTCCCAGCTGCAAACCCAGCCTGGAGGAAGAGTCTCTGAAGATCTTGTCACCAGAGGCAGACTAAGCTTCTATTTGCTGCCACAGCCTTCCTCACAGGCTCACTTTCACCGCTCTCCCAGCTGTCTACCTGCTACCCAAATTCCTACTTAATCAGTCTCCCCCAGAGAGGCCTCTACCTACTGGCTCCATACCACATCAAGCACGAGGCCAACAGTGTACTTTTGTTGGTAAAAATGAAAAAAAGTTCCTCTGAGTGAGATTGTTAAGCAAATAGAAAGGATGATGCTAGGAAAATGAGGGTGCAAACATTTGAATCCCTTCCTTCTCCATGCAGAAAACCTAGAAAACCACATATGTCCTCGTCTCTAAGAAAGAGCATTTTTCTGGAAACACACTTCAAGATAGACTGCGCGATTCAAACCGTGTGTGTATGTTAAAAAGTGGGTTTCCATTCCCAGCAATTAATAATATTAGAGGATCCTAATCACACTTTGGCCTTTAAGCACATCTTTTCATGATAAATTTCCAGGAACAAGAATATTCTTGAATTTTTATTTTTCCTTCATAATTCAAAACACAGCTGACCTGCTTAAATCTTAAAAGGTGTTCAGAAATGTAAATGTAAATATATATTCATAGTCATTACATTTTGCTCTTCTATAATTGAAACAAAAAAATCAAAGCAAAAAATAAAGCAAAGTAAAATTTCCCAATAGTTACAAAAACAAATATTTCAGCACAGACAAAAATGGAGATAATGATGAAACAGAAGTACTGATTGGGAGGCCATGCTATTAGGTCTCACTTAAAATGTTTATTCCCCAGTGGCTTTTGGAAACTTGCATTTAGCCGACAAAAGAGGCACTGAAAGTATCATCCGATAACAGATAAAAGTGTGAATCATATGAAAAGTTGAGGAGGTGAGTATTTCAAAGTATAAACGCTCCCCGTAGCTGCTTGCCTTGGGCCTGAACATTGATTTAAGGAATCACAGCCTCATCTGAGGCACTTGACTGACTACTTTAGCTTTTCTCAAATGAATTGCAAGACTTTTGCTGAAACCACTTCTGTTCAATTACGCACTGGACCTCTTACAAGATAAAAAGAAGCTTTTATTCTTATTTGTCGTTTTAGTTTAGGAGAGCAAAGGAAGTTTACTATGAGCACATACTCTGGGGAATGACTGATCTTGATCAAATTTCATCTCTAACACTGACTAACTGGGCAAACAAATCTTGGAAACAGTTTCTTCTTCCTTATAAAAGGGATACTAGTATCTATTCCAGAAGACTATTTTAAGAGGTAGAGTAATATACATAAAAACATCTAGTACAGTGGATCTGGTACATAGGAATGCTCAGTAAATGTTAGCCACATGTATCATTTCCATTATCAGATCAAATGCTTTAGATGCCATGAAGAGGAGTCAAGACTTTCCTCCATAGGAGATGTAGAGCAACTGAAGGAGCAGGTGCATCATCAGATGTAGCCTTTGAATCATGGAAACTGTGTGGAAGGTGGATGTAAGAGGGGACTAGGCATGGAGGCAGGAAGATCAAATAGGAGACTGCTTTACAGCTCCCGCTTGGTCAGGGTTGACCTCACAAATCAAAGTACTAGCTAAGCACACCGGAGGGAAGCTTTCACAATTGGGTGATAGAGAAAAGCAAGCAAAGAAGAGCCATAGCAGAGGAACAGACTTGCTCAGTCAGTTATGGTTGTCTGCACTCTCAAAATTGTGCTTTCAAATACTGGCAAAACAAGAGGAAATAGTCTATTCAAATCTTCCCACTGAAAAAGATAAAAACTTGCACATAGCCAAATTAAAAATTAAAATTGATGTCATTCCAAATGCTTAATTCAGAAATAGCAAGATCTCTTTGGGAAGCTGTCAGCTTTGACAGCAACATCTTTTGTTTATAAGACTGTATTGGTAAGGCCCTTGTTAGTTTTCCAAAGCATCTTCACAGTAAATCTGCAAGATAAGTAGGGCAGACACTAGAGAAGAATTACAGAATGAATGTATACCCTGGAAGAGTCATTGGAGACAATCTAGTCTAACTTCTTCTATTATATGCATGAGGATATTGGAGCACAGGAAAAAGCAGTGACTTCTTCACCTATGGCATTGTCAGGACGCAAAAGATTATGCTATGTAACATATAAACCCCAACATCTCAGTGGTTTAGCCTTTAAAATTTTTGCCTATACAAAATCTGTTACAATTTGGACAGCTCACCAGGGCAGTGCTGTTCTAAGTCATGATTTTCTTCTAAGAAATGACTTTATAGACTTGTACAGTTTCCATTCTGTAAGCTCATCATATTTTTGCCCTTTTAGAAACACTGTGCCAGATGAAGAGAGCTCATGAGTTGCCAGGGCTAGTCAAGACAGACCCAGCTTAGAAATGACATGTGTAAATTCTGCCCATAGTCTATTGCCAAAACTAGTAACAAGGGTCTGGAAAATGCAGTGTTTCGTGTGTCCAGAAAGTAGAGGAGAATCAGATATAGGTGGACATCGGTAATCTCTACCACAGGAGTGGTCCAAAACTCAGTTTTCCTGGTGGCCTCTTTCTAATAGTATGTGGCTTCTGGGAATTATCCCTCACTGCAACAGGTGCTGGAAACTGGAGAAGACTAATTGGAAATTTCAGAAAACTCTAATGTTATCTGAACTCTAAATACATTTTTTTCCTCATAGATTTGAGGGAAATAACTTGTTTAACTTCATTCCTTCCAAATATAACTGACTATCTTAAAAAAGAATTATTGAGCTTCCAGGGGATGGAATCTTTATTTTTTCCTTTTAATGCTTGCAACAAGCTACTGAGATTGCTATTGTTAGCCCCAGTGTAGATCAGAATTTTTTGGCGGCAAATAACAGAAAATTAAAAGATTACCTCAAGTTAAAAAAAAAAAAAAAAAAAACAAAACCTAAAAGGAGAAATTATATTGAAGAGGCCCAGGGCTAATGGAGACTCAAATGGGAAAAGTCTTAGGGAAACCAAACTTCCGACAAATGCAATTGGGTTTTATTCAAAATTTGCTGCTGCTTGCTCAGGAGCTGTCCTGTCTTCCACAAGCAACTCTCAGCTTCTCTGAAGCAGTCTGTCTGGTTCGTCCTACATCCTCTGTCACTACCCACCGTTTTCTGCTTTTAGTTTCTTAGTGCTTTATCACTGCTCCTTGTAAATACCTCAAAATCATTCAGCAGGAGTCTCTGTGTCTTGGCCACCCTGAATTATGGGTAGTCCCCTCACTACTAACTGGCCTGGTCTCTTAACATTCCAGTTGCAAACTTCAAAATACTGTATACCTGGTTTATTCTAACGAACCAGGCCTTGTAAATTCTATGTCATCAGCCCACTTAAGGATCAGCTGCTCTTGGATCCGGCACCCAACTAAGCACAAACCTATGCACCTGTGTCTTGGTCAAAGAAGTTGGAGGGGCGCCTCAGTCAGTGAAGCGTCCAACTTTAGCTCAGGTCATGATCTCACAGTCTGTGAGTTTGAGCCTCGCGTCGGGCTCTGTGCTGACAGCTCAGAGCCTGAAGCCTGCTTCAGAGTCTGCGTCTCCCTCTCTCTCTGCCCCTCCCCTGCCCATGCTCTGTCTCTCTCTGTCTCAAAAATAAATAAAAACATTAAAAAATTAAAAAAAAAGAAGTTGGAGAAGCAGTGGTCACGGACACTTTGGGCAGGAGCAAGGACAGGAAGCTACCTACAGAAAGTGGAGTGGGCAGGCAGATAGTAATTGATACACCTAATCTTATGCAAGGTCACTGCTATGGTCTAAATATTTATGTGCCCCCTTACTACCACCAAATTCATATGCTAAAAACCTAATCCCCCAGAAATGATCCATAGAGTAATTAGGGCCTTTAGGAGGTGAGTAGGTTATGAGCATGGAGCTCCCTTGAATGGAATTTGTGGTCTTATAAAAGAGATTCCAGAGAGCTCTCCAGCCCCTTCCACCCTTGAGGACACCATGAGAAGTCTGGGAGCAAGAACAGAGCCCTAACCTAACAATGCTTACACCCTGATCGTGGACTCTCAGCCTCCAGAACTATGAACAATAAATTTCTGTTGTTTATAAGCCACCCATTCTGTGGTGTTTTGTTATATTAGACCAAATGGGCTGACTCACAATGCTACTAAATGTCAGTGTGAGGTTTAAATGCAAAATTGCCTGTCACCTCAGGATCAAACTGAATGAGGAAAGCTTAGGAGCAATACATATGCTGGGACTTAGTCTCTCCTCTTATTACCTCTTACCCTAGATCCTCAACCCTTAAACCAGTTACAGGTCTAGCTAAATAGACACCTCAGAAAAGTAAAGTGTTTTGCCAAAGCTGAAAAAAGTATTTTAGTGCACATTTAGAGATACTCCTAATTGAATCAACCAAACACCAAGTCTGAATGACTAGATAAAAATATTTCCAGACTGGAACTTTGAATTTGGTCTCTTGGGCACACTCACCAATTTGAATCTGCCCAAGTGGGAGCACTACTTGGTTTCAGGGCAAGAATTAATTTTATATCCTTATTTCAAAATTTGTGAATGTGTGTCACTAACAATTCTGATGATTAAACTTTGTCACAAAATCCTAAGTGACATTACACAAAACACTTAGCCCCTTTGCACCTCAGTTTGTGCAACACTAAAATAAGAGGAACTGTATTTTTTTATTATTTTTTTTTCAACGTTTATTTATTTTTGGGACAGAGAGAGACAGAGCATGAACGGGGGAGGGGCAGAGAGAGAGGGAGACACAGAATCGGAAACAGGCTCCAGGCTCTGAGCCATCAGCCCAGAGCCCGACGCGGGGCTCGAACTCACGGACCGCGAGATCGTGACCTGGCTGAAGTCGGACGCTTAACCGACTGCGCCACCCAGGCGCCCCAAGAGGAACTGTATTAAATTACCTCCTAGGGTCCTTACAGATATAAAATTCTATGACTAGCTCACCTTACAAATTTAACATGCAAACGTCTACATCTACTGATTACAACCCGAGGCAAGATCATTTTCCTCAATGCTCATCTTAAATAGCACCCAAGAATCCTTGAAGAGATTTTCTTTTTCACTAAACTGCAGCACTGTCCAGTAGAACTCTCTGTGGCGATGGATAGGGTCTATATCTGCCTAATACAATGGCCTCTGGTCACATGTGACTATTGAGCAGTTCAAATTCAGCTAGTACAACAGAAAAACTGAATTTTTACTTTTACTTAAATTTAAAAATGTAGACAGCCATATGTGGCTAGTGGCTACCACATTGAACAATGTAGGACTGGAGGAGTGTATACTGTGAATGACAAAAGGGAAGTTAAGAGGTAATGATACTATTTTGATGTATAAATTAATATTTGAAAACCAGTAGGGCTTCCAATTTCACATGGAATTGTAGACTCCTTTTTTTTTTTTCTTAGATTTTAGGTAACAATCTATTCTGCGATGATACAGACCTTTCAGAAGCAGGGAAAGAGATTGATGATTTCTCAAGCTGTAGCTCTCTGTGTCAGAAGAGTGACTAATTCACCTAGATAAATATCAACACTTTCTTGAAAAAAAAAAGTAGCAATGGTCTCTTACAATATGTCTCATCAGAGATTTAAGATATTTACATAAGGTTCTTTGCCAAAGACAGTAGCAGGACAAAAGTGTAGATATAAAAGTCTTTAGCAACTTACTGGATTTGAAATTTGGAGCCCTGAATTTCAGTTTTATCTTTGTCATCAATGACTATTTTCTTTAATTCTTTTTTAAGAGAGCAAGAGGGAGAGGGGCAGAGAGAGAGGGAATGAAAGAATCTTAAGCCGGTTCCATGCTCAGCACACAGACCACCAAGGGGCTCGATACCACGATCCTGAGATCATGACCTGAGCTGAAATCAAGAATCGAACACTCGGCCACCTGAGGTACTCAGGCACCCCAATGACTATTTTCTTTTATGCTAAATTACCAATTAATGTAAAATTCACCATGAATTTAAAAGCAGCTTTGGGGGAAGAAAGGTAGTGGTAGAGGAAAGACATCAGGTTTTCCAGCTAACTGACTGTAGCCTTCATTAAAGAGGCTACTACCTAAATTTCAGTAGCAACATTTAAGAGTATAAAATGTCTCCACAGGTACAATCTAACAAATCTCATAAATGATTTTGTCATTTGTGGGTCTGTAAAGCGCCATAAGGGAAAGCTGATTTTTTATTCTCCAAACTTAGATTAACTTCTTCAACCTCTTTAGAAGGGATGGTATAAGTGAGCAATAACAAGATTCCATCTTAATTTCCTATTTGTTGAAACTCTTACTTTCATTTATTTTTCTCTGATGGAATTATATATTTCTAAAAATTAAATTAAAAAGCTTTTCTTGAATACCAACAAGACACTTTTGACAGATGTTCCATGCCTAAGTGATACTCTTTTATGACACATGGATCAATCACAAAACAGTCTGAGCTCTCTCAGATTTACTCAGATTTACGCTGAAGGATCAAGCACTTTCTACTGCCTTTGAGGGCTTCGCACAGCATGTGGCATGCTATCTACTTCACGTGCAATAACTTCTCATTGCAAATGGTCTCCTAATGAACATTTTTAGAGAAATCTTAGTGGTAAGTTAAGAGTATAAAATAAGTTAAGATTCTAATTGTTTGTGGTGATACCAGGAAAATTAACAGTGTGGATGATTGGATGGGCTTCCATGCATGGTTGATTCACAGAGACCCAAGCAGTCATGACTGTCACAAATCACTTTCTCTGTTTCTCAGCTGTCAAGTGGTTGTTGTGTTTTCAAATGTGTGTGTGTCTTATATTTGAATAAATATGGTAGTCATTATTTTAGGCAAGTCTCTTTAATTAACTGAGTCATCCATAAAATGGGATACATGAGGCCAATTTACCACTCTTTCCCAAAGAGTAGATCTTTATACTTCTAAAATACTATGATTTTTAGAGACCTTATGAATTGTCCACTTCAAAGATAAACTAGTTTAGGACATAGTCAAGATGACTGTCTTATTTTCATACAGTAAGACATTGTTTAAACAGAATGCTCAAGAAGAAGGATCTCCTAGTTAACTAAAATTACTACATAACTGAGGTGTGGACCATATCTCTCCCTGCTTGTATTATGTATGTAAGGCCTACTTCCTATTTACTGTTTGGTGTAAGGATAAATATTAGTTGTACAAGGGAAGACAACCTAGGATATTATGATCATTATTTTGGGGTTTAGATATGGAAGATTAAGAAAGAAATGATATAGTGTGTTAGCAGGACACATCCGAGGTCCATGTCTTCATGTTGACTGTACTTATTGTTTATACCAAAGAACAACAAACTTTGTCCACCAAGTGACACATAACCAAAACACTGGTTATGTCAAGCACACTTTGGTGTATAATTCTAAGCAAGCTAGTTGTAACTCCAAATTCTTTTCTTAAACATTTTGTAGATCAACTGAGTGATAGGAGCAAATTTTTAGTAAGAGCATTAAGTGCTTTTATTATTTTTTTTAAAAAGATAATCATTTTCACTGGGAATTTTACTATTATCAGCACACTGTTTTTGATGTGTCTCCAGTCCAGTGTGAAAATCAGACATCTACACCATTTATTTAGCAACCCTGTAACATGTTATTTTCTGTTTTCATCATTTGTATTTATCATGTCTATGATCATACTGTAAAATGGAATATTCTCTTAAATTCATTGTGTGTACTGAGTACTTAGTGATATATGTGGATAGTGATATATTAATAGTCATCTGTCAATATACCAGCCATATATATATATATATATATATATATATGTATACACATTCACATACATGTATGTGTATACATATGCATGTGTATCTGTATATGTACACATACACATGTATACATATATACACACATGTATACCAGCCTGTGTACGTGTTTGTGTGTTCAATGCTTTTGTATCACAATAAAGTAATTACTGAATTAACAATTCTTATTAGTTGCATTCTGATTAACAATAACCTTGCTCTACCAATCAGCTTTCATTCTAATTAAAAAAATAAATTAATGTTTATTTATTTTTGAGAGGCAGAGTGAGAGTGGGGGAGGGGCAGAGAGAAAGGGAGACACAGAATTTGAAGCACACTCCAGGCTCTGAGCTGTCAGCACAGAGCCCAATGCAGGGCTCGAACCAAGAACCACAAGATCATGACCTGAGCTGAAGTCAGAGGCTCAACCAACTGAGCCACCCAGGTTCCCTATCTTTCATTCTAATTTTTAACATGCCTTTTTTTTTTTTATACTAGGAGTTTTAATATAAAGCTAGTGGTACATAGGTTCTAACATTTTTCAGATTATTCATAGTTAAAGGTCTTAAAAATGTTGTTGGCAGAATAAAATATTTGTCTTTCATGAGACTTGCAAAATTATTTCAAAGAAATATGGAAAAGAATATCTTAAACATATCAGTATTAGTTTTTTTTTTTTTTGCACTTTCAACCAAGGAGGATGGTCCTTTCATATTCTAACCTCTTCAATGAATAAAGCATTAATTTTCCTCCCACTGACAACTAGGCCATTAAGAGATTATACAACATTCAAAAGAAAGTTGGGGAAGATTATTTATTATCAATACAAATTGAATTACTGAGAATTTTCCACTAGAGGACATTTTCTTCTCAATTGTTACCATCAGTTTGGTGCTTAATTACTCTCCTACTTTCAAGTGGGATCAGTGACTGTTACAATTCCTTTTATAGAGCACATTTTCTGCTCAGGGACAACAGAAAGATTTATAGTCCCATATATGTTTTTCTTTTCTGCTATCAAATCTCTACATGGTCCTCAGACCTCAGGTAGAGGCTAGAAGATGTACTATAACACTAATGCATTCATATTTTTTTTTAATTGAAAGACTGTTTAACAAATGACTTATCTATTCAGGGAGACTGTTACCATTATGAAATAAGATCAATTTTTTTTCTCTTTTTTATTCTTAGTTGTTATAATTTTGTTTGTGCCTTTCTTAGTTCTTACTTCCAAATTATTGCTGATGGCACATAGAGAGTAAAAGCTTAACATTTCAGAACACTCAGAATTCATTTTCTTTATTAGTGTAGTATAAAACAAGAAATAGAGGCTCATTCAGATTGCATCAACTAATAGAGATAATATCATCTCCAAATAATGGAGATTTACATCATCTAGGTCTCACAGAAACCCAAAGAAAACCTTAAAAATATCCTTAGAAAGCTAAACCCCAAAGAGGCTTGAATTTTACAGAACCTAGAACATAGTTCAGGAAATTTCAAGGAGCCAAGCAAGGCCTCTGGGCACCGAGACAGCTCATAACTTCATTCTTAAGGGCATTGTTTTGGTTTTTCCTTGATGCTCAACCATCAACATGCCAGAATTCCTCTGGTCTTTTCTGCTTCTCTCTGTGCCAGCATTGGGTATCATGAAGTCAAAGGGCCATCTCTGATATCATCACCTCTTACTGGGGTATCAGGGCTACATGATCCAGAACTTGATTATCTATTTCCTAGGTAATATAATGAAGTATAGAATTGTGAATTGTTGCTTTGAAATTAATTTCTGTATTTTAGGAATTAGATTATATTTTTCTCCCAAAAAAACTTTGGCTACCACTACACTGCTGAGGATACTAGTATCCTAGGAATGCTTATCATATCCATAGATTTTGGAAGATTTTAGAAAATTCCTGGGAATGTTCCACATCACCTCTCCCCAACACACACACACACACACACACACACACACACCCCACAGAGTCAGAAACACACAAAAGTTACAGTTTTAACTTTAGCACCTAGCCCTACCATTTTTCTTTTTGAAAATTATGGGCACTAAACAAATGCCTATTGCTTGAAGGGATGATAGTTTGAATGATTTTATCTTGGATTATACAACCTTAGAAGGGGGATAGCACGCTGCCTTAAATAATTTGTATTGTTCAGTCCAGTGCCAAGTATAACCTGAAAATTAATATAATGTTCCTGATGACTAAGGTGGGAAACTATATAGATGTTTCTGTGTTACAAAAGGCCTTTAGATGAATTAGCATTGACTTCATGTGGTCTGTCTGGGAGACATATTTGTAGCCTTAAAACACTTTAATGGTTCAACCTAGCTATTCTACTTATAAGAATCCATCTTGTAAATAATCCTAGAATCAAAAATACATCAGCATTTTATTATAAAATTGTTTATAATTGTAAAAAAAATGAAAGCATTCAAATATCTCATTAAATCTTATTGTGCTATAGACATAAATATATACCATGTGGATATTGAAAAATTTTTAATAAAAAACCCCATAAAACTCTTAATGACATGTTTAAAAAACTCGGAATTAAGATATAGTAGGAAACCATTTAGAAATTATATATGGGGGCTCCTGGGTGGCTCAGTTGGTTAAGCATCTGACTAAGCTCAGGTCATGATCTCATGGTTCATGAGTTCCAGCCCTGCATCAGGTTCTGTGCTGCTACGGCAGAGCTTGCTTTGGTTCCTCTGTGTCCCTCTCTCTCTCTGCCCCTTCTTGGTCATTCTCATTCTCTCTGCCTCTCAAAAATACACTAAAAAAATTAAAAAAGTAAATGTGTATGTGGTGTGTATATAAAAAGACACAGAGAGAAGTTTAAGAGGATATATAAAACATATTAATAATGGATATTTCTAGTGAATAAGATTATGGTTGACATACATCTTCTTCATGGTTTTCTAAATTTCTCAAAACTTCTCTGATAAATATGTAATGCTTTTATGATAAATGAGAGAAATAAGTATAATTTTATCTTTTATATAAAGTATAATACTAACACCTTATTATTAAAAGATGCCATGTGTTTTAAATGTTAACTTATAGTTAACTTATGTTAACTTTATGTGCCCCTGAGGTCACACCACATCACAGGAAAGAAAGACCTCGTACTCTGAAGTCAAGTTTTCCTGTGAACAGGTCCTTATTCTGTCTCATTCCTCACATGTGACTTGAGAGGATCACTTGAGTTTATTCACTTTATTTTTTTTTTATTTTTAAAATTTTTTTAACCTTTATTTATTTTTGAGACAGAGAGAGACAGAGCATGAATAGGGGAGGGTCAGAGAGAGGGAGACACAGAATCTGAAACAGGCTCCGGGCTCTGAGCTGGCAGCACAGAGGCCGATGCGGGGCTTGAACTCACGGACTGTGAGATCATGACCTGAGCTGAAGTCAGACGCTTAACTGACTGAGCCACCCAGGCACCCCATGTTTATTGACTTTAAAATGGGATCACAACATTAGCTTTTCTATATTACTCATAGAATTTCTATGAGTAATAAAAAGAGTTAATAAATACATTAAACCAACTTGCAAAACTAGTATGCAGTAGCCATTCAGTAAATGTAGATGACAATGATGATTATAACTTGGTTTTGCTTTTCATCACTCAATGGAAAATTGCATATTTTCAAAGAAAACATTTTGGGACCTTTGAAAGAAGCATTCCTGCATATATGGAGTAAAAAATTCCAAATCAAGTAAAGAAAGCATAGCATGCTAATTAAATTATAACTTCATGCTAGCTTGATTTTTCTAACCCTCAAGTGTTTTATTTAAAATATAAATAAAGAGCAAAACATTTCACTCTTCTCAGATTTGTTCACTCATCCTATGAGAGATATCTCAAAAGATTAAAAAAATGTGGGCAATTTTAAAGTACAAGCAAAGGGTCAGGCTGGTTCTTCTATTAATAAATATCACAAGGCATTTACTATGTTCCAGGCACTCACCAATTTAAGCACTTTGCAAACAAGCCTTCATTTTACCCTTACAACATTCTTATGCTAGATTCTATCATCATCTTCACTTTCAAGGTGAGGAATCTGATACACAGAGATGTTCAGTAAGTTCCCCCAGGTCACACAACTGATAAAGGGCAACCTAAAAGCAAGCCTAGGCAGTTTGAATCCTGAACCCATGCTTTCCAACTCCCAGCTCTCCTGAATCAACACTTCTGTGCATTCTTCTTGTACCTTGATTTGAAGATTTCCCCTAAAGCTTCTACTGGATTTCTATGGAATTCTTTGCTAGTGGGCCGAGCTTGGGTGTATATAATACCTACTCACTACAATATAAACTCCCTGGAGACAGAACTATTTCCTGCCATGTTTATTGTCACACAGCACAAAGTACAGTGTCTGGAAGAGAGGATACTCACATATTGATGAGTAAATGGACAAATGGATTGATAATAATCCAAATTTGTTTTCCCCTAATTTTAATCTTTTTTTTTAATCCTGCTTTCTTTGGAAGTATGTGAGGCCCAACAGGTAAATTTAAAGCACAAATCATAGTGCCTAGACCTTTTTTTTTTCTCTATATGCCTTGGAGGACTTGTGCCTTCATGATATGAAAAGAAAGCAAAATCCATATCCCCAATGTGTGGGCTCCACCTCAGTTGGAAGAAATCTATCTTCTAGAACAGTCCTTGTGTACATCTCTACTATGTAATGAATTCCTTATCTACACTATTTTCTTCTTCTTCTTCTTCTTCTTCTTCTTCTTCTTCTTCTACTTTTAAAATTTTTGTTGAATATCTAAAGTCTCTTTATTAAGTTAGAGTCTTGTTTGGGAAAGGATGGGCCTCAGAGACCAGGATGAAATCTGAAGAAGGGAAGTTGGCAAGCCAGCAGTGAGGCCATCAAGGTACCTGTGAGTGACTCATGAATAGAGCATAATGTATAAATTTGTCAAATCACTATGTTGTACACCTGAAACTAATGTAACTTGTATATCGATTATATGTAAATAAAAAATTAAAAATAATAAAAGAAAGAAAGGAAGGCTGAGTTATATAGAAGGAGGGGCTGGAGTTGACCTGGGGAGTTGGTGAGATGGCTTGAAGTGTACTATGGGAAAGAGTCTAGGTGAGACATGTTCCAGTACACTGATTATTTCTTATCTATGCTTTTATTCTACATAGCATCTAGACAGTACTTGGGACTAGTAGGTGCTCCAGAAATATTTTATCTTTAAAGGCAAAAGGCCAAAATGACTTTCATAAAAACAAGGGATGTATTCTATAGCAGAAGTTGGTTAACTTTTTCATAAAGGGACATTTTTGCTTTGCAGGCCACATTGCCTCTGCTGTAACTAAACTTTGCCTTTGTAACATGAAAGCAGCTGTAGACAAAAAGCAACTAAGTCCTAATAAAACTTTATTTATAAAAACAGGGTGTGGGCTAGATTTGGCCCACAGGCCATAATGGTTTGCTAACTTCTGTTCTTTACTAAGCCCCACACTGTAGTTTTCTCTTTGCATTCTTCCTACATACCAAAGGGTAGATTAGGCAGGAGAGAGAATGAATTTATCTATAAAACTGTTCCCATTACTAGAAAACCTCAAGAGAATGTGTCCTCCTGAAAATATGTCAAATGCTTCATTTGCATATGCAAAGACAATACGAGGGTTTATTTTATATATCTTTCCCTGCATGAAATCTTTTCCTAAATTCATCTCAATTTTCCTTTAAAACTCTTCATCCTTCCAAACGTTTAAAAGATAATAAATAAAAAATTCCTATTAAAGATAATGTGCTTTCAGGGATCTCTCTGCAAAGAGGAAATGAAGGAAAATATTCTTATTAGGACCTATCACCATCATATAGATTGATCTCTGATTCACCAATTATAAATTGGGAGTTTGCTTTATCAATCAACTCCATCACTTTTCTTATAATATCCCTTTAGGATATTGGAAATAAAACTACTCCTTGGCAATTTCTTAAGGCAAAGGGGAAAAAGTATCTATATAGAAAAAATCTTTGCTGGAAATAAAATTAGAGGCAGATGCAAAGCACCATGCAACTAAGTGGTAAAGTGTATTTCAATAATAATCACCTTTTTACTTCTTTTTTTTTATATATATGAAGTTTATTGACAAATTGGTTTCCATACAACACCCAGTGCTCATCCCAAAAGGTGCCCTCCTCAATACCCATCACCCACCCGCCCCTCCCTCCCACCCCCCATCAACCCTCAGTTTGTTCTCAGTTTTTAACAGTCTCTTATGCTTTGGCTCTCTCCCACTCTAACGTCTTTTTTTTTTTCCTTCCCCTCCCCCATGGGTTCCTGTTAAGTTTCTCAGGATCCACATAAGAGTGAAACCATATGGTATCTGTCTTTCTCTGTATGGCTTATTTCACTTAGCATCACACTCTCCAGTTCCATCCACGTTGCTACAAAAGGCCATATTTCATTTTTTCTCATTGCCACGTAGTATTCCATTGTGTATATAAACCACAATTTCTTTATCCATTCATCAGTTGATGGACATTTAGGCTCTTTCCATAATTTGGCTATTGTTGAGAGTGCTGCTATGAACATTGGGGTACAAGTGCCCCTATGCATCAGTACTCCTGTATCCCTTGGGTAGATTCCTAGCAGTGCTATTGCTGGGTCATAAGGTAGGTCTATTTTTAATTTTCTGAGGAACCTCCACACTACTTTCCAGAGCGGCTGCACCAATTTGCATTCCCACCAACAGTGCAAGAGGGTTCCTGTTTCTCCACATCCTCTCCAGCATCTATAGTCTCCTGATTTGTTCATTTTGGCCACTCTGACTGGCGTGAGGTGATACCTGAGTGTGGTTTTGATTTGTATTTCCCTGATAAGGAGCGACGCTGAACATCTTTTCATGTGCCTGTTGGCCATCTGGATGTCTTCTTTAGAGAAGTGTCTATTCATGTTTTCTGCCCATTTCTTCACTGGGTTATTTGTTTTTCGGGTGTGGAGTTTGGTGAGCTCTTTATAGATTTTAGATACTAGCCCTTTGTCCGATATGTCATTTGCAAATATCTTTTCCCATTCCGTTGGTTGCCTTTTAGTTTTGTTGGTTGTTTCCTTTGCTGTGCAGAAGCTTTTTATCTTCATAAGGTCCCAGTAATTCACTTTTGCTTTTAATTCCCTTGCCTTTGGGGATGTGTCGAGTAAGAGATTGCTACGGCTGAGGTCAGAGAGGTCTTTTCCTGCTTTCTCCTCTAAGGTTTTGACGGTTTCCTGTCTCACATTTAGGTCCTTTATCCATTTTGAGTTTATTTTTGTAAATGGTGTGAGAAAGTGGTCTAGTTTCAACCTTCTGCATGTTGCTGTCCAGTTCTCCCAGCACCATTTGTTAAAGAGGCTGTCTTTTTTCCATTGGATGTTCTTTCCTGCTTTGTCAAAGATGAGTTGGCCATACGTTTGGTCTAGTTCTGGGGTTTCTATTCTATTCCATTGGTCTGTGTGTCTGTTTTTGTGCCAATACCATGCTGTCTTGATGATGACAGCTTTGTAGTAGAGGCTGAAGTCTGGGATTGTGATGCCTCCTGCTTTGGTCTTCTTCTTCAAAATTCCTTTGGCTATTCGGGGCCTTTTGTGGTTCCATATGAATTTTAGGATTGCTTGTTCTAGTTTCGAGAAGAATGCTGGTGCAATTTTGATTGGGATTGCATTGAATGTGTAGATAGCTTTGGGTAGTATTGACATTTTGACAATATTTATTTTTCCAATCCATGAGCAGGGAATGTCTTTCCATTTCTTTAAATCTTCTTCAATTACCTTCATAAGCTTTCTATAGTTTTCAGCATACAGATCCTTTACATCTTTGGTTAGATTTATTCCTAGGTATTTTATGCTTCTTGGTGCAATTGTGAATGGGATCAATTTCTTTATTTGTCTTTCTGTTGCTTCATTGTTAGTGTATAAGAATGCAACGGATTTCTGTACATTGATTTTGTATCCTGCAACTTTGCTGAATTCATGTATCAGTTCTAGCAGACTTTTGGTGGAGTCTATCGGATTTTCCATGTATAATATCATGTCATCTGCAAAAAGCGAAAGCTTGACTTCATCTTTGCCAATGTTGATGCCTTTGATTTCCTTTTGTTGTCTGATTGCTGATGCTAGAACTTCCAGCACTATGTTAAACAACAACGGTGAGAGTGGGCATCCCTGTCGTGTTCCTGATCTCAGGGAAAAAGCTCTCAGTTTTTCGCCGTTGAGGATGATGTTAGCTGTGGGCTTTTCATAAATGGCTTTTATGATCTTTAAGTATGTTCCTTCTATCCCGACTTTCTCAAGGGTTTTTATTAAGAAAGGGTGCTGGATTTTGTCAAAGGCCTTTTCTGCATCGATTGACAGGATCATATGGTTCTTCTCTTTTTTTTTGTTAATGTGATGTATCACGTTGATTGATTTGCGAATGTTGAACCAGCCCTGCATCCCAGGAATGAATCCCACTTGATCATGGTGAATAATTCTTTTTATATGCTGTTGAATTCGATTTGCTGGTATCTTATTGAGAATTTTGGCATCCATATTCATCAGGGATATTGGCCTGTAGTTCTCTTTTTTTACTGGGTCTCTGTCTGGTTTAGGAATCAAAGTAATACTGGCTTCATAGAATGAGTCTGGAAGTTTTCCTTCCCTTTCTATTTCTTGGAATAGCTTGAGAAGGATAGGTATTATCTCTGCTGTAAACGTCTGGTAGAACTCCCCTGGGAAGCCATCTGGTCCTGGACTCTTATTTGTTGGGAGATTTTTGATAACCGATTCAATTTCTTCGCTGGTTATGGGTCTGTTCAAGCTTTCTATTTCCTCCTGATTGAGTTTTGGAAGAGTGTGGGTGTTCAGGAATTTGTCCATTTCTTCCAGGTTGTCCAATTTGTTGGCATATAATTTTTCATAGTATTCCCTGATAATTGTTTGTATCTCTGAGGGATTGGTTGTAATAATTCCATTTTCATTCATGATTTTATCGATTTGGGTCATCTCCCTTTTCTTTTTGAGAAGCCTGGCTAGAGGTTTGTCAATTTTGTTTATTTTTTCAAAAAACCAACTCTTGGTTTCGTTGATGTGCTCTACAGTTTTTTTTAGATTCTATATTGTTTATTTCTGCTCTGATCTTTATTATTTCTCTTCTTCTGCTGGGTTTAGGCTGCCTTTGCTGTTCTGCTTCGATTTCCTTTAGGTGTGCTGTTAGATTTTGTATTTGGGATTTTTCTTGTTTCTTGAGATAGGCCTGGATTGCAATGTATTTTCCTCTCAGGACTGCCTTCGCTGCGTCCCAAAGCGTTTGGATTGTTGTATTTTCATTTTCGTTTGTTTCCATATATTTTTTGATTTCTTCTCTAATTGCCTGGTTGACCCACTCATTCTTTAGTAGGGTGTTCTTTAACCTCCATGCTTTTGGAGGCTTTCCAGACTTTTTCCTGTGGTTGATTTCAAGCTTCATAGCATTGTGGTCTGAAAGTATGCATGGTATAATTTCAATTCTTGTAAACTTATGAAGGGCTGTTTTGTGACCCAGTATATGATCTATCTTGGAGAATGTTCCATGTGCACTCGAGAAGAAAGTATATTCTGTTGCTTTGGGATGCAGAGTTCTAAATAGATCTGTCAAGTCCATCTGATCCAGTGTCTCATTCAGGGCCCTTGTTTCTTTATTGACCGTGTGTCTAGATGATCTATCCATTTCTGTAAGTGGGGTGTTAAAGTCCCCAGCAATTACCACATTCTTATCAATAAGGTTGCTTCTGTTTATGAGTAATTGTTTTATATATTTGGGGGCTCCGGTATTCGGCGCATAGACATTTATAATTGTTAGCTCTTCCTGATGGATAGACCCTGTAACTATTATATAATGTCCTTCTTCATCTCTTGTTACAGCCTTTAATTTAAAGTCTAGTTTGTCTGATATAAGTATGGCTACTCCAGCTTTCTTCTGGCTTCCAGTAGCATGATAAATAGTTCTCCATCCCCTCACTCTGAATCTAAAGGTGTCCTCAGGTCTAAAATGAGTCTCTTGTAGACAGCAAATAGATGGGTCTTGTTTTTTTATCCATTCTGATACCCTATGTCTTTTGGTTGGCGCATTTAATCCATTTACATTCAGTGTTATTATAGAAAGATACGGGTTTAGAGTCATTGTGATGTCTGTATGTTTTATGCTTGTAGTGATGTCTCTGGTACTTTGTCTCACAGGGTCCCCCTTAGGATCTCTTGTAGGGCTGGTTTAGTGGTGACAAATTCCTTCAGTTTTTGTTTGTTTGGGAAGACCTTTATCTCTCCTTCTATTCTAAATGACAGACTTGCTGGATAAAGGATTCTCGGCTGCATATTTTTGCTGTCTAGCACCCTGAAAATCTCGTGCCAATTCTTTCTGGCCTGCCAAGTTTCAAAAGAGAGATCAGTCACGAGTCTTATAGGTCTCCCTTTATATGTGAGGGCACGTTTACCCCTTGCTGCTTTCAGAATTTTCTCTTTATCCTTGTATTTTGCCAGTTTCACTATGATATGTCGTGCAGAAGATCGATTCAAGTTACGTCTGAAGGGAGTTCTCTGTGCCTCTTGGATTTCAATGCCTTTTTCCTTCCCCAGTTCAGGGAAGTTCTCAGCTATAATTTCTTCAAATACCCCTTCAGCACCTTTCCCTCTCTCTTCCTCCTCTGGGATACCAATTATGCGTATATTATTTCTTTTTAGTGTATCACTTACTTCTCTAATTTTCCCCTCATACTCCTGGATTTTTTTATCTCTCTTTTTCTCAGCTTCCTCTTTTTCCATAACTTTATCTTCTAGTTCACCTATTCTCTCCTCCGCCTCTTCCATCCGAGCCGTGGTGGTTTGCATTTTGTTTTGCATTTCCTTTAAAGCGTTTTTCAGCTCCTCGTGACTGTTCCTTAGTCCCTTGATCTCTGTAGCAAGAGATTCTCTGCTGTCCTGTATGCTGTTTTCCAGCCCAGCAATTAATTTTATGACTATTATTCTAAATACACTTTCTGTTATATTATTTAAATCCTTTTTGATCAGCTCATTAGCTGTTGTTATTTCCTGGAGATTCTTCTGAGGGGAATTCTTCCGCTTGGTCATTTTGGATAGTCCCTGGTGTGGTGAGGGCCTGCAGGGCACTTCCCCTGTGCTGTGGTGTATAACTGGAGTTGGTGGGCGGGGCCGCAGTCCGACCTGATGTCTGCCCCCAGCCCACCGCTGGGGCCACAGTCAGACTGGTGTGTGCCTTCTCTTCCCCTCTCCTAGGGGCGGGATTCACTGTGGGGTGGCGTGGCCCGTCTGGGCTACTTGCACACTGCCAGGCTTGTGATGCTGGGGATCTGTCGTATTAGCTGGGGTGGGAAGGCAAGGTGCACGGCGGCAGGGGGGGCAGGCTTAGCTCGCTTCTCCTTAGGTGATCCACTTCAGGAGGGGCCCTGTGGCAGCCGGAGGGAGTCAGATCCGCTGCCGGAGGTTTGGCTCCGCAGAAGCACAGAGTTGGGTGTTTGCGCGGAGCGAGCAATTTCCCTGGCCGGAACCGGTTCCCTTTGGGATTTTGGCTGGGGGATGGGCGGGGGAGATGGCGCTGGCGAGCGCCTTTGTTCCCCGCCAAACTGAGCTCTGTCGTCCGGGGGCTCCGCAGCTCACCCTCCCTTTGTCCTCCAGCCTTCCCGGTTTCCGAGCAGAGCTGTTAACTTATGACCTCCCAGACGCTAAGTCGCGCTTGCTGTCGGAACACAGTCCGTCAGGCCCCTCTGCTTTTGCAAGCCGGACTCGGGGGCTCTGCTTGGCTGGCGAGCCGCCCCTCCGCCCCGGCTTCCTCCCGCCAGTCCGTGGAGCGCGCACCGCCTCGCCGCCCTTCCTACCCTCTTCCGTGGGCCTCTCGTCTGCACTTGGGTCTGGTGACTCTGTTCTGCTAATCCTCTGGCGGTTTTCTGGGTTATTTAGGCAGGTGTAGGTGGAATCTAAGTGATCAGCAGGACGCGCGGTGAGCCCAGCGTCCTCCTACGCCGCCATCTTCCCAGAATCCGGGCTCACCTTTTTACTTCTAATCTAAACAATGTATTAATTAGCACCCAACCAGAGAAATAGAAACTTGTATTTAAATGAGGAAATGCAAGGCAGGAGATTGTGTACATATGTAATTAAGGAATTGACAAGCTAAAGAGGAAAGAGGCCATGTTACTAGAACCCAAAGGAATCAGGATGGTCCTGATGCAAGAGGTGGGTCACTGAGAAGCAGCCAGTGCTGAGCTTCCCCCAAGGCTTAGAGAGGAGAAATAGTCCTGGTTTCTCCCTTCTTGTCTCCCACCAATGCCTCCTGTTGGTTGACTCCATTGTAAAGAAGCTGACAAAACAGCCTGGGAAACAGCCTGAAGGGTTAGCTCCTTATGATAAGGGGCTAAGCAGAGAAAGAGGAAAAAAATGAATGTAAGGGTAACATGTCTGGAACAGTACAAAAGAAAAAGGTGAGAGGGTAACTTCGAACAGACACATTGACATTGACTACAAAGTCCATGAGACTTGAGAAACCACATGCTCTTGACCTGTACAGAGGGGTCCCTCAGTAAAAATTTACTGACTAAATGAGTTAGAGAGGAATGCTGCTAAGAATTTTCACCCGACACAGCATTAGCTTCAAATTCTCCCTGCTCCATTTTCTTGCCTTTCCTTCCTCCCTCCCTTTTTACACCACAGCCACCCAGCTGTTCAGCTGAGCCATACTTGCAATTAAACTAAAAATATTGTTCATCTGAGGCACTGTCTCCTTGAAAAGTGAGGTGCTTAGTTTTCTGTCTCTGTAGTGTCCATTAGCAAGTGTCAGTGGTGGGGCTGGAGGAGGAACACTGGAGGTGGACACAGGGAACTATCACGTGCAAGGTCTGTGGATCCACTGCTCTGGCCTTTGCTCTTGGGCAACAGAAGAGTGCATTAAGCTGGGCTCTCAATTTCTCACCTACCCTGGGCTGCCAACCCATGGTTCTATATTCCAGCTACTGAAAGGACTCACAGTGCTCTCATGACCCATTTTTTTTTTTCCCAGAGAGGTCCTCAAGCAAAACTACTGGATTCCCAAGCAGTGCAGGAGTTCTGTTAAACAAGTAGCCCCCAAAACTTGTAAATTGTATTTTCTTTTTTTTTTTGTAATGTTTTTATTTATTTTTGAGACAGAGAGAGACAGAGCATGAGCAGGGGAGGGGCAGAGAGAGAGGGAGACACAGAATCTGAAACAAGCTCCAGGCTCCAAGCTGTCAGCACAGAGCCCGACATGGGGCTCGAACTCACGGACCATGAGATCATGACCCTAGCCAAAGTTGGTCGTCTAACTGACTGAGCCACCCAGGCGCCCCTATAAATTGTATTTTCTTTGCAATGAAACATATTTGAGTTTATACTCCCAAAATACGTACATTTAAAAGACTATTGTCTCAAGACACATCAGAGACCCAAGATGAGGGTCACAACTAACAGCTGTGGATATAAATTCATGATATAAATAGTGCGTGACTAAAAATTTAGAATTTTGTTAGCTAACTACTTTTCAGATCTAATTAGATCACCCTGATTTTACCTTTTAAGAGTCAATGCTAAGAGTGGAAGTACCAGCTCTTCCTATTTATTCTACATACTCATGCATTTTTAATACTATCTTCAAATAGCAATATTTCAAGGCTCTTGTTCATTTGGTAAGGGTCATTTTAGTTAAAAGTAAAAAATATTAATAACACTACTTAATGGGGCTCCTGTGTAGAACAATGGGTTACAGTACATGGAAAGCAAATAGATTAATAAAGGCCTGATTGTCAGCCCCTCATCAGTGTAGAACCTCTTTCCCTACTCAGGATGACACCCCCATGACATGGGCATACCCATGTGACCCACAGATCCAGTGAGGGTCATAGTGTTAATCTATATACTCAGTATGAAGAAATCTTATTCCTTTATTACTTCCTTAAACAGAATTTTAAAAATATTTTCTCTTTCTGTATTCAAGAAAAAGAAAAAAAAATGATTAAATGGACCAGCAAACAGACTGAAGTATGATTAAAATTATATCGCTTTCCCCTAGAAGGAGAACTATGAGGCACTTTATAGTCCATACACTAAGCAGGTGGAAAGACTTGTGTTGTACCTGAAGAGCGAGGTTGGCCCAGGTGAGCAGGGCTTAGTGTAATGGTTCCATTCTCCACTAGATGGCGCTGCTTAGCTTACTGGGATGAATTGTTGTGGCACCTATAGGTATGTAGGCGCACGTGTGGGAGGGGTGAATATGGCGTCACCCAGCTACCCAGTCTCTAGTATCGGAACTCTGTTCTCCCTGGTCAGCAATCGTGCACCTTTGTCTCCAGCTTCCATCTACTCCCCGCTTTTACACTGTCCATAACCAAGCCGTTAGGTTGCCAGGCAGCATCTCCCTCTTGAGTTTTAGCTCAGATGCGGCAGTGTTTCCCAACCCCTCACTTCTGAGGAACTGTGGCTTTGACCGAGAGTTTTGGGGGGAGGGTCTTGCTGAGCAATGGCCAAGTGCCCGCCTGCCCCCAGGAACATTCGGGAGACTGCGCTGTTGCCAATTCTCAGAGACTGCAGCTGGGTGCCAGCCCACTCCTTAAAAAGTTCACGCGATAGCATTTCAGGGTTTATGGAAAAAATCACAACACGCATCTGGCTACAGGCTTCCCCCTTAAAGTCCTTGTTCCAGCAGCAGTGAATGTGGTTGCTCTCCAGGGCCCACTGGGAACTTCGCCTGTGGGGTGGTCCCAGAGCCTCTACTAAATGTCCCTCAGCAGGGGAACTGCCTCTCCCTGTGTGGCCCAAGGACCCCGTGGACCTCGCTTTCTGCTTCTGCAGATTCACCCTTCCTACCAGAGCACCACCAAGTATTGAGCTGTGGAGTTTCAGACTTTGCACTCCCCCTGTTTATAGAGTCTTAACGGAATTTAAACCCTATCCTTTCTCCTTTCTCCCTTTTTTGTTCAGTCCCTTGCATACTCTCTCTTTTCTCCCCAGCTTCTTTTGGGTGGGGGAGATGCTTTCTGTACTCTACCCCCTTGTCTGTACTCTCTCCACAAGCAAAAACAGCTCTCTGCCGTCATGGCTTCTTTCTCCCCCACTTTACCTCTCCACACCACGTACCTGCTGAATTCTCTGGTTCAGGTTATGCAGATTATTTTGTTATTCGTCAAAACAGTTTTCTATGCATGCAAGATGGCTTAGTGTTGATCTGGCTATATTTCCAAGATGGGAGATGCAAAAAACAAACAAACAAACAAACAAAAAAACCCAACAAAAAACAACTTCCATGCTGTTCCACCATCTTGGCTTCTCCCTGTGACCTAGAACTTTCACTGATAGTTAAGATGATAGGAACCTTATGAGATTAGTCTGCACAAAGTTTAAAATATAACCTGTGTGTTAGTGTGCACCAGTCTATAAATTGACCTAACAGAGATGTTCTCTCCTTTCTCTTTGCATTAGATATTCATGTCTAGCCTTGGAACCAATACAGACATTTTGCTACTATGAGAGAAGGCAGACTAAGGATAAAGCTAACACAAGGACCTAAGAGAATAAAATAGAAAAAGAGCTGCCACCTTGATCGAACCACACCTGAAGAATGAAACTTTCAGTCTTTTCAATAACTAGAGCATAAGAACCCTTATTATTTAAGTCTGTTTGTATTGGATATTTTATCACTTGCCACTAAAAATATCCTAGCTAGTGTAACCTTTTATCTCTCTGATCCTCTCTGTTTCTTTTTTTTTTTTTTCACTTATAAATTCAGTAGTTACTAAGTCATTGTTGTATTGTAGGTCTTTGTGCTTCCTGGTTTGTTGGGTTTTTGTTTTGTTTTGTTTTGGTTTGAAGTGTGTTATTCCCAAAGTTTGCCAAAATTTTCTTAGTATAAACATAACAAAATATATCGGTGTTTCCATTTTCTTTTGCCAAATGATACACTTTTTGATGATAAAGGAAAGTAAAATAAAAAGACAAAATTGAGTTATTAATTGTCGATAGAAAAGTTAAGACAGAACACAATTCTTCTATAGAAGAAGAATATATTGTGCTTTTTTTTCCTCAGAAAGTTATAAACATGAGGTTTAGAACCTCCTCCCCTAACATGATGAACTTAACATATGTTTATAGTCCCCTAAACATAACAAAGCTATTTATAAGGTATTGGGAAGAAAGATTAGGTCAGGATTGAAATACTTCCATTCTGGGATGCCTGGGTGGCTCAGTAGGTTGGGCATCTGACTTTTGCTCAGGTCATGACCTCACAGTTTGTGAGTTCAAGCCCCCCGTCAGGCTCTGTGCTGGCAGCTCAGAGCCTGGAGTCTGATTTGGATTCTGTGCTCCTCCTCTCTTTGTCCCTCCCATGCTCATGCTCTGTCTCTGTCTCTCAATAATAAATAAATGTTAAAAAAATTTAAATAGTTCCATTCTGCTGACAAAGTCACAGTCCTCTGGCTGGGTCCATGAAAGGATCTAGTTCAACTTGTCTTTTGATTTTGTGTCATTTTGTAATTGCTATTTGAAGTAATCCCTGATATTGGTGTGTTTGAGTTGCCTTGGTTTAAACACCAGAAATGTATTATCTCACAATTCTGAAGAATGGAAGTCCAAGATCAAGGTGCTAACAGGGCTTGTTCCTGCTGAGACCTCCCTCCTTGGCTTGCAGATGGCCACCTTCTCGCTGTGTTCACATGGACTTTTCTCTTAGTATGTACATTCCTGCTGTCTCTGCTTCTTCTTCAAAGGACACCAGTCCTATTGAATTAAGAACTTCCCCCCGCCCTTTATGAGCTCATTCAACCTTAAGTACCTCCTTACAAGCCCTATCTCCAAGTGTATTCACATTGTCGATTAGGGCTTCAATGTATGAATTTGAGAAAGGACAGACTTTAGCACATAGCACCCCTCTTTTTTATTGTTAACTCTACCTCTTTGTCTTTCAGCCATATAATTTTGCAATCATCCTATGCATCTGTGCACACTTATCTAAAAGGAAAAGGAGGTATTTTAAAACCAATTTACAAAAGAATATTACCATTAACTGAGGGACATTGATGCTCCAAAGTTTTAGTCATAATGACCCTGCAAAATTTGAAATCAGTCAGCATCCTATTTTGAGACAGGCATTATTTGTTTAGTTTATTTATTCAGATCCAGTTTGCCCCAGTCAATCAAAGTACCCAACACACATAAACACACTGTCCATAGAAGATTAGGCTAATATCTACAGAGCTCCATCACACCACATCTTTATCGCTGTTTCTCTACTTAAGATCATGTTTCTAAGGCCTGAAATAATTATTCCAGCTCTGCCCTTTAAAATCCTTCCCTTACTGTACAACTCACACTGAGACCTACTTCCTCTCCTAACCCTTCTGCTATTCCAGGCTACACTGATCCTCTCCATCTTCGACTCATTATTACCTGCACAATTATAGCTCAGTGTCTAATCCCATATTTGCTTGTTTTGTATTTATGGGCCTGAATTCTTCCTCTAATACATCATTCTGAGCGTCACCCTATTCCTAAATCTCATCACACCATTAAAAGACCAAGCCTTCCCTTGCTGCCTACATGGTCCTAAGCACTGTGTGGAGAGCTGACTAAAGACTCGGAAAAACTTGGGGTGTATTCCCACTTTGGAACAGCAGGAGGCAAAAGGCCTAAATCCCTTCTTTGGTATCTCCCACTTCCAGGTCTTTCCCCTTATGGCTGTTCCCCAGATATTATGTAACTGCTCTGATTAACGCACAGACACTGTATTCGAGTCAATTTTCCCTCTTGCCATTGTAAACAATAAAGATTCAGAATTGAAAACGCTCCTATTAACCTAGCATCTAAGCAAGCAGCTCTTCTAATTTAAACATTTCTATTTTATGGAGCCAGACAAATATGCTTTATTAATAATATTGTCTAGAGGACTTTAGATTCAGGTATATTTATTATACTTATAAAACCAGTCACCGTTTCCATTTCCCATGGACATCAAGCTAAACTTTGTATGAACTTTAACAACGAATGAAAATTGATTAAAATCGTACATGCAGAATTATTTTTTTCCCAAGGATAGCTAACAATTTTCTAAATAAACTTGACCTTTTCACTTCCATTCATTTTAATATAAAGGTAAATGGAAATCACATTCAAACAAGTATATCAATCCACTTGGGCAAGCCTAGAAGCAAACTTATGTCTGTGAAAACAAAAAGTAATTTAGTCTTTTTATTAAGATGTATTGTAAAATCACAGTTGTGACCTAATGCAGATTTAGTAGCTCTGTACACCTATCTATGGTTTTTCTAGTTTTTGTTTTGTTTTGTTTTCTCATTTTTTATCTTTTAATGGTTTATTTGTTTGTTTCTCCAGAATGAGGAACATAGCTCTTCAGGAGAAAGAGATTTAGATATCCTTTCTTTGGGGAATAAATATTTAAAAAAAATAATAAGTAATTATTTACTGTAAAGCCTCCATATCAATAAAATCATCTAACTTCAAATGTTAGCTTACTAATTAGTGCTTTTCAAAAGTGATTTCACATGGATAACCCACTTTAACCTCCAGAAAAGCTCATCAGTTTGCCATCCCCCTCCCCATCCTACTTACCGTACTCACTCCAGTGCAGAGACACCTAAATATAGGTCAGAGACAATATGGGCCCCAAACTGCTCAAAGAACAAAGGTAGTGGAGATTATGGCAAGAGCACAGATACAAGAGACTCTGTCTTTTTTGCACAATATCTTCCAGAGGCTTCCTTTGGATTCACTTCTTTCCTTTCCAGCCCTGCAGTTGGTTGATCTGGGGCTGCCACCCATTTTAGAGCTAGATCCTGCTATTAAGAAGGAGGAAGAATCCAGGATGGGTCCAAAGAGGTAAGGTATATCAGTCTTGTAAGGCCTCTTGCATGCCAGAAGAGGTCCTGTGACTCCCATGTGAGTAGGCCACACCATCAATGTTTAATATGACAAGGAAATATAAGGCCAGGTTTCCAGCTAGCAATTAAATGGATATTTGCCTCGAAGTGGCCTCATGGACCAGGGAGAAGGAACCAAGCATATGAGGAAATGGGGTAGGATTTAATCATTTCAAGATCAAGGGCAAACATCTTGAATCATATAAAAATGCTTATTGTACTATTTTCTAAGCTGAGGTTCAGAGAAGTTAAATGACTTCTACAGTATCACATAATAAAATAAGTGTCATCTCAATAAAGAGCACAAATGGGGACACCTGGGTGGCTCAGTCGGTTAAGCATCCATCTCCCAGTTTAGGTTCAGGTCATGGTTTCACAGTTTCATGGGTTCAAGCCCCACATTGAGCTCTGTGCTGACAGTGCAGACACTGCTTGGGATTTTCTCTCTCCCTTTCTCTTTTCCCCTCCCTGCTCATGCTGTCTCTGTCTCTCTCAAAAATATATAGATAAACTTAAAAAATTAATAAGAAAAGAAAAGAGCACAAATGTTAATTGTTCCTGCAGGGTACTTTCCAGGGTACCTCACAGTAACCTTCGAGCTGTGATGAGAACTTCTAGAATCTACAGTTTTCTGTCATTTGTGACAGCCTCTGGTACCTGTGCCCTATATGCAGGGCCATACCCAGATAATGATGGCCACCTATTGCTGCTGGACCAGGAAGATGTGGACAACAGAGACATTCACCGTGATTCTTTCCTGACACCTGGAAGTGGCTCACACTGTTTCACCCTCCTAAAAGATCTGCCCACATCACCTTAACCTAACAAAATCCTTCCTTCACTTCAAAACTTACATCCTCATTGATGGTTTCTCTGACCTTGCTCTCATAGTTGGAATGATGCTGGCGTGGTGCAGTAAGTTTTCACTAAATAACTAGCTACCAAGTACCACAAATTGGGATACGTTCAAAATACAACAATGTATGATTCTTAGTTACTCTCAAGCAACTTACAGTCTAGTGAAGTTGATTGGCAAAGAAATTGACAGTCACATCATACCACAGTAAAGTCACTCATAAAATTTCAGAGGAGGGGCTTCCTCAAAGAGAATAAATCTTGAGCTCAAATCCTCTCCCCCAAGTGCCTATATTTATAATTATTCATCCAATAGAATAATTAATCACTTTCAATCCAGAGATATCTCTCTAGGCTTTGCTGAATTGCTATTTAAATTTCTCATTTGTATTTAACTTTTCACGTTATCTTCTTAGATGACCTCAAATAGCCATTCTAACTCTGAGATTTTATAATACTATATTTTACCATCTTGACAGTGCTGTAAATTCCCACAAGGCAGAGGCTTCTTTCCATAACTGTCTTGGCTTTTCCAACAAACACACAGCATCAATTCCTGGGATGTAGCTAACACTCTGCTTTCCTGTTTTGTTTTGTTTTGTTTTTACTGAAAAAATGTATGCATGCACATAGGAGTCAAGAAAACTATTGTTCAAGAGTGGCTCCAACAATTACAGATTATGCTTTTTTTAGAAAATTTGGTTATCTTTTATAAACCTGCATTTCCCACATTTAAAATGAAAATAACAAATCCTACATTGCAGGATTGTTGTAAACATTTTTTTTAATTCATAATAAACTATCTAGCTCTCTGCCTGGTCTACAGAAATCCTAAAGCATGATCTTTAACTTATCTCAAGCATTTAACTATAGTCAGAGAGACCTGAATTCAAATACTGTCTCCTCTAGCTACAGATAGTATGACAGTGGGCAAATTATATACCCTGTGTAAACCTAAACATTTTCTTTGATAAAATGGAAACAATAATGATAGAATCCACTTGCTGATGTTTTTGTAAAGATGCAATGAAATGATTTTTGTAGAACACTTAGCAAAGTGCCAAACACATAGAAAACACTCAATAGATGTCAACTTTTAAGATTCTTTTCTGTTAACTAGATTTAGGGACATAATGTGTGAACTCCCAAGATATAATATGGAATCACATCATTTATCCAAAGATCCATTTTGGACACATTGTCCTGGAGGTACCTAAGTCCTAACTGAAGAGTAGGACAAGTCTCTCAAGTGGGGTACCTGGGTGGCTCAGTCGGTTAAGCATCTGATTTTGGCTCAGGTCATGATCTCAGAGTTCATGGGTTCAAGCCCTGTGTCAAGTTCTGTGCTGACAGCTGGAGCCTGGAGCCTGCTATGGATTCTGAATCTTGCTCTTTCTCTACCCCTCCCCTGCTCATGCTCTGTCTGTCTCTCTCTCAAAAACAAATATTAAAAAAATTTTTTTAAAAGTCAACAGCAGTAATATTGCACCATAACAAAAAAATAATATTGAAAATATTGCACCAAACATTTTCGACTGCTGCTTCACTGACAACTAAACCTACCAATGGTTGTGTGTTCACTAAGCAAGGGCTTAACAAGCTAAGAAGGCTAATGAATGTAAAGATGAAGAGGAAAGACACAAATCCTGTGTTTTTATTGCTCATAGTCTCCCTAAGGAGTGAGACATACAAAGAGAATACCAATATGTACTGATAGTTACAGGGCACTTAGGGTACAGAAGAGAGGGATAAGCTCTGTTCAGAAACAAAGCACAATAAAAACAAAAAAGAAGAAGCTCCACTTGAGATGATGCACTTGAAGTCAGTCTTGAAGGCAGAGTGAGGGTTTACCAGGCAGAACAGGTGGAAGAGGAAATGACATGCTTATAGAACCTAAGACCACAAAATGGTCCAAGAAGGCAAAGGGAAATGTTGGAATTGTTTTTGTGTTGGTCCTATGGATGTAAATTGGAGAGACACTAGAAAAGAAGAAATAGCCAACTTATCTAGGAACTCCACCTAAATTTCAGTGACTCCTGGTATTTTTGGAATTACAAATGTATTTCAATTTACAGTGAGTGTTATGCATCCTCTCTTTGGGAAGACACACACACACACACACACACACACACACTTCTATAAAATATCCTGAATACTGGACAAGGTGGGAAGTATAGTCTACAGCCAGGAAAACATTTTTTTTTAGTCTGTTATAAAAGCACATTGAGTATCAATGGGATGAAATAGTAATGGGTATAGGGACTAGTTCTCCAAAATCAATCAATCATCTTTTGTTTTGTTTCTTTTTCCTGGGAGACTGGCCCAGTTCTCATTTCAACAGCTACAACTCCTCCATAGAACACAAAAGCGCTTTGAGAGAAAATTACTCAATCTTTGGGTTTACAGATAAGACATGTGGCTCCACTTTAAGATAATCATCAAAATCCTACCCTTTGGCCACAGTTATTGATTCAGGGGAGGGCATGAGACACATGTTTGACCAAGTGATTTACTGAAAAGTTTTTCTGAAGGCTTCCAGGAAATAAGCATCCTGGCTTTTCTGGGAGGGTTTCCAGAAACAAATTGCACAATCTCTCTCTTTTCCTCTATATGGTTAAGGACATAGTATTTCCAGGGGTTACTGCCAGCCATATTCTGTGAATGTGATAGGAAGTCAAGCTTTACAATTAAGCTGGTACCATGGAAAGAAGAATGAAGAGGTTGAAAGAAACATGGCTTTTATTGATACTTTTGAGTCCCATAATCAATATAGCACTGATATCCACCTACCACTGGGCCCTTTTGATGGTAGCCACTAAGTCCCTTATGTGGTTAAATGAAACTGAATTAGATTTTGATTGGTTGTATCCAACAGTATCCTAAACAATACTTTGCCAAAAACAAAACAAAAAAAGATAGATACTCTATTTGCCCATACAGAACCCAACGCAGTGCTTCCTTTGCACTCTGCCTTGTCCCTCTCTCTTTTGGTGCTTCTGCTCTGCCCACACTGCAGGATCTCAACTCTCAGTACTTAATTCCATCTGTCTCAACAGAGATGGGAGTGTATTAGGAGGGCTTTATGCCCTGCATTTATTCAGCTGTTTAATTTGTTTGTCTTAATAAACAAACCTTCCTCCTGCTAACACTAACATTCTCTTAAAACTCAACTCTATAAACTTCCAACTAGTAGATAAACAAGTCCTAGAGATCGATATGTAACATAGTAATTATAATCAACAACACTGTATTATAAACTTCAAAGTTGCTAGGAGACTAAGTCTTAATTGTTCTCAACAGGCACAAATAATAATTATGTGACATGATAAAAGTGTTAGTAACACTACTATAGTAATAATAATATGTAAGTGCATCAAACCATCACATGGTATATCTCAAATCTATGCGATGTTATATATCAATAACATCCCAATTTAAAAAAAAACACAACTCTAGGGTTTACAATATTAATGATCTCTGCCTCTTTGCTCACTCATCAAAAACTGAGAAGTTTTTCTTCTTTATACTTAGATCTGAATCAAGAATCCCAGTGGAAAGTGAAAAATTCTCTCATAGGGATATGGAGATGGGGAGGAAAACATTCTACCATAATAATGTTTGCAATTTTTTCAGAGTCCCCCAAATGCCAAGGAACTTGTAAGAATCCCTATGTTTAAGGTAGAAATACTTGCATTACGTGTTGAGGAACTACCGAAGGAGTTTAAGGAAAGATACACCACAACCATATTTGTGTTTTTCAAAGATAACCATGGAGGAATGTTGCTAAAATACGTTCAAGTAGAACTCTCCCACATACGACATTTTATTTTTGTGCCTGGAAATTGACTTATCATTATTCATTCTTGTGAAAGACTTGTCTCCTCCCCATCCTTCTCCCTCTCATTCTCCCTCTCCCTTCCCCTCTATGTCTCCATGTTCATGCACCTTGGCCCATTCCTTCATAGTACCATCAACATGCATATAAAAGTTTCTTCTGAGTTTGACTACACT
This sequence comes from Lynx rufus, assembly GCF_022079265.1. Lineage (NCBI taxonomy): Eukaryota > Metazoa > Chordata > Mammalia > Carnivora > Felidae > Lynx > Lynx rufus. The sequence continues at coordinate 99,122,692 of NW_025814834.1, read as the reverse complement.
GTGAGACAATTCGGTGGAGTATTGTAGATATATCACCACTTAAAGGTTTATACTTTTATCTGCTCATACTTAGAGCAGCCTGCATAGTAATAGGATCATACTACTAAAGTGGATCATAAGGTCCAGCTTATCCACTTGTTTAAAAATGACAAGCTATTTGTCTACAAAGAAGCACAATGTCTAGCAAGTAAGATCTAGGATAATTGAATACATCACGAGAGCATTTAAAAGTAGGAATTGCCTATTTCTAACCAATGGAACTTATATTTATGGCAGTGTAACATTAAACCATAGCCAAAAGATAGTAATCAGAAAATATGGCATAGAAGGGACATCCCTGACTTACGTAGACAGTATTCAGAATATGTTAGGACTCTCTTGCCTTCATTCATTGGAATGCACCAAGTTCACCTTTTATAAAAATGTTTGTTTATTTTTTGAGGGGGGAGGCAGAGGATTCAAACCGGGCACTGTGCCAACAATAGCAAGCCCAATGCAGGGCTTGACTCTCAGTCACCAAGAGATCATGACCTGAGATGAAGTTGGACAGTTAACCAACTGAGCCACCCAGGCACCTGGGAATGTACCGTGCTCACCTTTCTAAGTGCATGCTGGAAACATGCAGGAGCTAGTTACGCAGTTACACTTGTTTTCTGAGATTCATTCAGACCATAGGTCACTCCAAAGGGTCTTGATCTCAACTTTCCAAGTTTCCCTTCAACTTTTCTAAGGTCTCCTGCCTGATTGAGTTTTGTTCTCCTGACATAGTTTAATCAAGTCTTCTACAGAGGCTGTTACTTACTTTATGACTTTATATGTTGTGTGTATAGCAAGAAGCAGCCGATCCCTCGATCTCTCTTATTACTTATTGCTGCATAGTAAACTACCTCAAAAGGTAATGACTAAAAATACAACATTTATTTCACACACTTTCTGAGGTCAGGTATTTGAAAGAGGGTCAGCTGGGTGGTTCTGGCTTAGAGTCTCTCATGATGTTGCCATCAAGGTATTGAATGGAGCTGTAGTCATTGGAGGTTTGCCTGGGGCTAGAGGATCCACTTCCAAGACAGTTCACTCACATAGCTCTTGGTAAAAGACCTTAGTTCCTTTACACATGGGCTTCTTTTTTATGATATAGTAGCTGGCTTCCTTCAGAGAGACCAACGAAGGATTATCAGAGAGAAAGAGAGGGGAGACAAGAGCAGGGGGTGGGGGAGCTACAGTGTCTCCAATGCCTAATCTTTGAAGTAACATACCATCACTTCTATCATATTCTTTTGACTACACAGACCAACTTTAATCCAATACTTTAACACAGGGACCAATTTAATACAATAATACATACTGAGGGGAATATATAAAAATGTAGTCACCAGAAAACGGGATCATCAAGTGTTTTCTGGGAGCGTGACAGCCATATACCTTCAGTGGGTTCAGAAATCCTACTGCACAGGCCACCCAATTCCCTGATCCAATTCCCATTGCCCTGTGACTTAAGGGGGAATGGAAATCTCTACCAGGTATTTTTCTTTCAATCATATCAAAATATACACGAAGAATGCATCCATATTTTCTGAAAACCATGGTGGAGTTGAGTACAAAAAAACCCAATCTTCATAAGAGGCAAAACTGTGAACTTTCAATTGTGTTATACCAGTAGATAAAAAGCAGAGTTGTAATTATGAAACCATTTATTTATAATACAAATGACACATCAAAATGCATTAAAAATGTAAGATGATCTATTCTTGAGATATGAAAGAAAGAATGACCGGGGCACCTAGGTGGCTCACTGGGTTAAGCATCCAACTCATGGTTTCGGTTCAGGTCAGGATCTTGCGGTTCATGAGTTTGAGTCTTGCATGGGGCTCTGCACTGCCAGTGAAGAGCCTGCTTAGGATTCTTTCTTTCTGCCTCTCCCCTGCTCTCTCCCTCTCTCAAAATAAGTAAACTTAAAAAAAATGACTAACTTATTTCTTTCTCTATTTTGGTATTTTTCAAATTTAAAATAATACATTTTTGTAATAAAATTAAATAAATAAAAAATAAAAGACTAAGTGGGTAAAGGAGCTTTCTTTAAACTATAAATATACTACCATTAGGCCCATATGATAAAAAATTTGTTAGTATCCAGGATTCCTAACCATAAGATATATGAAGAGTGGGAGGAAAAAAGGAATAGTGAGGTATAATATCTTTAAAAAATAATGAAAGCTAGAAGATGAAACACATTTAAAAAAAGAATTGTTTATCTGGAAAAGAAAGTAAAAGAATCATAGAAGTGTGCATTAACAGAAAGAGGTGACAGTTTGACACCTTCTAAGCTGGATACTCAAGCAGACTAAGGTTTTGTGAAACCATAAATGGAGCTTTGATTAGATGCCTAAGACCATCATGTTAGACTGAACCCAAGAGGAATAGTGATACATCTTCAAAGAAAAGAAACAAGGCTCAAATGTTGACTGAGGACCCACATCCAGGCTCGGGTGAGAGATTTTGACTGAATTTAGTATCTGCAACACTCAGAACTTTGCATAGAATAAAGTCCATCTTTGGTAAAAGTCTATGATTCTTGTTCACTAGTTTACTTTCATTTCTCAGGGAAAACAACCAGTTTTGCTAAAGAAAGCTTTGGTTGGCTCCTGGGTACCAGTGGTGAAGCTGAGTGGTAACTCTTGAGTGTTTTATGTCTGATCATTAGGCTAATGGTGACTATGTTAATGATTAAGAGCAAAGTCACAAAGTTTGACTCACTCTGCAGGACTATAATTGAATATTTTAGAAGCACATTACACCTACCCTCATGTTAAAAATGCCCCACTTTTAGGTTTCAGTATGAAATCTAGATGTGATTTTATAAAGTGAAATTATAAATACCTAAATAATGGTGAAGATGTAAAAACTAAACCAAAATCTGTAAGATAGAACTATATTTCTACCTATAAAATAGAAGTATATTTTGAAAAGGTCTGCCACTGCCTCTCCTGAAGGGGTTAGAATGTGACTTCTGGTTCATAGACAGCAAAGAGGTATATTGAGATTGAACTTACTGAAAAAATTGTTGCTGGTTCAATTCTACTAGTGTCTTTGAAGTCTTATTCATAATATGAGCTCTTCTACCTGCATAACTTACCATAAACTTACTTAGATTGTTTTATTTCTACTAACTAACCTTAGTATCTTGCTTTTCTGACAAAGGTCTTCAACTAACCATCACTCAGTTGGGCAGTTACTGATATGCACCAAAGAATCTCTACTAGGGCTGACTAGTTTAGGCCCAGTATGGCAGCTTAGAAGGGTCATTTCTGGTGGCTTTTCTGCATATCAGTTATAACCGAGATATTGTATCTATACAAAGGCAGCTCAACTATACTCACTTGAAAGAGACATCAACCAAGGATCTGACCCATTACCTGAAGAGGTGGTTGGGGAAGATGGGGCATGCTGTCTTCATAATGCTGGTCTAGATAAATTTTGTTTTCCCAATAGCTCCATAATTGAAAGAAAGCAGGAATGTCATTTCTGAGTTCCAACAATGTGGAAGACATCTTTATGCATGCTTGACTTTCATTATATTACTTGATCCTTAAAACCCTGTGTGCTATTAGTATGACCATGTATTTTTCCCTGAAGAAATTAATGCTCATAAATTAGTAACATAATAAATATGCCATAATCCAAACCCAAGCTTGCCAGCCCCCGAAGTTCATTCTTCCCTCATGACACCATGCTGTTTGTTCAAGCCAAGTAGCTTTGCCTCTCCTCTGATGACTTTTTGATTTGCCTCTCCAACTTGGCTTATGGTACACACATGCACACACACATACACACACACACACATACACTGTTTATTAGTTAGCTAAGCATTATTTTTTTTTAGTACCTGTTATTTGATTCTTTGCCAACCAACCACAAAACAAACTGTTTGACTGAATTTTTCATATTGCATCTAGTTTGCTAAATGATAAGGGACATGTAGTAATAAAATAATGTCCCAGAGGACATTTTCACATTTTACTTGCTGTTTCTCTTTTAAAATTTCCATCATTAAAAGTGCCAAACAGCTACAGGCTCTAGATATAATAGCCTCAGCTGCAAATAAAAGAACCATCTTTATGGATGGAAGGTGTGAAAAGGACTATTACATCAGTCTCTCAGCTACTCTCCCACAGAACGCTGTAGTATGTTCAAATAAATGAGGGCAGCAGTTAATAAACTGGTCTTTTAAGATTGCATAAGAATTTCCATATCTGGATTTCATATCATTTTAGAGGCAAGTAAGTGTTAATTTATTTTTTCTTTTCCCCTAATTTTTCATATGGACAAATTTAGGCACAGAGGAGGTAATGAACTTGGCAGAGGGTCAGGAGAAAGACACTGATGGAAAATGGGCACATACTACAGAATGCTGATTTTAGTGCTTCTCTCTTGCATTTCTCCTAATGGAAGCACAGCCAGCCTGTTACACTTTTATTTTATGGTTCACTGAACAGCCGCAATAACAAATTTTAAATACCTATCAAATGTCATAAAATGTCATTTAATATTGTTCTTGGTTTGTAAAGGGAAAATGAAAACTGATAAAGTTCATGTGTATTTTGTGCTGGTTCAATACCCTAAATACCATACTATGAGACTTTCAACAAATATATAGTCAATTTTAGTAATATGGTAATATTAAATAAGAGTGTGCTACATTTTTTCAAGAGAAAGCAGTCATATTAAAAAGGGTTCTTTTAATGATGCTCTAAACAATGTCTGTGGCTGCAACATGGCATAGGTTCAGTTGATAATAAAAATTGCCTTTGAACAGAGTACTCTAAATTTTTACAAGACTCCAATTCTCCTGTGCAATTATGGAATTTGAAATGTAATTCTCCCTGGAACCATAAAAGAATTAGACCAGAGAAACGCTGTTAAGAATAAGGCAAGATAAAAAGGAACTGCTTCAAAGATCCTTTTTATTTTGCTATTTCTTGGTGTCATGTTGTATTCCAAGTCACCATGTTGTTATGGAAAAAGACAACGAGAAAATCCACTTTAGGCAATTGAACATTTCTAAAATGTTGACTCAGGGATTTTCCCCCCTCTGGCTAATTACATATTAATTCACTATGGTCAGCTGTCTGTGAAATACACAAGGAATTTCCAGAGGGATAGGTGATCAGACAATGTATGACTGTGTACCAAATGTTTATTATGAACCCAGCACTGTGTTAGGCACTAGAGTCATACAAACGGTGTATAAGCTAGTCATACAAACGGTGTATAAGAACTGAGAATTGCTAATTCAAACTTGATTTCTATTATCTATTTCACATCCAATTAATTACTTAGTCCCATGGATTCCACATCCTTAATAATCTCTCATATATGCCCATTCTAGAACATCTCTAGTACCATTATCAACAACTATCAAAGTAAGTCCCTAGCTACAAGTCTCCAACGTTGTCCACTTTAGTTCACATTTAATTTTTTTTTATTTTAATTTAGAGAGAGAGAGAGAGAGAGAGAGAGAGAGAGAGCACAAGTTAGGGGAGAGGCACAGAGGCAGAGAATCTTAAGCAGTCTACATGCTCAATGCAGAGTCCAAAACAGGACTCAATCCCAAGATCTTGGGATCATGACCTGAGCCAAAATCAAGAGTTGGATACTCACTGCCTGAGCCACGCTGGTGCCCCTATGCTTTAATTTATTCTGAGGAATATTTTGGAAATAATGTGGCGATGATAACCTTCCTGCACTTCTAACTATTTCAGAGTCTTTATATTTGAAAAAAAAATTAACGTTTATTTTTGAGAGAGAGAGAGGGGGGGAGGGGTAGAGAGAGAGGGGAGACACAGAATCCAAAGCAGGCTCCAGGCTCTGACCTGTCAGCACAGCACATGGAGCTCAAATCCACAGTGAGATCATGACCTGAGCCGAAGTCGGAGGCTCAACCAATTGAGCCACCTAGGTGCCCCAGATCCCTTTTCTATATAAACTCTTAGCTTAGGTACTTATGTCTGATACTGTACCCAATGGTTATGTGGTCTTTCATGAGACATGTTATATCTTTAAAGATGATGATCATGTTTTACTCATCTTTTAGATTATTTTTTTAAGTTTATTTACTTTGAGAGCAAGAAAGTATGTGTATGTGTGTGGCAGAGGGACTGAGAGAGAAGGAGAGAGAGAATCCTAAGCTGACTCTGCTCTTGCCAGCACAGAGCCTGATGCAGGACTTGAACTCACAGACTGCGAGTTCATGACCTGAGCTGAAATCAAGAGTCAGATGATTAACCAATTGAGCCACGTAAGCATCATCTTCTAGATTTTTGACTTAAAATGACTCTGGTACATGGTTGTCAATTCGACAAAGGGATATTTATGGAATAAATGAATAAACTCAAAATAGAACATACATTAATTCCATCCTATTTATTCTTCACTCTAAATTATACCCAATGGTATCTGATTTTGTAGTATTGATTTCTAACATTTTTAAACTAAATGTTATGCTTCAACTATTAATCATATGTTTAATAATCCTGTGCTTCATCAACTATGAGATAAGACATCATAAATGGTAAGACATATTCCCTCCACAAAGATGTTAAAATTTTGGGGAGTGGAGAGAATGTGTGTATTAAATCAATGAAATAAAATTTCTTGAGGTTTTTCCATGTGCTTAGTCTGTGCTGTTTTATTTTATACTCATAATTCTTTTAATCCTCACAACAATCCTACGAGAAGGGCACTTTATTACTTTCATTTTAAAACATTTTTATTTTTATTTATTTTTACTTAAGAGAGAGACAGAGACAGAGAGAGACAGAGAGAGAGAGAGACAGAGAGAGAGAGACAGAGAGAGGGAGAGCATGAGCGAGTGAGAAGGGCAGAGAGAGAGGGAGAATCTTAAGCAGGCTTTACACTCGGTGGAGAGCCTAACATGGGGCTAGATGTCACGACCCTGGGATCATGACATGAGCTGAAATCCAGAGTTGTACACTCAAACAACTGAGCCACCCAGGTCCCCCATTTTCATTTTAAAAAGTAGTAAGATTAGTTCAAAGCAACGTAGGTAATTTTCCCAAGGTTACACAAATTGTAAGTGGCAATGCTAGGATTTAAGTCTCTATCTTAATCCGAATGTATGTTCTACTGTCTGAAACATTCATGATATTCCTTTATTTAACTCATCACTAAGAGGAAACCAAAAATGGATGTATATATATATATTACTAACCTTAACTCTATATTTTCTGGATATATCATACACAGACACACATGTAGAAACACAAATAGAGAATTTCTAAACAATGTGGGAGATATCTTTCTTTAAATATTATCTATTAAGAAATAAAATTAGCTTTGCATGTAAATTATAATATACATCTTGAAGAAAATAGATAACTCAGGAATTTAAAAAACAAAACAAACAAACAAACAAAAGCACTGAGAAATGAGTAGTATTCTGCACTGTTAATGACATCCCACACTTAAGGGCAGGTGCCTCCACACAAATGTCATCTTATTACAAATACATTATATACATATTTTACATTTTAAGATGAGAGTAGAAAATAAGTCTACCCAAATACTGAAGTGTGAATAATGCAAAAAAAATAAAATTCTAAATTTTATCATGCTGCAGGGGAATTGAATCAATAAGATGTTGAAATCAATATCATGGATTATGAAAATAATTTAACTCTTCTGGCTTGCTTTTAAGGGGTTTCAGGAGATCCAGGATCTCTGACATTAGAAAAAGTACATACCTGAATCATTTTTGTCCTTTCTGACTGCTAACTGTTCCCCATTCTTCTATAAACACAAATGCACACGGGTAACACAAGTGTGCATGCACACATACACACATTTTCCATGCCCAATTACGGTTATCCATGTCTTAGTGTCAATCCTCTGGAAAACTACAGTTGAAGATAAACTTTGTCCAACTCATTTCTTTTTTATCAAAGTCCCCAGATGTTCAATGCTACTGTGCTATACCTGGCCAACCAAGACTCCTTTGTCCCTCCCCCTTCCCAAAGTTTGCTTTCTACCCGAAAACCACCATACAATTGATGGATTCAGAGTCCATTCTTGCATGGCTGCTCTCTCCTAGAGATAACTAGATCATCTCCCTGAACTGATAATATTTCAACAAAATATTCCTTTCAGTCACTTTTTATTTTTAACCAAGGATAAACCTGGGCCAAGTCAAAATTATAAGGAAAACAAACTGCATCTTCGAAATCCAAAAATTTTAGACCTGATCCTTTATTCTTGTTCAGTAGAACCTCCTTTCTCTTCTCATCATTTAATAGCTTTCTTAGTCTCCCCAGAACTTTTTCAAAACTGGACCTCATATACATACATATTTTAGCAAAACAAACAGGGTAAAATATAACAGTTGAGTTGATGCCTACAGCTTTTTCAGCAAAGATACTCTGGGTTTAATTTACTAGAATATGTTCTTGATGAGGCAGGATCACCAAGTAGGTTTCTAATATAGGGAAGAATACATAAGAATATAGGTACTACTATAATTCTGTTTATTTACTTTCGTTGATAATGGTAACTATTAATACAGCATCCTTTATTAAACAGCCCAGAAATTACTTCCCTTATGAATCCTACCTAATTCCTCCTTTCTGACCCATGGCATCTTGTGCCCTTCTCTGTCATGGATCTTTTATTCCTACATATGCTTACCACAATTCACCTGGATTGTGGATTCCTCATATGCAGAGACTAGAGCTGGTTCACTTCTATACGCCAAGAATGTAAGAGAGGCTCATCATTAGTCTCCCTTTTCCCCCAGCTTTCCACACTAATCCAGTCATTTAGCCTCTTGGTGCCCAAGCAGAAGGGAAAACACTATTTTTTAGCACAGAATCTTCTGGGAAGTTTTTCCAACCAAGCACAGGCTTGATGTTTTTGTCATATTTCCTGCAAGAAGGTATGGCCTTCTCCACCTCCTTGGATGAATCACTACTGTCTGAGTCACTAGACAGAGCAGCAATAAGGAATATGTTCTAATCCTTAGGTGCATCTAGGTAGGAAAAATAGAGGAGAATCATTGCTCTGACACCTTAGAATCACATGTAAGTCTTTTAATGGACTGTGCCTCTGTGACTTTCCCCATGCTAAGCCCCATCCTCTTATCCATTTGACTAATTCCTACCAGCCCTTCACACTGAAGATCAATGATGACCTCTTCCATGAAGACTTCTAAGATCTCATTTTGCTTATTGATACATATTTCTCAGGATTCTACAAGTATCCTCCGTTTACAGCCATTACAATACATGATCTGTTTACTCTAATTGTTCATTTTATTCTCTGTTCCACCCACTAAATTATAAGCACCTTGAGTTGGAGTACCATGTTTTTAATATTTCTATCACAACACCCTATCATAGTATAACAAGCAAATAATATTCATATAATAAATGATTACTGATAGATGAATAAAAGGGTGAATTAAATTCAACCTTGAACTGGGTACTGTAGAAAATAAAATAGAATTGCATAACATGTTCTTCCCTGTGGATTTCTTTGAGGTGATATGACTCACACATAGGAATAGAGAGTGGCATAATATATTATACTATAAAGTGCTAAATTTATCATCTTTGGGTGTTCAAGGGGAGAAAAATGTTTTTGATAGAATTAGAAGAAATTGTTTTGTTATCGAAAAAAATGCCTTAATGGGAATAGGAAACTGTGACAGGTTAGAATTAATAGACAAGGAAGATCATTCTGCAAAGATGGGAGACTGCATATTCCCAGGTGTTTGTAGGAATGACTTAGTATCTGTGCAATAGAGCCATGCCAAAAAAAAAAAAAAAAGGCAGAAGTTTGGGACATGGCAATAGTCAGAGAAATGGGAAAGGTCTGATCCCTCATTATCACTTTCTGGCATATAAAATAGATAATAATTCCTTCAACTGAAATACCCAGTTCTCAGGGATTCCTACTAGGATTTTGAGGCAGATGCTGGGTTGAATCTCTTAAAATGTATTTTATCAGAATGGGCAAAACTTATAGACTAATATTAAAGATAAAATGTTCAAAGTCAAGGTTTGGGTTTAAAAATTAACACTGAACAAGAATCCAGTCTTTGGTTTTTAAACAAAGGAGATATGTCCAAATAAAAAATACCCAAATCAAGTGGACAATATGGTTTATAAGTAATTGAATTACCAAAGAAATCCTATATGTTTCAAAGACAGACCTGTTAATATTTAACTTCTAAGTTAATAACTACCTCCTGTGACCATACCAAAAAAAGGCCTGCCATGGAAGTACAGTTTCCAAGTAGTTTTTCCTAAAGTTCTCAGGTGTGGCCAAAAAGAATAATCTTCAGAAGTACTACAGAGGACATATGTGGAAGACATAAAGGATGACCAGTCATGCAACTGGAAGGGCTGGAGCCAGTCAACGGTTCCTCCTCACTGTCCAATAATATACCATATTTCCATCAAACAGGAACAAAGGTATGGAGATTACTGTTTCCCTTCCCTACATGGGAATATTGACTCATGTTTTACTGTTTGTTTCTTCACCAACACTGTGTAACAGGTATCTGAGGAATGGTTAAATATAGGTATTTTGCTTATATATTGCAAAATAATGAGTGTCCATCTATATATTGTTCAAATAATACACATTACAGACACACCTCAAATTTAGGGCAGGTTGCAGTAGTTGGACATAACTTTGAGTTCTCTACACTTTGAAAGAGTGAATGCATGTGTGACATATGAATTACATCAGATAGGGAAGCTTTGGAATGTTTTTTGGAGGGAGAGTGTGTGTTTTATATTTAGCAAACAAGTACTTGACTACAGTAGCTACATTCTTTCCCTGCTCATGCCCTTCTAGGAATGGCATAACAAAGGAATAAAAAGCCCTTCTATGAATGGCATAACAAAGGAATAAAAAGCCCACACAGGTGGACATGTAATTTAAGACAAAATAATTCAAGGCCCAATGCTATCTACCATAAGGATGAGGCTAATGTTAAGACATGTGACTCAAGTAGGGCCAATCAGAGTTAGCATCTTAGTTTTTCTGCTGGGGCTAACAGGGTAAATTCTATCTTTTGGAATCATGGAAAGTGAGAATTGAAAGGAACTTAGAAGCAAAGATAAGAAATAGAGAGAAGGAGTAAATCCTTGGGTTATTATGTTCTCATTTTTAGTTCTTTCAGTCTATGGGTCTATCCTTGTTTTGGCATTCTTTTCTTTGATTTTGTGAGGTACTATAGGTTTATTAATAAATTACTATATCTTGTTTTGTTGCTGCTTTAAAAAGTCCAAACAATAGAGAACATTACAAACGTATCTCAAACCGTTTAAAGCAGGCATTACTGGGGCGCCTGGGTGGCTTGGTCGGTTAAGCTTCCAACTTCGGCTCAGGTCATGATCTCACACTCTGTGAGTTTGCTCCCCATGTCGGGCTCTGAGCTGATAGCTCAGAGCCTGGAGCCTGCTTTGGATTCTGTGTGTCCCTCTCTCTCTGCCCCTCCCCTGTTCACACTCTGTGAGTGTCTCTCTCTCTCTCTCTCTCAAAAATAAGTACATATTTTAAAAATTAAAAAAAATAAAATAGATGTTATTATTTTTATCTGCAAAATGGATAAGGAAATTGATAATCAGTAAAGGCAGATAATTCTTCCAAAGTCACTTGGCTCAGTAGTTTTAGAATTGGGAAGTAAGATCTTTCTATTATAGAAAGAACAAGAATGACATGATCCTCTCAACAGATGCAGAGAAAGCATGTGACAAAATACAACACCGTTTCTTGATAAAAACCCTCAAGAGTCGTAGGATCACACCTCAAGATCATAAAAGCCATATATGAAGACCCACCACTAATATCATCCTCAATGGGGAAAAACTGAGAGCTTTCCCCCTAAGGTCAGGAACAAGACAGGGATGTCCACTCTTGCCACTGTTATTCAACATAGTATTGGAAGTCCTAGTCTCAGCAGTCAGACAACACAAAGGAATGAAAAGCATCCAAATCGCCCAGGAGGAAGTCAAACTTTCACTCTTTGCAGACGACATGATACTCTGTATGGAAAACCCAAAATATTCCGCCAAAAAACTGCTATAACTGATCCATGAATTCAGCAAAGTCACAGGATATAAAATTAATGCACAGAAATCAGTTGCATTTCTATACATCAATAATAAAGCAACAGAAAGAGAAATCAAGGAATCCATCCCATTTAAAATCACACCAAAACCATAAAATACCTAGGAATAAACCTAACCAAAGAGGTGAAAAATGTGTACAATGGAAACTATGGAAAGTTTATGAAAGAAATTGAAGAAGACACACGCAAAAAAAATGGAAAAGAATATTCCATGCTCCTGAATTGGAAGAACATATATTGTTAAAATGTCGATACTACTCAAAGCAATCTGCATAATCAATGCAATCCCTAACAAAATAACACAATTCTTTTTAATTTTAATTTTTTTAAAATTTTTTTATATATGAGGGGAGGAGAGTGGCGGAGAGAGAGGAAGACACAGAATCTGAAGCAGGCTCCAGGCTGTGAGCTGTCAGCACAGAGCCCAACGTGGGGCTCAAAACCACAGACGGCGAGATCATGACCTGAGCCGAAGTTGGATACTTAAATGACTATGCCACCCAGGCACCTCAACACCAGAATTCTTCACAGAACTAGAACAAAGTATCCTAAAATTTCTGTGGAACCCGAAAACACCCCGAATACCAAAGCAATCCTTAAAAAGACAACCAAAGCTTGAGGTATCACAATCCCAGACTTTAAGATGTATTATAAAACTGTAATCATCAATATACAGTGTGGTACTGGCACAAAAACAGACACGCAGATCAATGGAACAGACAGAATAGTGAACCCAGAAATAGATCCAGAAACGTATAGGCAACTAACCTTTGACAAAGCAGGAAAGAATATCCAATGGAATAAAAACAGTCTCATCAGCAAATGGTGCTGGGAAAAGTGGACAGAGACATGCAGAAAAATGAACCTGGACCACTTTCTTACACCATACACAAAAATAAGCTCAAAGTGGATGAAAGACCTGAACATAAGATAGGAAGTCATCAAAATCCTAGAGGAGAAAGCAGGCAGAAACCTCTTTGAACTCGGCCACAGCAACTTCTTATTCAACACACCTCCGAGGCAAGGGAAACCGAAGTAAAAATGAACTAATGAGACCTCATCAAAATAAAAAGCTTCTGCACAGAGAAGGAAACAATCAGCAAAAACAAAAAGCAACCAACAGGGTGAGAGAAGATATCTGTAAATGACATATCAGATAAAGGGTTAGTATCCAAAATCTGTAAAGAACTTATCAAACTCAACACCCAAAAAACAAATAATCCAGTGAAGGAATGGGCAAAAGACATGAATAGACACTTCTCCAAAGAAGACATCCAGATGGCCAACTGACACATGAAAAAATGCTCAACATCATTCATCGTCAGGGAAATACAAATCAAAACTACAATGAGATACCAACTCACACCAGTCAGAATGGCTAACATTAATAACTCAGGCAATGGCAGCTGTTGGCGAGGATGCAGAGAAAGAGGATCTTTTTTCCACTGCTGGTGGGAATACCAACTGGTGCAACCACTCTGGAAAACAGTATGGAGGTTCCCCAAAAAGTTAAAAATAGGATTACCCTACGTCCCAGCAATTGCACTACTCTGTATTTATCCAAGGGGTACAGGTGTGCTGTTTTCAAACAGTCCATGCACCTCAATGTTTATAGCAGCACTATTGACAATAGCCAAAGTATGGGAAGAACCCAAATATCCATCAATGGATGAATGGGTAAAGAAGATGTGGTATATGTATATATATATAATGGAGTATTACTTGGCAATCAAAAAGAAGGAAATCTTGTGAATTGCAACTATGTGGATGGAACTAGAGGGCATTGTGCTAAACAAAATTAGTCAGAGAAAGACAAATATCCTATGACTTCACTCATATGAGGAATTTAAGATACAAAACAGATGAACATAAGGGAAGGGAAGAAAAAATAATATAAAAACAAGGAGGGGGACAAAACATAAGAGGCTCAAATACAGAGAACAAACAGAGGGTTGCTGGAGGGGTTATGGGAGGGAGGATGGGTTACATGGGTAAGGAGCATTAAGGAAGACACTTGTTGGGATAAGCACTGGGTGTTATACATAGGGGATGAATCACTGGAATCTACTCCTGAAATCATTGGTGCACTATATGCTAACTAACTTGGATGTAAATTAAAAAATAAATTAATTAAAACAAAGAATTTAGTTGTAGACTTAAAATTACTTTCATACCACCACTTAGAAAATTTTCAGGGATGTAAATATGTCAAAAAATGTATGATTTACTGAAAAATAGAGTAAAAGAAAAAGGATATTTACTTTACCAATATATGGTTCTTGCATGGGCAGAAAATTATCACGTTTCTTTGAATTTTGAAATTTTCTATTTATTAATAATATGACTTAAGAAACATTATAAAAACATGCTTAATAAAAATATAGTCCCTAATTGCTTAAAATTTATGATGGTAACTGCAGTAAAAACATCTCTAAAGAAAACAAAAACAAAAACATGCCCTTTTATTTTTATTTTTTATTTTTTTAACGTTTATTTATTTTTGAGACAGAGAGAGACAGAGCATGAATGGGGGAGGGTCAGAGAGAGAGGGAGACACAGAATCTGAAACAGGCTCCAGGCTCTGAGCTGTCAGCTCAGAGCCCGACGCGGGGCTCAAACTCAGGGACCACGAGATCATGACCTGAGCCGAAGTTGACGCTTAACCGACTGAGCCACCCAGGAGCCCCCAGAATATGCCCTTTTAATACACTCACCAGGAAATTCTTGGTGACCTTGATAGTACACTGCTTTGTAAGGAGAGGTTCACTAGTTAAGAATTCAATCACAGTCAGCCATGACCACTGACTGGGTTTCTGTGGGCTTCCTTAGGTAGAGTCTGATCCATTTTACAAAAACATTAAGCATGTTAAGAACATAGCAGAAATTAGTAAAAAAACTATGCCTACACACATGAAGCCAATATGTTAGCACAGATTTCTCATGATGGAAGAGATGGTAAGTCCTCTTTGATTCACCTACTGAAAAGGATGATCATTTTCTATCCAACACCCCCTTTCCTTTGTGGAACAGGTAACCTAGTGTCTGAAGCAAGCTGAACTCCACCAGCAAAATGTGGTGAACAGGAGAAGAGAAACACAGGACCCAGCTGCTGGCAGCTGGGTAAGACCAAAGGCTTGCTGGATGTTTGATATCCTCTAGTGCAGTCAAGATTCCTACCCAATCAGAGCCCTTTAGCAAAGTACTGAGGAAGGCAGCCACCCTGGTGTGTGAACATTGTGAAAGCAGCCCAGGAGGAAAGAAAGAAAACACTTTCATGTGCTGACCTCATCCTATTTTTCCCCTTTTGTCTTTGCTTTAGCCTCTGCCTTTTATATTTCTCTCTGTACTACAGGATCCACTTCTTTCTAAACTTTGAACACCATATGAACATGTCACATGGAGAGCCATAGTGAAGTACAGGTAGAGTGAAATCAATGCCCTGAACTTTCATTTCTCATAAAGTGGTCAGAGGGTGAAAAGGAAAGTCCCTGAGAGCTCTCTCTCTATGTAACTGCCAGGAAGGTCCACTTGACTTTTAACTCCCACAGGACTCAGCTCAGGGTTACCTGAGAAATAAAATACATTAAAACCAACTTAAGCTGGGAATAGACTAAGAAAAAATCTTCCCTACTCCAAATGCTATTAATAATTTATAGGGTTCTGGGACAAGGATTCTCTGCCCAGGATGGTCAGAGGAGATCTGGGGCAGCCGGAACCTTTGAACCTATTATCACGGCTACAAGTAGCTTTCCTACACAAATATGAGCATTTTGTATTTGTGTCATGACACAGAAATACTAGCGCTGGTCACCTCTCACCTAGGCAGTGGGTTTGAACATTTCATGAGGGGACTTTGGGAAGTAAGAGAATCTCTGAGGTCCAGGAGAATAAATATTGAAAGATGGGATGTCACTGCTACAGGGGGCTGGTGTTTTGGACTCTCTGCAGGCCAAGGTAGTAGCAGCAGAGAGTCTAAGATAGGAGAAAACCTGCATTCTCATGAAAGAGCAGGATGAAGCCAGTTAAGCAGGGACCACATTAGAACTTCACTCATACTCACTGTCCCTATTACAGTCTTAATAGTGATGCAGGAAGGAACAAAAACGTTCTTTAAAAGACACAGAGTAGGGGCGCCTGGGTGGCGCAGTTGGTTAAGCGTCCGACTTCAGCCAGGTCACGATCTCGCGGTCTGTGAGTTCGAGCCCCGCGTCAGGCTCTGGGCTGATGGCTCAGAGCCTGGAGCCTGTTTCCGATTCTGTGTCTCCCTCTCTCTCTGCCCCTCCCCTGTTCATGCTCTGTCTCTCTCTGTCCCAAAAATAAATAAACGTTTGAAAAAAAAAATTAAAAAAAAAAAAAAAGACACAGAGTGTTGAACAGTTCATGCCTAGAGAAGGATGGACCTGTATATGGATTCTATATCCATCAGTTGTTAAATAGCTACATGATAACAAAGACCACTCTGGTTTTGCCTACCCATATATTCTTAGTGCTCAGCACAGTACTTGCCACACAATAGGCACTAAATAAATATTTGCCAATTAAAGAAAATACATACAAAGGAAAAAATAAAATAGGAAGAATTCATCTTACGTTGAGTCATTTACTTGACATCTCATAATCTCGGTGTCCTCATCTGCAACAGGGGGGAAACTACGCACCTCAGTAAGGAGGGTCTAAGAGGATTCATGGAGAAAGAATATATATAATTGTACTTAGTACCATGTTTAATCCATAAGACACACTTGGTAAATGCTAGCTATTGCAGTGATAAACAAAGCTTTAGACATACAGTACCCTTTAGCTTTCCAAATGGAAACCCTGACTAAAGAATGAAAACATGAGTCATACATAATCTGGAGAGCGAAGGTGGTTTTACCACAAGATGAACAGAGATAGCGTGTAGTATATAAATGCCCTTTGTACTTGTTCCACAAGTAACATAAATATCCCCTGGGAAGATGGTATCATAAAGAAGGCTAAAATTTCCCACCTTAAATTTTATATAGACTTTTACTTAGTGAGGGAAAAAGTATGCCCAATTTTAAGGGCATGTCCAATACTATTTGAAAGCAGTATAATAATAATAATAATAATAATAATAATAATAATAGAATAACTACAACAACAATCTGACAATTGCAATTTAGAATTGACTGCTGGGTAAAAACATCTAGAACTGTGGGCTTAGGCAAAGTACAAGAAAATAATCTTCTACAATTAAATAGTTGAGAGTGGTTACCACATCCTGGAAGTATTATCAGATATAAAAGAAAAAAAATGGAAGGATCAAAAGTAAACTCAAATATCATGAACCACAGAATGTCAGGGTTGAATGAGTCTCTAAAACCATGTCTCCAATTTCCAGCTGGCACCTGAATCATGAGAAGATGAATGCCAGTCCAAAGTCTTTTTTTAAGTTTATTTTTTTGAGAGAGAGACAGAGAGAGAGGGAGAGATAATAGGGTAGGAGCAGAGAGAGAGGCAGAGAGAGAATCTACACTGTCAATGTGGAGCCCAATGTGCGGCTCCAACCCACAAACCGTGAGATCATGACCTTGACCCAAAGCCAAGAGTCAAATGCTTAAATGACAGAGCCACCCAAGTGCCCCCAGTCTGAAGTCTTTCAGGATGATTTGGATTTGGCTAGATGGAAGAACAGGTCTAAAAGTATCTTACTTTTCAGAGAAAGACAAGGAAAGAGAGCAAGAGTAAAAAAGAGAGAAAGAAAGAACTAATTTAAGAGTTCCGCTGACTGTTCTAGGAAATGCTGTCAATTATACCATGCTGGAAATGAGTACAACAAGACCTAGGACTTGAATCTTAGTTTTCAGCACTCCTACTGAAGAAATGGGGCTGGGTCATAGAGAAATGCTTTACGTCATCTCTTCTAAGTTTTGCCACTGGGCAAAAACCAGGTCAGGTGTTTGCTAAATTTGCCAGACTGTCCATAGTTGGAAATAATGTAATCTTCCCTAAGCACCATAGTGCTATTTATCTGTTCTTATGATTTCAACATAATGCCACGGCTCTGTCTCACAACACAGATTGTAACAGGGACATAAAATAAAGCAAATTAATTGTTTCTCATGATAATAATGTTAGATGACAAAGAAATAAAAATAGGCTATCTTCTTTCCAAAGCATTTTAAAACCCTAACATTGAGTCATGCTCAGTCTACTCTGATCTAGCATAGACTTCACAAAATGTATTCTTTCAGAGCATTTGTTGTTGTTATTAATGCACAGATATTCCCTGCTGTTGCATAACAGTCAGCCCATGCAGAGCCTCCCTTTTTCCCACTGGAGGCAATTCTTTTAAAGGGACTTTCAGAAATCAGGAATACAGTCAGAACAATAAGCATCTCTGAACTAGATCTTACTTAATGAAAAGTAATTGTTATTTTGTTCCTCATGCCAACTTATCTGGTCCCCATGAAATAGATAGGTATTATTTTAGGAGAAGAAAATATCAAGAACAGATGAGAATGTCCATAAGAAAAAGCAAATGAAATCTGCAAGTGATTACAGAGTGACAGATTTCCCATTACACTCCAGATTCTTGGTGTCAAAGAATCAAAATGGAGCAAGAGAGTCATTGGGAATGTGGGACTGATCTATACATTAGACTGTAATGGACTTTGCACTAGGCAGTCTGATGGTGTTTTCCAAAAAGCTGTAATAGAGCAATTCGAAGAATGCAAAATGCTTGGCTGATATGACTGAACCCTGGAAAGACTTCCATTACTATGTAGCAGTCAAAATTCATCTCCTCTCCAAGTTCCTTTAATGTAAGGGCCATGTCTTAGTCATATCTGCTTTTCTGGGACTTAGCACAGTGTCTGGTCTATCGTTTAATGAAAATGTAGTTGACTGGCCCCAAAATGTATGTTTGAATTGCCTTTGTAAACAATATCTAAGGGAATGGATTTAACAAATTAAAAAAATCAGTTTGCTTTATTTTTTTCAGGGCTATATTCATCAGTATTTCATATTTTGTACCTTATACTTAAAAAGAATTATTTCACTGCATTCAAATAATACCAAATGTATTTTGGTTTGCACTAATGTTTTTACACACATTTTTATTCAACTGACCACTTATTCTAAGAAATGAAGAAATGCATCATTAGCTTTTAAAAAGAAAGACAAAATATTGAATTCTTAAAAGCTAAGGATTTCAAGAATAAAATTAGACTTCTAAGACAGAGTATATAATGTGGAACGAGAGTGGGTATTTCAATCTTCAATTTCAAGCCATTATTTCAATCTTTTCACAAACCTTTTATAACACAGGACCCAGGTGTACAAAACGGGATGAGATAGTTTTGATGGCAAACACACAGGAGATCAAAAAGGTCAGAAAGTAACTGTAGGCTGGAGTGATCACAAAATTATGGAAACCATGAAATAATGTATGAATTTCCCAAAAGAGACATCAGTGACAAAAATATTGAAAGTTCTTATTAAAACCTGCATGTTATCACTCTCCCTCATTTTAGATGTAGATGCTAATATTCATAATATTCATGATATTTTTTTGCCTGGACACTGATGTTACAGTATTTAGAAGATGTCCTCAAATATAAGCCTCAAGAGAAAGTTCCATAAAATATAAAGTACAGATGTGCCAACAGATGTGTTCTAGGTGAGTGGGCAAATGGATGTCCATTAATTACATCCTATTTTAAATAGGAGAGTTATTTTTCAAAAATACCTGTGGAGAATCCTGTCATGACTGCAGAGTCACTTCCTATATCCTACCACTTGTCAACATATTTCAATATGTTGGGCTTACTTGGCTAGGGGTAATCTACACTAACGCTCCAGCTCTTGTTCCGTGACAGACACTATAACAGAAATTAACTTCTCAATTCTTAAAAAAAAAAAAAAAGGATTGTACAATATGAGAGTGTGAAGCATTCTTGCAATCAGCTAGAGAGCCTGAAGGCGGGATTTTGTAATCCTTCTTAAAAATGTATTCTAGCAGATGTATCTCCAAAAAGCAATTTACGATGCATTATCTAAAGTCCTCCTATTGTCCTAAACATTACTGGAAGTAAGACTGACAGCTTCCTCTTCTTCACTCCCACAAACTCAGAAATAAAATATACATAGGCACACACACACACACACACACACACACACACACACACACCCCTTCATCAACTCAGTAGTAGTTAGGTAGTGCTTTAATTTCTGCAATACTAGCTAATAATCTACAATCATGAACTATACTACTTATGACATATTGCAGGGGTCATGGGACAAATGTGGCCAACCATCTGTTTTTTGTAAATAAAGCCTTACTGCAGTAAAGCTATGCTCACCTGTTGATATATTGTCTATGCTATTACAATGGCAGAATTGAGCTGATGCCACCATGACCATATGAGTCATAGAGTCTAAAATATTTACTATCTTTTCCTTACAGCTAGTTTGTTAACTCATAACCTATAGTATAAGTGTCATAATGCATCAGGAATTTATGATAACTTATAGACATAAAAACTGAGTATTTCTTCATTAAAATGATACAAAAAAAGTTCTGTAGTAGGAACACCTAGGGTTTGTTTTCAATCTAATTTTGGCAAAGTTGCAGCAATTATCTCTTAATACTATACCACCAATTACATACAGTGTTTTGCCATAGCAGAGTAAATCATGTCTATTCACATTTCAGTGTGTCAGGTATGGGAAGTTTCTTTTCTGTGTGTGTATGTATATTTATAATATATAGTCACAACTACTTAGTCAACTATTTCTAATTTATAGATAAGTAAAAAGAGGCCCAGATGGTTAATAAAAATTACCTGTTGACACGCAACTAGAATGTGGGGAATTGTGATTTGAATCCAGATCCTCTAGCTTTAAAATCTAAGTTATTCCTAGTAACAGAATAAAGACTTTCTTATTTTTTTTAATTAATTAATTATTACTTTTTTTTTTTTTTTTTAGCTTTCTAGGAAGTTAATTGGGCAAAATGCAGAGGCAACTCACAACCTAGATTTACTCACTGGCCCAAGAGTCTTCTAATATTTAGTTCTAAATAAATACTATAATTGAACAAGAAGAGTCTAAAACATAGCAGTTAGTACCATTACAATAACAGCCAGGCCTTTTAGAGAACAATTACTCTATTATCATACTAGGTAGAAAAGGAATAATTCCACAGACCATTTATGGTTCTCCCTGGAAGTGTTCTCTGCACTGGAAGCCAAGATGTTTTTTCACATTGTAACAACAGATCTCAGCTCCGCCTCTCTGTATTTCAATTTCTGCTCCAAGCAAATAAAATTTAGAATTCTCATTTGAGGTGTTCACAAATAAAATGCTTTGAAACGACTGCCCGGCATTAGAGTTTCATGAACCACTGGGGTGTAATCAGACCTTGTTTGAAAACCACATTCCAGCTCTGTGTACAATATTACCATGGCCACTGCTACTCAGGAAATCTATGCTCTAAACCAAAATGAGGGTCTCAGATTGTTGGAGGACAGAAATGGGTTTCTAATCATCAACAACCTGCTGAGAAAAGACTTCTTTTACAGAGATGCGTCCATGTGCCGATCCAAATGAAAATATAAGGAATTGCCTAAATGATTACTTTTATCCTGAAGAGTTCATTTCCTTAGAAATCATATCATCATGATAAATTTGAGAGTAAATATAGATAAGAAAAGGCAATTACCATTTTACTAATGTCTAGCCCAAATTATGGAAAGTTTGCTAGTAATGTTTAATCAATTTTCTGCATGGGTATTTAATAGTTATTAAGTCCACCAATATTTATTGAGCTTACTGAGTGCTCATCATGTGTGATGCCTGGAGATTCAAATATTAAAAAAAAAATAGATGCTGCCCTCAAGGGCTTCTGTAAATAATAATTACAATATAGGAGCAGAAATGAAATAAAGACATGGGGGAAGAGAAGAGAGAAGAAAGAACCATTCGCTAACAAACATGCAGACCTGATGAGCCAACATCTTCAGTTGGCAAAGGAGAAGAATCCAGAGTTAGTACAGCTCCAAATTTTTCCCATGGCTATAACATAGAACTCGTATGGGAATATAGGACTAGTGTGAAAACAATTTTCAGGAAGAATGAAACAGAATGACAATAACAGTAAAAAAGTAAAAATTCATTCAGATATTTGGAAATTGGATCTAATCCAGAAATAGTAAGGCAAGCACAGGCTTTATAATATATTCATGATTTTATCATAAATGAGAAGTTAGTCATCACCAAAACGTGTTTTTTTTTTCTTTTCTAATTTTCCTGCCTACTAGTTGGAAGTGAAAAAGGATTCCCCTTCATTGTAATTAAGCCATTTGTTTAATTCTTAGTCTCAAGCAGAAGGGCTTAGTAAGTAAAATGATAACTGACTGTAGCAAAAACCTAATCAATATAATGTGATTCATTCATCATGGCATGGTTTATTACAAATGCGAAGATACAGGAAGTGAAACACTCCATATCTTTTATTTTAGGAAGCTTTCACTTTCACTTCACAAATCACATGTAAAAATAGTGGTGGCTGGGTGTGCCTTCTGCAAAATGTTACTTTATCTTCCTCACATAAATAACCACCCTCATGAATCTCAATCAGGCTAGAGTTATTGCAATGATCATCAGATTAAACATGCCTTCATTTGTTCCAAAATAAAAACAGATCTATTTTGCCACAATATATTACAAATTCATCTAATGTACTCCAAATTCTTATCTGCAGTTTATATAGAAATAAACATGATACTCCTTTAACTATATTGATTTACTAAGAAGACAAACACTGCCATTGTCATTTAGCAGCTGTTAATGGCAGGCATGTTTTTAACACCTTTATTTTTAGTTTCTTCATCTATACAATGTAGGGGATAATTTAGTAGCTTGTGATGACTGAGTGGCATAATCTGTGCATGAGGTCACTAGCATAATATGCAGTGCAGAATAGGAGATCAATAAAAGTTATTTTTCTATTAGAAGAAACGCCATAAGATCCATGCCAACCCTCAAGTAACTTAGCATTTATTTCCTTGGTTTCACTCATCCAAAAATAAAGATGGAGGTCAATCGTCATTTTCTGCAGAAGAAACTCAAATCCAGTTAGTATAAAAAGACTTGAATACAGAGGGAGGTGCTACCCAAATGTGCAATAACAATTCCATATTTTACTTTTTTAAATGTATGCCAGAATGATGTTAATAATTAATAGTCTTGCCTAGACAACTATTTTCAAGATCAATATGTAGCATGTGATAAAGTTCAAACACCCATTTTTGATCATTACCAAACAACAAGTTGAGAGGTCAGCTGAGGGGGTGGTAGGAGGCAGAGAAGCCAGGACAAGATTATATTGTTCAGTTAGACGACAGACTGTAAGACTCTAAGATAGCTGACTGGAACCAGATGAAGATAAATATAAACTCCAGTCCTGCCATTCAAACTGTGTGGCCTTGGGTGAAGGACTATTTTTCTCTAAGCCTCAGTTAAATGGGTATAATAAACAAAGTTATGTCTTTGATGTTTGATATTTAAAGTGTTCTGTCCTGGAAAGTTCAGAATACCTAGTAAATATATTTTTCAAGTGTATTTAATTATGAGAAGATTATAATGGGTCAATATCAAGAGAATGGTCCATTTTGTTGGATCTAGTCCTATGAGACAGATGTATACAGAGATAGTCTTGGAACCTTTTTACTCAAATTTTGGTCCAATTTAAAAGAAGTGGAAAGCTGCAAAACTTGTTGGGAATGCTGAATCTTAGGTCTCATTTCAGTCATAAGAATTGGAAACATAACAGAAATTTTAGCAAGATTTTCAGGTAATTTGGATGCACAATGAACTTGTAGAAGCACTGATCTAGAGATGCTTTTAATGGTAATTGTTCCATGAGTGATGGCTATGACACAGTGTGTGTGTGTGTGTGTGTGTGTGTGTGTGTGTGTGTAAATAATTATGTATAAAATGTCATATACCCAGCGCACCAGTATTTGATTAGTTGCAGTGAAATCCTTTATAACTAGCAATTCTCACCATAAAACAGGTAAAATTGGCATGCTAAGTAGTTTTAGTTGTTATCTGCAGAAGTAGCCAATGTCTTACAGAGAAGTAAAAATGTTTGATGATATTAATCAGAAAATAAAAAGTAAAAATTAAAATTATTGAGCATTACCATTCCATAGGATAAGATTAACTATCTCTCTTTTTTGTTTATTTATTTTGAGAGACAGAGAGAGCAGAGGAGGGGCAGAGAGAGAGGGAGAGAGAATCCCAGGCAGGCTTCATGCTGTCAGAGCAGAGCCCAATGTGGGGCTCAAATTCATGAACTGTGAGATCACAACACCAGCCCAAACCAAGAGTTGGGTGCTTCACTAACTGAGCCACCCAGTCACCCCTAATCTCTTTATATACCATTTCTTGTCTTTGAAGGTCAGCACTGTCTTAAAGGACTCTCCAAGACAACTTATATCACAGTCACAGAGGCCAATTAAAAGTGCTAATTCTCAGATACCAAATCCCCAAATATGGTTAATCAGAATTCGTAGGAACTGAGAGTCAGAAGATGAGTTTCTTAGGATTAAGACTCTCAATCTAGAAGACTCTCAAATGACTCTCTTAGGATTAAGAGTCAGAACATGAGTTCATACTCATGTTTTCTCTTTTAGAAGGATGGTTAAAAAATATTAATGACTGGGGCCGAACTTCAAAAATTCTAATTTAATTTATTTGAGTGTGGGTTGCATACCTGGCATTTTTTAAAAGCTCCCCAGGCAATTCTAATGTGAAGCCAATATTACGAACTCCTTGTTTTCAATAGAGCTAATCCTCATGATTAGTATGAAGAATATCTCCATCAAGTTGTCCCCTCCTGACTGTGAAATGTAAACCCTGACACTAGGTTAGAAGGACAGATTGCACGGTAGGATCACAGCATATGCGTGGCTCTTTATATCCAAACATTTATTAGTCACAATCTTAAAGTCCTGATATTGGTCAGGACTCATAATACAAAAATATTTGCCATATAACTGATGATTTATCAAATCAACCCCTATTCAAACAGTTTTCCTGGCTACCACTGACAGTTATCTCTTCCCATTTTGTTATTCAAAAAAAATGTATCCGATGTTTAAAATCCATGTGCAACTGGGTCAGATTATGGAACTTCACATTTCTGCAAATGATCTGGGATTTCACATAAGTGATGTTGAAGAACCACATGCAAAGCCATTGGCAAATAACTTTCCAACAGAGATAGATCAGTTAGCAGGAAGAGATCTGGGAAGCTGATATGGGAGGATCATAAAAAGACAGTTTCAAAGAGAATTACTTGAATTTAAAAAGATTAGGTGAGGTCCTTGGGAAAACTGCTGATGTACCAAAGATTTATATAAAAAGGACCCTGCTTATGAACATGGTGCAGAAATCATCCCGAGTGAAGGATTCTGCTAACTTTAAACTTAGAAAAATATGCTGAAACATTTTTTTTTTAGTTTCCAATAATCATACACAATTGCTACTATAACCTAAAGTTGATAATAAACTAAAATTAATTGCTTTAAAAAAATTTAGTTCCATCTTTTCTAGAAGAAATTTCAAAGAGCACACTATACAATATGTGGTCTGAAATCTGATATTGCATTTTACTCGATCAACTGTCCTTGAAAATAACAACTTTTCTATAGTTTTCTTTCCTCCGTGGTATCTATCACAACAAGAGATATCTAAAGTCCAGAATCACTGCCAGAACAAAGCCATTTAAAAATTTATTACCTGCCAGGATGGGATCTTCTTTGCCAATACCAGCATGACTTGTTTATTTAAGAAAATAACAAAGTTGAAAAGCTACACTGCACAGATGGATCCTGTTACATACACTTGTTTATTGTAAAAGAAGATTTTTAGTCAAAACCTTAAAATACTTTTCCCTTTGCTCTGAGAATTTCACTTGTGGTAAAATACAATAATCTAAAATATATTACGTCATTCAATGGGGCATTGTTAATTGTGGTAAAAATGAGAAATCCATGTAAATGTACCATATTAGGAACGCTTCAGTGAAGTAAACACATTCAGTTAATTGAATATTCTAAATCTATAAAAAATAATGTTATGAAGAGTTTACAAACATCAGAGAATACTTATGTTTTAATGATAGGTGAAATGAACAGGATATACATTATCTTTTCAGTATAGTTTTAATTGAATTATAAAAACACACACATAACAAAAAACGCAACAGTGTATGTAAAACTTTTAATAGTATAGTGAGTCAGGATCATAAAAGTCATTTTTCTTCCACTTAAAATTTCCTTACATACTTCTAATTTTTATTTATTTATTTATTTATTTATTTATTTATTTATTTATTTATTTTTTATTTTTTTAATTAAAAAAATTTTTAATGTTTTTATTTATTTTTGAGACAGAGACAGAGTATGAGCAGGAGAGGGGCAGAGAGAGAGGGAGACACAGAATCCGAAGCAGGCTTCAGGCTCTGAGCTGTCAGCACAGAGCCCGACACGGGGCTCGAACACACGGACCGTGAGATCATGACCTGAGCCAAAGCCGGACACTTAACCGACTGAGCCACCCAGGCGCCCCAATTTTTATTTATTTTTTAAAGAGACAAAGACAGAGCGTGAGCAGGGGAGGGGCAGAGAGAGAGGGAAACCCAGAATCTGAAGCAAGCTCCAGGCTGTGAGCTGTCAGCACAGAGCCCAAAATCGGGCTTGAATTCACAAATCAAACCACAAACTCATGACCTGAGCCAAAGTCAGACGCTTAACTGACCAAGCCACCAAGGCGACCCTCAAATTTTTTAACATATTCCATGAAATACTTCAATTATTAGAAAAATAAAATTAAAAAACTTGCAATTTAAAGTTCACACTAATGCAAAACACTTTTTCTCAGTTTTATAAGTTTAACTAATTCATCAGGATTCTTTGTTTCCTGACAGATTACAGTGGAATATAACTGCCATTCAAGAAATTCAAGTTCAAGTATTCATAGGTTCTAGTACTGACATGCAATAAATTCACTAATGAACTTGCTTTTAATTAATATTTTAAAAAATATGATCTAAATTTTTTATAGCTAAATGAATGCATTTGATAGAATAGAAAAAATGTTACTTGTATGAAAATCAATGTTTTTAATATGACACTGGAAAAAAAATAACAAAAATAGAAACTAAACCACTAGTCACCAAATCTTCCCTATTGGACAAGTACTGAGTGGCAAATGCATGGCCTCAGTTTTTTCCTAGCACAGTCAGTTACCGTTATCTATCAAACTGAATCTACATGTGAATTACAAACTATTTGCCCATCCTATACACTATATGGAGCTATGGAAGGGGAACAGATTTAAAATCAACAACACACTTCAGACCTGCAGGCTAGGTTGGGGGTAGAGAGGATGTGTTGACAGACACAGGAACTTACAAGGTGTAATATGTCAAGCAAATTAAGTGGCATACTGAGAAAGAGAATGTTACATCTATCTTCTTACCCTTTGTACCCACCTAATATAATACTTAAATCACAGTACTAAGCCAGTAGCAGATGGCTAATAATTCACTGAACAGCAGGTAATACAATAGAAAGATGTTATTGGAACTGGGAGGACCCTAGAACACAGGGGAGGGCTGATATCATTCTTTTTGACATCACTGTTGGGAATATCCCAGTACTAGGAATAAATGTAATTAAGAAAGAATCTGCATATGGAGAAAAGGTCTCAATATTTTTTGTGAGAGTATGGACTGGTAGATATTTCACAGAGCATTTAACAACAAGCACTAATAAATTATTTGTGGAGAGCTGCTATAAATTACAAGAAGTAACACATGCAGTTCCCAGAATCAAACAATCTCCCACAAATCCCCATGATAATTTTTGTGTTAGAAGAAAAAGAGTACAAAAAGTGTAACAAGAAAGGTCAACTGGGAAAGATATGGGTTCTCACTAGCTTACAAATTGAGTCTTCCAGAAAGCAATCAGCATGACATCCTCCCCATTTCTTTGCCTCATATTTCATCTGTTATCTCCTGAAGCTGGGAAGGAGCCTGTGATTTCAAATTTTACAAATGGAACATAATCAGAAAGTGTTGACATAAATATGCAATCACAGAGTATCAACACAAACAATTCAGTCACGCAAAGAACAGTTACCTAATTTATCTATCCAAACCCTCTTTGTAGGGAGAATGGGAGAGAGAGGTAAGAAGGGAGAAAAAGACAGACAGAGGAAACTTATATTCCAGAAAGAAAACATGATAATTCTATCATTTCCATTAACACTGTTTCTCTTTGAATGCTTTTTTGGTCTGTTTTTAAGTGTGACCTTGAATCCCAATAAATAGAAAATTCATAAATACAGATTTATATAAATTATATTCAAAAAATAAGATATCTATTTGGAAAATATAAGCTTGAATGCTTTTCACTCATCATACACAAAAATACACAACAATAGAGGGGTATCAGCAAGGCGGCCAAACAAGATGTCCCCCTCATGCATACCCTATGAGCAACAATAACGTGGCATTCATCCACAGATAAAAATGACTTCCTGGGTTTTAAGAGCCAGGTAGGAGAATGTGGAACCCAAGTGAAGGTCAAAACTGAGGAGAGCCATTATGAAAAGGCAGATTTGCTCCCAGGTGGCTGACATGCCAAGTAAATTCGCAGCTACATATTCAGAAACAGTTCTATTTCCCTAAGGACTTCACCACACCATTATTTGTCTTGGTCCTGTCACTAGCACCACATGCCAAGGGACCTGGGAGGAGTTACCTCACTCATGTGTGTGTTGGGTAAAAGACGTTCAAGATTTGGTCACAGTTTTAGACCCTGAAGCGGCTCATGAATGAGCTTCAGCTCCTCTTGACCACAGTCTTGGAGCCCCTGGAGGTAAAGCTGCCAAATTTAGTCAGATCATAGATTCTGCAAGGGCCCTGTAACTGGGCTCCAAACTATCTCTGCCACAGTGTGTGAACAGTCCTTTTAATACAGTAACCTATGCCACTGGAGATCTTGAAAGGGCCCTATACTTGGTTCCCCTCACAACCAAAGTCTGACAGTAGACCTGCCAATCCAGGGACCCAGCAGGAGACAATCCCGTTTGCAATCCCAGAGATCCTGAAGAGGCTTAGAGTCAACTCAAGCCCCTCCAAGCCAATATTTATCAAAATCACTTAAAATGATAAACACCTACATTTAGGGAAAAAAAGGAAGATCTGAAATCAATAACCTAACTTTATACCTCAAGATATAGAAAAAATATAATCTAATCCCAAAGTAGCATAAGGAAGGATATAATAGAGATTAGAGAAGAAATAAATGATGAGACTGAAGAGACAACAGAAAAAAAATCAATAAAACAAAGAGTTGGGGTTTTGTTTGTTTGTTTTGAAAAAATAAACAAAATTGACTAACTTTTGGCTGTACCAAAAAAGAAGAGAGAAGACTCAAATAGATAAAATCAGAAATGAGAGAGAAGATATCACAGCTGAGAGGGCAGAAATACAAAGAATTACAAGATGTTATCATAATTATGAACAACAAAACTAAAAGAAATGGATAAATTCCTAGAAACATACAAACTCCATGACTGAACCTTGAAGAAGTATAAAAAATGAACAGATCCATAAAAACTAAGGAGAATGAAGCAGTTTTCAAAAAATTCCCAAAAAGAGGGGTGCCTGGGTGGCTCAGTCAGTTAAGCATCCGACGTCAGCTCAGGTCGTGATCTCGTGGTCCGTGAGTTTGAGCCCCGCGTCGGGCTCTGTGCTGACAGCTCAGAGACTGGAGCCTGTTTCAGACTCTGTGTTTCCCTCTCTCTGACCCTCCCCCATTCATGCTCTGTCTCTCTCTGTCTCAAAAATAAATAAACATTAAAAAAAATCCCAAAAAGAAAAGCCCAGGACCCAGATGGTTTCATGGGTGAATTCTACCAAACACTTAAACTCATGCCAATCCTTCTTAAACTCTTCCGAAATACTGGAGAGGATGAAACACTTCTAAGCTCATTTTACAAGGGCAACATTACCCTAATACCAAAGACATTTAAAGATTACAAACCAAGAAAACTACAGGCCAATATTCCTGATGAATATAAATGCAAAAATTCTTAACAAATACCAGTAACCTGGAAAGAACCTAAATGTCCATCAACTGATGAATGGATAAAGACATTGTAGTTTATATACACAATGGAATACTACTTGGCAATGAGAAAGAATGAAACATGGCCTTTTGTAGCAATGTGGATGGAGCTGGAGAGTGTTATGCTAAGTGAAATAAGTCATACAGAGAAAGACAGATACCTTATGTTTTCACTCTTATATGGATCCTGAAAAACTTAACAGAAGACCATGAGGGAGGGGAAGGAAAAAAAAAAAGTTAGAGAGGGAGAGAGCCAAACCATAAGAGACTCTTAAAAACTGAGAATAAACTGAGGGTTGATGGGGGGTGGGAGGGAGAGGAGGGTGGGTGATGGGCATTGAGGAGGGCACCTGTTGGAAGGAGCACTGGGTGTTGTATGGAAACCAATTTGACAATAAATCTCATATTAAAAAATAAAAATAAAAAAAAATAAAAACAAAAAACAAATACTAGTAACCTGAATTCAGTAACACATTACAAAGATCATACACCACAATCAAGTGGGATTTATTATTGGGATTCAAAAACAGTTCAACATACACTAATTAATAGACATGACACACCACATTAATAGAATGAGGGATAAAAATCATATCATTCTCTCAAGAGATGCAGAAAAAATTTTTGACAGAATTTAACATCCTTCCGTGGTAAAATATCTCAATCAATTGGGTATAGAAAGAACATATTTCAATGTAAAAAAGGCCATAAATGAAGAACCCACAGCTAACAATGTACTCAACAGTGAAAAGTTGGAAGTTTTCCTCAAAAATCAGGAATAAGACAAGGGTGCCCACTTTCATCTCTCCCATTTAACACAGGATTGGAAGTCCTAACCAGAGCAACAGGACAATAACAAGAAATAATAGGCATCCAGATAGGAAAAAGAGTAAAATTGTCTCCGACTGCATATGATATGTCTCATGCAAAGATAATACTAAAGACTCCACCATAAAACTATTACAACAATAAATGAATTCAGTAAATTTTCAGTATACAAAATCTGTTTTATTACTCTATACTAACAACAAACTACCTGAAAGAGAGAGAAAAAAATACAATAATATTAAAACTATAAAATACTTATTAGGAATGCATTTAACCAAGGACGTGAAAGATGGGTACACTGAACCTGTAAGACAATGATGAAGAAATTAAAGAAGACATAGACAAATGAAGAGCAATCCTGTGTCCATGGATCAGAAGATTTAAAATGTTTAAATTTTACATACTACCCAAAGTAATCTACAAATTCAGTGCAATCCCCATTAAAATCCCAAAGTCATTTTTCACAGAAAATAATCCTAAAATTTGTATGGAGTTACAAAAGACCCTAAACAGTCAAAGCAATCTGGAGAAAGAAGAACAAAGCTGGGAACATCACAATTCTTGATTTCAAAGTATATTACAAAACTATAGTAATCCAACCAGTACATACAGTAGTGGCACAGAAAACGATACATAGACCAATGAAACAGAATTCAAGAGTCCAGAAGTGTACCCATACACATGTGGTCAACTAATATTTGACAAGAGAACCAATAATACTCACTCAATTGGGGAAAGGATATTTTCAATAAATGATGTTGGGAAACTGAATATCCCCACACGAAAGAACAAAATTGGACTCTTTTCTCACACCACCCTCAAAAATTAACATGAAATAGATTAAAGATTTAATTTAAGACTAGAAGAAAACATAGAGAAAATCTCCTTGATAATTGTTTGGATATGGCACCAAAAGCATAGATAACAAAAGCAAAATTAAACAAGTGGAACTACATAAAACTAAGAAGCTTCTATGCAAGAAAGGAAAGAATCAATAAAATGAAGAGCAGCCTGTGAAGTAAAAGAAAATATTTGCAAACCGTGTATAAGGTAAATGGTTAATGTTGAAAACATATAAAGAACTCATATAACTCAATTGCAAAAAGATTAATAATCACATTGAAAATGGGCAGAGGACTTGGATAGACATTTTTCCAAAGATAATAAAAATACGGCCAAAATGTTCATAAAAAGGTGCTCAATATCACTAATCCTCAGAGAAATGCAGATCAAAACCACAATGAGACACCTCAAACCTGCTAGAATGACTTCTATAAAAAGAGAAGAAATAACAAGTGCTGGTGAGGATGCAGAGAAAGAAAACGCTTGTGCATGTTGATGAAAATGTAATTTCATGGTTGCTATGAAAAACAATATGGAGATTCCTCAAAAAGTAAAAAATAGAACACCATATGATCTAGAAATCCCATTCTCTATCTATCCATGTATTCTAGGTGTATCTGAAGGATATGAAATCACTATCTCAAAGAGATGTCTGCACCCTAATGTTCACTGCAGTATTATTCACAATAGCCAAGACATGGAAACAGTCTAAGTCCATCAATGGATGAGTTAGTAAAGAAAATATGAAATATATAGAGAGATGTAAAGAGATAAATATAATGGAATATTAATCAGCTATAAAAAAAGGAAATGAAGTCATTCAAAACAACCATGAGATGGACTGTGAGAGCATTATGTTAAGCAAGATAAGTGAGATAGACAAAGACAAAAAGCTGAACTCATAGAAAACAGAAAATAAAATTGTGATTGCCAGGGGCCAGCAGGTAGAGCAAATGGGAAGATATTGGTCAAAGGGGATGAAACTCCAATTATAAGATGAGTAAGTTCTGGGGATCTAATGTACAGCATGATGACTATAGTTCACCATTACTGTATTATATAGTTAGAAGGTACAAAGAGAGAAGATCTTAAACTGTTGTCACTACAAAAAATGTAATTATGTAAGATGATGGATGTATTCACTGACTTTATTGTGGTAATCAATTTTGCAGTGTATAAATGTATCAAATCATCACACTGTATACTTTAAAGTTATACAATGTTATGTGTTAATTATATTTTAATATAACTGGTATATTTTTAATATAAAAAAATAATTTCCAGAAATAAATTGATGATCAAACTTTCTAAAATATATACACATACACACACACCAAAAATTCTCTAAATGAGAATTAAAGGAAATTATAGAAAAAATACATGTATACCTTTAAGAATAAACAAAAATTTTAAATTCAGAAGCAATATCCATACTAGAAAATGTAAATAAATGTGCATGATAAAAAAATATGGTTAAAATTTAAGTGAGAGACAGTTGAACATATTTTCAGTTATCTATACAAGATCTTAAAAAGTAAAATTCTTATGAACAAAATTGTTCAATTTCAAAAAGCAAAGAATATAAATGGTCTTATTATAGAATATGAAATAAAAATTACCAATGAAATATGCAAAGATATTCAACTTTTCCAGTAACCCAAATGTGAAAAACGTCTACAAAAGACATCTTTCTTTTGTGTGTTTTTATCTATCAGAATGTCAAATATACAAGTTTATTAAAAACATTTTTGGCAAATAAGAATTTATAGAAATAGCCAATTCTCATATTGTGATGGTAAAAATATAAATTAATATAGGCAATATGGAAGACAATTTGGTAGTGTCTGCAAATTTTAAATTATGTACCTCCTGTGTCACTGAAATTACACTTCTACATATCTACCCTAGAAAACCATGAGACATGTGTCCAGAAGCCAGAAATAAAAAAATATTCACTTTGCCAAGAAAAAAAACAGCAAAATAACTTATTAAATGATAAAAATAACCCCAATGCCTGCTAATGGAGGAATAGCTGAATAACCTAAACTAATGAACTAAATAAATATTACAGTGGTTAATACTATGTAGCTGTTGAAATGATCAGATTTATATGTGTACCAATATTCTAACACTCCAAGATCTATTGTTTAGTGCAGAAAACAAGCTACTGAAAATTCTTGCATAATAATTCAATTCATGTAAAAATTAAAAAAAAATAAGGGCTCCTGGGTGACTCAGTCTGTTAAGCATCCGACTTTAGCACAGGTCATAAGATCTCACAGTTAGTGGGTTCAAGCCCTGCATTGGGCTCTGTGGGCTCTGTGCTGACAGCTCGGAGCCTGGAGACTGCTTCAGATTCTTTGTCTCCCTCTCCCTCTCCCCTGCTTGCCCTTGGTCTCTGTCTGTCTCTCAAATAAAACAAACAAACAAACATTACAAAAATTAAAAAAATAAGACGAAAATAAAAACATGTCATACTATGTAATTTCTGTAAGTGAATAGGTATTTGAAAGGATTCATATTAACTGATAATAATTAATACCTCTTAAGAGGATAGCTTAAAGGTAGTGACCAAATAGGTTATCAGTCTTAATTGTAGTGTTTGATTTTTTTTTGCCAAGATAATGTATCTATTAGTACTAAATAAATTAACTACAAATTTGAGTATCAACTTCATGACAGGCACTAAACTAGCCTTTGTTGAATAAATGGATGGAAGGAAGGAAAATGTTAGGCACGGAAAGAGGGAGAAAGAATGGAAGGAAAAAAGGATGTATGTGTGTAGTAAGTGGAGGCCCAGGCAAAGGTTTTGGACCTTTGGATCATACAATAGATGGGGACATATCAAAGGTTTTTCTATATTGGGGAACTACATGATCAACATTGTCCTGTGGGAGGCCAGCTGTCTGCAAGATGGGGAAGCATGGAGAGAGAGAGGAAAGGGACAGAAGTTCAGTCCTGAAAATGTAGGGATGAGTGATGACAGAGATTTAAGCAAGCTCAAATGCTTATGAAGAGTAGCAAGTAGAGAGGGAGCAGCTGATTCCAAGAAAGGAGAAACATAATAGTGCAGGGCTCTATACTCCAGGGAAGTGCAGGAAAGAAGATCCTGAAAAGAGTGAAGATACTATCCTTACGCAGAAGAGAGGACACATCCTCCCTCATAGCAAGTGAAAAGAATGAACAGAAGGAAATGGAGATGCAAGGCACTGATGACGATGCAGTGGCAGGAACACAGAGCAGTATGTGTGCAGCCATGTGATTTTCCCCCGCAGGGCTTTGCAGGCTAGGTGCAGGTAGGAGATTACAAGATCTTGGACTCATCTTGGGGATGTGCCACGTGGGTACAAATATAGTCATATTTCAGAGATCCCCATATGGGACAGGAGTAAAATAAAAAGCCCCAAAGTCTGAAAAGTATATGGGAGTGAAGTAAAGAGGAAGAGCAAAGGATGGGGTGAAAGAAGTTTTTCTCTCTCATGCTTTTTTGTTTTTGTTTTTTTAAAGCAGTTATTTAATGGGAATGTTCTACATTCTGGGCATTGTTCTAAGGCTGAGGTGACTTACAGAAAAGGCAGAAAAAAATTCTTATTCTTATGGACCTTATGATGTAGTGGGAGGCACAGAGATAAATGTGTAAACTAAATATGTAAACAAGAAAAAAACATGTTTTCATAGGACTAAAACTATGTAGGAAATAAAAGCTACTTGCTGGAAAGAGTGGTTAGTGAGTATTTTAACAGAACTCTGAGAAGAACGCATTTGAGCAAAAATCTAAATAATGTAAAAGAGGCAGCCAAGCAAAGATCTAAGAGAAATGTTTCAGGCGGAAGGAAAAAAAAAATAGTACAAAAGCCTGAGGCTGGACTAAGCTTGGCCTCTTCAAAGAAAGGAGATAGAAAAATTCCTGTAACTAGAGTATAGTGATTAAAGGGGAGGGATAGGAAATAGGATCTAAGAGGTCAGTAGGGAACAAATTGTACAGGGCTTTCAAAGAGTATAGATAATGTCCTATTGGCAACAGGAAGCCAATGGAGAGTTATAAGAAGGTGGTGATAGGATCTGATTTAGTCTCTAAGAAAAGCAGAGGAGCAAAAGTCAAGCTGGTAGCCAAATAAGAGAATACTGAGAGGTCCAGGTGTGATAAAATGGCAGCCAGAATGCCTACGATAGTGGTAAAAGTGGCAAGTGGTGTTTGGATGCAGGGTAAGTTTTGGAAACAACACCAATAGGACTTGCTTATGCATCTGATATGAAGAAACAAGGCAAATAATTGAGAAAAAGATATAATTCAGTAGAGAGGTGGAAGGACAGGAAGTTAAGTAGAATGTGCAAATGTAAAATAATAGAAGTATCTGTTACATGAGAAAGAAAATTTCAACATGTTGTCATTGAGGAGGGTGATTAATCTGAAATAATGATGAAGACCATTGTTTAAGAGGTCAAACTGAAAGAGTGGGTTCTGTGATGAGATATCACATGGGGTGGTAGCAGGGCTTGGCATGAATAAAGGCAATAATTGAGAAGCTAAAATATTTAATGAATTGAGGGAAGAGGTAGGAGAGTGGTAGTTACCAGATGATAAAAGCCCCAGATAAGCAAAACTTCTTATATAGAGGTGAAAATTAATGAGTTATGTGTAGGAATGGGGAGTGGGTTTTATTCAAATCCTTACACAAGGTATATAGCATTGGGAAATCAGAAATCTTAGTGTAAGAAAGTACAGAGAAAGTGAGTCAGGCCAGAGAGAAATCACGTGGCCAGGGAAGCAGCTGAGAATACAACATTGGTTTTCACTGAATCTCTCAGTGGCAAGCAGTACTGAAATTCAGAGGGAGTCTAATGTGGACCCTGAGAAACTTAACAGAAGACCATGGGGGAGGGGAAGGGGGGAAAAAAGTTACAGAGAAGGAAGAAGGCAAACCATAAGAGACTCTTAAAAACTAAGAATAAAGTGATTGTTGAAGGGGGATGGAAGGGAGGGGAAAGTGGGTGATGGGCATTGAGGAGGGCACCTGTTGGGATGAGCACTGGGTGTCATATGGAAACCAATTTGACAATACATTTGATATTTAAAAAAATAAACAAATAAACTTGGAAAAAAAATAAATTCAGAGTGAGAAAAATAGGATGCGAATTTGGTAGAGCATGTGGGTAGGTGAACACGCCAGTGGGTGGATGGTCCTAGAGATTTGTATCTTGCAGTGTGACTGAGAGTAACAGGGATAAAACAACAGTGAGTTTATCTGGCTATGATATTTACAAAACAATGTGAAGTCAGCTCTTAAGCAGATGAAAGTGCTTTTGCAAGAATGAAAAATGTCGTGAAAGTTATCCAAGGGATTGGTTTTTCTGAACCTATCCAAAAACCAGGGGCATCCATAGCAAGCCTGGAACTTAGGAACAGAGGAGCAGTGGCTGGGTGGGCAGGTTGCACTTGAGGGATGAATTCTGAGGCATGATGAACAATATGGTATAGTCATATAGTCACAGCTAGCAGAAGAGGGACATTTATAATGTAAATAGGGAAAGAGAATGTAAGGACAGCAAAAAAGAGAGTCCTGGAGGATAGCAAATTTGTTATCATGAAGAGGGGAGAATCTAAGCATGGAAGACCACCATCACTCTAAGGAAGGGAGAAGTTGGTAAAGGAACATAAAAAAATGAGATCTATGCACAAAGAGGTGTTGAGGAAAACAACAGTTTCAAAATGAGATACTTGGCAGAATCTGCTATTTCATCAAGGTCCTAATACTTTAGTATCACTAACTATTACATTTACAGAAGGGTAATGCACACCTTATGAAAGTCCCAAATGGCTAGTGCCTTGGGTAACCTCCTTTACTTTTGTTCCAGAGAAAGATGGAACATGCTTGTTTTGGCTTCAGATCCACACGGACTCCCTTATTCTGCTCAGTTAAAAAGAATGAGTCATGGTGGCATGCATGGCCAACACAAGGCAAAATGAGACGAAATTTGAGACTATATTACACTGAAATCACTAATACCCCCAACTCCATACAAGTGACCTGGGATGGGGCCCAGGCCCTAGTAATTTTTAAATGTTTATAGTTTAAAAATTCTAATGGAGAGCCAGGGTTGGGAATGACTGACACATACGGAGAGAAATATTTCCAATTCTTTCTTACATAATCACAACAGTGCCATTAGGAAAACTGACAAGATAAGACCAAGAAAGAAAATTATAAACATCTCCAAATGTAAAATTCCCAGCAAAATATTAGCAAATCAGTTTTAATAGCATATTAAAGTTTCAATGAAATGTAACCAACAGAGGTACATTCCAAATTTGATTAGAAATGTGATTACTACTCCCTAAAAAGAGTAAAGGGAAAAGTATATGGAAAATTGTAATAAATGCCTAATAAATTTTTAAAAATAATGTAAGAAACTAGGAGCTAATGGATTATGTACCTTGATAAACACATATAAACACATCTTACCAGCTGATACATATCCTGTTTACTGGTGAAATCCTAAAAGCCTTGCCATCAAAGTCAGGTTTAAGATACTGTTATTTGTGGGGCACCTGGGTGGCTCAGTTGGTTTAATGTGCAATTTTGGCTCAGGTTATGATCTCATGGCTCGTGAGTTCGAGTCCCACCTTGGACTCTGTGCTGACAGCTTGGAGCCTGGAGCCTGCTTCAGATTCTGTGTCTCCCTCTCTCTCTGCCCCTTCTCCGTGCATGTGCTCTCTCTCTCTCAAAAATAAATAGATGTTAAAAAAGATGTTTAATATACAAAATACCCTATCTTTGTGGTACATAAATAATAGCAGTTTAGAAATGAAATTTTAAAAATATCCCATTCATAGTATCAACAGTAAAAAAAAAATCTTGAAAATGCCTTTACTGGATCCTGGGAACATGGCGGCATAGGAGGACGCTGGGCTCACCGCGGGTCCTGCTGATCACTTAGATTCCACCTACACCTGCCTAAATAACCCAGAAAACCGCCAGAAGACTAGCAGAACAGAGTCTCCGGAGCCAAGCACAGACGAGAGGCCCACGGAAGAGGGTAGGAAGGGCGGTGAGGCGGTGCGCACTCCACGGACTGGCAGGAGGGAGCCGGGGCAGAGGGGCGGCCTGCTGGCCAAGCGAGTCTGGCTTGCAAAAGCGGAGGGGCCAGACGGAGTGTGTTCCAACAGCAAGCAGGACTTGACATCTGGGTGGTTATAAGCTAACAGCTCTGCTCGGAGAACGGGAGGGCTGGAGGACAACGGGAGGGAGAGTTGTTGAGCCCCGGACGACAGAGCTCAGCTTGGCGGGGAACAAAGGTGCTCACCAGCGCCATCTCCCTCGCCCATCCCCCAGCCAAAATCCCAAAGGGAACCAGTTCCTGCCAGGGAACTTGCTTGCACCACGCAAACACCCAATGCTGTGCTTCTGCGGATCCATCCCTCCAGGCGGGTCTGACTCCTTCCCGGTGCCTCCCTCCCGGTGCCGCAGGGCCCCTCCCGAAGCGGATCTCCAAAGGAAAAGTGAGCTGAGCCTGCCCCTCCCGCCCCTGTGCACCTTGCCGATCCACCCCAGCTAATACCCCAGATCCCCAGCACCACAAGCCTGGCAGTGTGCAAGTAGCCCAGACGGGCCACGCCACCCCACAGTGAATCCCGCTCCTAGGAGAGGGGAAGAGAAGGCACACACCAGTCTGACTGTGGCCCCAACGGTGGGCTGGGGCAGACATCAGGTCTGACTGTGGCCCCGCCCACCAACGCAAGTTATTCAAGATAGCACAGAGGAAGTGCCCCGCAGTCCCGCACCACTCCAGGGACTATCCAAAATGACGAAACGGAAGAATTCCCCTCAAAAAACATCCAGGAAATAACAACAGCTAATGAACTGATCAAAAAGGATTTAAACAATATAACAAAAGGGAATTTAGAATAATAGTCATAAAATTAATCGCTGGGCTTGAAAACAGTATAAAGGACAGCAGAGAATCTCTTGCTACAGAGATCAAGGGACTAAGGAACAGCCAGGAGGAGCTAAAAAATGCTATCATTGAGTTGCAAAATAAAATGGAGACAAATACGGCTTGGATTGAAGAGGCAGAGGAGAGAATAGGTGAACTAGAAGATAAAATTATGGAAAAAGAAGAAGCTGAGAAAAAGAGAGATAAAAAATCCAGGAGTATGAGGGGAAAATTAGAGAACTAAGTGATGCACTAAAGAGAAATAACATACGCATAATTGGTATTCCAGAGAAGGAAGAGAGAGGGAAAGGTGCTGAAGGTGAAATTGAAGAAATCATAGCTGAGAACTTCCTGGATCTGGGGAAGGAAAAAGGCATTGAAATCCAAGAGGCACAGAGAACTCCCTTCAGACGTAACTTGAATCAATCTTCTGCACAACATATCATAGTGAAACTGGCAAAATACAAGGATAAAGAGAAAATTCTGAAAGCAGCTAGAGATAAACGTGCTCTAACGTATAAAGGGAGACCTATAAGACTCGTGACCGATCTCTCTACTGAAACTTGGCAGGCCAGAAAGGAATGGCAGGAGATCTTCAATGTGATGAACAGAAAAAATATGCAGCCGAGAATCCTTTATCCAGCAAGTCTGTCATTTAGAATAGAAGAAGAGATAAAGGTCTTCCCAAACAAACAAAAACTGAAGGAATTCGTCACCACTAAACCAGCCCTACAAGAGCTCCTAAGGGGGACCCTGTGAGACAAAGTACCAGAGACATCGCCACAAGCATAAAACATACAGACATCACAATGACTCTAAACCCATATCTTTCTATAATAACACTGAGTGTAAATGGACTAAATGCTCCAACCAAAAGACATAGGGTATCAGAATGGATAAAAAAAAAAAAAAAGACCCATCTATTTGCTGTCTACAAGAGATTAATTTTAGACCTGAGGACACCTTCACATTGAGAGTGAGTGGATGGAGAACTATTTATCATGCCACTGGAAGTCAAAAGAAAGATGGAGTAGCCATACTTATATCAGACAAACTAGACGTTCAATTAAAGGCTGTAACAAGAGATGAAGAAGGGCATTATATAATAATCACAGGGTCTATCCATCAGGAAGAGCTAACAATTATAAATGTCTATGCGCCAAATACAGAAGCCCCTAAATATATAAAACAATTACTCACAAACATAAGCAACCTTATTGATAGGAATGTGGTAATTGCAGGGGACTTTAACACTCCACTAACAGAAATGGATAGATCATCTAGACACAGGGTCAATAAAGAAACAAGGGCCCTGAATGATACATTGGATCAGATGGACTTGACAGGTCTATTTAGAACTCTGCATCCCAAAGCAACAGAATATACTTTCTTCTTGAGTGCACATGGAACATTCTCCAAGATAGATCACATACTGGGTCACAAAACAGCCCTTCATAAGTATACAAGATTTGAAATCATACCATGCATACTTTCAGACGACAATGCTATGAAGCTTGAAATCAATGACAGGAAAAAGTCTGGAAAACCTCCAAAAGCATGGAGGTTAAAGAACACCCTACTAAAGAATGAGTGGGTCAGCCAGGCAATTAGAGAAGAAATTAAAAAATATATGGAAACAAATGAAAATGAAAATACAAGAATCCAAACGCTTTGGGATGCAGCGAAGGCAGTCCTGAGAGGAAAATATATTGCAATCCAGGCCTATCTCAAGAAACAAGAAAAATCCCAAATACAAAATCTAACAGCACACCTAAAGGAAATAGAAGCAGAACAGCAAAGATAGCCTAAACCCAGCAGAAGAAGAGAAATAATAAAGATCAGAGGAGAAATAAACAATATAGAACCTAAAAAAAACTGTAGAGCACATCAACGAAACCAAGAGTTGGTTTTTTGAAAAAATAAACAAAATTGACAAACCTCTAGCCAGGCTTCTCAAAAAGAAAAGGGAGATGACCCAAATAGATAAAATCATGAATGAAAATGGAATTATTACAACCAATCCCTCAGAGATACAAACAATTATCAGGGAATACTATGAAAAATTATATGCCTACAAACTGGACAACATGGAAGAAATGGACAAATTCCTAAACACCCACACGCCTCCAAAACTCAATCAGGAGGAAATAGAAAGCTTGAACAGACCCATAACCAGCGAAGAAATTGAATCAGTCATCAAAAATCTCCCAACAAATAAGAGTCCAGGACCAGTTGGCTTCCCAGGGGAGTTCTAACAGACGTTTAAAGCAGAGATAATACCTATCCTTCTCAAGCTATTCCAAAAAATAGAAAGGGAAGGAAAACTTCCAGACTCATTCTATGAAGCCAGTATTACTTTGATTCCTAAACCAGACAGAGACCCAGTAAAAAAAGAGAATTACAGGCCAATATCCCTGATGAATATGGATGCAAATTCTCATTAAGATACTGGCAAACCGAATTCAACAGCATATAAAAAGAATTATTTACCATGATCAAGTGGGATTCATTCCTGGGATGCAGGGCTGGTTCAACATTCGCAAATCAATGTGATACATCACATTAATAAAAGAAAAGATAAGAACCATATGATCCTCTCAATCGATGCAGAAAAGGCCTTTGACAAAATCCAGCAACTTTCTTAATAAAAACCCTCCAGAAAGTCGGGATAGAAGGAACATACTTAAAGATCATGAAAGCCATTTGTGAAAAGCCCACAGCTAACATCATCCTCAATGGGGAAAAACGGAGAGCTTTTTCCCTGAGATCAGGAACATGACAGGGATGTCCACTCTCACCGCTATTGTTTAACATAGTGTTGGAAGTTCTAGCACCAGCAATCAGACAACAAAAGGAAATCAAAGGCATCAACATTGGCAAAGATGAAGTTAAGCTTTCACTTTTTGCAGATGACATGATATTATACATGGAAAATCGGATAGACTCCACCAGAAGTCTGCTAGAACTGATACATGAATTTAGCAAAGTTGCAGGATATAAAGTCAATGTACAGAAATCAGTTGCATTCTTATACACTAATAATGAAGCAACAGAAAGACAAATAAAGAAACTTATCCTATTCACAATTGCACCAAGAAGCATAAAATACCTAGGAATAAATCTACCAAAGATGTAAAAGATCTGTATGCTGAAAACTATAGAAAGCTTATGAAGGAAATTGAAGAAGATATAAAGAAATGGAAAAACATTCCATGCTCATGGAGTGGAAGAATAAATATTGTCAAAATGTCAATACTACCCGAAGCTATCTACACATTCAATGCAATCCCAATCAAAATTGCACCAGCATTCTTCTCAAAACTAGAACAAGCATTCCTAAAATTCATATGGAACCACAAAAGGCCCTGAAGAGCCAAAGGAATTTTGAAGAAGAAGACCAAAGCAGGAGGCATCACAATCCCAGACTTTAGTCTCTACTACAAAGCTGTAATCATCAAGACAGCATGGTATTGGCACAAAAACAGACACATAGACCAATGGAATAGAATAGAAACCCCAGAACTAGACCCACAAACGTATGGCCAACTAATCTTTGACAAAGCAGGAAAGAATATCCAATGGAAAAAAGACAGTCTCTTTAACAAATGGTGCTGGGAGAACTGGACAGCAACATGCAGAAGGTTGAAACTAGACCACTTTCTCACACCACACATAAAAATAAACTCAAAATGGATAAAGGACCTGAATGTGAGACAGGAAACCATCAAAACCCTAGAGGAGAAACCAGGAAAAGACCTCTCTGACCTCAGCCGTAGCAATTTCTTATTTGACACATCCCCAAGGGCATTTGACGCATCCCAAGGCAAGGGAATTAAAAGCAAAACTGAACTACTGGGACCTTATGAAGATTAAAAAGCTTCTGCACAGCAAAGGAAACAACCAACAAAACTAAAAGGCAACCAACAGAATGGGAAAAGATATTTGCAAATGACATATCGGACAAAGGGCTAGTATCCAAAATTTATAAAGAGCTCACCAAACTCCACACCCGAAAAACAAATAATCCAGTGAACAAACGGGCAGAAAACATGAATAGACACTTCTCTAAAGAAGACATCTGGATGGCCAACAGGCACATGAAAAGATGCTCAACGTTGCTCCTCATCAGGGAAATACAAATCAAAACCACACTCAGATATCACCTCACGCCAGTCAGAGTGGCCAAAATGAACAAATCAGGAGACTATAGATGCTGGAGAGGATGTGGAGAAACGGGAATCCTCTTGCACTGTTGGTGGGAATGCAAATTGGTGCAGCCACTCTGGAAAACATTGTGGAGATTCCTCAGAAAATTAAAAATAGACCTACCCTATGACCCAGCAAGA
Source organism: Lynx rufus (assembly GCF_022079265.1). NCBI lineage: Eukaryota > Metazoa > Chordata > Mammalia > Carnivora > Felidae > Lynx > Lynx rufus. The sequence continues at coordinate 99,078,416 of NW_025814834.1, read as the reverse complement.
GCACTGCTAGGAATTTACCCAAGGGATACAGGAGTACTGATGCATAGGGGCACTTGTACCCCAATGTTTATAGCAGCACTCTCAACAATAGCCAAATTATGGAAAGAGCCTAAATGTCCATCAACTGATGAATGGATAAAGAAATTATGGTTTATATACACAATGGAGTACTACGTGGCAATGAGAAAGAATGAAATATGGCCCTTTGTAGCAACATGGATGGAACTGGAGAGTGTTATGCTAAGTGAAATAAGCCATACAGAGAAAGACAGATACCATATGGTTTCACTCTTATGTGGATCCTGAGAAACTTAACAGAAACCCATGGGGGAGGGGAAGGAAAAAAAAAAGAGGTTAGAGTGGAAGAGAGCCAAAGCATAAGAGACTCTTATAAACTGAGAACAAACTGAGGGTTAATAGGGGGGTGGGAGGGAGGGGAGGGTGGGTGATGGGTATTGAGGTGGGCACCTTTTGGGATGAGCACTGGGTGTTGTATGGAAACCAATTTGACAATAAACTTCATATATTGAAAAAAAAAAAAGAACAACCCATAAGTTTAACTCTGCTTCAATCAATAAATATTCAACAACTAGTAAAAAAAAAAAAAAGAAATGCCTTTACTAAAAATATACAAGACTTATATGAATAAAGTTACAAGACTGTGGAAGCAAGAAGAAAAGTTTAAAACACTGGTGAAATGCACATTCCATTTTGTATCATGTCAGTTTTCTATAAACCAATTAGTAAATTTAGTGTAAGCTCAGTGAAAATTTCAATGAGTATACATCTGTGTGTCTCTCTGTGTTTAAATTGCAATGTGTCAAAATATTTTTTAATGTTTATTTATTCTGGGAGAGACAGTGAGAGCTTGAGTTGGGGAGAGGCAGAGAGGGAGACAGAGAATCCCAAGCAGGCTCTGCACTGAAAGGTTCTGCTCTCCCTCATGTGGGGCTCTAACTCATGAACCGTGAGATCATGACCCAAGCAGAAATCAAGAGCACACACACACATACACACAGAATAATGAAAAATAACTTATCCTAAATGATATTAAAACATATAACAAAACAACCAAAATTACAACAAGATCTTGTCGACGCAAGACTAGAATAACCACTGGAAACATTTTTTGGAAGTTTAAATATACCCAGGACACAATGATAATCAGAATACAGGAAAACAAGTATTTCAAATGGACAAGCGAAAGATGGATTATTCAAAAAGTGTTATTGGGATAACTTCCAGCCATTACGTAATAAGCCAGTGCTCCCTCACTTCACCAAAATAAATTCCACACGATCTATGATTTAAATATAAAAATATGTATAAAATATTGGAAAATGTGAGGAAAGGTGTGTGTGATATAAATCTTAAAACAAAATATTGACAGATTTCACCACATAAAATTTTTAAATGGCACAGTAAAAAGCACCACAGAAAATGTTAAGGGAAAACAAAAATGTAAACGTTATATGGAACAAACTGACATAATGATATATTTTTAAAAAGATGCCTTACAACCCAATAGAAAGACAAGCAAAAAATATGAACATAAGATGTAGGGAAAAAATTGAGAAGTAATAAATATATGTGGAGATAATCACCTTCATTAATTATCAAGTAATGCAAATTTAAAGTTTTTTTCATATATCAAACTTGAAGATATTCCAGAGATGATTTGTAAACCATTTTTTTGATATACAGAGAAAAGATAATTTTTATTTTGCAGAAAATATAAATTAGCCTAACCTCTCTGGAGAATAATTTAGTCATATTTAGCCAAATTTAAAGCACTTCGAACTCTAAGACTTTATCATATATAATTATCCATGTATGAAAACAATATGTGTGTGCCTACATATGTAATAGAGTGTGTATGTACATACATATACAAAAACATATATATACACACATATATACATGCACTTACAAATGTCCATTGATGCATTGTTTGTGAAAGCCAAAAGTGAGAGAAGACTGATTTAGTCTTCTTTGACTCATCCATACTATGGAATATTATATAAAAGTAAGAGACGAAATAGATCTCTCTGCATTCAATGGAAAGATACCCATGGCATATTTGTTAGTCTGAAATACATTCTGCAGAACAGTATGCACAGCATGATCTGATTTATGTCCTAATTAATATTTACATGTGTTCTCCTTGATATACAGCTATTTTAAACTTCAATATGGTTAGGATTTTTTTAAGGACATATATTGATTTTAAAATGAGCTAGCAACAGAAATAGATTAAAAGGTGTTTCTTAACTTTGTCCCCAAAACACAGTCTAAATGGACTACTGTTATCAAAAGATTACAATGTACTAATAGACATTACACATTTAAACGTATATTGCATGGTTCAGATGGCATCTGTAGGGGCTTCAATGTCTTAAGTCAAACTAGTTTTGCTGTGTAAGTCACTGACAATAGTAGTGAAATGGATGATTGGGCAAGAGAAAATGTGTACGTACACAGAGGAAAAAAATGAGTAAAATTATGATAGCTTCTATATTCTTTTTTTCTTTCTTCCTAACCTCTTTTATTTCTCTTTACTTCTGTCTCCCTTCCAATATTTATTGCATACCTACTATAAAAGTCAAGCCATGTGAAATAATTGACCTAACTGTTTTTGATGTATAACAAAATCCATTCCCTATGATTTGATCTCATAAATTTTAGTCAATCTCCATTATATTCCTATATGGTGAACATTATTACCCGCATTTCTCTTTCTCCCTCTCTCTCTCTCTCTCTCTCTCTCACACACACACACACACACACACGCATACATACATGTGTATGCACACACATACACACACACACCATTGAGAAAGTTACTTAAGCTTCAAATAATTTATTTTGTATTTTATTAATATACTGAGTTTATTTCACATGTATATTTTTGTCTCCCCACTTCCATTTGTCTGACCACCACTGCTATCATAACATTCCACACATATTTAAAACCAAGCAAAGGTAAAGCTCCATTTTGAAAAACTAAACAGACATTTTGGACAACACATTTTTGGCAATGGGACCTGGATAATAATTATCAGACATGGTATGGAAAGTTGACACTTTGCATTAGCATATCAACTGCTACATAAATGAAATAAGATGGGAAATTTTAACAAACTAAATAAAATATTTCCTTTAAGAGACTTCCTTCACTGCCAGTGACCTTGAATAGCCTCACTGGTCAGTCATCCAGAAGCAACTCTCCACACAATTGATGAACTTGGCTTCCAGGTTAGGAAGACAGCCACCTTTTACTATATTTGCTTACATGTTTGTTTTACTGTCTTCTACAGAACTAAGTTCTTTTGGTGTCTTGGGAATGTTTTTGCTGTTTTTTGAAGGATTCTTCACCTTTTGACCTTAGTGTTAACGGTTTTGCATCTTTTTCATTCTGGTTTGATTTTTGTGCATTTTTTGGCTTGAGTATTACATATAGTATCGCATATACATTTGTTTGCTGAAGTTTTTGCTTCACTTCCTCCTTATCAAAATCATCATCTTCAATATCTTCATCAACATTATCAACTCCAAGTTTTGCTTTTTTCTGTGGAAACTTGCTACCACTTCCAGAAGCGGGTCATTTTCCAGATGTACTTAGGGGGTTCACATGACTCAGCATCTTCCTCTACAGCTACTGAGTCCTGTTCGCTAATATGCATAGATCCCAAACCATACTTAGCCATAAGACCACAGGTGGTGGTGTTTCAGAGCCCCAAGACAAACCAGTGACTGTACCAACATTTTCAAAGTTGTCAGTGAAGTACAATTGGACTGCCTTCACAATTCATTGCCCGTGCTTCCACAATGTACAATTCATCCTCTGCATAAACCCCTAAACTGATTGTTTTTAAAGAAAACTTGTGTTCATTTTCATCATTTCCCACTTTAAAGTCAGCTTTTAGTTCACAACAGTTCTTGGGGCTGGAAGTCCAAGATTGGGATGCCATCAGTGGGGGACCCTCCTGCAGGGTGTAGATGTCTCATTGTAACCTCACATGGTAAAAGAGGCTTATATTATAAAGAGTGTAAATTTCTTGCATAAGAATACACAAGTCAGTGCAAGAGCCCACATTAGAAAGAGAAGCTTGTGTGACAACAAATGACAATATTTTATCTTATTTAATGATGTGTTTATGTCATGAATGGTTTGCATTTCTTTGTATTATTGCAGATTATCACTATGTTGTTTTGTTTTAATCATTCACTCATTCTTTGTTCACTCACCATTTATTGAAAACTTTCTGATGGTATGCCAGTAAATGTTTAGTCACATGCTCTCTGGGGAAAAACTCTTTCCCTACCTAATTCTGTATTAGAAATACTCCCACCACGCCTAATGTCAAACTACCAATGCAACACCAAACAGCCTGAACAGTTCTTTAAAGCCTAACAATCAGCTCTTACACACTAGCACGAGGGAGACCCAGCACTCCACATATCACTTTCCATATACCACTATATTCCATATACCACTTTGTTTGGCATTAGGGAAAAAAGAGAAATAATGTGATTTCTGTCTCTGCATAATCCAGGATCTAGAAAAAGAAACCGATAATCAACAACACAAATGATAAATTTTAGAAAAAGAGAATATTTTCAAGTCTGTTGTCTTCCTGACTTTTTCATCTTTTCAATGAGTATTTATAATAATGTTTCCAGTTGAAAGTTATTTTGATCCCTCTCAAAACTATAATATAGGTAATTAAAATTTACCCTAGAGTTTAGCCAGAAAAATATTGTAAATCAAATCTACTTCAAAGCCTTTTATTCATTTCATTTCCAGTGAGTAAAAATTCCTTAATGTTATTTCACCTTGTATATCCTCCCTAATGTGACTTTTACTAGCTCTATAATGAATTAGAAGAGAACTAAATAGTAGTAACTACCCATGCTACATGGGATAATTACTGTAATCACACCATCATGATTCTCTATATTGATGTATTTTTCCTTCAACACACCCAGAAAATTATTTACTTCGAAGATGATGAATGACTTACAACAACAATTCAGACAGGTATTATGATGATAGGTAATAGGGTAAACACAATTTTCCCTTGAAATAGAAACACAACATATTCTGTACGTTAGCATGTGTAGATTCTGTGTTTAAAGATACTCTACATTTTGCAGACATCAAATGGGGGCTCTGATTAGGATAAGCCTCTTGACATTGACAAAGAGAGATGTTTTAAACGTGGTTTCTTCCTGAAACACACTATGTTCTTCACAATTAAAAAAAAAAAAAAAAGAAACAACAGTTCATTTTTTTGTGTGTGAGAAAGCCTGTTTCACTTAGCAAAAATGTTCATGGCTTAAAGGCAGCCTAAGTGACAAATTACTAAGTAATTTTAAATGTGTCATTTTAACTACTTGAACTGAATTGTTTTCTTGTGTAGGTAAGTATGTTGAAAAAATAAAGTAGTTTATAAAACCTTTCACCTGAAAACTCTTTTCATTATTGTAGTGTCAGCAATTCAACACTCAGTCTGATACTCTGTAATGTGAAAGAGACAAAGTTTCTGCAGAAAGATATAACTCATTTATTGATATAAGACCATCTTCCCAGCCACAATACCAAAGATCCTTTTAGAGCAGCATGCTGCTACAGATAGATATGTACACCAATTACTATAGGCTGAACAACTGGTGGTCTTAAACATACTTGTATTACTGGTTTTTAAAAATTACACGAATTCTGCTTGCATATACCTTTATTTAAAGCCATCACAGTAATTAGAATGGTTTTTGGTACTGTTTTTGTCTCAAGCTAGAGTTATTTGGAGTTCAACTGTCACACTGAAATCTACAAAATTTTTGACTTATACATTAATTAGAATTTTAAAAATGGTAATCATTAACGATGGTCAGTAGGACAATTATGACCAGAAAGTGAATGCAATCTTGACATTTTTTTTTTCCAACAAGCACATCTTGAGCTATTTACTCTATTTTAAATCATACTAAGTGGTTGTTAAAAATACAAAGAATAAGACTTGGCCCTGTCCTAGACAGAGACTTACAGAATACAGAAACATAAACAGGTACATATGAGAGAACATGATGACAATTCATTACATGTAACTACAAGTTGAGGTCAAAACATGGGAGAGAGAGTAGGAAATGAAAGGCATGACTTTTAAAACTTCAAACAAGATTTCTCCTATCAGAGAGGTGTAGAATGGTCCTCCAATACAGAAATGAAAGGTCAACAAATATTCTCCCTGTTGTTAAAGGCTATGGTTCTCAGTTTGGGGCACAGATACGTAACTGACCATTTCTGCGATGGGTCATATTCTTTCAATCTTCATTATATGTAATTTCACATGGGTTGAGTTATTTGTATAATCTACTCAATAGTATTAAAACAATAAGTTTCTCTTCTGTGAACTTGTCATTTACTGTCACACATATTAAAAAAGCTGTGCTCCATAACAAAATACATTAGCTCTGCCCATACCAATAACTAGTGGTGAGACTCATGAGCAAGCATCACATTTTGCTGAGTTTGGGTTTAATTTTGAAGTATTTGACTCACATTGTTATTCTTATGATATCCAACAATTACAAAAGCATGAAAGATATTTTAAGAACATATAGGAAGAACATAATTATTATGGAAATGAAAGTTGAGATAATTAAATTTGAAAATAGTGAATTGACAAATATTTTACATACATATACCAGATAAATTATTTGTAAGTGGCAGTCAGAAGGTCAGGTGGTGACTCATACTTAGGCTAACCATGTGTCCTAGTTTCTCTGGGACAAGTCCAATTTACAAGTGTTGCCTTGATGCCTTTCTGATTTGGCATCTGTTCCAGAATTTTCGTTCTTAAACAATGCCATTTTATTTTAAATAGTTGAATTCAAATGACCTAGTGTAGGTCTGGGAGTTCTCCACTTTGTACTGTGAGTTTCTGTGATCTCTCTTAGCACATGGGACACTTAGGTTCACGGAACAGAGTTCTTGCTTTAACTGGTGGTTAAATTTAAAGATAAACAGGATCCATACCTTACTTCTTTCCCAATCCTTCTAAATGCGCCACAACTTTAATTTAACTCTTTAAGGCAGAGCGTGGCGGGCTTTTTCTGATAAAATGAGACACACTCAGAAATGCTTCAAATCTCCTGGGGAAGAAGCAGAGGAATTTGATACTACCCCCTGAGGACCCACTTGGGGCACCATTTGCTTCCACCAGGGCCATAGCCAGTCCCACAGTCCTAAAAAGTTCAAGCCACCAAGGTATTAGTCAGCAAGACCAATGGAAAATGTAGGAAATATTGGAAGTGTATATGTGAAATCTGAGTGGGAAACAGAAGAAGCCCTGCCTTAGCAAGAGATACAGTATTCTGATGTGTGGTGCCACAACTGTTGTTTCCTTATTTTGTGGCATAAAATAATCATTTTATTTCTTTATTTCACAATAATCCACTTTAGGAGAAATAAATGAAAAATGACATGAAATAATGAAATAAATGAAAAATTACAGTTTAACGATGAGATTTCTGCTTCTCAAGAAAGTTGATAATGTAACTTGCACAAAATATATGTCATTAGTGATTATCCCCCATAATAATTGTAACAATATCACTGATCATCCTAAAACTGGGGAACTCAAGTCTACTTAAAAACACCTCAATGGGGGCGCCTGGGTGGCGCAGTCGGTTAAGTGTCCGACTTCAGCCAGGTCACGATCTCGCGGTCCGGGAGTTCGAGCCCCGCGTCGGGCTCTGGGCTGATGGCTCAGAGCCTGGAGCCTGTTTCCGATTCTGTGTCTCCCTCTCTCTCTGTCCCTCCCCCGTTCATGCTCTGTCTCTCTCTGTCCCAAAAATAAATAAACGTTGAAAAAAAAATTAAAAAAAAAAAACACCTCAATGGCCTTCAAATACTATAGTTAATTTAAGATAACTATACTGGAAAAAAAAAGATTTAATACATGCAGCAACAAAAGACACATTTATATACCATTCTATGCAAAGTGACTTTTTATTTAGATCAAATTATTCTTCTTCTAAATTCATCTTGCTCACTTTTACTTCCAAGTTTTCATGTACAAGAATAAAATACAAAGTGATAGCTGCTAATTTATTGGCTTGAATAAAAGAACTTTGGAAACAGTTAAATGAATCTAGTTTTACATCAGTGTTGCTAGACTCATCAAACAGAAAGTTAATTTCAATAGTAGTTCCATTTTTTTCCTTTCAATTCATGAAATTGAAGTAGAACTTTACAAAGTTTATTGTTTGTACTAGGATTTTCTAGACAGACATAAACAAAAGTACCAAAAGTATATATGAATATATATGTGTGTGTATCTGCACGCGCACACACACACACACACACACACACATATTCATGTATAAAGAGAGAGAGATTTATTTTAAGAAACTGACTCATAATTAGGAGTGAGTTTAGCGTATATAAAAAAGTATGCTCTCAAATAAAAATATTATGGTCTACAAAGAGCGTCAAATGAGGATCTCAATAATTTCAAAGTTATTAACCATAAAATGCAATTTTGAAGATTACATGTTTGAAGACTTCATATTTTTATGAAAAATAATTTAAATAAGACCATATTGCAAGTGAATATACATTCTTCAGAAATATACAAGCAATGAGGTTTGAAACAGATACAAATAACAATTGATTAAAGTATGAAAATGTGTACCAAGAATAATTAAGCTGCATATGCTATAGTTTTACTATCCAGATAATACAAAGGAAGATTAATTTTGCTTTAATAAAATGTATATGCTGCGTGTATATTTTGAAAGAATTTTATTTCTGAAAATACATTTCGAGTTATACAGGTCTACAAAATCAATAAATCCATTGTATTAATCAATCAATCAATATTGTGATAATTGTGGCATTTAATTATTTTAATATCCTTTTTACTTTTACAAATGCCCCATTTGGTTGATGAATGATACGGCCACATATTATGTGAAGAATTCTACCTCTACACTAAAAGTCGCTAGTGATCGACTATGCTAAATGACAAAATAAATTAAAAAAACGAAGAAAGATATTCAAGTTTCTGGCTCCAGGATTGTTAATTATATACAATGTCTTAGTAGTCAGCTGATAATTCAGGAAAAGTTTGGAAATTAATTTCAGAATAAGCACAAGGGCTGAATTGCTGCTTGAACTTTTGCTGACCATAAATATATTTTTGTTGGTATTCTTATTAATAGTTTTTAGTTTTTTATGAAAAGATACTTTCAGGTACCTCAAAGGCTTTACCTGCTTTTACTCTAGAAACCCTGTAAAGTAGGTACTACTTTTATTCACCTTTAGAGATAAGGAAAACAAGAGGCTTGGCAGCAATTCTAAGGTGAGAGGCCTGGGAACATGTGATGCAGCCCAGATGTGCATTCTCTCTATGTGCTCCTTGGAAGTAACACAACAGAGTGACTGGTGAGCAGTGAATGGGTAGCATCTTTTGCCAAAGATAAACTTTTCAATGTTAGAAGGATACAAGATGGTAAACAACATAAATCCTTAAGCAGGAAAAAAACTGTGCATAGCTTTAAAACACCATGGGACCTGCAGGCTTACCCTACTCTTCATCACGTTGAAAGAACTTTAAATTGAACTTACCTTTTTTTTTTAATTTATTTTTTTAATTTACATCCAAGTTGGCATATAGTGCAATAATGATTTCAGGAGTAGATTCCTTAATGCCCCTTACCCATTTAGCCCACTCCCCCTCCCACAAGCCTTCCAGCAGCGCTTTGTTTGTTCTCCACATTTAGGAGTCTCTTACATTTTGTCCCCCTCCCCATTTTTATATTATTTTCGCTTCTCTTTCCTTATTGAACTTGTCTTTTGAGAACTAGCTGTGTCTCTGAGTATAAGTGTGTCTACAATATACTGTTCCGTTTTCAGGCATTTCATGTAGGATGGAAAGGATTTTGAGGTGGTTTTTCCCTCTGCTACCTAGACTCATCCAAACTGGAGAGCTAACGAAATTTCCATGTAGGGAAAGGCAAGCTCATGGCCAACATTTCTATGTTAGATTACTAAATTCCCATTGCACCACCTCCCATTGGGCAAGAGGTAATGTGTCTTTCTCTCAAACCTCAAATTACTGATTATAGGGCACAATTATCAGTGTATAGTTACTGAATATTTTTAAAACTCACAACATTATTTGATAAGAATTTTTGCCCAAGTTTTAGCATGTAGAACATCCTCTGGCAAAGCCATTAGAATGTTTCAGATTTGTACTTACCCCACTTCTACAAGGCGCTCCTGATTAAACTTAGATTGCATTCTTATTAGCACTCACACAATTTAGTCCTTTGTAAAAATGTACGTTTCTATTTGCACTCTTCTTTTCTGAAGTCTTATCTCCTCTCTAGCAGCATTTACTCAATATCCCTTGAGCACGCTTTGAGCAATAATAGTACACAGAGTGGGATTTGCCAAGCATGAATATTCCATAAGGATCGCAAGGATTCTGTAGTTCACTGACTCCATTGTCTTTGAAGGCAAAATTCAACATGAACACGGAATTCTGTTCTTCCTTTGCAGAGCTAAACAATAATAGTATCCACATATTTTGAGGGTAATTTATATTCAGTGAAAAATTATTATTCATATAGGCTCAAAGTTTCCTTACTCATTTGCATTTCTTCCTTCCCTAGATTCTCAAAGCATGTTGAAGGAAGGAGTCTACCTTTCAGGTTACACCCACTAGAAAGATGTCAACAAGATAAAGAGGAAATTAATTCATAAATGACTTTAATTTAAAAATAAGGCAATTACTATTATTTGGACTGGGATATAGTTGGACAGTAGGACCGGATTTTATTCACCTTTGTTCCCAGTATATAAACACAACACCTAATATGTAACATTTGTTTGATAAATGAACATTTGTTGAGAGAAGAAAACGGGGGTGGTCAAACTGTGGCCACTGAACTAAATCTGGCCATCCCTTATTTTGCAAGGTCCCTGAACACACTAATGATCATGCACTTACATAATGTCTATGGCTACTTTCATGCTGCAAAGACTTCCTGGCCTGTAAAGCTAAAACAAATTACTATCTGGCCCTTTAAAAAAATGTTTCCTGGAGCACCTGGGTGGCTCAGTGGTTAAGGGTCTGATTTCAGCTCAGGTCATGATCTCATGATTCACGAGTTCAAGCCCCACACTGGGCTCTGTGCTGACAGCTCAGAGACTGGAGCCTGCTTCAAAAATAACTCCTGTGTGTCTCCTTCTGTCTCTGCCCCTCCCCTACTCACGCTGTCTCTCTCTCTCAAAAATAAACAAACATTTAAAAAAAAAGTTTCCTAACGCCTGCATAGGAGAATGCTTGAAAAATGCAAAAAAAAAAAAAATCACTAGTCATCTTTTATATGCTGTAATTTTTGGTAGTTACAATGGAATCATATATAAAATTTAGTACTTTATTTTTTATTTACTATATCATACACCTCTTTTCCATCATGGCCCCAGTTCATATTCTGTTGCAAAGATATGTTGTATAACTATTCCTCCCTGGCCCCAGTTTTCATGGGGGCGGGTAGATAAGGAGACTCATACATATAAACTGTAAGGTGCTTCCAAGTCCGGTTCTCTGGTTCTGTCTCCCTTCCACAGCTGTACATGTGACTTTAAAAGTTAAAATTATGCTCATTTATTTATGGGGCACCTGGGTGGCTCAGTAGGTTGAGCGTCTGACTTCGGCTCAGGTCATAATCTCACCGTTCATGACTTCGAGCCCCATGTCAGGCTCGATGCTAACAGCTCAAAGTCTGGAGCCTGCTTCAGATTCTGTCTCCCTCTCTCTCTGCACTTCTCCCACTCATGTTCTCTCTCTCTCAAAAATAAATAAACCTTAAAAAAAAGTATTCTCATTTAATTCTAACATATCTGAGGGCAGTGGAGAGACCAGATTCTAAACTCTCCTCTTATAGTCAAAACTGGAAGCCTCTGGGTCTTTGATGAACACCCATCATATGGCTCCTATTCGGAGGTCTAAATATTCATGTTTTCATACTCAAAAATAAATAAATGAATAAAGAGTTTCCCACCTCTGCTAAAAGGAGATGACGACCCATTTTCTTCCTAGGTATTCTTTTTCATAGAAGCCAAATTATGTCAACTTTAGAAATAAAATATAATAGAAAATCACTATGTATGTGGCTTTTCCTGCTTTTTACACTTTTAATCTGCTCACTGGAATGTTTATTTAAATGGAATATTAATTTTATAGTCATGTATTCATTCATCCACTTGTTAAAAAAAAAAGCTAGGGGCACATGAGTGGCTCAATTGGTTAATCGTCCAACTCTTGGTTTTAGCTCAGGTCATGATCTTGCAGTTTGTGAATTTGAGCCCTGCCTTGGGCTCTGCACTGATGGTGGGGAACCTGCTTGGGGTTCTCTCTTTCTCCTTTTCTCTCTGTCTTCTGCTTATGCTGTCTCTCAAAATAAGTAAATAAAGTTTAAAAAAAAAGAAATAAAGAAGCTAAATGCCTAATATATGTCTACTATTAGGTGATGCATTGGAGACAGAAATACAATTATGATAAATATCATACCGATGAAGTTCTTGGTGATGAGTTGAATTCTAAATCCTGAAGATAAAAGATAAGTCCCACCAATTAGTATTATATTTAAACCAAAACTCAGTATCATACAGGCCTAAAAATTTTTAGTCTTAGTTTAAATATAATACTGGTTCTGACCTGATCAGCTGTATATTATGATCTCCAATTATGTTCAAGTTTAATGATAGGTAGAGTCTCTGGTGGCCAGAACCATGAGGTTACTAGTCTAATTGGGTTGCTAAAGCAAAAATAACTCCTGTAGACCCCATGACTGCCCCCAGGTTTAAAATTACATTGCTGAATAAATACAATGCAATGATTGATGTATGCGGGGGCAGCTGGGCCCCATCACTTCTCCAATGCGTAGTCTGTACAAGCCCATTGGAACAAGCACATTTTCTTGGGATCACAAGGCTTATATTTCTAGGAATTGTTGCACACCAAAATGCCAGGGCCTCTAATATCTATACAGATTCCACACAAATTCCTCTAATCAGGAAACAGGAGAAATTTTCTGTAAGGTCTGTCTTAAACAAGTTAATCCTGTCATTCTAAAAGACAGCTGTCTTTCTTTCTTTGACAGATGTGAAGAAGCCACGAGTCACTTGTACCTTTGCTCAGAAAGCAAGAAAATGGCAACAGAGACAGGACTTTGCATCTGGGGAAGAATCTTGTGTTTTATCTCTTGTGGCAGTTGTGGGCAGCATCACAATCAAAATGATGATGAGGAAGATAAAAGGGTACATGAAAATCATAAGCTCATATCTCTTTGGGCTAAGATAAAGTGTGAGTGAGGAGAGGGAAGGACAGAGACATAGAGAGGCTGCTCTTGGTCAGGCTGTTAGGCGGGGGCTCATGAGAAACACACTTGTTGTCCTATCTCAAACAGTAGGACAACCACCTTCTTAACTTTGTGTTGGTTTCTGTAGTTAGTGGAGTCCACTCATTAGACTAGGTCCAAAAGGGTAAGGCATACAGCAACATTCAAACACTCCATGAAGCATATATTTTCTCTTGACCACTATGTCATGAAATATGGTGCTTATGAAATTATGGGAAGCCTATGCTATGTCACGGGAGTCTAGACTGCCTCTATAGCATCCATAGCATCCTTTGTCTGCCCTATGCTACTGTTCCTCTTCATCCCCCTGATTGTGGCTGGGACTACAAATGCTGCCAGTAAGATGACCATTCCCTAATCAGTTGTACCTTTGAGTCTCTCAAAGTTGTTATGACCCTTCTACTACCTCTACATTTATCCATATACTTCTTTAGTGAGAGAGAAGAAAAGGAGTTTAGAATTTCACTTCCATGGACTGCCTGAGCTCCACAGATCAGCTCTGAAAGAGCTAGCTACAGGTGCAAAAAATGTAATCAAAATATAGTTTAACATGCTCTGGGTTGGCCAACCGCGAGAATCTCAAACTTGGTACCCTAAGTTTAAAATATTCAAACTGCAGATTCAACAGTAGAATTTTATATAATTGCTCCCTGGATATTTGCAGATGATACAGACTAATGTTCCTTCCCCCAAATTGCCTCTCTTACCTATCTTTAAACTCTCATTAATAATAACAACTATGATTCATCAAGTGCTTATAATGTTAAGGATACTGTTCTAAGGGCTTTACATGTATTAACTCATTCCTCAGGGGAAGGTCCTCTTATCATTCCCATTCTACCTTTTATGGCATGCAATCTGCAAAGAGATTAAGTAAACTGTTCAAGGTCACAGAGCTAGTTAAGTAGCAGGGCTGGGTAAATCCAGGTAGTGTGACTCTGGAGAGCCCAAGCTCTTAATGATTAAGCTCCTTTGTTAACCTCTGGGCTCATTATGCAGCGGGAATCTTCATTACTTTGTCATTATTTCATTGAGGAAGAGATGTTTTCATGGTGTTGCTGGACCACACATAGCAAAAATCTTACTACTGCCCACATTTTCATAAAGTACCATAACACTATTGAGCAACCAAATGCCAAGGAGTCCCTAGTGAGTTATAAATGCCCTGCATCTCTCTCATATTTTTAATGTATCAGTCAACAATTGATTTATACTACATTTGGGCAGAAAAATAAAATATATACATAGAAGAAACTGGGGGCCCTGAGTTATTTAGCTAATGAATGTAGGTAAGGTAAGATGTGAGAAGAAGACTAAAGATAGAGAAATGCAATGTGCTGACTTTATTGTCTGAATCCTTCCAGAGACACTGCTTCTTTTCCATTTTACCATACAAATTATGTAATAATACCCCCCATACTATTATATTACAAAATTTAGTTTCTTTTTCATTGATGCATTCATGACAATAACACATATGCCTCAATTTGTGGAGTAATTGTCATGTATATTATGTACACATATTACAATTTCTCAAGCAAAATCAAATTTGCTATAGGAAACTCCATTTACCTTGTTTCTGCCTCCATTTACCTGAGACTGCCACCAATATAGCACCCAGTATAGCAGCAGACCTAAAAAGAAAGCAAAACCAAGCAGCCCCACGTTCTTTCTAGAGTCCCCAGTAGTTAATCATATTCTGACACAAATCTACTGGAGAAGTTTTAAATGCCAAGTCAAGCATGACTAGACATCAAAGATTATAAACTTTCTTTTTTTTTTGGGGGGGGGAATCCATATTAACATGGAAGAGTGGAAGCCATTTATATTATTTTAGAATTCTAGAACACTCATCTGACTTAAATATTTTTTTTCTTTGAAAGAAAAGATGAATGGGCATATATCACTTTGGGCAGAATTCTCCAGAAAGTATAATCTACAAGTACTACATTTATCTGAAACTCTATTTTATTTTAAAGGTCGTGGCTGTATAATTCTGGCTTTAGCAAGCAGAAATATTTTTCAAAAATGTGGTCTAATTTTATTGTTCATCTTTAAATATTCATTTCATATTTGATGGACTAGAAATTTGAAATTCAAATTACTGCCTTTCCCTTTATTCTTAGCAAAATCATCTAATAATAAGAGTTGCAGTTCATTTATAAGAAATACAAATAAAATAAGCTTTATAATTTAACAAGAGCTAATTAAAATTATTTGAAAGCCTGTGCTTACGAGTAAACTGTAAATTCTAGTTGCATAACTCAGATTTTTTACAAGTGATTTTAAGGAAATTGTTCATCTACTAAGTCATTGACTCAAGAAAGCTGAAAGGGATCTCCTACAAAACTCTCATGTAACTGATGAGGTCTGGAGAGTTTCCTTAGCAAGTACAAGGTAACTTTCCAATAAGTAACAAAGTCAAGAATTAAATTAAGGTCTACTGTCTCCAAGTCTTTTGACCTTTCTAAGAAGCATTTGGTTAAGTCATACTAGAAACTAAGTAAATGTTTTTAAGATTTATGTCCAAGATCTAGCCAGAGTACCTTGTCTCAAAACCAAGTTCAGGGACCTTGTCTCAAACACAAATCAGGTGACAGTGGGTCACCTATAGGGTAAATGCTTTTTAGTAAGACACAATATTCACATGAATCTCCCTTTTTAGAAGATCTAACTAGAGGTCAATGACAAAGCCTAATTATTCTAAAAAAATCAAAACACAAAAAAACAGTGTCATAATTTTCTCCAGATGACACATGTAGGTGTTAATATTAAGTACATTCGATATGAAATCTCTTAACATAAATGTCCATTTACTGAAGATAGTGGTCAGGCAGGAAAGATGGCATAGCCTACTCATGCCCTTCCCCTTTTCTTCACTCCTGTTATCAGTTCCCTAGAGGGCCTACCCTAATCCAGTGTAGCCTCATTTTTGCTTAAATGCATCTGAAAAATTCCTGTTTTCAAATAAAGTGGCAGTTACTGTACTGAGGATTAGTACTTACACATATCTTTTGGGGGGACACATATTATTAATACACTACAACTCCCAAATACATTATTTTCACTTTTAATAAAGGAAGCACTCCTACATGAAACAATGAATGGACTCTTGGATGACTGTTTTCTGAACCAACCATAAATGTTTGGCCAACTCATAAAAAATAAAAATAGAGTATCTGGATTTGATACCAAATGCTATTTTCAGGTTGATATGGGCATTTTTTAAAACTCAGAAATGATGGGACTCCTGGGGGGCTCAGTTGGTTGAGCGTCTGACCCTTGATTTCAGCTAGGACATGATCTCGTGATTTGAGAGCTTGAGTCCAGCACCAGGCTCTGCACTGACAATGTGGGGCCCACTTGGGATCCTTTCCCCTCCTCTCTCTCTGTCTCTCTCTCTGTCTCTCAAAAAATAAGTAAATAAATAATCTTAAAAAAACCAGAAGAATAACTCAGCAATGGGGCACCATCCCTAACATGTCAGGCCATGTACATCCAGTACAGAGATCAGTCAATAGTTCCAGGTGAGTAGGTCTGTCCATCACCCTTATTACAATTCATTGGAACATTCATTTTTGAATTTTGTGTTTTAACTTTTTACTTGCTAAAGCACTATAAACTATCCATAGTCTCCTCTTATATCTATTTATAGAAGAGGGACACTGAGACCCTCCAGCTATACACATTCCCTGGGCGAAAGCATCCGAACATGTCTGACACAAATCAGTGTTTGCTCATTTTCTAGAAGATTTAATAATTTCACCCAAGAGTAGGTATGAACACAGGGCATATGTGACACAAACTATGGGATACACATCTGGAGAGTGATGCTCATGTCTTTATACCTGTGATAAAAGCCTGCTTATTTCACTTTTTGTGAGCGATTTGCCATCATTTATGTGATTATCATATTAATATGATAGACTCTAACTTCTTCAAGGGGAGAAGTTGAAACCTGATCCATCTTAATAAGCTTTATAGCAACTAGTATAATGTTTTGCACATAACATAGGTTTAAATAATATTTACAGAGTAGTTATAAATGTATAAGCTTTTAAGCCCAAACTAATTACACATGAATAAATTTGTTCTTGAATTTCATAAAACACAAAGAAGCTGAACCCATTTTTCACATGCTAATACATCTGATGAAGGCATTTCTTAATGAGTTGGTCGCACATATCATGCACAAAGAAATTTTATCAAATTTTAGTAACGTGTTATTTGGCAAAAATAAATACGTTGAATAATAATTACACCTTGCCTTCTCACGATGAGTTATCCTTAAACTATGTATAAAGACCACAATTATTTTTAGCTTATGACATTAACTTACAGAGAAAAGTTTTAAAAATTGAAAATAACTTGTATATAGATCTGACAGGCTGATTTATTTGAACAAGTGTTTAAAACTCCAATAATAGCAACTAATGACTAACATGGTAATATTGTAAGTTATCAAATTGAATTATGACTAGTTAGAAATAGGTGCACTGAAAAGTTTCCATTTAAAACATAATTGGAGGAAAATGCCTATTTCTGGCCAAAGTTAAGGTAAAAGCTGACAAAAATCCTTAAAAAAAATTTTTTTTAATGCCAGTTAATGACCACAGAGAAAGAAAGAAAAGAAAGAGCATGGAAATAGAAATGGAATTGAGTAGAGTACAAATTTTCTTACAAAATTTAAGGTGTTAGGACCTATGAAGAATTACTAGGAAATTGAACCTACACATTAATCTTCCAGGTTTGGAGGCTGGCAGGGCCATCTGGTACCAACTCCACTGGCTCATCAGATCCCTGAAAGGTCCAGTTTACAATCTTCCCATATGCACAGTCCTGGTTCCCAAGCTTTTCCACCAAGAGTTTGAGGCAAAAATGATGCTTATATACTCGTCTTTATCTTTTTTGTTTTTTGTTTGTTTGGTTTTGCTTGGTTTGGTTTTTGGTTTCTTTTTTTTTTCTTTTTTGCTTTTTGTTTTTTTCTTAATTTGGTTTGACCACTTAGACTGAAAGACTTTGTTTTTAAGTCTTTAATCCATTTATTTTTGGAGGGTGTCATTCTATTCTTAAAGTACAAATATAATTAAGCTTTCCTGAGATAGCTTGTATGTTCTTCTTCTCTAATATAATTGTCTACTTTCTCATCTACTCCTTCCCACTATTCTTCTACATAAGTCTCCTGCAGTACACACACCCCCACACAAACACATTCCATAATTTTAAACAGAAATGTTGCCTTACTTGCTACATATCCTTATCACCATGCACAACACCACATAACAGGGGTTCCATTATATTTGGTTTCCTTTCTCCTTTTATAGGTTATGGGAACATACAGATTGCAGGTATTTACTACAAGATGGTTCACTTTAATAATATCAGTGATAAGCAATTTATGTGAACTTTATTTTTCCTTTCCCTGTTGTCTTTTATCTTCTTTTCTTCTGTAAATCACTCTTTCCTCTGCTCTAAAAATGAGTCCCTTTCTTTCTTTCCTTTTATTGATCTTGTTCCAAAAATTTTTGGACAAACTCATTACCTAAGTTTTAACAATGGACACATCCCAAAGGTCAGGAAGAAAATGAGTATTTCTAAGACCCCAAATCAAATTTTATAGTTATCAGATAACTTGGCCAAAGTTTTCACAATTAAAATTTTTGACTAGTTCAATGAATTCAAATACTGAGAATGTTTGCCCAAAATTACTCATTTTGAGAAGAACTTCAAAGACTTCACTAACACTGAATCACAACATATCTAATTATTCCTTCAAACAAAATATACTCTCTATATCAATGCACCTTTATGAAGCCCACATAAACATACAATATTATGTCTTTAAACTTAATAATCAGGACCTCAGAATTTAATTGGAAGTCCTAAGTTTTGTTTCTGACCACCAAATTTTAACAAGCTTCTCTCCTTAACAGAATTATGTCCCTCTTTCAGCAGAGTCAGAAATAATGGAATTGTTCACTAAAAATAATGAGATGCCTTTGTAATGAGTAAGTCCTGATCTATAGCTTCTGTCTGTAAAACAGCTTTTAAATGGAAAAAAAAAATTAGATCCTATGGAGGTCTCACCTTGGGCTATACAAGGTAACCTCAAAACCACACTTAATTATGTCAACTGCACACTTTAAGAACAATCTTACCAAAAAGTAGATTGACTAGGAAGTTACTTTTGATACTCAAATGGATCTGGGGGAGAAAGACAAATAGAAAACAAGCAAGAGGACACTATCACTGTTTTTGCTTTCATGAGCCATCATAACACTTTTCTCTTTCTTTAAAAGAAAATTAAATGTTTATTTATATTTGAGAGAGACACAGAACAAAAGCAGGGGAGGCACAGAGAGAGAGAGGGAGACAGAATCTGAAGCAGCCTCCAAGTTCTGAGCTGTCAGCATAGAGATAATGTGGGGCTCGAAGTCACAAACTGTGAGATCTTGACCTGAGCTGAAGATGGATGTTCAACCAACTGGACCACCCAGGTACCCCAATAATGCTTTTTTCTTAAATAATTTATTCTGATGGAAAATGGAGCACTAGTCAGTGAAGGGTTAATCTCATTTCTCAACCCACCAGACACTTGTACTCTTCAAACTTCTAAACACACTTTTCTTGCTTTAACTGCTTCTTTCATGCTGTGAAAATGGAACATAATTTTTTACTGAAGCCATACAGAATTTTATCAAGCAATTTCTTTAAACACCATGCATTTTTTTTCAAGGGCTAGCACAATATAGCAGTAACTAACTTTCCTATTATTTCCAACCATACTGGTTGCCTCAGCCATTCAACATCTTGTTCTTTGTTTGAACCCTTCTTATCCAAAGTCATTAATGACAAGTAATATCACTTTGTTAATAACAATCACAATAATAGCTCCTATGTAAGTGTTGATTATGTCCCAGTCATGGAATGCACCTAAAATACATTGTCTTTCTTATTCAGTATTTATAAAAACCCTATGAGGTACGTATTTTGTGTATGAGGCATTAGGGGTTCAAGAATATTAATCACATATCTAAGATACAACACAAAGTTAGTGACTAGAGAGGTCAGATTGTGAGGAAGTTGGGAAAAAATGGACCACAATTGATATTATTTTTGAATTACACATCTATTTCTTAAAATATAGGGCTCATATCTTACACCTTATTTTACGATGTTTTAACTTATAAACTTATTCAAGTCTTGGGGTTCCTGGGAGGCTCAGTCGGTTAAGCGTCCGGCTTCAGCTCAGGTCATTATCCCATGATTCGTGGGTTTGAGCCCCGCATCAGGCTCTATGCTGACAGCTCAAGAGCCTGGACCCTGCTTCGGATTCTGCAACTCCCTCTTTCTCTGACCCTCCCCCACTCATGCTCTGTTTTTGTCTGTTTCAAAAATAAACAAACATTAACAAAATTTTCTTAAAGTAAATAAAAATAATAAACTTATTCAAGGTCTCACACAACACCTCAGTCCATATGCTTCTCCCCCTTTAACTATGCCTGACTTCAGCGTGATTGGCCAAGTAGGTTTAGTGCCTCCATAACCCATTCCTGGCAATGCAGTGCTGCCATATCACCCAAATCTTCTCAAGAGAAAAATTCATTTTCTTAGGTAAAATAATCCTGATTTTTAAAAATCGGAAAAAATTTTCAGAGGCACATGTGCAGGTCAGACCTGGCTCAGAGGTTGTCAGCTTATATCCTCTGCTTTGCATTCTGCTAGAATACTTGAGGACTGCAAGATTTCTCAATCGTCTTCTCTATGGTTTAAGCCCCTGGCTTCCACAGGCCCTTAGAATTTAAGTCTGCTCTTTCCTTCCTTCCTTGTACTCCATTTTTAAGTGATTACAAATCGTTCTCATTGGCAGATAGATTCTCCTTCTTTCCAAGCCTTGGCACTGAATATTCAAGACAATAATGGGAGTGAACTGTTATATAACTGGGTGAGTCATTTAGCCTCATGTAGCTTGTCTGTATCTATGTAGGCTACTTACCTACCTGAGGACCCAAGTAGGAGCAGGAACATTTAGAATCTTAAATCAAACGCAGTTTACTTGTATGTGGAGAAGTGGTGGGTCTTTGTTGGAATGGCAGTTGGGGTGGTAAGGGCAGGGAAAAAATGGGCCATGTCGGAACTATTTATTTGTTTTTTACTAATTTCCTAAAATTACTTGAGAGGTGAATACTGATATTCCACAGTGAAACTGAACAACAGTGAGAAGACGTACTGTATCACCACTAATAACATCAACCAGACTACGGGAAATAGACTTGGAAATCTGTGGATTCCCCTAGGACATTTAGTATCTTTCTCGCTGCCTATTTTATGAGAGAAAAAGTAATACAGGGAGGCTGGTGTACAGGCATTCCCACAGAGAATATTCTTTTAAATCTCTAGAATTTTATTTAGTCCATGGAGGTCTGAAGACTTTGGCTACAACCCTACACACAAGCACAAAACTGCTCACTGACCCAACCGCAGAGAATCCCCTTAGCTTCAGGCCTTTACAAGAAGCTTTAAAGCTTCTTTGGCTTTAAAGTTAGGATAGAAGTAAAGAAAGTCTCTGTCTTATTGAAGGGCTGCTGACAACCTGTTGTCAGCAGAAGCCCCTTGGGAGGACACAAAAGATGCATGGAAACAAAGTCTAAACAAAATGACCTTTTAGGAGGGCCAGGGAACTTTTCTTTTTTTCACCTTTCCTGCTCACCACCCTGCTATTAGGAAGTGTATTCATTTTCTAGGCCTTCTATGACAGATTACCACAAAATGGGTGACTTAAAAACAACAGAAATGTATTCTGTCACAATTTTGGGGGGCGGAAGCCTTCAATCAAGGTGTCTAAAGGAACAGCTTCCTCCAGAAGCTCTAGGGAGATTCTGGTCCTTGCCTCTTCCACCTTCTGGTGGTGCCAGGCATTCCTTCCTTATGAGTTATCACTCCAGTCTCTGCCTATCTCTTCACCTGACCTTCTCCTCTGTGTCTTCAGCTCTTCTCTTATGAGGGCACTTAGAATTGGATATAGGATGCACCACATAATCAAGGATAATCTCATCTCAAGATCCCTAAATAAAGTACATCTGCGAAGACCTTTTTTTTCCAAATAAGGTCATATTCACAAGTTCCAAAATGTGGAAATATCTTCTGGGAGACCACCATTCAAACCATCACTGGTAGAGAATACACACACACACACACACACACACACACACACACACTCTCTCTCTCTCTCTCTCTTCTTCTTCTTCTTCTTCTTCTTCTCCCTCTCCCTCTCTCTCTAATGAGAGAAAAGAGGGAAGGCACCCATAGGCAGCAGCATGGATTCTGGATCAGTGACATAAAGAGGTTCCCTCACTCTATTCACATATTGACCATATTTCTGAGTACAATAGATTTAGGCTGAATCTGGAGATGGGAATTATCCTCTTCACCCTAAACATCTGTGAGAAAATGGGTCTTGCTTAGAATCTCTAAGGAATTACATTTTTTTCAAATGCTTACTGTGAAAAAATGGATTAGGGAAAACGTGCTTGGCATTTACAGAACATAAAATCTGACAGGCACTATCAATTAGACATCCACTATAGCACACCTTCAGATAGGTGTTTTGCAAATAAAAGTCAATGCAACTCAGAAAGCTGAAATATGTGCAGAGCGTGTGGTTTCAATGATTAAATGAATCTAATGCACCTGCTGCTTAGACAATCTCTGCTCATCAACTTGGTCCCCAAACACATTCTATGGGACTAATTTAATGCTAGCTACTGGGAATAAAGCAAAATCCTATTGTTTGCAATGGAAATTACCTTCTCAACTAAGACAACTAAGAAGATGGAGAAAGCCTATGGGCTTTAACAATCTCTCTCTCTAGGGCTTTCTTAAGACGTGTCACTAGAAGCTGCATTTGCCTTTTTTGCTCACATACCTGCCTACTCAATGAGGTAGAAATGACATACTTAGTCTGGAACAGTTTCAGAAAAATTGAATGCTTTCTCCCAAAATTCACTTAAAATCTCAACCTATGGCTTTCAAATAGTTTCCTATGCAGGGGAATCTCCCAGCACACTCCCTTCCTTCCCACTTGGGAATTCTGAAAGCATCCCATAGGATGTAGGTCCTCCAGTCTTGTTTTACTTTCCCAGTCTCATCTGTCCATCTGTCTTTCTCATCCCTTGTTTGCCCCGACCCTGTTTGTTCATAGAGGCCTAAATTCTTCCCTAATAAGTGTGCTTCCTGGGCTGTAATCAGCTACAAGCTTGTTAGAACAGCAGCACCTCAAATACCATCCCAAATTTATTATCTGCATCTTAACTGTAAATACATCAAAGTGTGTGATGTACTCTCTAAGTCACACTTGCTTGCTAAGTTATAGCAGTTGCTTTGTTTTGGTCTGGCCTCCCAGCAAGTATCTTTCATGTTCAAAACTCCACTTCTTTATCCACTACATGTATAGAGCAGTGGTGTTTAACCCTAGCTGCACATTAAAATTACCCGAGGAGTTGTGGTTGTTGATATTTTTTATTGTCATCAGAAAAGCCCCACCCCTCAGAGATCTTAATATAATTTGTATGGGATGGAGCACAGGTACAGTCTTTTTTGTTGTTGCCGTTTAACTTTCAGAAGGAAATTCTAATATAAAATAACATTTGAAAACACTGTTACAGGATAGTGGTTTAAAGTGTGTTTCCTGAGTTAGTAGTGTCAACATCACCCAAACTTGCTGGAAATGCAAATTCTTTGCCTCCCTCCAAGGTTTTCTGAACCAGAAATTCTAGAGGTAGGCCCAATAAGCTGTGTTGTGACAAGCTCTCCAAGTGATTTTGATGAGTTTTAAAGTTTGAGAAACACTGCCATCAAGTATCTCTTGCCACTTGCTCAAAATTCTATGCAAGGCATGTAAATGAATAAAGTTTGGGGTTTACTCTGGAATAACAAAAATTTGCTTGGAGGAAACATTAAGTATAGACAGATGCAAACATGACACATACTTTCAGAGAGAGCCCTGTAATTCTAGTCAGAATGTGACTAAATACAAGCAAAGTGCATGTTAACAGGAAAAAAAAAACAAAAACAAAACTACTATTCCCAAGTGGAAGGATTTCTATGGAAAGAGTTAATTTAGGCAGGTAACACAGTATAAATAATAGGAGGGAAAAGGACATTTAGGCAATTAGGTTGATTTATTACGAGATATACCATACATACATACATACATACATACATACATACATACATAAGTAAGTGGTAGTCAAACTATGGAGGAATTTGAATGTCACTCTAAGTCACTGAGGTGTTTCTAAAAAAAATACCAGGAAAATATTTATTGTATGAGTTGCAGTTAGCCCAATAAAAAGGAAGGAAGAGGACAGAGAAATTTTCAGGCACTGAAAAGAGCATGTACAAAGGCCCTGAGACAGAAAAAGCCATGGTGTCTTCAATAGAATCTCATATCAGAGATCACAAAGTAGTCATTCAAAATGCAAGGTAATAGTGCTCATCTGTATGGGTGATGTGAAGCTGATATTGCAGAGGACAGATTGATAGGAATTGTGACCTTGAAAATGTAATTTAATTCTAAAAGACTCCCTTCCTGGTTATACTTAATAAAATTCTCCCATCTATTAAGGTCTCCTTTATCTCTCATCCATCTTTCTAATTTCTTTATCTTAATGTAAACTAAGGGGATGCTCTGAATAACTAAAAAGTTGAAGGTAGGGAAATTTTTGTGATACAACACAACCTTGAAGGTTGCCATAGTAATAAAATGTTGAAAAGTAAATTTAATGATGGCTGCATGGCATTCTTCATTTGTAACTATAGCTTCTTTCTTGGACGACTATCATTTAGTATCACATCCTGGGCTGATTCCCAATGCCTTAAAAAGTAAAATGAAATGCAGTGGGTACTTGATGATTTTGGATGCTTCATAGATATTTTTGCTTTTTTGGGTAACAGAACTCCAAATTTTCCTTACCATACAGTCCTGACAGCATACTCTATCTACCAAAACCTTCTTTCTGGATCTCAATTATGTGCTCTTAAATGGAACTTCAAGAATAGAGCATGGAACTAAGGTCTGGGCAATTAGAATTCTACACTTCCTTGCTCACAGAGACTTAGTTTGAATGCCCCCAGAACACTAGATTGTAGAACTTAATGAGTTTATTTTAAATTTTTTTTCTGGAAAAGGAAAATAACTTGACCAAGAACATTTAAAAAAAAATGTTCCACATTTAAAAAAAATGTTGTCCTGTCAGCTATCATAATATCATATATACAGCAATTAAAATAGTGATATTGGTTAAGTAATAATCAAATAGATTAATGGAATAGCAGAGAGAACCCAGAAATAGAATCAGACATGTGGAATTTACATTTTTAAGAACATCACTTAAAAATTAGTAAGGAAAACAAAAATAGTTTTAGAAAAATGGAGGATTTCATAAATAATGTTAGAAAATTTGGCTATTTGGGAAAATAAGTGTTAGAACCTTACTATATAGCAGCCCAAAAGTAAACTCTAGATAGTCTAAAATGCTAAATGGAAAAATCTCACAATTTCTTTTAAATTATTGTTGCATACTACAATCATCTGGTGATCTTAAAAAAAATCTCAGATCCATTTAAGTAAGTATCTGTGAGAGTGGAACTCAAGTATTCTTAAAATTTCTCTGGTTTCCAATACGTATCAAAGTTTGAGAACCATTGCTGGTTAATAAAGAAATGTATTCCTCAGCTTTCTAGTAGTCAAAGCAAAGAATAGGTTAAAAGTAACTGGCAAAGTTTCATTTAAAAAAAAAAAAAAGGCCAAGGGGCACCTGGCTGGATCAGTCCACAGAGAGTGTGACTCTTGATCTCAGGGCTGTAAGTTCAAGCCCCAGGTTGGGTGTAGAAATTACTTAAAAATAAAATCTTAAAAAAAAAAAAACAAATCATTAAGATTTCCCAGTTTTCTTGGTGAAAAATAAGAAGAAATGTCATCATTTAAAAACTTAATAAATTAACAGTGCGTTCTATAAACCTGTTAAATTAACAGTGGCTTTATACAACTAGTATAAACTAGTTGGGCTTTTCTACCTTTAAAACTAGTTAGAAGGATCCTAATTGTCTGGCCATATAGTAATCAAGACAAAGATTGAAGAAAACTCAGCAAATTTATCCTCTGTAAACAGCCTGAGTAGTTATCAATTTGGATAAACAGTGACTTCACCGTCATCAAAAATAGTTAATTTCAAGTTAGGTATAAGTACTGCTCTAGTCATTAATTCTCCATATCATTTAGTACCGGGTATGCCTGACACCACAGTCTTAATGCAGAGTTTTGGATTTGAAACATCTAGACCAATTCTCCTTCCTAGCACTGTAGATCATATAACCCTTTCACCCTGAGTTTAGACATAACTTCTGAATCTATCATAAGCTCCGGGCTGTCACTATCAAATAATTATAATTGGCATATAAATTGAAATGCACCTACAGAAAATTTTCTGCTTCATTGTGACACAAGGAGGAACCCTTAGATGGTTAATACAGCAGGAAGTGATACTAGAAATATGGCTGAACCCTTAAAACTGGGAAAGGACGCTGGGGGGGGGGGTGAAGATGGTGCAACAGGTGTTGATAATTGAGATCTAAGACCAAGGTTCCAGAAGGAAGAAATCAGGTGTCAAGAACTGTAAAGAGTCTGATATTTACCAGTCAGAAATTTACAAATTAGCTAGCTAGTCTCATAGATACTCAAAGAAGATAGGAGATTCCTGGATCAGAGACAAAGGACTCTGTTACTGAGAGCACAGGAGAGAGCATGAGGTTTGCCTTTGTCAAATCAATTGCCCTTGTCTTTCAAGTGCCATGGGGAGAGTTGGTAGGAATCATGTGGAGCTGGGCCTGGGGGTTGCTGTGCACACAGATTTATGCCATAGCTGAGGAACCCTTAGATTATAAAACACTCAGTCTATGAAGGGGGCTGGAAGCAGACCTGTCCAACTTTTATCCTTTTATCATATGGTCTTCTGCCCTGGAGGGAGAGAATAATACCTCTATCTTCTAAGGTTATCTGCTACACAAATGTTCTTAGAAAGGTAGTCCAAGGAAATACCAAAAAGTGAAGAAAAACCATGATATCTTAAGGGAGAGTTTGGGGTGTACTTGGTGTCTGATGGCAGCAGCTCCCTTTATTGATGCAAGATCATGGTCTGGTTTTGGCCACCTGGCTGGTTTAAACAAGACGTCTAAGGTAAACAGGCGGGCGGACATTGCTATCATCATAGGTACCCAAGATATTGTGTTTGCAGAAGTGGATCTGTGAGCAGGAGAGCAGTGTTTGATTTCCCAGCCTGTCTGCTTCCTTTGTGGAGCATGGCTATCACTGGAAAGGGACTCTGTGTGTGTATATGTGCATGTGTGTGTGCATGAACACTTAGCTGTCAGGCTAAGTATATATAGTGTATATACAGGCTTATATACAGCCTTAGTACAGGCTAAGTATATATAGCTGTCAGTATATATAGTGCATATACTAGAAAAAGAGAAATTATAATAAATTAACCACCTTCTGGCCCCTAGTACACCCCCCTCCCCCCGCCCCCCTCCCCCCCCAAAGAAATACCATGGCAAATTCCTTCAGCAGGAGGAACAAGGGATAGCAGAAAGGACCTCAGAATACGAAAGGAATAAGAGGAGACAAAAAAAAATTAATCATAGTAAACACAATTAGCAGCCCACATTATATCTCAGTTTTACAAGGCTGATGTCTAATGAATTGGGTTTCCACTTAGAGAAATACTGTGTGAATTTAGGATGCAATAGGAATTTACACTATTAATATAATATTCTTACCGTACAGACTTAAGTCTCTGAAGGTAAAAACAAAGGTAAAGCATTACATGTTTTTACCTACTGCACATGAAATTCAATAGATTTGCTTCCCAAATATACTTCAATTTTCCTTTATGGATTTCATTACAGGTGTACAACCTACTAAGAACATAGCCAAAGGATATCATTATTATCTGATGCCTTACAACTCCAATTAAATTAGTCACTTTAAGAATGTTGAAGCCATTGGGGAAATTCCCTGACACTAAATGGCTCTGACATTTTCAGCAGTCTTGGTTTGTTCAGCACAGAGAACAGCTGGAGAGGTAAGGGTACAAGATGTGCTGATTGCAAGTCAAAGAACTTGAGGAATGTCTAAATTAAACACACTCACTTTCCGCTTACTTTGAGGGACAGCCAATAGGAAATGGGCCCCCTGAGACAGGGAAAGCAGTAGCAAAGGTGAAATAGAAAGTTGGACACCTGGAGCCATCCCATAAGCTTCCCACAGACTTTCTCCTCATTCACAGCTGCCCTGATTGGGTAGTATGTTCAGCTTGCTTGCCCCAGGATGCTACTGAATATGTATCATGAGGTAATAATCACAGATAATTGAAAGATGTCATGCCATGCAACACAGTGTAGAGAATATCATCTGTGACTAATTGGTTAGAGGGTCTTAGACAAAGCTCTCTTCTGCTTTGAGTCTCACTTGTCTCCTTCATGAAATTAGGCACTCACTACATCTATGATATTTAAAATGCCTTTCTGTAAAGTGGTACAAGTCCAAGGAGAAGCTTTAAGGATAACCTGGTGAAGGGTAAGAGAACAGGTTAAAGAGAAAGACCAAGAAACCAGGTTTCACCTTTCCCTTCAGCCAGCTCAGATGGTATCATTTTACATATTTAATATACCTATAAATTTTAATTTTAGGTAAATATCCTATGCCAAAAAGAATTTAATAAAACTGGAATAAAAAGCTCTCTGCTCCCACCATTAATAATCATTTAGTTTTTCAAAATTTTATCCTAGTGATAAACCAACAACAACCCCCCCCACTCTCCCTCCCCGCCCCCCACACACATGCACACACACTGGAGGCCTTAAGTCTTCAAGGAGTCATAGTTTCATACAATAAAGGAAAAGTCCCTTGGGAAACCCAACAAGACTCAGTCAGAGATTCAGATATAGAACCCTGAAAGGGAGTCCACTTGATGCCTCCTGGGAAATAATATATAGGCTTTAGGTGAAAATGAATAGTGTTTTAGTGTGGTCTCCTTGTTCGTTTACCTCTTGGGAAGGGAATTTAGCAGTAGATAATGCGGTGATAGAGCCATATCTAAGACAGAGCCCGTTAGATTAATTTGCTCTTGGGGAGATCTTCTGAATTACAGAAGCAGTGAGACAGATGAGAGTGTATCTGGACAAAAGTTCCCAAGACTCATGCATGTACAGTCTGCTTTCAGGAGTTTCATCACTAAAGCAAAGCAGGTGAAATGTCTCTCATCATTTTTGTACTTCAGCCACTTTGACCCCCTCTAATGTTTTCGATGCTCATGTTAGTTCAATGCTTTCTCCATTCATTTCTTTTTTCATCCATTTGCAAAAAGACGGGAGGATGGGAAACCTGCCTGGTGTCACTAGAGAGTTCTGTGCCACTAAGGGCTGGCTTGATATGTCACCGCCCACACGTGACTTTGAATGAGTGCAAAACCAGCTTTCTCACTCTTTCTTCAGAGTTTCTGAGAAGGCCTGGATTTGGAGTTAAGAAGATATTTTGATTTGTTCCACAGATAGCATAAAATCTAGAAATATTGAAGATTCTTCAGGTAAGGAAAGAATTTCCATATTAAAAACTCTGCCCCAGTGAACTTTAGTGGGAAGATCAGTGTATAAAGGCACACATTACAGGGTAGAATCTTCTGTTCCTTATGCCATGAACTTGAACTCAGACCCAAAATGTTGTGACTGTGTGTCCCAAATGTCAAAGACAACCTCAAATCAATCTGGAAACATTCTAATTGGCTTTTGCTGAGAGAAAAAATGGATCCAAAATAAGCTAGTCACCTTATGAGAGAGGTATGATATACTGTCAATTCTCATGATATAACCTGAGTGAGAACCACTGATGGAGAAAATTCCCAAGAAATATATTTCCATGAAAAAATTTCTTAAAAATCTATGTCCTGTCACCTCATATAGTCTTCAGCTGTCTTGGCTTGTGCATTAGACTAATTCATTTTTAGGGCTTACCTCAGGAGACTTAATTTAGCTGTGAAAATAATAGATGGGTAACAAAAACAAGTATACTATATAGGGAGCAATAAACTGTCTCAGTAGAGTTTTCAACCAGAAATATTTTGGAACAATTCACTTACAAGAATAAAGAATGTACCCTGCCACATTCAAAGCCAGGTTAGTACACCTGTTAGATGAAGTGAGTATCTTGGACTCCTTCAAGTCACTCAACACATTTAAAGTACTTCTTAATGACTTAATTTGGCAAGGTAGGGTCTGCATCTCATTTTGAATACTTTACCCCAAGAGTTTGTACAGCATATGTTAGGGCCTTAATTTGCATTTATGACAACTGGATTTCACCAAGAGAAAATAGAAGGTGGAAGGGGAGCTTTGTATATTTTTATATCTATACTTAGAGAATCAGTAAGCAACTGACTTGTATTTCCATTCACTCAATCAGGAATCAGGAAGAACTACCGTTGTCACCCTACGTTAGGCAGGGAATTTAATTTGTGTTGCTTAATGAAAACTGTTGCCAATAAATATTGACAATAAATGAAGAAGATAGGCAATTTTTTGAGTCTAGCATTGAGACTAATCAACAGGACATTCCAAAAGGCTGAAACTGAGAGCCTGCCTTTACATTAAAACCAACCTCACAACTTTTGAGAAATACTGATTTCAGAGCCCTTCACCCAGAGACCTTGATATGGTCAAGTAACAGTAATTCACTGACTTAGCCCTATTGACAATGAGAATTAATCACCAGTGCCACTTCATGGAACTTGAGATTACAAGTGATGAGGTTTAACAATCAGGAGACAAGAACCTCTTTCACAGGGAGATATTTAGAAATACACAGTTGGTAGCAAATCACATACACACATACATACATATATGTGATTAAAAACTATATACACACATGATCATGTGGTTATGTATTTTGGGAAAAATTCTGTTACTGATGTAAGTAGAGCATACTGTATAAGTTTAGAAGAAATGAATTTGATTAGTAAAATATAAGCAAATTAGTGAGAAGGGCAAAGAGTATGGATCATCAAAAAAAAAAAAAAAAAAAAGAGAGAGAGAGAGAGAAATAAACCAGAACCCAGATGGAACTTAACCAAGAACAACACAGGGTATGCATATTACTCAGCACTACAGAAACCACTCCTGGTTTCTCTGACTATAGTGAGTCTGGCTCAAAGTAATAATATTACCTGAGAAGAGTCACAAGCCAATGAATAAAAAACTAATCAGGTTAGAAATAATGATGGTCTGGTGAACTTCACCTTAGAGGAGGGTTTGCGATCGGGTTTTGGAAGGCTTAGGCAGAAGGTAAAGTACAAGATACACCTTGGATCATAACTAAAAAGCTTTATCTGCATCCTGCATTCTTAAGAGATCCATGAGAATGGTTAGCAGCATGCCCTGTTCTTACACTGCCAAAGTACCAAGATGAATGAACTAAATGTTCAACGGCATTGTCTATTTGTTCTATTAGGTGACAGTGATATATGGGACAGAGGATAATGCCTTTGTCAATGGGGGACTGTGTGAGCTTGCTCCTGGAGTGAACTCGTGCCCCTGGCTACCACCTAGGAGTCTGGAAACCCCTCCATAAAGGTAACTAGGAAATCAGGACTGAAACTGTTAGAATAACAATGTGACTGGAACACTACACATTCCAAGAGTTTTGTGTCCTAGAACCAACATGGTGTTTGGAAAAATGAATGTGGTAAGACTGAAAGCCTTTGAATTTATACTACAACTTCTGTCTTCACACTCCGTGTTATACAGGAACAAGTATACTATCCATGTGAGGCTACCAGTGATCCATGGGCCCACTGTCAACAAAGAATGTGAGAGAGAAATAAAGAATATAAAAACATGATAAGCTAATTGCACTTGTTTCCAAAGGTGATCCAAGCAGGTACTCTGCTTGGGTTCATGAGATCAGGGTTGTTTCCAGTTTTACTTATACAAACAAACATCTACAACAAAGTCATGATGGTTTCAATCTGTGTTAAGCAGATGTTTGCTTAAGAAACACACTTGAAGTGAGAAAGGGTGTTTTTCTGAGCTAGATGGAATTCCTAATGGTGAGGCTTTTACTTCCTCACTGTGCTCTCCTGGTGATTTGTTCCTGTTGCTCTCATGACAGCCATTTATTTTACTGTGGTTTCCATAGCTGCTGACATACCTACAGCCTGAGGGCATGTGCACTGTCTTAACTCACCCATCTGCGATGCCTGCCAGGAGCAATGCTGGCACCTAGTAGCTGCTTAATGATGTAAAGAGGATGTGTTTGAAAATACAACCCTACTTAGTTCTTGGTTTAATTTTGTTTTGCTTATTTCCACTCATAGGAGGGAATTGCAGTCTAGATAAAAAACAAACAAACAAACAAAAGAAACAAAACTTGAATTGCAGTCTAGACAAAAGAACCTGGGCTTAAAGTCAACACGTCTGGATTTGAATCTCAGTATAGTTCAGGAACTTGAGAAAGACACTTAATTTCTTTGATTTTGAGTTTCCTCTCTTGTAACACAGGGATGATTCTAACTCTATGCTAGCATCTTATCTTGATAAGAAAAGAGTTCTTGCATGTTAAGGAAATCAATAAACTAAAGAGAATTTGGAAAGCATTATTTTAAATCTCAAGCCATAAACATGATTATTTCTTATATACCAAAATATTGTCCTCATTGTAGAAGATAGCAGGACTCTCAACTGCAAGTGTATTTCAGTTCTGACCTAGAGGCCTATGTCTGTGGTTATCAGCGAGGCAGAGGCTTAAAACTACCCAAAAGAGTAGCTAAATTTAGTGATCATTAAGAAAGCTAATACTAAATTATAATGCATTGAGGAATGTAAGTGAAAACAATACAATCTGTGTCATCACTCTAAAGCTAGAAAACATTTCTCATTACTTTCCACACCTGGTGAGGGATGAAGTTGGTTTTATGTTTTTGAACCACTATGATTTAATTATGACCTATAAGGAGTACCAAAAAAGAAAAAAAAATGTAATTTTATCCATTTTAATCTTTATTTTTTGTATCCATTCTTTTTTAATCATTTGCTTCATTGAGCATTTACATGGTTAATTTCACTGCGTTATTCTAACTCCTGAATTGTGGGCTTTTATTGGGACTTTATAAAGTTCCTCATTAGAGAACACTAACAGTTTAAAATGGAATTTAGTTGTGGCCAGGAATCTTTATAAAATAGCTAAATGGCATTGACTTCAAGTTATAAAGCAAGACCTTGAGTTCATTTTAAAATTTAGAATAATATTTCTGAGAACACTTTTAAGTACCGCCCACTTTGGCAACATCCAGCAGGTCATTTCATCTGTTATTACCATAAGTGTGGGTCCTTTGGAGGTGGCCTCTGTGAGAAATGCCATTCATGACTTCTCTACTGAGAAATCCCATAAGAAAAAGCTCTTCATT
This sequence comes from Lynx rufus, assembly GCF_022079265.1. NCBI lineage: Eukaryota > Metazoa > Chordata > Mammalia > Carnivora > Felidae > Lynx > Lynx rufus. The sequence continues at coordinate 99,044,463 of NW_025814834.1, read as the reverse complement.
GCCTTACACATTTGGGAAGGACACTGCTTGTCATAAATATTGAAAGCAGTGACAAGAACAAAGTGACCTATCAGGGGGGAAAAAAAAGTCTTGAAAAGAGAATGAGAAATGAAAAGAATATAGTAACTAATGGGATATGGACAGAAAAATGAGAACAAAATTTGAATTTACACAGACTTACTAGGAGTGAAGTCTTGGGAAAACAATTTACCTTCCCTGAGCCACCATTTTGTTATTGTTAAATAGGGATTATAGCAACCATTGTTGAGAGAGTTGAATGAGCCTGTTTATGTAAAATGTACTAGATGCTTATGATATATTTAATCTCTTCTAGCTTTCTCCTCTTCAAGACAGACAGAAAATTAAAATCAGAGAATGAAAGAAACCCTGACAGAGGTATACAAATTGCCAAAAACCTTGAGGCTTCTACAATGCTTGGCTCTTCTGGAGTATTATTAGGACAGAGGGGCACCTCCTTCGTCTTCATTCTGAAACCAAGTTGACTTGGTACTTTGTCTTCTGCTCCCCCTTCCCTGCGGCACACCAATAAGGAAAGTCAAGAGGAAGAAAAGAGACACCTGGCTCATGGAGTCAAGGGATTCCTTAGGATAATTATTTTCCTTATTCTCTGTATGGCTGACTGGTAGAAATGCTTTCAAGCTGGAGCTATCCTAGGTGTTCACAATGCAGTGGAGCAAGTGGTCACCCTGAAGGTGAAGGGATGGGGAGGATAGAGATAGGAGGGTCCAGAGGATGACTGTTACAATCAAAAGGCCATTAGGGCTTTAGATAAGGCTGGGTTGCTGAATTAAGGCATGGCTTGGTATGTCCTCTTCCGCTACGCGTATTTATGCTACAGATGAATCAGAGATACTTCTGTGTCCACTAGGGTTGGTTTAAGTTATTTCTGAGTCATAGGAAGTAATGAGAAGTCAAAAAATCAGATCAGTTTGTCATCTAATAAAATGGGCAAAGAAGACAAGATGTTAGATTAAGAGAAGGCATTCTGAGGTCAGAGAGAACGTCAAATAAGGTTTGATATTCTCTGGGTTTTCAGACTCTTTCCAGTTTCCCAAAGCCCACCAAAGCATATTTCAGTGACTGAGCCCACTGTCGGATATGGTGTCCAGTCCTCCACCTGTTCTCAAAGAATCTTGAATTAGGGAATCATGTGCCAATTACTTTTTCAAAATTCACTTGAGATCACAATCTGCTAATGGCAGAGACCTCAGTAGAATCTAACAACCATTCTATACAAACCAATGTTCTGATTACTACAGTGCAGTATACTTGTCCCATTTTTCCCACTCATTCTCATTCTTTCCATAATTCCTTAAGAAATAAAGACAGAATTGGCCAAAATATTTTGGAATCTTAGGCAGACTGAATCTCAGTACCTTGAGCAAGTTTTCATTCCAGACATTAACTGATTTCAGTAGAAGTCCATTTGAAATCTCATTTTGTTCTCCAAGGAGAAATATTTGCATTTACAATCATTTTGCAAATAAGAAAACAATCAATCGTGGGGTAATAATTTGAAAAAAGAAAAAATAAACACACACATACAAAACATTGCCCAATATCTTCAGAAGAACCCAAGATAGAATAAAGTCCTTGAACCTGAAATGTTCTTTGCATAATTAACCAATTACTTCAGTGTGTTTTCTACTAGCTGTTTGTCACTGATCTTTCCCTGGGCAGCCTGTGCTACATTATGCTAAACTAACTCCTGTATGGACTACAGGAAGTAGTAAAAGTAACAGACCAGGTGATCATCTCAAAGTCTTCAATGTTGTAAGAAGCTTGCCCTAAATAAAAATTCCCTTTAACCCAGTAATGGTCACCTACATAACACAAAGAACTTTAAAAACATCATTATCAGTATTATCAATTTGTTTACCCCTTCATTTCAAGGCTAATTTTTTTTAAATGTTTATTTATTTTTGAGAGAGAGAGAGACCATGAGATGAGGAGGGGCAGAGACAGAGGGAGACAGAGGATCCGAAGCAGGCTCTGTGCTGATAGAGCATGGATGTGGGGCTCAAAGGCACAAACCATGCGATTATGACCTGAGCAAAAACCAACAGTCTGATGCTTAAGTGACTGAATCACCCAGGTGCCCCAAGGCTAAATATTTTAAATAAAACCTGCTTGCTTGCTTAAGGATCTTAAAATGTGAGAAATGAAAATTTCACCCCAGACTTAGGAAACATCCTTTTCAAACTAGTCAAAGGAAAACAGTATCTTTTAAACAATGAATAAGAAGAACTTAAGCAAAGTACAATGTACATTAATTCACTAATGGTTCTTCCCAGGTATTTATCTCTAGTTGTCTTTCCAAATATAAGCAGTAGCAAAGTTTCTTCCTACTAAAGCTCATATTAATCCTCAAATCCTCAAAAAAAAATAAAAACAAGGTAAGTAATCTGTATTTTTAATTTCTTTCTAGGTAATATGCAGTTTAAATAACATTTTGAAAATAAGAATGGAAGACTGCATGAGGTACATGTTTTAGTGTCTCCAGAATACTTTGTTTCTGCCTTGAATGGAAGGGTCAATCCTTAAGAAGGCAGCAGGACCATTTGATGTGTCCTCATACCACCCCCCAACTGCACTCTTCTGGCTTGGATACCTGGAATACTGGTACTGTAAATAATCAGCAGCAACATCCTTTTCTCAACACAGATCTTCAAAACAAAGTTGACTGGTCTCTACATTTATAACACCTGTGTTAAGTTATAAAGTATGTGACCTCAGGGTCCACTGGTCCTCAAGAGCTGAGGCTAACATATGAAATCAGACTTTATCTGAGTATTAACTCACAAGAGCATTCACTTGTTCTAAATTTTTAAAAACAATTTGCAGTCATTACAGTTTGTCCACTCTCTGCCCCCAAATGATCTGGCAGAAAAATCTCATTGAGATATTCTCTCTGTTGTATTTGTTCATCTGTTTGGTGGTGGCTGATGTGTGGCTAGAGTGAAGAGAAGGAAAAGGACATGGGCCAGGCCAGGATGGACATTCTTGGACTGCCCACAGTCTCACCGTGCATATGGCATCATAGAAAGAAGCCCTCCTTTCTTTGTAAATGTCATCTCTGCCCCAATTCCAGGACATCTAGGAAGACATGGACCTAACCATAGTGCTTTTGAAGTCTGGTTCACAGACCCTTGGGGAGGCCATAGACATTTGTCAGTAATCCGCAGAGTCAAAAGAGTCAAAACTATTTCCATAATAATTATAAGACATCCTTTTGCCTTTTCGTTGCATTGACATCTGTACTGATGATGCAAAAGCAATCATGAGTAAAACTGCCAGTGCCTTACCATGATTCAAAGCAGTGACACCAAACTGTACAAGTAGTCATTGTACTTTTCAATGCTACTCACTTGCAGGGGATTAAAAAAAAGTGCCAATTTCATATTAAAATATGTTTGTTGAAACCAGAGAAAATATTACAATTTATTTACAACCTCTGATTACATAATTTTTAATATCTTCAGTGAAGTGGGGAGTTTGTATAAACAATTCTGCATGGTGGTTATTTCAAGGAAAAGCACATGTGCAGTTGCTTGAGTTTTGAGATTAACATGTTCTTTTTTTTTTTTTAATTTAACATGATTCTGACTTGAAAGAATTATCAAAAGCTATAGTTATTCAGATTTGGGTATTTAGCAGACACTTTCTCAAAAATAAACTACTGAATCTGTCACTTCAAGAAAACATCAGACAGTTTGCAGGCCAAAAAAAAAAATCAAATTCTGGAAAATGTGCATCTGCCACCCAGATACTGACAGCTTTCTGATGAGAACACTGTGATATAAGCAAGTTCAATTTTCATGCATTTTATACTGAAGTATGTCAACATTTGGAAGATCCACATAAGTAAATGAACATATATTTTTCATGAGCACTGAATGATGTTACGTAATCATGCATGAATAAGAACTCCATTCAATGTGTAATGAGTGTGATAAGTTCCCTGATAGGGTTTCAGATATTCCACTGCAGCTACTCTTTAGTAAAGTGCCACTTGTAGTCTACAACCCTGCCATCCTGAACGCTTCCGATCTTGTCTGATCTCGGAAGGAGACTGCCACTTGTAGAGTTTGGGTGTCACATTAAAGAAGAACACCAACAAATTATCTGAAAAGGCTAACATACTCCTCACTTTCCAAGCCAAATATCTAAGTGAGGCTATATTTTCTTTGTATATATATACTTCAACCAAGGCAACATATCACAACACATTTCATGCAGAGAAAATTAGTAGAAACTGGATGTCCTCTAAGAAGTCAGACTTCAAAGAAGCTTCCAAAATTGTAAACTAAGGTCACTTTTTTTCCAGTATTTTTTGGCAAATGTAGTTATGTTTTGCTAAAATATGCTATTTATATTCATATATAATGGTTTTGCTATTTTAAATAAGTTAATGAATATTTTAATTTTATTTTCAATTTTAATTCCTCCTATGGTGAGTATCATCGATATAAACCTACATCAATGAAAGCTCTTTGAAGTCCTGGATAATTTTTAAGAATGTCTAAGAGTCTTGAGATAAAATAATTTGAAATTTGTTCCCTTACTGCAAATCAATATGCTCAATCTACTATTATAAAGTTCAACAACATAACAAACTCTCTAACGCAGGGACCAAGACATTTACTAAATGTCAGAAAAAAGTTGGTGGGTGACCTTTGGCTTCAGAAACAGTCACTAACAGTTTTATTCATATAGCTTTATATAAATTATGCTAGTAACCCTAGTAAGCTCAGTATGTTTCATTCTGTAAATCAATGATTACCATCAAGATAGCAGTCATAATTTTCATTCATGTAATTTCTGATAACAATATCCAATTATCACATCCATTTTACGTCCACTTTGTTAATTTCATGTTAAAAGAAATCCAATAGTGCTCAATTACGTTTGCCTTCAAATTAAATTAGCATTACATGAATTTAATGGGTATCTTAATTGGACCATGCTATTAAGAGGATTTTATACAAATTAAATTCCACCTCTGCATGGTTCAACCTTTTTTTGTGTTAAACACAGGATGCAAATTCTTTAAAACATAAGAAGCATAAAAAAAATCTTCTATTACAAACAGAGAGGGACAGCAATGAAAAAAAATTAATACAAAATTTAAATAAGACTCATTTCAGCAAGAAATTACTCTATTGTTTGTATAGTCCTTCTAGTAGTAGTGAACTTTCTTTTCCACTAACATATTAAAATCTCTATTTTGAGGGGCGCCTCGGTGGCGCAGTCGGTTAGGCGTCCGACTTCAGCCAGGTCACGATCTCGCGGTCCGGGAGTTCGAGCCCCGCGTCAGGCTCTGGGCTGATGGCTCAGAGCCTGGAGCCTGTTTCCGATTCTGTGTCTCCCTCTCTCTCTGCCCCTCCCCCGTTCATGCTCTGTCTCTCTCTGTCCCAAAAATAAATAAACGTTGAAAAAAAAATTAAAAAAAAAAATCTCTATTTTGAAAATGAAGCCATACAGCCCAAACCTCTAAAATTTGTGTAACCTTTTTGAAGTCATGAACTACTAAACCCAGACTTGCTTGCTTTTTGTTCTGTTTGTTTTTGGCCCAATAATCCCCAAATTCACCAATTCTTAGGACATTTTAATTTTATTAAATACAATCATGCAATCAGATCACAAAATGCAGTCAGATCACAATGTACTTCATCAACAGCCTAACAGTAAAAAATTTCTATTGTCCTTCTGTATGACTGGCATTAATTTGATTTTTCTAGTTATAACAATGGACAACGTACAATGAATAATTACTCTATGCTTAGCAATCTGATGATAATTTTGTGTAAATTAGGTCTAAATCTTGTTACATTTCTGCATAGTTGGTTTTACTATCCCTAATTCATAACAGGAAAAAATGAAGCTCAGAGAAGTTAAAGAACTTGCCCAAAGTCACACAGACAGTAAATCAGATAACCTATTGATTTTAAAGCCTGTTTTTTCCACAGTGTTACTTCACTATGGCCTTTGCAAAGGAGTGGAATATTCTGCCTTGACAGACAGACTGCCCTGGTTTGATTCATGGCTCTGTCACTCTGTGGCTAATGTATTTGTGGAAATAAATCCTCTGCCATTGTGACCAATTCATGACAGTAATAAACATGGATAAATAAGAAACTAAAAGAAATGGCTCCCTATGGACAATGAGGTGAGAGGGACAGAGATGAGGATAAGCTTTTTCTGAATATACATTTTATAATGTTTTAACTTTTGAGCTGTATAAAGGATTTGCACATTTAAAAATAAAATATCAAAAATAAAAAAATTGCAGATGCTAAAATTTAACACAGAGACAAATGAACTTAATTGCTAACAAAGTCATACAGATTAAAGAATTTCTTCAAATATTTCTTCAAATACAGTGTTACTACTGTATTTTCTTGGTAGAGTATCTTTAAAGTACTGCATATCTGTTAAGTGTACCTGCCAAGAAATTGTAACCAAATTTCAGTCAGCAAATTTAATAATAACACACACATAAACACACACAATTAGGATGAAGTAAATTATAACCCATTAATATAAATTAAAATCCATGAAAAATGGTAAGAGCCAAAACTTTCAGTGTAATAAAAAAATTAACTAAAGTAAATATAAATCTATAATGTTAAATTTGTAATGGAAATATCAATGCAAAGTACTTCATTTCCTTTTCAAAATATCACTTGCCTTTGTCCACTCAAAAGACCCATATGCAATGGTAGCATGGCACCATGTGAGTAGCAGTAAGCACACCCAGTACCTAGATTTTGCTTTCTCATGATCATTTCCCATGGAAAACAACCAGAGCTCTTTAGAGAAAGGGCTGATTCCAAAGTATGGTTTCCAAAGTATGAGGGGATTCTGGCACAGAAGTAACAAAGTAGCTACTGGAGTCATGTCACAAATAGATAAAGGAGCCAGCTAGAAGGAGTACCCACTGTCATATATGCAATAAATGTAAGAGCAAAAATAATCATGACAGCATTTAATTGTTATCCATTAATTTAAATTAAAATCCCTAAGGCCATAGTAATGTTCAAACAAAAGAAAAAAAAGAGAATAAAAAGGAAGACTTTTTTTAAAGAGGAAAAAAAACAGCTAATAAATATAGAAGGAAAAAATATATTTACAATTTTGTAAAGCCATAATACTGTAATTGGTTTAAAAATGTATCACCATTAGTTGAGAAGTGGTTGGGAAACAGGATTCACACATTTCTTACTAATTATTAAGATAAAACTAGAACATCACAATGGATCAATCACAATATTAGCCAAGTGATTAAATTCAGAATCTCTAATGGGGAGGGGGGGGGAGAGGAAAGTAGGAGGAGGAGGAGGAGAGGAGAAACATTTAACCTGAAGGTAATTTAGTTAAGCTTGCCACATTGGTCCCTGGAGAACATGAACTATGTCCTGATAGACTTGGGACATTCCAGCAGTTTATTTTCACTGTGGCAAATCTTTGTTCTGGATGAGAGCAACTAGCCAGCCACCATCCCTAGCTTTTCTCTCTCTCAGGAATCAACTGGGCATGAATGCACCAACATCCCAGCTCTAAAGAACATAGATCAAGCATTCAAATAGTCTCTGTGCAGCCTCTTGCTTTAGACGTGAAATGAGGGGAAAGCTTCTCCATCCCTCATCCATGATGGGGAGGGGCAGGTACATGGTAGGGGAAGCACACAGTAGTCTGATAAATCTTTTCCCAAATCTTCTTACTTACAGCAAATTTCCTCAGGCTCCCAAATCTCTTTAATAGACGAGATGTAGTTGGTCAGCTAAGGGTTGCAAAACTGGTGGTTGGCCACCTCACTGACAAGTTCTGCTTAGTTGACCTGACACTATGTGCCTCTTTGGCATGAGGATATAGTTGGCAGCTATTCTCTCAGGATTAAACCATTCCTGAGATCAGAAGATACCTAATAGTGTATTTTTCATCATCATATGTTTGTCCTTTCATTTAATTTTTAATGATGAAATTAAAATGGAATGGGATGAAGAGGAAAGACAATGGATAGTTTGAATTAATAAACTGACCTTTCCAAGACAGCCTCTGCTTGCCTTATAACTTTGAAATTATTTTAGGTTTGTGAGTATTGGTCTGAACTGGACAGAGTAAAAAACGCTGCCTTAGTTAGGATTTCCAGTTGTCCTTCTGAAGCTTTTAAAAATCTCAATATAAACCCTTAAGAGGTCACCAGCACATTTTGAAATAGTATACTTTCCTATTAGTTATGTCTAAATTAGAGAAATTTTAAATTATTAAAAATTTAATTAATAATGTGCTTGAAAATTTTAGAACCCTATTATAAATTATAGAGGAAAAGTAGCATCACCTCTGAGGGCATTATTGCTAAAATGTTCATTTATCATCTTCCAAATTTTACTATTTATGTTTAGATGTATATGTACACACACACATATACATATACATACGTGTTATATGTATACATATATACATATACATAGGTATATATGTGCACATATATACATATACATATGTATATAGATATACACACACATACATGGTTTACAGCACTTTTTTTTTTACTTAATCCTCTATACCAAACATCTATTTATATAGGTAAGAACATATCCACATTATTATTTTTTATGGCTATGTTATAGTCTCTTGAAAGGATATTCAAAAATTTATTAATTGGTGGCCAGTGAGGGGTTTTTTTTATATTTTGAATACTAAAAAATATATATATCACTATAAAAACCCTTTTACAAACCTTTGTATCTGAAAAAACTTAACTAATCTTTTGTTAAGAGCCATTATTAAAAGTATACAAAAAGCATTTCTTTCAATTATGTTATCACTTGGATTTTGAATGATCTAAAAGTTTTCATGTAATCAATCTGCCCCAGTGAGCCACTGACAGAGTGTTACATAATTCAGCAAGGGCAGAGAGGCAGGCTGACAGTTGACTGTGAAGGCAAGAATAGAGGAATTTTCATTAAAAAAAAAATCAATCTTCTAATCTAAAGCTTTTATTTTATAAATTAGGATATATTTATTCAGGTTTGTTAAAGTTTAAAACTCAGGTCTCAGTTTATACAGTTTGTTGTTGCCAGAGCCAGGACTTATGACCCCTGTGTCATCTCTCCACTAGCCAGTTGTTCTCAAATTTGGCTGCACATCCAAAACACCTGAGGAGCTATTTAAAATAACCCGTGGGAGGAGGCAGCACTTGAGCTACCATCTGTCTTGTGTGTTGTGATAAAAGAATTATAAACCATTATCCTGAATAAACCCTTAGGTTTCCTCTTAGCTGTCCTTCTTAGGGGTCTTGAAAAAAGTAAAATTTTGTATCTGACACAGACAAGAATTAGAAGATTCCCAATCTCCACTCTTTGTCTCACCAATTTTTCCATGTATTTCAAAATGTGATGTTAAGAAACAGCTCCACAGAAGGATAAAATGGCTTCCTGAGCATCGTGAATTAGTCAAAGAGCCCTTCCTGCACTTCTCAACACATTTCAATGTCACTGCTACTCTCTTAGGGTAAGATTTCCTCAGCAGCTCAGATGGGTGAAGAGGCAGTACACAGGTTATCTCAAGGGAGGAGAATTTCACTTAGATTGGAGAATTCATGATGAGAGGCCGTCAGTAAGAATGCACAAGTTGTTAAAGGCCAGGTTAATGATTAAGGTTGGCAAAAGACCTCACAAATGAAAAATTCTAGCTAATTATTTTAGCTGAATAGCTCTTTCTCTCTTGGTTTTCATGTCTTAATGAAGCTGGTAAAATTTCCAATGAAATAATATTCCAATAAAATGAAGAGACAATTAGACATCTTTCATGACTCATATGACTAGGGCCCTACCCATTTAAATCTCAGCAGGAACTATCTTTGTTGAAAAAATTGCTCCCTGCATAATATCAATGTCTAATTCAAAACATACACACCTTTTCTGGTTTACAAAGAAATTAATCTTGGAGGAATTAAGCACAAAACATTCAAAATCCACAATTATACTATTTAGAAAAAATCAGCCTCACTGTATCTCAAATATTAGTTTTTAATTTAAGTCAAGGTTCAATGTGAAAAAATCATGTCACCTGTCAGACTTGCTTTATAACTCTCCAGAACTCTAATAATGCCACTCTGAATTTAAATGACAAACATGGCTAACAAGTTCAATGAGTAAATTTTATTACTCTGCCTGTACTCACTTATATCTTCAAAAATCCTCTTCGCCAGTGGTCTGCAAAATCCAAGCCCCAACCAACTATGGTAACATCTCTAGGGATGTCCCATATGATCCTGAAACCATCCAGAAATTAACTCTCTGAAGCCATCATGGTTCATCTTCTGAGAGGCATTCTCCATCACAGCTCTGCCTATGGTTGATTAACTCCATTTCCAAGATATTCCTAGTCCTGTACCCTAAGAGCAATAAATGTGCACAAATTCTGAACTCTGACTTCAATCAAATCAAGGGTGGTGCCCAGGAATATTGCAGTGTCTGATCATTCCAACATCTTGCAACACTCCATCTCCTGTACCCAGGGATCTCGGCGGCTCCTAGCTTCTATACACTTAACCCTATGACTCCATATTTTCCTCTTCCTGTGCTCTTACTTTCAACTACAGAACATCCCCAACTTGTTCCTTCTATTTGCCTTCTTGACTGCTGTACAATTATTACATAAGACCACAGAGCTCTTTTGGGATTCAATGCTGGGGCTGGTGATTTTAGCAGCATATTTGCCAGGTTTGGTTTACCCCAACAGAAACCTAGATCTGCAACAGGATCAGCAGTCAGTCATGGGTTTTTAGCATGGGTGTTTGGCATGGGTGTTTCAGTGACGTAGCATACAGCATAATCTGCAAGAGGAGAGACTGATGAAAGTACATTTTCTATGGAGCAGAGAAATACATAGAAATCTTGAAAAGAGTCTGATGTGGTCACAGAGGGCAACTTCAGGTCAGATTTTTAGATACTATTGGATTCCATTTGCTCTCTTAGCAGCTGATACAAGATACTAATGTTTTTACTCTACCTTGCATTCTAATTGGCAAATATTTCTTCTAATTGGCAAACAAGACCTGGTAAAGTATTATGTGCCCAGATGATAAAAAATACTACTTGCTACTGCTGTCACAGCTGAAGACAATGTTGAGATTATGTTTTAAAATGATCACATATTCATTCATTCATTCATTCATTCATTCATTGGAAACTGCCTAAATGCTCTAGAACAATACAACAGCAAATTAAATTAAGCTCCATCCACTAGATGGAATAGTGTGTAGCCATTAAAATAATAATATGAAGAATATTCTGCAACATGGGAAATGTTTATGAAAGAATATCAAAAAATGCAGAATCTCAAGTTATAAGCAATCTCTTAGGGTCAGCTCTATAACAGATACAGTAGTAGGAGACTGTGGCTGATATTTTTACTTGATTTCCCAATTTTTAATAATATTACTTGACACTTGGTGTACTTTTTCTATAAGCAAAAGAGATCTGAGCAATTTCAGATGTGTTTCCACATTGTTACTCTACCTCGGTCCTCAGTGCCAGCCAGATCTTCATTCCTAGATGAGAACTGGTTCAAGATGAGTGACCCCTAACTAAGCCTCTTCTGAAACTAGAATTAAAAAGAATTTTGCATCCAGCAACTGCCGTCAAAATTCTCCTGGTGAAATGAGGCAAGTCAAAAAACATACCTCATGTCTAAATAGCCTGTGGTTTTTGAATATACTTTGGAGATTTGGCATTGAAGCCATGTGCACATTTTACATAATTATAAAGTATAATTGAGATTTAAAAAGAAATCCATAAATTTTAAAAGGAAAACCTATCTCCTTACCTAACTTGCAGCACTATTCTAGAGAGGGAATGACTCCAAATAATCATAAAACATGGTGTGTTTTTGCTGTACATCCATAATGATATATACCCTAAGGGTAAAATTATATTTGCAAATAATAAGTTATAAACTGTTTTCGGATAATCATATTGTTAGTGATAGTTTTCTAGTATGTATTTTTTATGTAGTGTTAGCTAAAGCAAATGAGTAATTATATTTGTTTGTTGAAAACTAGGACTTTTTACATGGGAGTAAGAAGGAAAAAAAAAGGTTGGTGAGAATAAATTAAAATCCTATAGCCCTGAATTTGAACTGGTCATCAATATAAATTTGTATGTAATTTTTTTTTAGAAAATCTCTTATGCTTGTTCAATGAAAAGACATACAAATAATGACTAATTCAATAACAAAACTATTCTTAATTCCTAGATCTTACATTCTAGAGAAAATTCTGTTTTCTAATGAAAGCAACCAGTGTTTCTTGGAAATATGGCAAATTCCAAGGCTGCAACAGGAAATACATGAGATGAGCCTGAAGTACCTTATATGTCAGAAAAGAAGCTCCTAAAACTATTGAAGTGTCAACTTGAATCATCTCCCATGAGCACAAATGTCAACATTTGAGCTTCAGTAAGGTTAGCAAGTACAATGATTTGAAACACATCAAATGTTTCTCAATCCATTTGTTCATAATGCCATTTTCTACAAATCCAATGATTATGTTTGGAGACTATTAGGGTATCTACTCATGGTTTTGAAAGCTGATAAATAAAAAGCTTCAAGCATTTATCGTGTTGTATCTTAGAGTAACCAACAAAATAGTTGATAAGGAGAAGTTTCTCTTTACAGAAATATATCTACATAAATGAAGAGGGAATTATAGGATTATATCACCACCCTTTTTCAAGTCTTAAATAATGGTTACCAATGACTGATGATATCACAAAATGAAAGATGAAACAAAATATAACACCTGATAGACACACACAATGCTGTCTATAAAATAATCTTCCCTAAAACAGCATGTGTAAATCTGATCCAGCCTCTTTATCAAACAATTGATAGAAAATACTGTAGCCTGAAGATGTTGTTAAGACTAACGCAAAGATGCAGTAAGCACAATCCATAAGGTGGAAAACTAGAGGACACACAACATGGTATCTTCAACAATTCAACAATAAGATAATGATTACAAAGTCGCAAAAGAAGCAGATAAAAACATTAGACATAAATAAAAAAGAATATAAGCCTTATTTGAATCATGATTCAAACAAATTGAAGACAATTGGGAACACAACTTGGATATTTGGAATTATTATAGAATTTTTGTTAATTTTTTATGTGTGATAAGGGTATTGGGATATATATATATATATATATATATATATATATCCTTATACATAAATTATATATATATTTCTATTTCTTAAATACATACACACACACGCACACACACACCCTTATCTCTTGGAGATGCATGTTATTTACAATTGAAATTATGTTTCTTTGACATGTGCTTCAAATCAACGAAGTTGAGGAAATAAATGGGAGTATGAAAGAGACAAGATGGGCAAGATGGATGATGGGGTTCATTTCTATTCTGTTTTTGTTTTGCTTGAAATTTTTGTTCTTTAAAGAGTTTAACGAAGTCTCATATTTGTTAATTCAGCCAACAACTTTTAACGTGGACATAAACATATTAATTATCATACTGTACATAACACTTTTATAGTGCATATGTCTTAATTACTCATCACCATATGTGTAGGAAAACACCACATGGTACCTAATATATATGGGGGTCTATAAATTTCATTTTAAGTTAAAATCTCTGCAATAAGAACTATTTTTTACATTTTTAAAATAGGAAATCACTAAGTAGCAGATGGGTTTGGAACCAGACAATTCTGACTTCATACCATGCTATTTCAATAACTTAATATTCAAATGACATTCAGGGGTATTTTTTTTTTCAACGTTTATTTATTTTTGGGACAGAGAGAGACAGAGCATGAACGGGGGAGGGGCAGAGAGAGAAGGAGACACAGAATCAGAAACAGGCTCCAGGCTCTGAGCCATCAGCCCAGTGCCTGACGCGGGGCTCGAACTCACGGACCGCGAGATCGTGACCTGGCTGAAGTCGGACGCCTAACCGACTGCGCCACCCAGGCGCCCCATTCAGGGGTATTTTGGAAGTGAAACTATATCATACCTCTAGTCTGCAAAAAAAAATTAAAATTAAATAAATCAATTATCTCCTACACTCCAGAGGATGAAATTTAAGCACCCTTTCATACCCAATTGTCTGCTCATCATTCCCTGAACTTACCAAGCATTTCTATGGCTCCAGAATTTTAACCCATCAGTCTTTCCCTGGGGAGCCAATTTTTCCATTTAATAAGCTTCTACTCATCCTTAATGATCTTCTAAAATTATCCCTTCTTACAAAGACTTCTCTGGTCTCAAAATAGAACTAGTCATTCCCTTTTGAATGCTTTCATAGTTCTCTGAATGGATATATTCACAGGATATATCTATTCACAGTGTAACAATAACTACCATTTATAGAATATTTATCAGGCACCAGTCAGTGCTTCAAGTGCTTTATCTACATTAAACTAATTTATTCATCCAAGAATCTGAAGTATTACTACCATCAAAGTTTGACAAGTAAGGAAACTGAAGTTCTTCCTTAATGGATCAAATCCATTTGCTTTTATATTAAAAAAAATGTATGTATATGTGCAAGGCACCTAAGAACTCCTTAGTAACTTTTGGGTTGTTCAAATATTTTAATTACTAACTTAAGTAATTTATTTAAAGAAAAGCTATTTCTCAGCAGCAGTTTTTAGACAATGTAGAAAAAAAAAAGTTTGGACTGAATTAACTCCTGTGATGTAGATCCACCTGCTGGAATAGATTGATACCTTGACTCTTCTCAGAAGAAAACAAAAGTAATTATTTATGCTATGAAGCTCTTTATTTGAACTATTTTCTTGGTTATTTTCGCTGTTGTAAAGCTTTTTACAAAAGATTTTTTTTTAATGTTGCCATTTTTTGGTGGAATAAGGTCATGAAAGATTTTGACCAGACTGTTTCTCAAAATCTCAAGTGAAAATCAGTTTTAGAAAAAGACCTCAAATTGCAAGAAACTAGCAGTGTATCTCGATTGACCACAGAATACAATTTGAACAAATAATGTGCTTTCTAGTTCATCTATGTTATTTTTAGAATGTATTTGTCTTGTAAGATGAACTATAGTGCTGCTAGCAATTGTATCATTTTGGAGAATGTTTTAATATGCAGAAAATATTGGCTGTTTCTGTAAGTACAATTCACAAGAGATTTCCTACTTGTGATAATGTGACTACAGTTACAGCTTTCTTTTTATCATAGATATATGATGCACATTATTTCTACAGTGCATTTTAATATTCAGTGTATTTTTGCTATGTTCCTTTAAATGTCAGTACATCAGCAGCCTAGGTCAGTCAAATTCTCCTTTCGTGTGAGAGGTGAAAGCTAATGAAAAGGATTTTGACTCCTCCTGTCTCCTACTCAGTATCTCCACTTCATTTTAGCTTTACATCCTGAATGTATTTATTTAAAACATGCCACTTTCCTTATTATAACCCTGTTTCATCTTGCCACATCAAAATTGTCAACCATTCTCATAATACCTTCTGCGTCTGTCTGGGTTCATTTGGTTTCATACAGCAGAACTTCAAACCCAAGTGGTTGAGACAAAAATTAAGTCACACATGCCCAAGCAAGCAAATTCCTGGTGCCCAAGTCTTTCTGTTCTCTTTTACTTGACCCTTGCTTTCTTTTCTAATGGTATCCTTCTCAAATACCTTCTCACTTTTGGTAGCAATATGGCAATTAAAAACCATGAGCTTCTATTTTTGGAGCTTAAATCCTTAAAATAAAGATGACCTTGGGGCATCTGGGTGACTCAGTCAGTTAAAGTCAGACTTAATTTCTGCTCCGGTCAAGATCTTGCAGTTCATGAGTTCCAGGTCAGCAATGGGCTCTTTGCTGACGGTGGTGGGGGGGGGGTGCTGCTTGCGATTCTCTCCTTCCACTGTCTGCCTCTCCCCTGCTCATGATCCTGCTCTCCCTCTCCCACTCTCTCAAAATAAATACATTATTAAAAAAAGAAAGTACAAGATGACTTTTCTATCCCAATACACACAGTGGCCATTTATACCATCTGAACTAATTACTGTGGTCTGGGAAACGGATTTTGTTGATTGTCCAGACCTATGTCACATGTCTATCTCTAGAGATGACGGAAAGATGTCAGCACTACCAGAAGGACACACACTGAGCATGGGGGTAGGGTAATCTCTCAAAAAAAAAAAAAAAAATATATATATATATATATATATATGCATGCATACAAGAGCTGTCACCAAAAAGGGCAATGGGTCTGGGTAAGAAATAGTAAATATAACCTATGCAGTATAGAACAAACCTCGAGACAATTATAAGGTAATGCAACAAAACAAACAGTAAATATAGATTCAGATTATATGGGGACAATGTACAAACCAAAAAGTTACAGTATGGTTTTATCCAGTTGATTAATGCCTTGTTTTTTTTAATGTTTGTTTGAGAGAGAGAGAGTGTTGAAAGAGAGAGAAAGAATATGTGTGTGTTTACGTGAGCAGGGAGGGGCAGAGAGAGAGAGAGAGAGAGAGAGAGAGAGAGAGAGAGAGAGAGAGACTCCCATGCAGGCTTCCTGCTGTCAGCACAGAGCCCAACACAGAGCTTGATTTTAGAAACAGTGAGATTATGATCCGAGCCAAAATCAAGAGTCAGACATCCAACCAATTTAGCCATCCAGGTGCCCCAATTAATTCCTTTTGAATTTCAGTTTCCTTCTCTGTAAAATGTGCAATGACAATGCCTCCTTTATGAAGAGCAAATGAGTAAGCATACATCAAATGTCCATGTATTTGCTTGCCAAATAGTAGGGACTCAGTAAAAGCTAGTTTTCTTCAAGACCGAGCATAGGTTCATCTCATATAGGAAATTATCCTCCACTACTTCTGTCTTTTCATATGTATCTGCTAAAGTCCTACTGGTATTGGAGCCCATTGCACATTTTAGCTCTTAATAGCACATAGTAAATACAGTCTCCATATGCTGGTGTGCAAATGCCTTGTCTTACTGACTCATTTTCAATCTCTTTATGGGATGAGATAAATTCTTTATGCCCAGTCCTAGCACCCAACCCTGGATAACCACTCATTCTGCACAGAGTAAGAGAGGCATTTTGCATCTTGGGACTGACTATGGTATCAAATCTCATTTTGAAAATACTGGATTACATATAAAAGCATGAACAAGCAGAAGAAATAATAAATATAGAAAAAATATAGAAATATAGAAATAAATATACAAATATATAAAAGCATGAACAAGCAGAAGACATAATAAATATAGAATTGGGGAAAGCTGTACCTATGAAATGAAAGAGACTGTGCATTTATTTACATAGGGAATGTAAAAGGAGGAAAGTTTAGGAGGAAAGAAAGGGTTAGTGCCACCCTGCTGAAACTGTGAGGATGGTCTGAGTGCCTTTAGGAGATACCTTCTAATTCCTATGAATTTCATCATATTCAGTGGGATTACCTGCATGTCGGAAAAAATAGATCTTAATATGTATACTTAATGATCCATTAACATATAAAACAGACATTAAGAGGTTAGATTTTGGATAGATCAAGATTTGAGCCCAACATCCACCATTTAGAATCTGTGTGAGCTTAAGCAAATTACATAACTTTTTAAGCCTTACAGAATTTGTAGTTAGGGACCTATATGGGAATGTGAATATTAAATAAGATGGTGCAAATAAAGAGCTTCTTCCCACACAGTTGGGAAAGTAATAAACATTAGCAAAGATCAGATCTTTTGTTATGTTATTTGGGAATGTATAAAGCATAAATGGGCTTAGGTTTGATTTAGAGAAATTCAAAACCTAAGCATTACAAGTGAACGGCACACACGAAAGCATTTGCCTAATGTCCAGATGGGTGAGTCCAATGTTGATTCTTGCTTCATTTTCAATCCTATTTACATTGGTTCATTCTCAGTGGAGAGAAAAACCAGATGACAGCTGGGACCAGGTTCATCTCTTAGAAGCCCACAAGATTTCTTATCTGTATCCAAGTTTTGGCTTGTATTTACTTGGACCTTAACAACAACAACAACAACAACAACTAATAATAATAATAATAAACATTAAAAATATAATTAAGTTGCTAATACTCCCTTGGTATAAATATTAGATGCTCATTTTACCAATTCCACAATATTTGGGAAACATCAAGTAATTACTGCCAAAAACAAAGTTTCCATGATATTCACAGATACATATAGAAAGAGGAATGAGAATATCACCCATGCGTCAATAAGAGGCTGAATATTTGTTCATCTCGATGAAGAGTCCATTTTAAGAATGGATAAAGGAGGCTTTTGAAGTGGGTGTGAGGGACAGAGACAATATATGAAGTTTTCATTTTGCCCATTAATTGGCCTAGTCTTTCCTCTGAAACCTTCTGAATACAATCTTTAAAATACAGGCATAAAACCAGAGAGAACAAATGGTTTTTTGCTCTGTTGATTGGAAAAAGAATTTCCAGATAATTCTTGGGGTAAAGGTGGCAGGCATAGGAATTTTAGAATACTCTAAATAGTTTTTTTTCACCCCTAATTAAATACTAGATTTCCTTGTTTAACCTTAATTAAACCATCACAATCTCAGCCCATTATAATCAGTTAAATTAACGTTCTGAATAGGAAAAACGATTATTTCAAATAAGGTAATAATTAGCCTATAAACATTATTCTAATGGCCACCTCAACTCCCTTTTTCTTTTGAAAAACTGGTCCACTCACTGGTAGTCCCTGAAAATGACATACCCAAGCCCACCAGTGTTCCTTTATTTTCTTTGCCTCAAGTTTCGTCTTTATTTCTTGTTGTAGCTAATTCTCAAATAGTCCTGCAAAGTGGGTCCCTCATATGCACTCTAAGGTCCTATAGATCTAGGAGAGAAGTCCTGCTCATCTATTCTGTGTGCAAATGTTGCTTTCTCTTCACTACATTGATAAACCTTTGAGGTCAGAGGTTTACCTTCTATCTTGTTTTTCAAGTTTTTTCATATAAATGGTTGCTGATTACTTGTTCACTTATATAACATGCTTTCCTAAATACTGGCTGGGCACTGGGGAGGAAAAATTAACAACACACAATTTCCATCATTGAAAGTTCATAGTCTAATAGGAAAAGATGAGCATATCAACAACTAAATTTAATATGATATGATATTGGAGGAGTTGTGACTTGAGCATTAACAGACCTTTTAAAATAACTGGTGAACAGTCCTAAAAGGGACTTTTTGAAATAAGGATTTCATTTGGGCTACGATGGAAAAGAATAGGAGAAAGCTGGTTTAAATAGAAAAAGTAAGCTATGATCATGACTCCAAGAGGAGTAGAGATAGAGCTAGCAATGACAGGGGTGTCGATGCTGATGTAGTAATAAAGTTAATATTTACAAAAATTCTTCTGTAGATCCTTTAATCAGAGCCGCATACAGAGGCTACAAATAGAAACTGAAGAAAATGTATTCACAAGGGTCTAAGGGAATCTTATATTGACAAGCACGTTGGAATAGGTTCCTCTCTTGCAGTCACAGACCTGATGTGCTAAAGGGAAACTACTGTCATTTTTTTTTTTTTTTTAGCTTAGCAGTAACCTGAGGAAAGCAATTCTCTGTCAATTCATTCAGGGAAGTGGATTGGAGTGGGAAGAGATAAAGTAGAATTATTTTCAATGGATGAAGCAAAATTGTTCAAATATTTAATGTTTGGAAAAATTTTAAGAGCATTCTGATGTTTGTATTATCACCTGGCTATTTGGAAATTATATTAATGTTTTTAGATTATTTAAACTACATTTGACTTTCTGCCAAATATTTCCATGCTTACCGTTAACTATATGTGTATTTTTTCAATGTTTCTAAAATGCAACAAAATAATTTTCTTCCTTACATTTTTTAAAAATATTTATTTATTTTGAGAAAGAATGCACATGAGCAAGCATGAGTGGGGATGGGGCAGAGAGAGAGGAAGAGAATCCCACACAGGCCCCCAAGCTCTGCACTGTCAGTCTGGCAGTGTAGAGCCTGACATGGAGCTCAGTCTCACGAACCATAAGACCATGACCTGAGCCAAAACCAGGAGTCCAATGCTTAGCCAACTGAGCCACCCAGGTGCCCCCTGTTCCATTTTTCTTAAATTTTGCTCTCATTACATATATGGATACATGTATATTCTCCAATCATTCTTATGATTATTCATCGTAATCCATACTGTTCACAATTGCTATAACGTTATCTCATTCCTAATTACAAGCTCTGTCTTTCAGCCAATTTTATTGACAAGGAATAAATCCCTGCCAATATTCTACAACATTATCTTTCCTTTCCAATCTGCTGATCCATTGCTTCCTTGCTACAACTTCTTTCTAATCAGTATCAATGATTCATGATAATGCTTAACCTTGAGCCCTCAAGCTTGAATCTATACATTTAGGAGTAATATAGAAATTGTGGCTTTTATCTAGACAATTAAAAAATAAATAAACAGCCCCTAAGCTCTTGTTTCACATATACAGAGTGCTATATTTGGATTTAATTCTTAGAATATTAGACTTAATATAGCACTTCATTTTATACTGATTATATTTTATCTGCTGCTAAATTTGCCTAATGCCACAAAAAAAGGTCTTTCATATAAAGCTTTAGTCCACATGACACCAATGTACTCATCTGTTACTTTGTTTCATTATGTTTTCGTCCCCACCAAGACTACTGTTATTTAAAGTAATAATATTGTAAACATGCAAGACTTTTGATGAAACTACCCCCTCCCCATTACCTATTTTTTTGAGAGAGACAGAGAGAAAGTGAGCATGCCAGCAGGCAGCAGAAAGTCAGAGGGAGAAGGAGAGGGACTCTAAAGCAGACTCCATGCTCAGTGCCCAGCCCAACGCCGGGCTTGATCCCACGATCGTGAGATCATGACCCGAGCTGAAATCAAGAGTTGGATGCTTAACCCACTAAGCCATCCAGATGCCCCTCCCCATTAACTTTATAAATACTTTTAAGAAAGAGTAGTGAGAAGAATGTGTCATTTAGATTCAAGAAGTCCTGAGTTCTGGTGTTCACTTCGCTTTGAACAAATGTTCTTTCAGAATTTATTTTCCATTCTACTTTAGTTTTCCTATGTGTAAAAGAAGGAACAGGAAATAGTTTATTGATCTAGTAGGGTTTTAATAAGAAGATTATAAAGAATATAATCTGGGGTATCTGGTGTGTTTCTGGGGATCTAGCCAGCTCAAACTGAATGACTGCATCATCATTTTCATTATTAATATTTTGAAAGAGATTATAGCCACATGATAATGACTATCACTTTTCATCTTTTTTAGAAAGGCCTCACTTTTCTGAGCTCTCTGTTGCTATAAGAACAGAGAAATCTTTATTCTTGATATTAATAGATGAATATGGATGGCTAATCACTGTATGAAAATTACTATGCACTCCCTTTTTAAAAATTTTCAGTCGGTTGAGCGTCCGACTTCAGCTCAGGTCACGATCTCGCAGTCCGTGGGTTCGAGCCCCGCGTCGGGCTCTGGGCTGATGGCTCAGAGCCTGGAGCCTGCTTCAGATTCTGTGTCTCCCTCTCTCTGTCCCTCCCCCGTTCATGCTCTCTGTCTCAAAAATAAATAAACGTTAAAAAAAATAAAAAAAAATTTACGTTTGAGGAATTTGCAACACTAGTCAATCAATTCCAGTATCTTGCCAATTACAAGTATGAGATACTTGATTAGAAGATTTTAAAAGCTAATATAGCTAATCTGTCAATATTAAGGTGATGGTCACCTTATTATTACTGAAACATTGTTTCTTTTTTTTTTTTTTCAACATTTATTTATTTTTGGGACAGAGAGAGACAGAGCATGAACGGGGGAGGGGCAGAGAGAGAGGGAGACAGAATCGGAAACAGGCTCCAGGCTCTGAGCCATCAGCCCAGAGCCCGACGCGGGGCTCGAACTCACGGACCGCGAGATCGTGACCTGGCTGAAGTCGGACGCTTAACCGACTGCGCCACCCAGGCGCCCCTGAAACATTGTTTCTTGATACCTGTTTACATCATAATCCTCATTTCAAAACATATTTGTCCCATGATAGGAACCTGGAGAAAGAAATTGTGTAGACGCAATAGGCATTTAAACACACAATCTGTTCCCTTGCTTTCTGTATTAGCTGACACAGAGTAATCTCAGATAGTTGTGGTGACTGATAGCTCACTAGCTTAAACCAGCTGGTTGCCTGGCCCCACTAGTGGTTCAAGAGGGCACTGCTTAAACTGATTTAACCAACTGATTAATTAAACTGATTTAATTCCTAGGATGAGAAGCCACATAAACATAGACTGTGCTTCCACTAATAAGGGCAAGGAAGGGCAATATTCAGTTGATAATGTAATAACCAATAATAAAAAGAAGGTTCTTTATATCATCTTTAATTGAGTGGCTAATGTATTTACACAAATATCCACCAACTGCTTGTGCTAAGTGAAAACGAGTGTGAAACTTGGTACTGATCTTTATGTAGCTTATGCATGTCTTCTGCATACAGGTTTTCAACAAGTAAAATAAGTAGACGACACTAAATCAACAGTAAATTGAGGACCAGACTGCATAGACTGACATCCTAAATGATTTTACCCTGGGTTCTAAGCACATTGTCAATGAGGTATTTTTATTAAAAGAAAAAAAGAATTAGACATACAGAAATTTAGAAAGAATAAAGTCATATTAAACCTACTGTTTACTATTAAAAGATATTAAGCATCTTTTCCCCCCAATTTAATAGGCATTGGCATTTTGCCATAATTATAACATCTATTTTTAAGTAATTTCAAATCATTTACATATGACCTACAAACTGTAAATAGTTCAATACATATCTTGAAAAGTTGAGGGGTGCCTGGGTAGCTCAGTTGGTTAAGCATCCAACTCTTGGTTTCAGCTCAGGTCATGATCTCACAGTTCTTGAGTTCCAGCCCCACATCGGGCTCTGTGCTGACAGCATAGAGCCTGCCTGAGATTCTCTCTCTCTCTCTCTCTCTCTCTTTCTCTCCTCCATTCTGTCTCTCAAAATAAATTTAAAAAACTTTTAAAGAGAAAAGTTGAAACATTTTTCTACCTAACTACAGTACCATTATTAAAACAAATAAAATTAAAAATAATTTCTGAATAAGATCTAATAGCCATTCAATATTTAAATTACCTTACTTGCCTCCAATTGTCTCTTATAGCCCAATTTTTCAAACCAGGATACAATCTAGAACCACAACCTGCATTTAACGGTTCTGTTTTTTCTGCCTACTTCTCAGTTTTTTCTCTTTGAAACATTGGCTTGTTGAAAACACCGGTCAACTGTCTTACAGAATGCATTGTACTGAATTTTGTGATGTTAACTCAAGGTACTATTGAACTTCTCCCTCTATAATGTGTATTTTCTGCAAAAGAAAGGATTTCAGGGTTTACTAACTTCAAGTTAATCACTTTGGAAAAAACACTTCACACGTCATTCTGAGGAGTATATCTGCTACCTGATGTGGTGCATTATAGTGTCTGGTTGTCCAGAAATTTGAATAGCACACAGGTTAAGGTAATGAAAATTTGACCTCTCCATCGAATCTGGATTTGTTCTTTTGTGCCCAGAAAGAGATCTGTGGAGTCATGTAAATACTCATTTCCCCATCTATCGTCCATTAAATAGTTTTATTGCTCATTGATGACCATTTACTCTATTAATAATTTCATTTGGGCTTACAAAAAGGTGTTTTATTAAATAGCTTTTTTATTTAAATATAAGACTGTTGTATAACAAATGACCTCTAAATCTCTAGAACCTACATTAACATTTATTTTGTGCTTTTAGGTGCGTCTGAGATTCAGCTGGTCTAGAGTGGGGTTAGCTAGGTTGGATTAGAATCCAGGCTTTGGGGAGTGCCTGGGTGGCTCAGTCAGTTAAGCCGCCGACTTTGGCTCGGGTCATGATCTTGCGGTCTGTGAGTTCAAGCCCCGCGTTGGGCTCTGTGCTAAAGCTCAGAGCCTGGAGCCTGTTTCGGATTCTGTGTCTCCCTCTCTCTGACCCTCCCCCGTTCATGCTCTGTCCCTCTTTGTCTCAAAACTAAACAAACATTAAAAAAAATTTTTTTTAAAAATACAGGCTTTGGATGGAGTTCAGTCAGCGACATGTTTCTTTGTTTCCAATATGGCTAAAGAGCAACAGCCATTTGAAACATGGTCTTTTCTGGCAAAGGGTAGGAAATCTAAGGAAATTGGCAAAAAAATTTCCCAGGAGTCTTTAAGGCTCAGCTTAGAACTAGCAAAATGTCTTTTCTTACCTTATTCCACTGGGTAAAGCACATCACCTCACTTACACCAGCCAATGGAAGAGGGATGTGCACTTTGCCAACTTTAATGGGAGGCACTACAAAGTCACATGGCAAATAAAATCAATGTATAGTTCTTCCACATAGGGATTAAAGCACTGCAAACAATTATCCAATCTACTATAGTCAACTTCTAATTCTTTATTTACTGTCTTTCTTCAGATTGCTAATAGACATACTATCCTTACAATGTAATTCACTTGGATTTATCATGAGATTCCAGATAGTGTTTCAAACACATTGGAATTCAGTTCTTTCTTCTACCCTCTGTCAGATAATACGCACCTATGTAATGCCAAACTTGACTGTGTATCTCTGGTGCCCAGGACAATTGTTACAGCATACAAGGTGCTCAATAAATGTGGGATAAATTATATTTTAGATTAATCCTTGAGTTTTGTGAATAATTTCCATTCAAAGAAATTTATGGCATATCTTTCCTTTTTCCTACCCATAAATACAATTATCTTTGTTGCCCAGATGGAAATAATA
This sequence comes from Lynx rufus, assembly GCF_022079265.1. Classification (NCBI taxonomy): domain Eukaryota; kingdom Metazoa; phylum Chordata; class Mammalia; order Carnivora; family Felidae; genus Lynx; species Lynx rufus. The sequence continues at coordinate 99,019,570 of NW_025814834.1, read as the reverse complement.
AGAAAATAATAGGGTAGGAAGCATGGGTTGCCCAAGGCTAAACTGTAAATCAAAGACAGAGTAGGGAAAATAATTCAGTACTTTGGGTTCTTTCTCTGTACATCGGACAGCATGCCACAGTGCTTTCAGTTTTTAAATGTTTATTTATTTATTTTGAGAGACAGAGAACACACATGTAAGCAGGGGAGAGGGACAGAGAGAGGGAGAGAAAGAAACCCCAGAGAATCCCAAGCAGGCTCTGTTCTATCAAGGAAGAGCATGAAATGGGGCTTGATCTCAGGAACTATGAGGTTATGACCTGAGCTAGAATCAACAGTCAAACTGATTGAGCCACCCAAGCACCCCAGTACTTTCATTCTTTATCATACCATTCATTGTTCCTGTACATAAAGCAATTACCACCGAACATTTTCACTATTAGTGATAAATTGAAAACATTGGAAATAGAGGATTTTTATACATCTCTGAAACAGAGAGAGAGAGACACAGAGACAGAGACAGAGATCCAGAAATAAGTCAAGCTGCTTATTCTATATTAAAGCCAAAGAGACAAAGAAAATAAATCAACAGCTCAGGGAGGCTAAAGGAAACTATAATCAGAGTCAACAGCAGAGACAATCATACTGCCCATTGTGGACAGAATTAAATTGCATTCATATTAATTTTTAGTAATGAGTAAGTTAGTAGAATAAGGAAAGAACGCTGGCATGTGAAAAATGCAAATTATATGATTGAAAGTAAGTTTACTCTCTGGTTGGAAATAAAAGTGGCATGCAAAACTAAGAAAAGGATAAGTGGTAGGGAATAAGATTTACACATGTAATTGATTATTTTAAATCTTAACCATCCTATTAAAGACACACAATTAACAGCAACCCATAGATTTTGGTAACAAATTATATTTTCATGACGATAAAGCCTGACCTAAAAATACGTGCATATTTGTGGGCTTGCCCTGAACTGAAGTATTTGGGGAGGTTTCTTTCACCACCCCACTTGTTTTAGAATATCAGCTCTGTCACTCTGCAGCCTTATTGAGTAGAAAAACAAGTAATTAGAGCTGGCTGGCTATGTTGATAATTTATGCACAATTAATAGAAAGGCTTTTGCCATCATTATGAAATTTCATAGACTACTTATACACCCTAGTGGGAAAAATTGGTCAAAGCACTTTTTTTCTGAAGAGAAAAATCAAACAAACAACACATAGGTATATAGCATTTAAACATTACAGTGATGTGGGAACTCCCCAGAGTGTCCTGAAATTGTGTAAGCAAACTGATATAATAAAATCTGACATAAAAAGCCACTTAAATCACACTAATGAGATGGATAATAAAAATCAAGCAACTATTGAACTGCAAGGCAGTCACATAGACAATTAAAGGTTAATTAGATGTGTGAATACAAGTTCTTCCTGCCCTGGGATTTATTCCTTAGATGTTTTAGACAGATTCATAAGGGAGCTTGACATACAGCATAAAAAATCACCTGGGATTCGCTTCAGTGGAAAAAAAAAATAGTACTTTCAATAAAACCAAGCTTTAGGAACTGGGGGAAGGGTGGGTGGGGAAGAACAGCAATAATTAATAACAATAATGAAATACCTGGAGACTCTTGGCAGATTTGACCAATATGTAATGTGAATTTAAATTTAAATTTGTTTTTACTGTAGATACATAAATAGAATTTTGAAAGACCCAGAAACTTCCAATGGTGAGAGTAGCTGAGGCATTTCTAGTGAATATGCAGGAATCCTGTGTGGGATAAGGGAGATAAAGTTTGAGGACTGGTTCTAATCCCAATCCTGCCCCCTCTCAAATATGGGTCCTGGCAATTTATGGGACATACTTGGCCCTCAGTTTCCCTTCTTAAAGATTAAATCTAATCTAGGTTATTTGATCTTTAATGCCTCCCCTATTAACTTAATGTCTATAACCTAATGATTTTCTTTCTCTACTATTTTCATTGTCATGTAAAAATGCTGATATGTGTGTATAGAATAGATTGGATGCTTAAAAAATGAAATATCAAAGCCTCTAAAAATTTACTCCACCATAAATTTGATTCAGTTTTATTTCTGAGAGCTGAACATGTGCCAACCAGATTTCAATAGAACCTTTTTATGTGAATCTTCTATAAAAATAATAGCTGACAATATTCTAATAAAAAGCTATTTATTAAGTGATAACTATATGCCATTTATTTAAACAGCACAATTTTAAGAATTAGGAAATATTATTTCCATGTAAACAGATACAGATGAAATAGTTTACAGGCTCACCCAAGGCCACCTAGCTCATAAGAGACTGAGCCAGGAATTGAAGTTAGGCTTTTTTTTTTTTTTTTTTTTAACCAACTACCAACTGTTTTGCCGTTTGCCTCTTGGAGACACATAGTCCAAGTTGTTGGGCTTTTGGCTGGAAAAAATATCAAGAGACATAGTGATGAAAAAGGAAATAAAATACTGATATGCAAGTGTAATTTTGCTAAAATAATAAGGAAAAAAATCTCTAAATATTCACAATCAGAAAGTTTTTATCTTTTTAATATTTTTTTAAAAGTTTTTTTTTTTTTAATTTATTTTGAGAGAGAGAGAGACAGAGAGGGAGGGAGAGGGAGAATCCCAAGCAGACTCTGTGCTGTCAGCAAGGAGCCCAATGCAGGACTCGATCTCACAAATAGTGAGATCATGAACTGAGCTGAAATCAAGACTCAGATGTTTAACTGACTGGGCCACCCAGGTGCCCCTAAGTTTATTTATTTTTATAAAACTGCTACAATACAACCTTAATTATTTTGTCCATGTGTGTTTGACTATGAATGAATAGGAGATTGAATGACAATATATACATATATTAACATAAGTTTTATCTGAACTGTGGGGCCACAGATTGTTTATCAATATGCGTATTTCTATGTTTTTCATATTTTCTGTATTTCATTTTATATAGAATGAGGAAGAAAAACATTACAAAGGAAAAAATAAGTGGAGGAGTGACTGACTGAAGTGTGGACAATGTTGTCAACTGATTTCATTCCCTGTGTGCACGTGAAATCAGATTGTCACCATTCTCTGCTTTTTATGGCAAAATGAAAAAAAATTAAATCCTGGATGTGCAGATAATTAAAACTTGTACATGCCTATCAAAGCAAGGACACTTCAATTCCCATTTTGTCTTGGTGTCTGAACTTTGTCATGCCTACAGGTTTTCTTTCAAAACATTTAATAGAGAATGAGAGGCCATCCCTCCCCCTTAAGTACAGTGTAGGCAGCGGATGCTGAGACGGCCTTTATAATTATACCTGAAGCTGCACGTGGAGTGCAATTGTGTGGCTGGGAAATTGTATCTGATTATGATCGCTCAGTGCCAAATGTCAGAAAATAGCTGCCCTGCTCAAAAATAGCTTGTTCGTGTGTGGGAGGGGGGTGGGAGTTGTGGTGGGGGAGCTATGGATTCAGCGGTGAGGGGAGAGGAAGAACCCAGATGCAGACTGGTATGCTGGCAAGGCTGGGCAGGGATACTGCAGGGCAGGAAGAGCGGTCTGTTCTAGGACTATGCTGACTGCCACCAAAACACAGAAACCCAGCTGGGAGAAGCTTTTTACTTGTTTGCATGTTGGTTGGCTGGTTGCTTTAACGAGGATGAGAAAACTGCCCTTAGCAGGCTTTCCCAATTGCCAGCCTCTTGGTCTGTGTCTGATTTGCCTTGAGTCACATGGACACAGTCCCTAATCCCCAGCAAAGTCATTCTTTCCTAACTTGGCCCTTAAAGTAAAAGTAAGCAACTCCACATATAAAACTCCTTTCATACGCGTTTTACAAAGAAGAGTAGGACCATCTTCTCTCCCAACCCTTGTTCTGAATAGTATATATTTATTTCATGCACTTTAAAGGCATATTCACTGTTTTCAGTCTGCCCTTTTGATTGTTAACCTTGGATTTCCAACTGACCCTCTGTGAAATATAATCACATTGCAGAGAGCTGGTTTCTTAGCTATGGAAAGCTGAATGCAGCAGGTTTAAGGTGGGGCTTAAGGCTCTATAATTTTAACATGTTTCTTACGTTATAGTAATGTAAAACCAGGGTCTATCACCCCTCTTCCAGAATATTAATACAGAAGGCAAATATAGATCAAAATCAAAATATACAGCTGTTATATAGAACATAGGGACAATATAAGATAGCAAAGAGCACTCCCTTTCCCCATCTGAACCTCAGTTTTATCATCTGTCAAATGGTGATACTATTACCTACCTTACAGTGTTGTGCAGGCTCTGGCACAAAGCAGATACCAAACAAATATGAGCACCACTTTCCTTTCTGGAATATGTTCAAGTACATTTAAGAATGCCAACATGTGAGGCACCTGGGTGGCTCAGTTAGTTAAGCGTCTGACTTGAGCTCAGGTCATGATCTCACAGTTCATGAGTTCCAGCCCTGCATCAGGCTCTGTGCTGACAGCTCAGAGCCTGGAGCCTGCTTCAGATTCTGTGTCCCTCTCCCTCTGCTCCTTCCCTGTTCACACTCTGTCTCTCTCTTAAAAATTAATAAATATTTTAGAAACTTAAAAAAAAACCAATATGTAGCTCAGATCTCTACTCTGTGCAAGGGACAAGGGCATCAAAGGCATTCGGGATTGAAGAATGTGGTTGACTAGTTGAAGACATGCCTCTTACTTCCCATTGTCCTGTAGTAACTTAGTAAGAGTTTCTTATTCACAGCTTTTCTAAAATTCTTTTTGACACTCTAAAATTTTAGTCTATGTCACCCTGTGGGTTAATGTCTGAAAGTTTTCAAGGTAAGTCTATCAATAGTTAGTAACTGAGTATTTGGAGAGAGCAGTTGAGACTCTGTGTGTTAAATTTTTCTTCCTATCACTGACTGCATTTGAATCTTCTTTTTAACAGGACAAAATACTTAGCTTTCTTTCTGAGCCTCAGTTTTCTCCATCTGTAAAATGGAGAAAACAGCAAGGAACTAGATAGCACTTTTGCATCATTTCAAGTCCCCTGGCCTCATCGGTCTTAGATCGCTCATCTCTGGGATCAGGCCAACTTCGTATGGGCACAGGCTGAGAGTGCCTCCCCAGCTACCCCTCCTGTCCCATCCTGAGGCCTCCATACTGACTGCCATGGCTCTTGTGCATGGGCACCTGGGATGATCATTGGGGGAGAACATTAAAGCCATGAGGATAATTTCTGATCACGGGAAACACAGGTCATGGATAAATTCACCTCCCTGGTACCCCCTGGAGAAATGTCTCGGACGCAAGGTTTCTTCTCAGGGGGACTGTACTGTTGATCAAGCAATCTGTAACCCTCAGTCATGACCACTGTGATAAAGCATGCTCATCTTGGCTTCTCCTCCTTCTCTGTTTCATTTTCTTGTACCCTCACTGCTATCCCTGGAGTTGTATTCTCAATTAAAGTAATGGTCCATAAAACCTCCCAGACTCTACATTCTGGATAACCTTAGGCTAACACACATAATATTTATTTCTTAGAGTTAATGTGGAGATAAAATGAGATAGTTCATAGAAATATGTTATACACGGGATTCAACAAATGTTTAATTGCCATTATCATATGTCCTAATTTGTATTTCTCAAGCTGCAAGTTATTTATCATCCCCATTGCCTCCTGTAACCTCTCTCTTATGCCTATCTTTTCCCGCCTCTTCTGTCATCATTTATGGCTGCTGCTGTTGTTGTTTTTCTGAATTTAGAGAAATAATCTATGCTTGGTGTGTTAATGATGAGCATCTATGCTTTGAGCAAAGATTTAAATGGCACTAGTCACATAAACTACCTGGTTATCCTCTGTTAGTCTCTTATTATTTCTTGTGTGTCTGCTCAAAATATTGGGACTCATTACAGAGAAGGGCTCTCTCACCTCACTTAAATACCCCACAAACCAACTCCCTTAGACATACTAAATACCTATATTTGGAGAGTTCCAGAGTGATGGTCAAGATTTTAGGGGAGATGGTCCTATTTGCATACAGGGCTGAAAGCCTTCATGAAATGGATGGTAGACAGAGACTTTGGGGGGCACGACCAGTTCACAATCTTGGGTTCCATAAACTATCATGGAGTAAGGTCCTTTCTTAATCCCTCAATCAGGGCACTGGATGGACAGAATTCTTCCCTGGGGTAAAAGACCATGACAGGCCCAGGAACAATAGTTTGGGGGTTGAGCTGGCACTCGGACTGACATTGCGTCCAAATCACCTAGGAGGAGTCTGCAAGTCTCTATAAAGCAATAAAGCAAACAAAAGCACATCACTGCATATTCTAAGAAGAAGAAAACACAAAGCAAAAAAGGGTAAACATTTCCCCACTCAAGGTTGATGTCTATAGGAGTAGCCTATCTTGTTTAATACAAAGTGCCTTGTTCACTGCATACTCCCAGTGCCTGGCAGAGTTCTTGGCTCATGAAGTGCTCTATGGGAATTTTTGACCACTAGGGAGAGATGATGAAGTGAGGCTCAGATAGCCAGTAAACTTTGCATGAGAATAGATGATGAGGATGATAATAAGAACTATACAAGGAGGACTTTTGCATGCACAAGCTGGAGTTCTTTATCATCAAGAACAAGATTTAAGGCTCATGGATGGACAGTTTTTGTGGAGGCAGACATAATTCATACTTAAGTCCAGTCCATTATAACCCAAGGTCCCTCTTGAGACACACACACACATACACACACACACACACGCACACACACACACACGCACACACACACACACACACACGCAATGTATCTCTTCCTTCTTATTACAAATTGTTTCTTCCCTCAGTTGTATCCATCCATCAAAACAAGAATAGCAGTTTATTCTTTGGATCACACTTTATCTTTCCCTCGTGCTATCTTCTGCTTTCAGCATAGATAACTGGATAATGCCTAGACATATCATTTCAAGAGATATGTCTTTCTTTCCTATAAGAGCCAGTGAGAACTTTGTTCTTTATTTGACCCATCTTAGGGTGCTTCTTTTTTGAAAAAAAGACAAAGTTCCTAAGAGTTAATATTCTAGGAAAAAAACCTTCCAATTAAAAGATCACGTGACCAAAACCACCTACCACAGGCTTCATCATTCTGATGTCTCCACCATCCTGTCAGTGTTACTCCAGAGCTTTTATGGCCTTTGCATCTTAGTACCACTTTCATGGATTTTGTGGGCCCAGAAGCAAAGAACCCAGGGCCATTCTTAGGATGTGTAGACTATGGTCCCACCTTACCAACAAATTACCTGATCTTGTTGCTTAGCCAGACTAAGTATTAATTATCTGGCAACATTTTGTGTCCTTTACAGCTATGATACTTAACTAAGAGAGTCCAGGTTTAAATGAACATCAAAATCTCCCTTGAAATGAGACAGAATTTATAAAGTGTGGCATACCTCCTAAAAGGTATGCGAAGAGGAAACATGTGGGAGAGGCTAGGTTTCTATTGTGCTGATGATGTGGAGGTTTTGAGTCTGATTATGTGGACTGTAGTTTCTCTGGGAAGCAGCTGGTAGGGCACCTGTGTTCTCTTCAGATCACCACTACCACTCCCTATACCCTAAATTCGTGCAAATATATGAGTTGATGGATAAGATCCTTCTCTACAAGAAATGAAAAGTCAAAAAATTAACAAATGACTTCCAAAGTATTGTTAAAACTTGGTCTGGTATTGGAGTAGCCCTAGGAGATGCAAATCCTTTGAGGAAAAGGCAGAAACTGAATTCCTAGCAGCATGGCAGTCTCAGGCAGCTGAAGAAAGAATGCACAAGTATCAAGGGTGGTGAGAAAGGGAAGTCAGAAGAGGGCTAGAAAGACCTTTCTAACTCTACAATGTTGCCAAGGTCCAGTCTGGGTGCTAATAATCAAGCTCATAAAAGTGCATGCATAAAACAGAAACAAAAGGCATCTGGGCCTTCAAGTATATCTTGTTCGTTACTTAAAGGTTTATTAAGTGCATAGATCATGGAACCTGTGTCTCAGATTTCCGATGAGACCTGAATCAATATATTAAGACACAACATTAAGGTAAAGGACTGCAAGCTTTATTGAATACTAAATATCTTTTATAGTGGGATGTCTCTATAAAACTAACTCTCCTTCCCAAATGGTTATTTCAACATTTGTGAGAGAGTGAACAAAACCTGAATGAGTTAAGCCTTATTCATGATAAACAGTGGCTTTTAAATAGATAAGACACCCAGTTACTGGAAAACTTATATTCAAATGAGAGAAAAATTTGTGTTATAATAGGCTGTACTTAGACATCAAGAGATTCAAGCCCAGTTCTTGGTAAAATAATTGGATCTCTGTCTTTGTGTTTGACTCTGTCCCTCATTCACTGGTTCATTTCTGAATATGTCCATCCCATCCTTTACATCTCCCCATACTATGGATTTTGTGTTCTTTTATATCTCTCCTTACTATGAATTTTGATTTGATGAGTAGACTTTCTTGGGTCTTGATCATTTTACTAGTTTGCAATGATCATTAGATGCTGTTAGTTTCCAGTCACCCTGGAATAGTTGACCACCCTACTCTAGCTCGGGCCTCTCAAACCCCACCATAGCAATGACCCTCTGGTTATAACTCTCCTGGGCTTCCTTTTGCTGCAAGGGGTCATAAAAGCAAGGACTGTCTGTAATTGGACTGAGGCTGCCTAACTATTATGACTTTTTCTATGAACTGACTTTTATGATACTAAGTTGATTGTACAGAAAGGATGCTCACTCAAGAAATAGAACATCAGTGTTTGGGTCCAAGTCTTTCCAACAGATTTCCATAATATGGTTACTTAACTACAACGAGTCTCAACTATCTAGTCATAGTCTTAATTACCTCCTAGAGAAGCTTAGGGAGGAAAAACAAGACAAACATTTAAAAAGGGAGAGACACACAAATGTAAATAAGTTACTAAAAGCCTACAAAATTCCAAGTATAAGATAAATTGGTATCTTATGTAAGTTTTCTAATCACTACCAAATGGCAGAAACTAATGCAGAAGTCATCCAAAGGTTTTGTAAAGCATTCAAAAAATCTGCTGTATGTGCAAAGAACTACCCAAAAGAAGGCAAACTGGATTATTTAAAGGATTAGAGAATGAAGAAAAAATTAGGGTCCACTGCAGCACAAGTCACACAATGTGAGACTCTCCTAGAAGGCAGCTGTTTAAAGTTGAGCAGGTTATTCAGTACCCAAAAGTATATAACCAAAGAGACAGGTGAGAACAAAAATCCATCCACATCCTGTTTTCCAATTCCTATGTCTTGGCATAGAACTGTGTCTTCGTCAAGAAAAGAGTGCCTTTTTATTCAGGTAAGAAGAAACATAGACCAGGGGCGCCTGGGTGACTCAGTTGGTAAAGCATCCGACTTCGGCTCAGGTCATCATCTCAGTTTGTGAGTTCAAGCCCGGCGTCAGGCTCTGTCCTGACAGCTTGAAGCCTAGAAGAGCCTGCTTTGGATCCTGTGTCCCCATCTCTCTCTGCCCCTGCCCCACTCACTCGCTCTCATTTGCGCTCTCTCTCTCTCTCTCTCTCAAAAAATAAATAAACATTATAAAAAGTTTTAAAAAGAAACATAGCCTGAAACTATACTAGCAAGAGTTACTACAACCTGAGCAAGCCTCAATCTGCTATCTATACAAAGACCTACTTGCAAAGTTGCCCTTGCCTGCAGTCTAGGAACTGGGATGTCATGGGGGTTCCCAGCATTCCCTGATAAGAATGGCTAACTTCACCTAGACTGTTTATGCAAATAATGTGATTTGTGCTCAACACCTGCTTTTCTTTGAAATGTCTGCAATTTTGATACATTCCAGGCAGAGGGTGCCTGTGTGAACAGTTCCTAATAAAGTCCCTGGGAGTTTAGTCTCTAATGAGCCTCCCTGGAAGACATTTCTCACGTGTTCTCACAACTCGCTAAGGTTAATGGAGCATGTTCTGTGTGACTCCACTTGAGGTAGAACTCTAGGAAGCTTGTGCCTAGTTTTCTCTGGACTTCACTCCATACACCTTTCCCTTTGTTAATTGTTTTGTGCCCTCCCAGTGAATCATCGAAACTGGGGGTCATCTTTGGGACCTCCAACACACTTTTCTCCTCATATGAGGAGGCCATTTGTTCACCAAAATGTCTTCCACAAGGCTGTGTCAAGCCATATGGGCAACTGAGGTTCTGCTGGGAGGAGAGGAGGGTAAGGAAAATGCATAGGCTCCTGCCTCCACCTATGTCTTTAGCTTACATGGAAAATCACTGGTCATAGGTCCCCTTTTCCTCACTGAATCCAGAGTGAACACTGCCCGAGGTTAATATTAACTGCATTTACACAAGAGGGTCCTAGGAATACAAGTAGGAGGGACCAATATTGCAAAATGCTCTTCTATGTTCTAGGTACTATGTTTGGGGTTTTACATGCATCGCTTAATAAATTATTATAACAGAGAACAGTAGCTAGCAATCCTTTGGTATGCTTTACGAACCTGGGATATATAAAGGTTAGGTAACTTTCCCAAGATCACACAGTGAGTGGTGAATCATGCATTGAAATGGAGTGTATCTGATTCCAAATCACAGGTTCTTTCCATTATATTACATGGCCCTCATTTTCAGGTCTTTAGTCTTAATGCTTTTTTCATGTGAAAACTACAACTATCTTGCTGGGTTTTAATTAAAATAAAGTGAGAGGGGCACCTGGGTGGCTCAGGCGGTTAAGTGTCCGACTTCGGCTCAGGTCATGATCTCGCAGTTCATGAGTTCAAGCCCCGCGTCAGGATCTGTGCTGACAGCTCAGAGCTTGGAGCCTGTTTCAGATTCTGTGTCTCCCTCTCTCTCTCTGACCCTCCCCCATTTATGCTCTCTGTCTCAAAAATAAATAAACGTTAAAAAAAATTAAAAAAATAAAATAAAATGAAGTGAGATATGCATGTTAAGTATATAGTATAGGATCTAGTATGCAGTTATATTGAAACAGCCATCATTTTTATTATTACTATGGCTAAGATCATACTTATAGCAGAGATTTGTCTGGCCTCAGACTCCTATGGCTGCTCTGTTTGTGGCCCTAAGAGCAGAGGATGGCAAGATAGACAATGAGGACTATCTAGGACATACTATCCTGGACACTCATTTTTTTTTAAATTTTTTTTTCAACGTTTATTTATTTTGGGGACAGAGAGAGACAGAGCATGAATGGGGGAGGGGCAGAGAGAGAGGGAGACACAGAATCGGAAACAGGCTCCAGGCTCTGAGCCATCAGCCCAGAGCCTGATGCGGGGCTCGAACTCACGCACCGCAAGATTGTGACCTGGCTGAAGTCGGACACTTAACCGACTGTGCCACCCAGGTGCCCCATTATTTTTATGTTTAAAATAAAACACATTAATTACACATCTCATTAAATACGCATTAGACTGATGTTGAAAGTTTTATTTGAATCAACTCCAAAGTGATATGTATGCAAATATCAATTTCTTCTATTGTTTCTGAAGTACCTTACAAATCTCTCCCAAACTTAAAAGCAAACAATAATGAAAACAACCAAAATCATTGTCTTGGAGTGGTCAGATTTGTGTTCTCAAGCACATATTGATGTATAAAGTGATTTTACTAATTATTCTCCCATACACGACTCTGTATCCATGAAATTGAGCAATAAACTTCCCCAAATGTGTATGACAGTACACATTTGCCTTCTGTTGTTAACAGCTTAAAACACATCCCAAGTACTGATTTTGTTCAGATCACTACTGGACACACAATGTGGAGTAACAGAAAGCTTAGCTCACAAACATTTATTGAGAGCCTACTTTGTGCTAAATAGCTCTTGGCACAGCATCTCTCTGGTAAAGAATAAGACAAAATAACACACACACACACACACCACATATGCACATATTCACATATATGCATACCAGATGCATACTCACAAACACATCTATGTAAATATTATATCCAGGTATAGGATTGAGTCCTTTATACCTCAAGCTTCCTATGAAAATCTTCAATTTCATGAATTTACATTAGGCATGCTGATCCTGTATCATCTTTTTTTCCTTTTTGAAAATTCAACTTTTCATGGCTGTGCTTATATTAACTACCACCAAAACATAGTGTGTTTCCTCCTATTAAAATATGCTCAGCACTTTATATGATTACTTTTAAGCCCCATATTAATAAACTCAGCTCAAACAACAGAATAAAAACATCCTTAAATATAGCCCATACTATTTCCACAGGCATGTATTACTGCTATTGATTTTCTAGTCATCTACTTTTAAAGCCAGGTTGAAAATGATTTTTAAGTGCTCAATCTCATTTATTAAAGCCTTGAAAGTTGATTGCCTTAATTTTCCCCCAATCAACAAGATAACCCTTAATTTTAAGGTCTGGATTAGTGGCACTCCCAACTATGAAGTAATGATGCCATTTATTTACATTAGAATCAACATGAGTTCAGAACTTAATGCCCTCATCAATTTTCCAAATAAAACTGCAGCTGTAGCGTGGAACAGGTGAAATGAGGTCTGTATTTCTCAGATGTAACATAGCCAAGAGCTTAACCCAGGCTTCATGAAGTTTAAAAGCAATAAAGTCAAAGTTATTTCAGCCCTGCAGCATACTTATTTAAAGAGATGGATGTTATTGGCTGTCTTTCAATATCCTGCTTATACTATCATTAAAACTTGAAATGGAATCTACAGTATTATATATATGGAATACCATACACTGGTAAGAGTCACCTTTCTCCCCAATCTCCTTAAAACAGAAAGATAAAACAATTGCAACGCTACATCTAGAGTACCATGATATCTACAGAATCCTATTTTCATCCTCATTCTTTACTGATAAAACAAAAGAAAACAAAACCATGAGATTGCAAGGAATCAATGGAATAAGTAGAAGAGATATATGCATCTGTCAGGATCGCTGACAAGAATTGGGAACCAAAGGTGTTTCATTAGAGCACTTAGTGGCAACTACACAACTGTCAAACTAAGAGCATGAAAGCATATACTAACTCACCTCTAAACTCCCTATGTTAGGAACCATGTCTCTCTCTACTTATTATAATGTCTATTAGAAAGACAAGCACATATCAGCTCTCTAGTGAAAACTGAATTAATTAATAGATAGATGCTGTATAAGAACAGCTAGGTTCCTCCACGGTGATTAATTGCTCTGAAAAAGTTTCCAACAGGATCTATAAAGAAAATCTGAGTGCTTTACTGCAGCACAAATTTTTCTAAAGTAGAAAGGCAAGTTGGAAGATGAAGAGAACAGAAAAGAGCATCTTCTCTGCGTAGGTTTCTATCTTTGCTGATGCCCTTTTAAAACATCGCTAGTTCTTCCTCCATTATTCTACTCCTAAACATATAAGTTCAACACATTCTGTCAAAGTAGCATTTATTCAATGTTCAAATACAAGTAATTAGAATCTTTGCTTTCATTGTCATGTGTAATTATAGTTTTCCATTCCCTGCCATAATAGCTGAGGTTTCTATTCTATACTAATTTAGGCAATAAATACTATTGCTATTATATTAAAAACTAAATTGGAATTAGGAATATCAAATTTACTTGGGACTATGTCAAATCAAATTAAGATAATATTTATGTCACAATTACCATGACAATGAAATCCTTTAGTTTCTTACTAACCAAGAGAAAAACTACCCAATGGAAATAGTTCCAAAGAAACCACACAGATTGGAATTAACAGGGATTCATAACAACTATTATGTGTATGTTCAAGGATTTTGAAAAAGGTAAATATAATATATGAGCAGGTAGGAGTTCTCAGAAAATTAATGGAATCCATATAAATGAATTTGAGAACTAAATTCTAGAACTAAAAAATACGATGTCTGAAATATAAAAATATCTTATTGGTTAACAGATGACTGGATACTGGAGAAGAAATTATTAGTAAACTTTATGACAGAAATATAAAAATTATAAATTAATACAAAGAGGGAAAAAATTTTAAAAAATAGAACTGAAATGACCTGTGAGACAACATCGCATAGTCTGACAAATGTGTAATTGGACTCTCAAAAGAATGAGAACTTGGGGAAGAAACAAATATTTGAGGAAATGGTGGCTTAAAAATTTTCCAAATTTGTCTTTAAAAATTATTAAAGGAAGCTAAATAAAACTCAACCTGAATAAACAGCAAGAAAACCACATTGAGATACACCATAGTCAGATTCCTTAAAAGAGGGAAAGAGGGAGGGAGAAAAAAAGAGAGGGGCAAAAGAGAGAGACAGACGAAAGAGAGGAGAGAAAGGAGAGAGAGAATTCTTAGAGCAATTCAATACAGAAAGAAAAGCCTTTTCAAATATTTCATGGATGCACATTATATCCATATAGGGGAAAAATGAGCTTCTATGGCCAACTATAACTGCACACAATAATTAAGTCCATAATGAATAACAGATCTAAACATAAGAGCTAAACTATAAACTTCAAAAAGAAATACGGAAATTTCTGGCTTGGGTATGTGAAAATTTCTTACATAGCAATATCTGACCAAAAATGTTTATGGAAGCTTTGTTCATAAAAGTCTAAAACTGGAAACCGAAAGAAGTGTCCATGAACACATGTATAGATTTTAAAACAAAAAACTGTAGCATATTCTATACATTCAAATATAACAATAAACAAAACCCAAACTACCAGTGCATAAAACCACATAGATAAATCCCAAAAACATCACTGTGAAAGAAGACAGAGACAAAAAATGTATACATAGTCTGACTTCGGAAATTTAGAATAGGAAAAACTCATCTGTGGTTATAGAAATGACACAATAGCTACTTTGTGTGTGGGGAGGTGGTGATAAAAGGATTGCCCACAAAGGAAGAATGAGGGAAATATATTTAGTAGAAATTACCTATACCTTTAAAGGGTTTTGAATTAGATAGGTGTAAGCAATTGTCAAAATTTATAAAATTTCAAAATGTCTGTACATTTATATTTGGGTATATTTTATCTCAATTTTTAAAAAGGGAAAATCATCAATCTAACTCATTCTTTTCTCTTTTAAGCCACATACTCTTTCAATTTCCCCATTTCTCTTAATGTCATTTTTACCCTCAGTCAAAACTATAAAGTTATTTTTACACCTGTTACTCTTTTCTTCAATATTTTATCATTTTCCAAATTTAAATAATTCAACTGTCACCATGTTTGAGTATTGAGGTCAAGAAGAGGTAAAGTTTGGGGCACCTTGGTGGCTCAGTTGGTTGAGCATCTGACTTAATTTTGGCTCAGGTCACGATGCCAGGATTGTGGGATCAAGCTCCACATTAGGCTCAGTGCTGAGCATGGAACGTCAAGATTCTCTCTCTCCCTCTGCTTCTCCCTTGCTCATGCTCTCACTTGCTCTCTCTCAATAAAATAAAATAATAAAATAAAATAAAAGTAAAACCATTTATTTAAAAAAAGAATAGGTAAAGTTCTTTTCATCAAATAATTCACTTACAACCTCATTTATTCTACATACAGTCTCATTGGCTTTCATTTTCTTATCCATTGTAAAGAAACTAAGGTTCAGAAAAGTCTAGTCACAATTGGACAGTTGGGAATCCGGATTGAACACATATCTACCTTCAAATTATTACCATTTGTAGTTAACTACGAAACCTCTGTCAGGTCTGTCTCACTTTGCAACATGACCCTTAACCAAATTTAAGCTGGAGGCTGCCCTCAACCAAATTGCAAATAAGCTAACACCATTAATGGCCTCCATGTTACTAATGCTGATGGTTATGCTCCAGCCCACATCTTATTTGACCTCTTGTCTGTATTTAGCATTTGACTTTTTTTATACCTAGAGCCTGCCTCCTTTACTCCTGTTCATATACAAAGTATTCTCTCCATTTCCCTCCTTCTTCTCCAGCCACTCCTCAAGTTAATTGAAGTACTCATGCCAGCCCATTTGGGATTAAAGTGTTACTGTTCCTCAAGATGAGGTTATAGATGCTGTGCTCCTTCTACCTTATGCTTCCTATTCCTGGGAAATCTTACCCATACATTGGTCTATAAACAAAGGAGTTAGCATCAGTTCACAATCTATCTTCTCCCTCTCTCCACTTCTTTTCCCATCCTCAAGAACAACGGCATTCATTTCTTAAAGTGTAGTTTGATCCTTTCATTTCTCAAACATCTTCACCTCCCCGCACTGCCAGCCAACCGAAACTAAGTCTCCTCTTCCTGATGTCAAAAAAAAATCTTCCGCAGTGTAGAAACAAGTTAGCTTTCTTAGCCTTATATCACACTGTCCCTTTTTATACCATTTGTGATCCAGTCACACAGGGTTCTGTGCCTTTTTGTCATCCATTTCACATTGTGCTATTGCTTATATTATTTATTCGACCCAGGAAATCTCCCTAGACCCCAGTGGCTGAGCATTACAGTTTCACTTACATAAGGAAGAGCGTAATGATAGGACATGCCTTTACTGAGATTTTTCCCTTATTTCCAAAGTCAGAAGTATATTTTTTGTTCTGCAAACTCTCACAATATTGTATCATATGGGTTGACCACAAAGATATTGAAGTGGCTGAAAACCATGGGGGAACTGAGGTGAAAAAGAGGCCAATGGTCCAACTTCCAAAGTCTTTTGTAACTATGGGTTTTAACTAATAAATAAGTGACAGACAATGAGGAGAAAAGTGGATTAACTTGGGAGTCATGAACTTCAAAAGGAATAAAATATATGGTTTCCTTGGCAATACAAATATTTTCCCCTGACTTGAAAATACTGTAGTGTAGGAGAATGGAGACTGCAGTCAAGAGGGCTTCAAAGAAAGTGGTACTCTTAGAGAAGGGGAGAAAATTTCTGTCATTTATGGAACTGGGGTGTTGAACAAAAACTTTATCTCCTCGATAGACAAAAGATTTTTACCATATTTCTAAATCCAGCCAGAACTTTTCATTCCTAACATCTGATGACCTATTAAATGAGATGAAAGAAAACTCTATTGAACACGTTCTCCCCAGTAAAACAAAACAAAAGCTACTGAATTATTTTCTTGGGGAAAAAAAAATATTGCTGCCCTATAATTACTCCAGGTAGGACTTGTTCTAATCATATCCCTGCTTAAAATTCTTCTCATGGGTCTTTATGACCTACAAGAACAAATCCAACTTGTATGACTGGATTATAAGGTTCTTTTCTTTCTTGTTACCTAATCACCTTCTAGCCTCATTCCCACCTACACACTCATTGTGACCAAACCATAGTATTATTCTTGGCTTTTGCTCTATGCTATTTCACCACTAGATGCCACTGCATATGCTTTCCCTTTTTCTAGAAGGTCATTGTCCTCAATCTTCTGCCAGACCAACCCACTGAACGTTCTGGGGCAGCATAAGGTAGTTAATCTTTCCCGAATCTGAGCCTCCTCCAGTTAACTAGCAGTCACTTATGTTATTACGTATAGTACCTTGCACTACATTCACTTGTTTGCTCTTCTGACCTGCCTCCTAGAATATGAGCTCTGTTTACCTAGGACCTGCTTATTCATCCTGTAACTTGAGTGACTGGAACAATGGCTACCTATGGCAAATGTTCAATTGAGTTTATAGCACTTTGCTGAAATAATATGATCAACAGGTTTAAGAGAAGTATAGTGTGACAAGAGCAGAGAAAAATGCCTAACAAGCCCAAAATGGTAGTTTGGCATATTTATATCAAATCGTGACTTACTGATTTTGTGATTTTGTGAAGTTATTTAACATCCCTCAACCTCCATTTTTTTTAATTTTGAAAGAGAAAAAGGGTAAATGAAAATAATAATTCTTTGTAGAATAATTGTAAAGCAATGATTTGTGTAAAGTGTATGGCATAGTTCCTGTCATGTAGTGAACACTCAATAATTATAGTTGTTATTATTTGCATTGCTTCAAAATTAACACACAGAAAGACTAAGAAAATACTAAAAGGATCCATGATATACCCCTGGGCAAAGAAGTCCATATGTTTTTCTTATCACTGAGCTTTCAATGCATACACATTTATGTTTACTTTTGGATGTTACAGTAGATTTAGAGGCCATGCAAGCCTCTAAAAATATAGACTAAAGGATACCTAGGTTTTTTTTTCCTTTCAAAGACCCTGGAAATTCTCATTTCCTTTAGATGACCAAAAAGTGAAAACTGCCATAATGTCACCATGTGTATACACAAGGATGAAAGGTATACCTATGGAACAGCTTGTAGTATAGAGGATAAATATGAAATAGATATAAAAATGTACATAATTCATGTAATGGGCCCAGTAAAAAGTAGAAATTTGTCCACAGTTTTCAAGAAATAGCTCAGTGAGAAAGCAGTAGCTAAAAAAAGCCTGCATATTTTCAGTTGGATTTGACTCACAAGTGATTTTTGGATGTGTTCCCCCAAATTCAGGCGAAATTGGGTGACTCAGGAGCTTTTACTGAAAGGTGGGTAGTGGAATGCCTTTTGGCTTTGTGAATACCAAGGAGCTTCATCCTCAGATGACATTTCTAAATTGATTTTCTACTAATAGCAACCCCTGGCAAATGGCTCTGGGCCTACGAATCACTGATTAAATCTCCTCCTATCAAAATCTAGTTTAAAGTAAAGATAATGATCCAGAGTCATGTGGGGGGACATGGAGGTCACCAATCTCTCTAGGTGTCTGAGGTAGCATACTTGACTCTTCTTGGGTCATAGAAAAGCTATTTGTTGAGACTACGTTCTCCGCTCCGTACAGAAGTGCTTTTCCTGAGACTCATTTGGGATGCATGCCCCAGCATGTAAAAACTGCCTCATGTGTGACTGCTGGAAGGTCACTAAATAGACAGCTTAGTCCTCCCCATACTGTACCTCAGACCACATGGGTTGGCTTTTCACCTTTTGTGAAATATTACTAAAAATATTACTAAAAATCAAAACCATCTGCCATTAAAATAACAAAGATTAATCAGAACAGAATACAGTCAGGTAAAAATACTTTTCTTGAGGTAACAATTATTTCAGTAGCATTGTCATGGGCTCCACAAGCCTTTCTTTTCTACAATTTCTGGGCTATTTTGCATATGTCCAGAGATATCTGCCCTCACAAAGTACAAGTGACAACGGGTCTGTGGTCAGTTTTCAGATGACTAGAAATAAATCTCAGCCCCCCACCCCACCATCAAATGGAGTAGGGTTGGGTAGTAAGTTCCATAGGAAAACTTTTACAAATACTTCAAAAAAAATTAGCCATTTCAAATAGGTTCTTCCTCTTCCTCAATATTTGGTCTGTGTGTATACTATTTGTTGTGTATTTAACCACCAGAAGGAGGGTAGAGGGAGTGGTGAATTCAGCTGAAAGTTTGACCTTAGGTAGACTGAGAAATGAAATCTGAATGCAGCAGGAAAAAAAAAAGTAATAGTTATAATCATTCTTTCCCTCCCTAACCAAATGTATTAATTACAAAAGCACAGAAAAGCCAGATTTGCATAACAAAGCATGGAGAAGATACAAAGAAAGAGATCATCAGGAAAGAGATGGTAAGGGGGGGTGAGGTGGGGGTTAGGGGAAAGAGAGATAGATTATCAGACAAAACATACTGGTGGAGAGAAAATGAAAGAGAGATCAACAAGTACCACATTGCCAAAAGACTAAAGTAGAGAGAAGGACGGAGCACAACCCAACGAGAAAGAGAGGGCCCAATGGTGAGAGCAGATCATTAGGAAAATGAAAGAGGGCTTTAAGGAAATTTTAGATATTTGGCTGAAGGATGAACAGATTAATCTGCTACTCTGTATCACCCAAAGACTTTCATGGTCTTTCAATATTCCTGCAGTAGATTTGTAAGCCCTGCCTCCATCCCCTTTCCAGGTGTCTGTGTTAAGATGAGGCTTTGGGTAGCTCTACCTCCTCCTGATACACTCAGGACATGTGCCCTTTCTGCTTATGCACAACTGCAGTGAAAAGATGAAGACCTTGACAGAATCAAGACCTTAGAAAACCTTGGTAACCCAGCAGAATTCTTTGTTATAAGTGGGAATGAAACAAAATCAGGGAGGGAGGCAGCTGGGAGGGGAGATTAAAATGTATCTAATTGCTTCAGTCATCCACCCTTTGCTCCAGTCTCCCTGGAGCTGAAAAACTAGATTCCTTTGTTTCCTAGGCTACAGCAAAAGGCAATGGGTATGATGGACCCTGGAATCCAGAGACAGATTGGGATGAGGAAGACACCAGGTAGGTGACAAGGTGACAATCATTTACTTTGATCCAAAGGGGTGAGCACTACAAGGAAAGCAGCCTCAGACACTCCTTAGTGCATATACCTCAAGCTGCTCGGGAAATCAGGTGTACATCATACATTACAGTCCCACATGGTATCTCATGTGAAAAGCAACTCAGCGGTAAGTCAATAAAACTCACGGAACTGTTCAAGGCTCTTGCCCTTTGACTGTCAAGCCCAAGTGGGCCAATTTTGTAGCTCTATTGTTCCATCAACAAAGCTCCTCACCGTTTCTATATACGTTCCAATATTCCTGTCATGATCTACACTTATTACAATTTATTTTCTTGTGCTCCTGACTCTTTGTCCTTTTAAATGTCCTTGATTTTGTTCTAAGCTGCCTGGGATGGTTTGGGGAATGAACTGGATTAATAAATGTTTTTTAAACGCTGATGGAATTTTTATTACTAAAAGCAACAGGAGGCAAAAGTGTTCTTTTTGTTTCATATCATTTGGAAGAGACTTACGTATGACATATTAGACAGAAAAAAATGAAATTATAAATAAGCGAATCAGAAAAAGAAGACCATCGAGCCTGATGCGGGGCTTAAACTCAAAAACTGAGATCATGACCTGAGCCAAAGTCGGATGTTTAACCGACTGAGTCACCTGGGCTTCCCAGTATTCAACTTTTTTGTGTGTATGTTTTTTGTGGATTTTGGGGGGTATTTTCCTTCCTTTTGATGACAGTTTTTTGATAAGGTTTGTTTGTTCATTTGTTTGAACTCTGAACATGATGGCTGCAGCATTTTTCAGCTCTGTAACCATATTCCTCAAGAAATTCTGCAACTGGGAAGCAGAGCTTTATTAAGACTGAAGGCTAAATTCAGTCATTTTCAAATAAAAATCTCAAGCCTTATTTTCTTGCTCTCATTCCATTACCAAGGCACCAAAATTGCCTAGAAATGCTGGCCTCCCCCAAATAAATTCAGGTGTCCAAGCAGTTTCCCCACATGCCAATGTTGCATATTCCTTTATCAACAGAACAGAAACAAGAGGCAAACAAGAAGGTACAGATGTCTAGAACATATGCAAGGACCCAGAAGCCTCAAGTTATAATCTGGAAAATGCCCCAGAGACAGGGCTGCTTACATTTCTTCTTTTTGTCACAAGAAGCCATAAGTCTTTCAACTCTAATTTAAACTTCCTAAAAAAAAACAAGCAAGGTCTGGCATTCTTTGAAAAGAAAATTCATCCAATTACAAAAGATTAGTATATGTTTGTGCTACATACATCTTACATAATTAAACTAAAAAAATTAAACTAAGTTTCTGAGTAAGTTTCTTAACACTGCTTGCCTGAATTACTATCATCACTGAGGCAAATACGTTTAAAGTCTCGAGTATCACTTTCCCTAATGACATCAACAAATATTGCTGGATTTGAATTCTCCTCCCAATTTGGAGGTATAGTCAAGTTTCAGTTAACAACCTATCTGTGGTCATCACTCCATAAAGTTACCATAGATTAGGAAGAGTTTGGGAACATTTGAGCCTTCTCAGTATGAGTAGGTAGGTGGAAAAAATCCTTTAACTGTTAGGGACTGAATCTGGGATTTGCTGAGGAGAGAACCAAATTTGAATGAGACACTAAAAATGAAAACGTGGGGTTGCTAACCAAAGACAAGTGCAAGGATCCACATCAGCGTTAAGGATACAGCTGTGATGGGACCAGGATGGCCTTCCTGCCTGATGACTCTGCCTCTCTTCCATCTTCCACATTACCACAGTAACAGCTGTTCCAAAATGCAAATCTGAAACATCATATTGATTGTAAAGCTCCTTAAAAGCTGTCAATCACAAGAGGAAATTTAGACTGCTTAGTTTGACCTGAAAGTTCCTTCCCAACCTGACCTCTGTAGACCTCACCCCATATTAATCATAAGAGGCTAGTGCAGATCCTGATGTATGCCTCCCACCACTGACATTCTACTCCTCTGCATGGGACACTCCTCATTGCACTTCCCATGTTACTTGACTGTCATCCATTCATCCTTCAGGACTAATTTACTGATGGCCCCAGTAGAAATAACCACTTTTTTCTTTATGGTTCGCTCTACCTTTAGTAGCTGTCACATGCATAGTGGTAAGCTAGAACTGGCCCATATAGGTTCACAAGGGCTGATGCTTAAATTTTAAGGAATCTTGAGCCAGCTGTTAAACATAACTATTATTAAAAAGGTAAATTCTATACACTTACAATTAAATAAATTAAAGGCTAAATTAAAAGCTCATCACTTCCTAGTAATTTTACTACATTTTACTATTTTGTATATTTTTGAAGTTCTTTATTTCTATTTCACATGTATGGTCAAAACACTAGCAGTGATGTACTACTGTGAGTCTCTTCCCATCTGCATGTTCAGTGACATCCTGTTTGTAGGTTGAAGTCAACCATGATAGAAATATGTACATCTTCAAAATTGACAAACACCACAAATTGTGGCTTCCATGATGTCATAGGGATCATTCAGACTTAAGAAAATGGTTGAGAAAATGTTAATAGAACAGATTAAACTTAAAATGTATGGTTTCTAGATGCTGCATTATGAATAGCACAAAAAATGAAAAAAATAGTAGTTCAAGATTTGAAAATTATTATCCAGCTGACCAAAGATGCTCTGTCATGATGAATAAGGAAGGTTCTGACATACATCTTTGCTGTTTCTCCTTCATCTTACTTGTTAACATAAACAAAAACATCAGTTGTTATTCATTTTGGAGCTATACCTGTTTGTCAATTGCAACCATTAGTTAGCCACAGATAATAAGAGTTCAGCCAAAAAACCACTGAGAGCATTCTTTGAAGAGCAATTAGCTACATAAAATTTACAATAAATAATTTAAATTATGTGTGTAACACTTTATTCATATCAATAATATTTATAATAAACATGTGCATATATCCATTCATATTTTCCCTCAGAAAACTGGTACTTAAACATTTACTAGTATGTCACTTCATGACCCCACCTCTCCCAAAAGAGTAGTAGAACATTTTGTATGTTTGAGGCTTTTTAAGAGTCATATCTGAATCACCATGAAGTTTTCAGCAGCCATTTGATACCCAGTTGGTACTTCATAAATGCTTACTGAGTTAAAAGAAATCTCAACTATTTAGATTTGTAGGATATCTCCAAACTCAGAGATATTGGCACGTTTCTCGCCTGGGGTAGGGTGTCTAGGGAGGTAGAGACTAATCATGATGTCTAATTAGACAGGGATGGAGGAAGAGGAAGAGTATCTGGCTAAAGCATCAACATTCCAGAATGCATACCTATATATAACTCCTCTTTTAAATTGATGTTGGAAAGTTGTGTCACCAGAAGACAACTCTTCAACATATTGGTTTGATAGACTGAAATTATGTTTAGAGTCTGTAGTAGGTGCACTTACGTCATGTTCGAGGATGTTCTCCATCCATTCCCCAATACCCATAGATTTATGTACATAAACATATGTTTAACATTAATACCTACTGATGGGAAAAGAGCTGAAAACATATTCATGCCGAAATATCATCAATGGTGTCACCTAAAATTCTAAGTTTCTTTTACTTGCACATTTTATCTCATTTGGCTTATTTGTCCTCATTTGGCTCATGTCAGAAAACAGAAACCACTCTTGTATTTTCAGCAGAAAGAGGGTTACTACAGAGCATTAGGCACTTATAGCATAACTGAGGCACAGGTGGATCATTCCATATGCTGTGCCTTTAATAACGATCCAGAACTACATAGAACCGACCTACTTAAGGGGATGTTTGCCTCCTCTGCTACAAGTTACCACTCAGATTTAGACTTGTATGGGCATCTGGATCAAGAAAATTCCACTGCTCTCAAACTCACAAGATTTACAGAATGCTCACTAGTAAGGTACTACTATAAAATTTTACATCTCCACTTTCTGTAAACGGCCAAAAGAAGCAGGAAAATGACCTCTCTCTTACTTCAAAATAGCAGAGAGGTATATCTAACTGTCAGAATTGAATTCACAGACTATTCACATCAGAGTCATAGCTTCAAGGGAGAAGGAAATGTGAGTTTTATCTTCCACACATCTATACATTGGAAAGACACAATAGAAAGAGACAGGGTTGGATCTGAGTACCAGCCCACAATATACAACACAAGTCCCTAACTGTACAGTGTCTGCTTTTAGCCAGGTGTTTATGGAGACCTTACCTACATCCTTCAAATTTCACCACAATGCAACCAACCATGGTGCCTGTTGTTTTTGAAATAATGTCTGGCTGAAATAAAATAACCAATAGCCTCTTTACTTAGAAAAAAGGTTCTAAAATAGAATTATGATAACTGGAAATATTGCATCTATTTTGCACTCTGCTGTTCTTTCCATTTAACATTATGCTCTCTTTCACCAAACCACTAAAAATTCTTCACATTTTCAAAGGCTGCCTAATATGCCATCTTACGATTATCTTATAACTTAACCACTATACTTAACCATTTCTCTTTTGCTAGTCATACAGGTAAGTTACAATTTTCCACAAGTGCTAATGATGTTGTAACATCTCTGGATATAAATATCTGCCATCCTCTCCAATTATTATTATTATTTCTTTAGGATAGATTTTCAGCCCTCTCTTCAAAATGAGTTTTATTTGCTGGCTCACCAGATGAAGGTTTTTTTGCCTGTTCCCTAAATGAGACAAAAGTAGATCCACATTGTTTTAGAATAAATGGGTGTAAAGTCAGCAGTATATTATATTGTGCTAAAACAGCACAGCTTCTAAAACACCTGGGACCTTGTTTAGAGGCATCACATAAAAACATAGAATTCAATGTTGTTTCATTCTGAATGGTGTTTTAAGCCCCTAATCTTGATGTAATAAATCAATATTTTTCTTATTTAAAATGATATTTCATCATTCGATACTGGTACTAGCATACTATTGCTTATTTTCCTAAGGACAATACCTATTTCTAATATTTTTAATTTATATCAATTCACTAAGTATGTGCTTCCCACTGTACCAAATTCTGGTGAAATAAAATATGTGTAATATAATGTACCTAAACTCCAAGAGCTTACAGTGTTTTGGGGAAGGGAGAAAGCTCTTTTATTGCTCTATTTTAAAACTGCATCATGCTCTAAGGTTTTCCCTAAATCTGAGTAGGAATGGAGTCAGGTGAGAGAACACAAATTATTCCCTTTAGAATCTATAGGCTGTAAATGCCTCAAGGACTAGGGAGTTCTTATTTAAATTGGTATCTCCATTGCTTAGTTTGCAACTTGATAAATATGGGTTGGCCATTGAATGAACAAATGGACAGTAAATGAATGAATCCACTCCAATCCTATTCTCAATGATGGAAAAGCGGTTCAAAAATAGCCAAAGACTTATGTGGCTTAGTAACTAGATAAATAATACTCAACAGAGAACATGTATTAAACACTTAACTAAAGTCTGTTGTAAGCCCTTTACATATTGTATTTCATTTAATATTCATGACTACTTCACATGGTTGGTCCTACTATGTTATCCAATTTACAGAAAAATAAAACTAAGATTTAAGATTAATTTGCTCAAGTCATACACACAGTAAGTAAGAAGTGGGGATTTTGAATCCCAGTATGTTCTTTATCAAACTATATTGTCTCCCATATGTTATAGAGAAAATAGTAAGAGTTGACATGGGGCAAGACCCTGCAACAAGTTAATAAAACAATGTTTAAATGCTGTGACTTCCTACATGTATTTGTAATGCAAAGAGTCACATCATTTTCAAATTTCTATGTATTCTTTTGACAGGAAGCTCACTATCACCTATTGATATTGGCTCTACCAACCCTGAATTGCCCCAAAATGTGAAGGCATACTCTATGCCAAAGAAGTCAGACCTCATAGCAGTAAAAAGCTGAGAGAAAACCTAATTCTGATGGTAATTTCTGTCTTTGCTTTTAACTAGTATACTGTGTTACTGCTAAAATGGTTTAATTTTTGATCTGGCCATAAATGTCCACTCTGCAATGATGCCTCCTTGATCTGAATAAGCTGTCAGCTTGACAGATTGCTTGAGTGTGAGTTTACTGCTCAGGGGTGGGCAGAATTCTAAATGGTCGTCCAAATTCTTCATCTCTGATGTATACATACCTAATCCTGGTTATTCAATTAGCACTAATTTAGGTGTTGCTATGAAGGGATTTTATGGATATAATGTAAGTCCCAAATAGTTGACTTTAAGATTAAGAGATTATTTCTGTAGAGCTGGGTTAATCACTGGAGCCCAGGAAGTCTGAGTCTAGTGGTCAGAAACAAGTCAAAGAGGTTAGAAGAATGAATGATTCAATAAGAGGGAGATGAAGGTGGGTGGAAACACAATTCTGTGGATATGCCGAATGGGCCTGTATGTGGCTTCTTCCCCGGAGCCTCCAGAGAAGCCAACACCCTGACTTCAGCCATCTGACATCCTAAACAGAGAACTCAGCTATGGAGTGCCAGACTGTGAGCTAATAAATGTGCACTGTTTTAGGTGCAATTAGTTACATGGCAATACAAACCTAATACAAGTTCTCTTAGTTCATTCTCTAAATCTGAAAATTTGTCCCCGCAGTCCAAACACTGAAACTTTATCCTGAGGGACTTCCATTGTCATCCACTTGGAGATTCAGAATGTCCTTTATTCTATAAACCTTCAACTCTTCATGCTGAGGCTAGGGTTCTAGCCTATACTCTTTCAGCATTCCTGTTGAATTTCCATTTCTTCCTCACAAAAATGAACTGCTCTTCATGCCTAGGAATAAAGCCTAAAACCTGCATTTGTGGGGCTACAATGAGTTCCAAAGCAGTCTCTTTACCCAAGTCACTGGCTACCTATTATTAAATGATCTTTCGATTGAAAGAAACAAAGAAAGAAAGAAAGAAACGAAAAGGAAGGGAAGAAAGAGAGAAAGAGAGAAAGAGAGAAAGAAAAAGAAAGAAAGAAAGAGAGAAAGAGAGAAAGAGAGAAAGAGAGAAAGAGAGAAAGAAAGAAAGAAAGAAAGAAAGAAAGAAAGAAAGAAATTAAAGAAAGAAAGAAATTAAAGAAAGATATGAATCACATGATCTGAGATTATCAACTCTCGGCAAGAAGTTCATTCCTCAATAACTCCTGCATTTAAGTTTGCAATAACTATTACATTACCAAGCCATGACAGGTATACTCTTACCTATGAATTGTTTTTGGTAACTAGGTAAAGAAAAAAATACACACACATGCTCATACACATGCATGTTTCTTTTTCAGCCTTTGTCTCAAAGCAAAATCAAAATAACCTGCAAAAAGAGACAAATGAACACTCACAATGTCATCTGGGAGTACTCGAGTGGCAACCTGATGTTTTCAAAATAAATAAGCAATATTTATTTAAATCCTTTATGATTCTCTTTTTTTTTTTGTTATTTTCTTTTTTTCTTTCTTCACCAGACAAATATCTTAAAGTCTTAACACACTAGGACTTTTATATGCCTGCACTCCAGAAGAGTTGCTTTCAAAAATTTTTATAGTGAGATAAAAGAAAAGCCTAGAAGGAAAATGAGAATTGTATTAAACAGTGATTCATAACAGTTGAACATCAATGAGAAAAGAACAAAATTCTATCTAGAGGTTACTCCATATCTCATCATCTTTTGAAATATGTTATCTTACACCAGAGAAAATAGACTTTATTCAGCTTTGTAGATCTGTTGTTTTGGATTTATTTAAAACAGCAGGTAACTCTTTAGCGAAAAGACTCAGACTTATGGTATAATACACCCACCTTAAATATTGTCAACTGTTACCTCAGAGAAGTCCAATTTAAGGAGTCAAAGTTCACTTAAATATCTCCAGATTTCTCTGCAAAAAAGCTATGATACTGAATTTTAGAACAAGACAAACTCATCTAGATTTTAGGTTAGGCAGATCTATATTCAGTTTGAAATCTGAATATACACATTCTATTGTAGCCTTAATAGATTATAACTCTGTGGGTAAATCTATGAAACTTTGTTTAATTTCATTGGTCGTATCAAAATGTTTTAACAGTTCTGTTTAAAAGGATAATAGACAGGGATGCCTGGGTGGCTCAGCAGATTGAGCTCCTGACTCTTGATTTCAGCTCAGGTCATGATCCCAGGATCATGGCATTGAGCCCCGTGTCAGGCTCTGTTCTGTGTGTGGAGTCTGCTTGAGATTGTCTCTCTTTCTCCCCCTTTGTCCCTCACTCCTACTCCCTCACTTTAACTGAGTAAAAATTCTTCAGTTTTACCTTCGTTGTTAAGCTTTTAGAAGAATAATTCTAAAGATCATGTGGTTGTATCCCCAGGCACCATTGTCCATCTGGTAGTGTTCTATTAACTAAGGGTCTTTTAAGAGATAAATGCATAAAGAAGATGTGGTACATATACACAGTGGAATATTACTCAGCAATAAAAAAAATGAGATCTTGCCATTTGTGACCACATAGACCTAGAGCGTATTATGCTAAATGAAAGGCAGACAGAGAAAGACAAATGCCCTATTATTTCATCCATATGTGGAATCCAAAAAAACAAAACAAGCAGAAAACAGAGATAGAACCATAAATACAAAGAAAAAAACTGGTGGTTTCCAGAGAGGAGGTGGATGGGAACGGGTGAAATAGGTTAAGAGAATTAAGAGGTACAAAGTTCCAGTTATAAATAAATAAGTCACAAGGATAAAAAGCAAAGCACAGAGAATATAGTTAATAATATTGTCATGTTTTATGGTGACAGACAGTAGCTACACTTACTGCAATAGGCATAGGGTAACACATAAGAACTGTCAAATCATTGTTCCACACCTGAAATGAATATAGCATTATATGTGAACTATAATTCAAAAAAATATATATTTATATATAAAGCTAGAATTTAACAGGCAATAAACATTCATTTGAAAAGTCACCTAGAAAGCACAATTCCAAGCTATGATTACAAACACATGCACTTAAATAGGTAATTGTGAACAAAATGTAAGATACAAAATTAGACATTAAAACAGGGTGATATAGAAAAAGAAGAGGTTGAAGAAATTTAACCTATACTAAACAGAGAAGACACTATGAGGTCAGTCTTCTGGTAGATATCAACATTGTCTAAATAGTAGAATCACCAACATAGAGTTTCAAAAATATCTATACCTGGCAAGCACCTTCAGAGAAACTAATTTACTGGTTAGAGCAACAGTTCCCAAAGTATAGTGCCATCGTGGGAACTTGACAGAAATGCAGACTCTCAGGCCCTGCCCCAATGTAAGAAATAAAAATTCTGGTGGTGGGATCCAGCAATATGGATTGTAATAAACTCTCTAGTGAGTCTGTTGCTTACATGATTCGAGACTCATGGGTCTGGAGTAAGGAGTACTGAAGCTAGACCTTTATTTTTTGAAAGTTCTATAGGTGGGGCACTTGGGTAGCTCAGTCAGTTAAGCTTCAGACTTCAGCTCAGGTCATGATCTTGTGGTTGGGTTCAAGCCCCATGTCAGGCTCTGTGCTGACAGCTCAGAGCCTGGAGAATGCTTCAGAGTCTGTCTCCCTCTCTGTTTCTCTCTCAAAAATAAATATTAAAATTAAAAAAAGAAAGTTCTGTAGGTAATTCTAATATACAACTGATATTGAAAATGGAGTTAAAGCATTAACAACTGAATAGATATTAAAACTCAACAATAGGAAAATGAACAACGCAACTAAAAAATGGGACAAAGATCTAAACAGATAACTCATCAAAGATGATATAAGGTAGCAAATAAACATATGAAAAAGTACTCCTTATCATATGTCATCAGGGAATTGCAAATTTGCAAATTACAAAAAAAAATGAGATACCACTACTCACCAATTCAAATTCCAAAATTTAGAACACTGACAATACAATGATTTCTGGAAGCATTTTAAGCAATAGTGAGGATATAGGAACTCTTTATTTATTGTGCGTGGGAATGAAAAATGGTAGAGCCACTTCAGAAGAAAGTTTGGCAGTTTCTTACAAAACTATGCATATGGGCCATATGACCCTACAATTGTACTCTTGTATTTACCAAATCAGTAGAAAACATGTCCATACAAAACCTGCACTCAGATGTTTAGAGCAAATTTGTTCATAAATGCCAAAACTTGGAAGTAATCAAAATGTCCTTCAGTAGGTGAATAAATAAACTGTGGTACCTATGGATAATGCAATATTATTATTCAAATAAATGTATTACCAAGCCATGAAAAACATGGACAAATCTAAAATGAATATGGCTAAATAAATGAGGCTGATCTTAAAAAACTAATATACTGTATGACTCTAATTTGTATACCATTCTGGGAAAAGTAAAACTATGGAGACAGTAAAAAGGTAAGTAATTGACAGAGAGGGGTTGGGAGAAGAGAGATATGAATAGATGGAACACAGAGGACTTTTAGGGCAACAAAATTATTGTTTCTTACTTCCATTTTTACAATTTTGGTAAAACACAAAACGACCTGATACATAGTCGTGGATATATATCATTATAGATTTGTCAAACCCCATAGACATTGAACCTTAATGTAATTTATGGATTTAGGGTGATTATGATGTGTCAATGCAGGTTTATCAATGTAACAGATACACCACTATGGTGCTGGATGTTGTTAGTGGGGGTGGTTGTGCTTATGTAGGGGTAGGTAGTACAAGGGAACCATCCGTAATTCCCAATCAACTTTTCTGAGAACCTGAAATTGCTTTTAAAATGGGTTGATGACATTGAAGGATAATTTTCAGAAAAGATAAATCATGAGTACTGATACAGATATAAAACAAACGTATGTCAAAAAAAATTGTGTAACTCCTTAGTAAGGGAGCTGAAAACAAACACCATGACATTTCAGAGGAGAATCCACACACCAAACTTACAAGGTCATCAGAAATGCTGAAATAAATGTGTTTGATAGAAGCAAAACCAGCTTATTCCACAGTATGGGAGGAAAGTAAATTGAACCTCCAGTGAGCAGAATTTATCTGCATGTATATAGAAAAGTATCATTTCTATTACTATGCATTTTTACAAGTTAACATCTCACTCTAAAAAGATGTATAATATCTCCAAAACGAAGACATGCACAAACCACACAGAATCAAATAACTCAGAGGGTGTGCTCTATGCAATATACATAATCTCTTTCCTGAGGTAGCCTAATAATCTTTTGGGTATTTTAAAGTTATCTACAATTTTTCCTAACAGAAATAGGTGGAAAAAAGGCCAAGGTCAGGCTTAGTTCAGTAGGAACATGGCCAGCTGAGATGACTAGGAGGTGATAAGCTTGGGAGATCAGAGGATTGGAATTGAAACATCAACAAAAAGGGTCTGTCTTTTATCACAGGATCTTAAGTGCCATGCTGATGATTTTAATTATTCCTAGTATATTAAGACAAAATTGTTGCAGGTTTCTGGAGAAAAATGTGATATGATTAATACAATACTTTAGGGATATTAATCCAAAGCAAAATGGATTAAATGCCAGAAATGATTGGAAAGCCTAGGTGGAAGCTAGTAAAATAGTCCAGAATTAAGGTAAAACAAAGTTTTCTTAGCCAGAGATTTCTTCTCTAAGAATTTTTTTGGAGACAGGCACTCTTCCAAATCAATCTTATTCTACAAAACTCACAAAACCAGTGTGTTCACTCGCTCTCATGGCCTTGCTCTATAGTAATATGTTGAAAATAGAGACCCATTTTTCTTTCCAGACAGGGTGGATAGTTATCTGGAGTGAAAAGTTACATTTTCCAGCATTTTTCATTGAAACTATCACCTGATAATTACACTGAATAGAAAGTAACCATTAATCACATCTTTAATATATCAATTCATCAATGTCTACCTTGTATGAAGCAGAAGAACTAAAATTAATCAGTCAAACAGAACCCCATCACAACCAAATACCAGGGAGGGCGGAGGCCAGAAGGAAATCCTTTTAAATGGGGAAAATACATTTGCTTCCACCAGCAGGAGGACCGAGACCTCAATGGTAACACTACTTTCTATCATCATCGAAGGTGATTTTAATCTCCATCCTTGCCTGGTTTGAGCGACTTCAAGTTTGCTAGAAATTTAAAGCTCATAAATGTTATCTCACCCACAAGGGAAGGGAGTGGGTTAGTTCCGTCATCCCCCATTCACTGCACATAATTTTGTTAATGAAAAGCTTTTAGAAAACAAATTTACATTTCAAATTGCAACAGCTGCCTTCTGTGTCCTTGTCACCCCTGTTTCTCGACTGATAAGTCCACTCTGCCAGATGGCCAACTTAGAGACCCCTCATTCTATAGCTCTAGGAAAAAAGGTGTTTTTTTGGCTAGATGTAGTCTGGCTCTGAAGACTTCTGGTAATGAATCAGGCACATGGGGAACTATTCATTTGTTACTTATCATCCTCTGCTTCTTGACTTGTGTTGGTGCCAAGAAAAGAAACGGGTCTCATTTCCCCAAGTAGATTATAAACTCCTTCAAGATAGCAGCCAGGTTTTATACCTATTTTTGTTAAGTCACTTTCTAGACATGGTGGCTCTTACATACTGGCATAATGAATAATTTGGTGTCTGGCTGGTTATGCATTTTTACAAGTTGATAGATACATAGATTCTGTAGGAAGCTGAGGAATGTATGTATGTATGTATGATACATACATAGATTCTGTAGAAAGCTGAGGAAGCACAGCAAGGGTGGGGAGGGTTCTCTCAGGGGCTGAAAATGTCAAGGTACTTTACTTCTAAACTTCTAATCTAGATTATAGCCTTTATTATATTTTACATAGAGAAATGAGATTTGGCCTTTTTTGAGAGACACACTTTAAGACTTGCAGTGATTGTCATTATGGTACATTATTTCCCCTTATAAAATTCAGGAAATTAAAAATTAATGAGAGTCAAGGCTGTGGCAAAGCAAAAAACAAGCCACTGAGCTGTGGCTGCTGATCAGTCAATTCCACTCCCTCAGCAGAAAGGGGCTGCCCCTCTCAGCCTGACTGTGCTTATGTCACGTTTGCACCTTCTCAAAACTGCAAAGGACTACATATTAACAACCTGTGTGTTTAGTCAAAGAAAGAAAGAGACAAAAGTCATTGCGGGTATTAGCTAGATCTAACTGAAACATCCAGGACACTGTCTCAATTTCTAATTGATCACTGTGTGAACTGGTTTACAGTCAATGTGTTGAATGTGCTGACAATTTAAGTTCCTTAACTTAATTATTGTTAGCCATTTGAACAATCCAATGCCAGAACTTTACTCCATCTTTAAATGAGAAAAGGGAAAGATATTTTAGAATAATCAGGAAGAAAAATATGGAGAGGCTCAGTTTCCTAGAAGGAAATAAACATATATGTCACTAATCAAGAATATAACTGAAGTAAAAAGAAATGGACCATATAAGTGAGAATTGTTCAATGTAACAATAAAAATAAGCTACCTATATAAACATAGTGACAGCAATAAAATTAATGCCTTACTTTGAATAGCACACAGCTTGCAAAGTGCTATCACATATGGTATCTCATTTGATTCTCAGAGGTTTATATAAAATATATTTGCACATCATACATATTCGTATAATTGATTTTCAGCATTAAAGCCAACTCCTTTTATACGGATATTGGCAACTATAGTTCTTATAAGTAATATTCTAAACGCCCACTGCTTTTCTTTCACTTCTAATTTCTCTTTTGGATCTTCTACCTTATGAAGCCTTATGAACCAATTCTTCTTAAAACATGCTGACAAATTTACAGGTTGCATTTATGGGTTGAATTGTATCCCCCCTACCTCAATTCATACTTTGAAATCCTAAACCCTAGTACTTTAGAATATGGCCCTATTTGCAATTAGGGTCATGGCTAATTCAAGTAGATGAGGTGAGGTCATTAGGATGGCCTCTAATCCAATATGACCTATGTCCTCATAAACAGGAGAAATGTGCACAGAGACTGGAATATAGGGAGAAAATCATGTGAAGATAAAGGCAGAGAGCAAATCAATGCTTCCACAAGTCAAGGAACACCAAAGATTGTCAACAAACCACTAGAAGCTACAGAAAACCCATCAAACAGATTCCTCCTATCTCAGAAAGAACCAATACTGCCAACACCTAGATCTCATGCTTCCAGGCTCCAGAACAGCGTGACAGTACATTTCTGCTGTGGAAGCACCCATTTGTGGTACTTTATTAAGGCAGCCCCAGCAAATTAATATGGTTACTATGTGCCTGTCACTTTAAGAATGGAGACATGTCAAGTATAGGGTTATGGGTTTTTAGAAAAGTATGGCAAAAGAGAAACCATCATTCAAAAGCCACAGAACTTTAATGAACCACTGTAAAAGGGTATATCCTATAGTAAAAGTAATTTGTTGGAAGCTGATGGACCCACTTAGTCCCTCAGGTGTGTGATATTGACCCATTGTGCTTTCAATCCATACATTGGGCTGAGACCTCTTCCCCAAGGTCTGGCCTGTTGGCCAAGGGAATTGGCAATAGGAGGTTGGTCTCTACCTTTGCCTATTGTCAACGTGTGTTCTTCGACAATTCTTTAACTTCCTCATTCATAAAGTGGGGATCATGAAACTTATCTTACTAGGTTATTGTGAAGTGTAAATGAGTTAATTCCCATCAATTTTTCCAGACCTTTGATCCTGAAGGTCTTTCTGAAGTGCTGAAGGTCTTTCTCTCTTTTCTCTTAATAATATGCCATAACATTTTCCTGTAACATTAATTTGTCTGTTCTTCCGCTTAATTTCTATTCTTTCTTTATACCATGGCATCCCCATTAGCTTTGTCTTTCTGACTTTCTCTTATCTAACGCAAGAAATAATCTAAGGCATTGTCTTCTCTACTCATCCCTTTCTGGGAAAAGCATTTTTCTCCTACCCATGGGTGGCTACAGAATTTCTGCATAGGATAGCTTAGAGGCAGTAATTTTGTTGGAAACGCATGCTAAAGGACATGGCTTGAGTCTGCACTCACTGAGCAGGTGCTGTGTTTTTGTTTGGTGTTGTTTAATTTGGGGTGGCTCAGGGAGAGTAGGCGTGATCATTATCTCATGCCTAATACTAAAGCCCCTGTGCTGGCTTTTCTTGTTTTCCACTGCAGGTCTCTTCCCCACCCTCTCCACCCCACTATGTGCCCTAAGAGGGGCATCTCTATGGACTCTACCCAAGCTATCTTGTCCTGATGGGAGATCACAGGGTTGAATCAAAGAGAAGTAGGGGTATTGATCCTCTTCATCTCCAGATCCCTCTATGGTTAGTTATGGTTTTGGCAGTGGCTATGTTCCTCTAAGACTTCTTTTCAGCCACACCTGTTGTAAAGCTATAGCTCTTACTCAATTCTAGAGATGCCAAATTCCGGTAATACCATTCCTTCCCCTCCCTTTTTCAGGACCATGGGTAGTGACATAAATAAATGAAATAATCTTTTTTTCTCTTTAATACCTCCATCCATTAAAAACTTGAGAGACTTGCACTATTGCTCATCCCTATGAGTTTCATTATTCCTTAACTTTTCCTGCACCTGTGTAAATAGTCCATTCATTAAAACTCTCCACTTAAAGCCATGGAGCATGCTCTTTCTTTCCTTTAAGACTTTAGTATCCAGCTACCACATCCATCCTGGCATAGACAGCTCTCCCCCTAAAAATATCACACTGGGTGTAACCAGTAGATTGTTAATAATAAATTTCTACTTTAACCCAGTTAATCTATATGCCAAATAATTTGAGTATATTTTTAATATCACAACCACTAACTCATCTGCTATAGTGCTATTATGCATTTCTGATATTCTTCAACTTTTCTTCCTCTTTTTACTGCCTTCTTCTTTAAGCCTCTCATCTGAAGGCAATCTGGCCCAGTGGAAGGAGTAGGAACAATAAATCGTCCAAGTGACCAGGCTTGGAATCAGATGTTTAGCTATTATGAGTGTATGAGCACTATCTCATAACACCCACAAATTCATGATAAAGAACAAATAAAATAATGCAAGTGAAGGAAATAGCACAGTGTAGTGGATTGCTATTAGCCCCTCTCTTTAGTTAAATAATGTGTGTGTGTGTGTGTGTGTGTGTGTGTGTGTGTGTGTGTGTGTATACAGTTGACCTTAGAACAACATGGGTTTGAACTCTGTGGGTCCTCTTATACATGCTTTTTTCTTTTAATAAACACAATACAGTACTATTACTATATCTTCCCTTATGATTTTCTCAATAACATTTTATTTTCTCTAGCTTATTTTATTCTAAGAATACAGTATATAATACATATAACAAAATACCTATTAATAGACTATGTTATCAGTAAGACTTCTGGACAATGGCAGGGTGTTAGTCAAGCTTTGGGGGAGTCAGATTCTGTGTGCAGATTTTCTACTGCACAGGGGATCAGCACCCCAACCCCCATGATGCTCTAGGAGCAACTATGTGCGTATGTATATGAGTATGTGTATACGTATCTGTGTGTGTGTGTCTGTGTGTGCATATACGGTATATGGACAGTTCTCTTTTGTCTGACCCTTCCTACAGACACTACTGCCTTTGGCCTAAAAATGTCCTGGGACTTTCATCCCTTCCTTGTCAATGCATTAAGTACAGTTTTGGGGTCCACTTGAAATAAAATGCCACACTCTTTAATCAGTTTCTTCTCCACCAGCTCTTGGCACTTATCAAGATTTTCTTCTCACCACTAAACAAATGAAATAATCGCTCTTTGATGGCTCCACCCCTTGGAAAAGTGAAGATTTCCTGGAAAAGGGTCATTTCCATCAGGCCACTTTGAATAATGTTAGTTGTGCAGCAGACTACTGGAACAGAGACCACAATGACTTTTTATTTTATGTAAATTACTTCTTATCCTCTGTCTCATCACTATTGACACTATCAAACAGTCAAAAATTATTCACTGCATTCATTCCATGTGTGAGTCTGCTTTCTCCCCAGGGTTGTGGTCTGAGATGACAAAGACCATTTTCGTAGAAATTCTCTAAACTCCCTTAGAACTCAGGAACCAAGTCAGCAGGCCTGAGAACAACTTCCCTTCCTAAAAGAGTATTCAGTCTTGTTTCACTGGGCTGAGAAGCCTGCTTGTGGAATTTTTTGCTTCTTTCCATAATAGCTTTTGACCATGTTCTTACTCCTTTCCCTGTACTTTCTTGTTCCCTAAACCTACCTGTAAAGAACTCCTCCATTAGCCACAGTTGTTCTTTCAGGATCATCTTTCCAAATCCCCTTTTTATTAAATAATCCTATTAGTGCCTTCTCTTTATTTCTTCCATACTGGCATGCATGTAGGTGATGACCTTATTTGATCTTGGTCTAATGTTTCCTTGATTTTTTACCTATCTCCTTAATTCCTAACATACAAATTCATTTATTTGTTCTTCGAATAATACAGTTTCCACTTGTATGTTTTCAGCTTATCTTTAAATTCTCCAAGATGATAGAGGAGAAGGAGCACAAGTTTTGTAATGGACAGTGTGTGATATTGATCTCACCGGGACCCCCAAAGTTCAGTTTCTTCATCTGTAAAGAAGAGATGACCTCATCTGCCAGTTGGACCATTTGGAGGACTATCACACTTTTAAATCTTATCACAAGGTCTGAAACATTGTGTCCTCTCAACAAATGCCAGTTTTCTTTTTTCTTCTAATTAAAAAGTATCAGGAGACAGTTATCATTTGCCATGGTTTTACCTTTTTACCTAAAAACTAGTGCCAAAGCTCTCACTCAGCACATGTCACCAGCTCTGGACAGACTGAATGGGTAGAAAGGTCTGATCATTTTCCCTACATTTCTAAAACTTTCATGATCTAATTAGGAATCTATTTATCTTTTTCTTGTCAGCATAATCTCTCTGCAATTTTGAGGAATTGATTTTGGTTATTGGTACAGAATGATAGATATTATTTTTGTCTTCTATTTCACAATTTATTCTCTTTTCTAGAGAAAAATGTCCAAAGTCTACTTCATGTAGACTATATCATGTTTCAAGCCTATATCATGTTTTGTTGAGTTAGTACCACACTGTTAGGTTATTTAATTAAGCCCCTGAAATTCTATATGAAGAGATTAATTCAAGTATTTAATCATACAGTCACAATGTCACCTCCAATTCTATTATCTTCATAAAATTTAAGCTATTTACAAAGGATAGTGCTTATTTTTGTAATGGAAAAGATCCCCCAGCCTTCAATAATGTTAATTTCTTCCTTCTGTGTATGTGGATAGGAGAAAAAAGAGTGGTAATCATATGGTATAATATGATATACGGTATATATACCACACTATAATGTAAATGATTTATGTTTTATTACATCTCATTATCCAACTAAAATATCATCTATTTTTCAAAATCTACATGATGGGTGCTAAATGGAAACTCTGTCTCTGGATGATTTTCTTTTATAAACCCAGTTCTTTGACAGCAATACACGCACGCACACGCACGCACACACACACACACACACACACACACCCCTAGTGTATTTACCAGAGTTTCTTGGGGGAAAAAAATTGCATTTGGTCTCTTTTCTCTCAGAATCCTATACTAAGCAACATTTTTAAAATTTTTTTTAATGTTTGTTTATTTTTGACAGAGAGAGAGAGAGAGAGACAGAGCATGAGCCGGAGAGGGGCAGAGAGAGAGGGAGACACAGAATCCAAAGTAGGCTCCAGGCTCTGAGCTGTCAGCACAGAGTCAGATGCAGGGCTTGAACTGACAAACCCTGAGATCATGACCTGAGCCGAATTGTTGGACATTCAACTGACTGAGCCACCCAGGTACCCTGTAACATTTTAATAAATATCTGAAGTGAGAGTCTCAAGCATGTGAATATCTAGAAGAATATTCCAAGCAGAGGCAATAAAAGGATAAGTGCCCTAAGTTGAGATGACCATGCCTAGAAAGCTCAAGGGGCAACAAGGGTGTTTGTTTTTCTGCAGTGGACAAAGTATGAGAAAGAGAAGTACAAGAGAGAATAAGAAGATAACAAGGGTGTTGGAATTTAGGGGAGGGCAAAGATTTTATAGGGTCTTATAGACCACTGTAAGAATTTTGGTTTTCACTGAGTGAAATGAGAGCTCTTGAAATTTAATGAACAAAGAAATTTCAGCAGCCATGATCTGACCTTGTTTTAACAGTACTGTTATGGCTGTGGAGTGAATAGTCATAAAGACAAATCAAGGAAGCAAGGAGAACTGTTAGGAAGCTTGTAATAATGTGTGTGAGAGATAATGCTGGCTGTAATCTGAGTAGATGGGGTGAAAGTGGTGAGAAGGGTTCAGACTGTAGGAATATTTTGAGGGTAGAGCCAAGAGGATTTGCAGATGGGTGTCTGTGGGATGTCAGAGAGATAAGGCTGACTCCAGATTTTGGAGGAGTTGCCATAAACCAAAAGGAGTGAAGATACCATATGAGTACATTTGGAGGGGACGCCTGAATGGAAAGGAGAGAAGGCAGCAGGATGTGTGAGTCTGGAGGACTGGGGAAAGATACAGGGTGGTAACAGAAGCCATGAGAATGAGGTCTGAGAGAAGAGACTGAAATATAATAATCAATTAGATTAAAGAGAAAAACAGGAGAGTCGGGTGTCCTGGAAGTAAAATGGGGGAGGGGGGGAGGTGTTTCAAGGAATTGATCCGCTGAACCAAATGTTGCTGACAGATCAAGTAAGATGAGGGTTAAGAATTGTCATTAAATTTAACTACAGAGGTTACTGGTGTCCTTGACATCTAGGTGGATCAGGATAAAAGAAACCCCAATTAATTTGGTATTATGAGAGAATGAGAAAAGGGAGAGAGGAAAGAAAAATTTTTTCAAGGAGATTTTCTATAAAGCAAAGCTGATACGGAATGAAGACAGAATTTTTTTAAGATGTAAGAAACTGCCGAATGTTTATAGTAATCCAATAGAAAAAAAATGAAGAGAAGAAATGGGACAACTTCTGGAGTGACTGAGTAGCAGAAAGCCAGTAGATGAAGTGCTTGGGTAGAGGGCTGGCTTCAGAGGACCACTTTTTCCACAGGAACAGAAGGGAGAGGAGAGCATATGGACACAGGTGCAGGAAGTTATCCAAAAGAGGGAGAATGCATGGACCACACAAATATTCTATGATTGCTTGTTAGTGTTGTGGACATAAGTTAAGGCCATAGTTCAGTCATCAGGACTTTAATGTGCAACAAATCAACAGGATAATGGGCTTTTCTCCAGCCAAATTGGGCTATGCAGGTGTAGCCATGAGGAAGTGAAGGGTTGGATGCTGCAGAGTGGTAGCCTTGCTAAGAAGTATGATGACGTGAAAGAGGACTCAGGATTTGAATTGTCAGAAAGGAAGTGATTATGCTAGAGGACTGTGGGACTGAAATTGGACCATAAGCAAGCAATAGGTGTAGGACAGATCGGTTGTAAGGTCTGTGTTATTTAAAGAACTACAGGTTTCCCTCGCTACCCAGAAATTCACATTAAGTCACTTTACTTTTACACAAGACCTACATTAGTTCCTGATTTCACTAACATAAAGAAATCTGAACAGGATGTTTGCAATATGAAATGGTATTGCTTCTTTATGACATTGCAGTTTATGAAAGATTTCATGGAAACTCTACTTTTGGATATTGAGGGAAATCTGTATTAGAACAGGGGCACCTCAGATTAATCTGTTTAATTAAATTTGTTTTGCTTTGTTTTGTATATTCCTCTTCAAATACTGTCTTCCTGTTGTATTTCTTCACCTTCCCCGTTCATTTCCTGCTATATTTTAGTCCATACAAAATTAGAATTTTTTATTTTAAATTTTCTCTTTATTTCTTCTGAAATATGGCTTGTTGGTTCTCTTCCCATGTGTCCTATGAAGTTGTCTCTTCAATAATGGAAATATTCTATATCTATGCTATCCAATAATATAGCCAGCTAGCCACTTGCAGGGAGTGTGACTAAGGAACTAAAATTTTTAATTTTATCTAATTAGAATTAATTTATATTTAAGCACATATGGCTAGTGGCTAATCTATTAGATAGTACAGTGAGCCTATGAGAAATCTTTATATCATTTGGTGATATAAATTTCCTTGGCACTAAAATCATTTTTCTGATCTCCTTTTCACTTCTTCCTTCTAAAGTTAGTTCTCTTGTGTCTGCCTCTTCCCAAATTATTCACAAACATTATGGAACATTAAATCTATGCTAGTGCCAGTGAGAAGTATTAGTGACACAGAGACAACAAAGGGTGCCTGTCTTCAAGAAAGGAGATGAGTCAAGAAAGCAATGGAAATAGTACAAATGCGCTGTGTGCTATACTCAATACAAGTACAAAGAGAGGTAGGAACCCAGAGGGAAATGGGCAAAAAAAAAAATATATATATATATATATATATATATATATATATATATATATATATATATATTTATTCTTCAGCATCCTACCAGCTGAGGCTGGAATCCTGGCTTTGTCACTTCTTTAATGAGTAACCCTCCTCGCAGCATAGTTATAGGAATTTTAAAATTTGGTGTATGCATAAAGTACTTGGCTCAATGTCTGACTTTAAATAGAATTGATTCTCCCTTGGGAAAAATGCACATTTTTTTTTCATTACAAAACTTATCTGTATTTTTTTAAATAAAAATTTATGCTGTCCTTGTTCTCCATTCTCAGGATTGTGTGAGTGAACTCAATATTCAGTTGATTCCTTGAGCCACATGTCCAGCATAGTTAGATTGTTCCTGTGTCCAGTTTAATCTGTACCTGAAATGGAGCTTCTCTTTCCTTTTAGATCACAATATGTTGCATAGTTATCATCCGGTCCATTATTTTTCTTGAACACTTACTGATCCAAAGACTTTTAAAACAAAATTCGGTGTCTTTTGTCCAGAATAATTATAAAATATTAGAAACTGAGAAATTTAAGCATAGCCACATTCATGCCAGAAAGTCATCAAACATCTGCTTAAACACCATGAGTGACAGAGAGCTCACTACCTACCAAAGCAATTCATTATTAGAACTTTCATCAATAGAAAGTTCATTTCTCTTTTCTTTTTCAGTTTATTTTGAGAGAGAGAGAGAGAGATGAAGGACAGAGAGAGAGAGTGA
The DNA here is from genome assembly GCF_022079265.1 of Lynx rufus. Taxonomy (NCBI): domain Eukaryota; kingdom Metazoa; phylum Chordata; class Mammalia; order Carnivora; family Felidae; genus Lynx; species Lynx rufus. The sequence continues at coordinate 98,977,202 of NW_025814834.1, read as the reverse complement.
GAAACCCAAGAGGTTCCATGCTATCAGCACAGAGCCTAATGTGGGGCTCAGACTCAAGAACTCTGAGGTCATGACCTGAGCCAAAACGAAGAGTCAGATGCTTAGTGTACTGAGCCAAACAGGCATCCTGAAAGTTCATTTTTCTGTAGTGATGTAATCTACCACTCCCTGGTTCCGTCCACCTGTTCTCACTGTGTGCTCCGCCTCTACAACATAGCATACTATTAGGGAGGGAAATGGGGTGAGGTTACACATAAGCTGAAATAACACATTACCCAAAAGCTTTCTTAACTAAGCAGTAACCAGCTAGAAGTCATCTTTACATGGATGTAAGTATTGTCCACTACATAAGTCCTGATAAAAAGTGTCAGAACCACCAGTCTACAATAGAATGGAACAAGTTTAGTTTGTGTCCAAATTGAATTTGTTCCTGTCTGTGACAGCCTTGCATGTATTTTCTATATCCCACCCCCCAAGAGTCTTTCCTATTCCAGTCTAAATATCTCTAATTTCTTCAACTACTCTTCATAGTATGATGTCAAGTTTCCTCATCATTCTCCCTCCTGTGGACCTACTGCCAAGGTCACTCACTAAAGTGTTTTGTGTTGGATTCTTTTGAGTTATATCTAAATATCTAGTTAGATGGTTGAACACCTAGAAGTATGCTGGTTGGATTTAAGGGTCTCCCAGTGATATTGACATGGGAGAACCTTTCTGTCCTACCTCCTCTGATTGAGCTCGAATACCCAAGCTATACCCCTAGGTTTCCTGACTTCAGTCCACACATTTTGCTTTCCAGTACATGATAAAGAAAGGGTTTATTTGCACCTGGAAAGTCTTTGGTGACAAACCCAGTCTCTCACACATATTTTAAATACTTTTCATAATCCTGTTTTCAAACTTAGCACCTGGCTTTGATGAGGACACAAAGGGATGAGGGAGAGGGGATGGCTGAGAGTAAAGAAGAGAAGGAGACAAACCTCCTATCCCCAGTCAGACTTTCTTGGCATATTCACCTTGTTTGACAAAAGAAATATGAAGACTAGTTTTCCTCTTTTGATTTGCTTCAGTTCAAATATGTCATTCTTCTTCTTTCCCCCTACATGGTAGATACCTAGATAATCAACAAGTAGATGATAATTGATAGGTCACTGATACATAAATAATTAATAGATACTAGATAATTGGCTGATAGGTCTAAGTGTGTAGTGTGTCATTTATACTATTTTATAGTCTTGCTCTTTCACTCTTGTTTCATTTTGCATTTTGTTTTGTTTTGCATTTTGTTTCACTTCTTTGTTTTGCCACTTTTTCTTCCCCATTATATAGCTTAAAAATGCCCAGCACCTTTCAGGGGAGCACTAATGCACAGTACAATGGAAAATGTGTTTTCCCAGGGGACAATGATAACTTGATAGGTCCTCATTGTGGGGCAAGGTCAAAAGAGATGAGAGTCAATTTGCATTCCAGCAAATATCAGTCTGTCATGTCCTTGCTGTTGTCTTAAAAATAGTTCCCACATATTAGGACATATTTTAGAGCTAAGTTAAAAGCACATTTGCTTGTTCAGAGCATCTCTTATGGGGCTAAAAATGCTGAGGTTGTGGAAAGCAAAGTGGGGAGTATTTATTTGTAACCTACAGTTACTCCAGAATTCCCCCAGGGAATGACTTTGCAGCAATTTAAGCCCAAGTGCAGAGCGAATAGAAAAATGGGTGCCTTTCTCCATTCTCACAGGATTTGTCTTATACCTCCTCCCCTCCCCCCCATCCATAATAAGGAGAGAAGAAGATGAATTAGCAACCACAATCTACACTTTCATCTTCAGTAAATCTAAGAGACTCTCAGTCAGTGGTAAAAGCACATCTAAACCAGGCTTCTGTGCCTCAATTACTCTATTCCCATATATCCTTTCCTCCTTGGGGGTACTCCTCAGATCACGGCTATCAACACATAATAGGAGAAAACACAGTTGAATTCCCCTTTAAAAAAACAACTTAGTCATTCTTACCTATTTATGTGGAGTTTTAAGAAATGTATATTATTAATATATTATAAAAACATAAATTATATATTCACATTAAAAACAAATTCTTTTTATGCATCAAATGTCAATAAATATGCCTGCTACAAAACCAAGAAAAAGACTGGGGTGGAGGAAAAGACATGGACTTAGTGATATATAGACAAATACATAAGAACAGAAAGGATGCAAAAGACAAAAGAAAGAAAAGATGGAGATGGACAGAGAGACAGACAGACATGCACACAGCAGGGGTCATGATGCCCTCCATCTCAGTTCCAAGGATAATTGGATTCAAAACTAAGTATGATCATGTGTCCCCAAGAAATCTTCAATAGTCTAAGTTGCTATAAAATTGCATGAGATTCTTGTTCCTCTGGTTTAGGAGTCAACCAGATCAAAACTGAGCATGGAAGTGTAGGAATAAGGTTTAAGGAGGTTCTGGAATGGGTGGAGAGAGTGCAGGATGGAGAGGGAGTGAATAGTATTGCACATTGTTGGGTTCACTATAATACTAACACATTGGATACTACTTGCGTGTACTGAACATTGTATTCCCCATGTAGTTTCTCACATTTTACAAGAAACCTGTGGGAAGGCCCTTTTATTACTTCAGTGAAGCAGTATGACCTAGTAATTATCAATTCAGGTTCTGAATATAAGCTACCTGGGTTCAAATTTAGATTGCAACACCTGCCGGCTATGCAATCCTGGACACATTTTTTTTTAACCTCCATGGGTGTATTAGTTCCCTACTGCTGATGTAACAAATTACCACAAACTTAGTGACTTAAAAAGACACATATATATTCTTTTACAGTCTGGAACCTGCATTCCTTCTGGAGGTTCCAGGAAATAATGTGTTTCCTTCCTTTTCCAGGTACTCATGGCCTCCTACTTTCCTGGGCTGGTGGCCTCTTCCTGCCTCTCCAAAGCCAACAGCACAGCATCTTATCTCCCCTCTGACTTTTAATCTCTCATTTACAAGGACATTTATGATTACATCATGTCCATCTGGATAATACAGGGTCATCTCCCCATCTCCTGATCCTTACAATTATCCATCTGCAAAGTCCCTTCTGCCATGGAAGGTAAGCTATTTACAGGTTCTGAGAAGTAGAGCAATAACACCATTAGAAAGCCATTATTACCTTGATAGGTAAATGGGGGAGAGATAGTACTCACTTCATAAGACTCTTATGAGAAACACAAGTAAAACACTGAGAAAAGTTCCTTTTTTATTGATGGTCTTAGCCATTAGTTCCTAATGAGTGGAACAGGTGTGGTGGGTGGGAGAGGGCATGGATGGAGGGTGGGGTGGATGTGGAGGCAGAGGCAGCTCTAAAGTCCTCTAGAACCCAATCTGATTTCCCAACAAAACCCTGCTTGGTACTAGGGAAATCAGTCACATAACTTACATGTTCCTGTATTTGAAGACTCTGATGCCATGATAATGCCAGAAAAGGAATTTAAGAGGTTACAGTTCTCTTGGAAATCTGACCTAAATTTCTAAATTTTATACAGGAGTTACCTGCCTCAGATCCAGAGAGAAAGTTGTCCAAGGAGACAGTTTGTGGCAGAATTGAAATAAGAGCCTAGACCACCTGCCCAGAGTTCCTTCTACCATGTTGGACCCCACTTAAGGAAGACTCAATGGCCTAACTACTGTTTGCCAACTGTCTTTCAACTTTATTCCCATGGTACAAGGGAATAAAACTTAATTCACTGAATACCCGAGTGTAAAATACTGTTTCTCCTAAATGTAATGTCATATCCTGGAACAGAAAAAGGATGTTAACAGAACAACTGGTGGAATCAGAATAAAGCTACTTTCTTAGTTTTGACAAATGCACTGTGGTAATGCAAGTTAACAAAAGGGGGACTGAGTGCCCAGTATATAGGAACTCTCAGCACACTCTTCGCAACTATTCTGTACATCTAAAATTATTCTTACATTAAAACATTTTAAAAGTACGTTTTTTCCATTTCCTGCAACAATGCCAAATTGCTTTAAAGAGAACCTTTCATTGAGTAGTATAAAGCCCTGTCACAGTCATTTGGCTTCAGCCCCACTGCTCTTGCTTGCCCACCACTTTGCTTAAAATACTCTTCCTTCAGTCACCAAGATGGCTTGCCCCACCTCTGCCCTGGGGACTTTCTGCCCGCATCACCTTCTCGGTGAATCATCTCCCCATTGATGTATCTAAAACAAAGAAGGAAGGAAGGGAAGGAGAAAAGAAGGGAGAAAGGAAAGAAGAAAGGGAGGGAGGGAAGAAGAGAGGGAGGGAGGGAGGGAGGGAAGGAAGGTAGGAAAGAAGGAAATAAGAGAGGAAGGAAAATCCCCACTCTTGAGAACTGTAACAAAACCTGTGAAACTATCTTTATCCCTGCTTTGTCTGTCTTCTTAGCACTCATTACTTTCTTTTTTTTTTTATTTTTTTTTTAAAATTTTTTTTTTCAACGTTTATTTTTTTTGGGGGACAGAGAGAGACAAAGCATGAACAGGGGAGGGGCAGAGAGAGAGGGAGACACAGAATCGGAAACAGGCTCCAGGCTCTGAGCCATCAGCCCAGAGCCTGATGCGGGGCTCGAACTCCCGGACCGCGAGATCATGACCTGGCTGAAGTCGGACGCTTAACCGACTGCGCCACCCAGGCGCCCCAGCACTCATTACTTTCAAACACATGACTTATTAATTTATCTTACGCGTTGTCTACCTTCATTACCATAAAGGCTAGTATATTTTATTTTTTGTTCATTTTGCTCATTGTCATATCCCTAGCAACCAGAATAGTGTCTGGTATACAGAAAGTACTTCACAAATATTTGTTGAGGGCGCCTGGTTGGCTCCTGAGGGAACCTGGTTAAGTGTCCAATTCTTGATTTCAGCTCAGGCCATGATCTCATGGTTCATGAGTTTGAGCCCCACATTGGGCTTTGGGCTGACAGCACAGGGCATCCTTGGGATTTCCTCTCCTCCTCTCTCCTTCCTTCCCTCCCACTGCCTCTCTCCTGTTCATGCTGCTCTCTCTCAAAATAAACATTTAAAAAATTATATTTGTTGAATAAATGAATGAATGATTGTAATTGCTCTGAAAGTTGAATGAGCCATCTGTACACAACACAGTGCCTGACCCACTTTAAATATAAGGAATCCTATGGCACTAGGAAATTAAATTATACACCAAGAAGTCACATAGCTTAGAAATGGCAGATCTGAGATTAGAATGCAGGCCTCCTGATACATGGAGACATTTTACACATGACAATTCAGCATGTTAAGCTCCATACCCAAGGTAGGCACACGTCATTCCATTTGCCTCACCGTAATTTTTATGGCTGCTTTCACTTCTCTAAGAGAACCATGGCTGATCTCACTAAATAATCTAAGTACACAGGAGAAATACATTTGTACTGTTGGTTTCCTAACGGCTATTGGTGCTAAGCTTAACTAAAATCCATTTCAGGAAGCCCAATCCAAAGAAGGTGGCTTGTCTCCATAACTCAATAAGAAGACTTTAAGTACTGAGGACAAAACAGGAGAATAGATCAAGCAAACACTGTGGTAACACAGAGCTATTACTCCATTGCTTCTTGCTTATTCAATTCAATCCAATTGAACAATTATTTACTGAGGATATATTTCATGCCCTATACTATACTAGGCATTTTGAGGATGACAAGAGAGACCAGTAGCTGCAACACAATAGAGAACACAAGACCCAGGGACACCTGGGTGGCTCAGTCAGTTAACGTTCAACTTTCGATTTTGGCTCAGGTCATGATCTCCTGGTTCATGAGATCGAGCCCTGCATCAGGCTCTACAATGACAGTGGTGAAACTTCTTGGGATTCTCTCTCTCTCTCTCTCTCTCTCTCTCTCTGTCTCTCATTTTGCCCCTCCCCTGCTTGTGCTCTGTCTCTGTCTCTCAAAATAAATAAATAAACTTATAAACAGATAGATGAATGTATGAATGAATGAATGAATGAATGGAAAACACAAGACCTAATGTTATAACTTGGTCCACTATGGTAAGGAAGGGAGTGACAGAGTCCCTGTCTTGGCAGAACAAGAATCCAGGCAGGAGCACCACAACAAAGAAGGCCTAGCGCAGAGGCTTACACACCCCTTGCTACAGGCCTCTTACATTCTTGCTCTCATTCTTGCTACATTGTTGCTATTATATTCCCAGATGAGGTCCTACTGAATGCAGAGGAGGTTGACACACGAGACGCACTTGGGTATATCACTCATGTGATGCATTTTGGACCCAGGGCAATGTTCCTTGAAGGCAACAAGAGCACCTTAGGTCCACATCACTCTAAGTGATTGAAATTGAATGAAATTATTAATGGGTGAAAGAAGCGAAAAATTATCTTGTGAGTGAAAATCTTTAAGTCTGTCTCTTCTTCACTGGGATCAAAAACAACAAAAGCAGTTCATCACAGTCTGAAAGCAGTAAATAGTTATACAAGTTTTTCACAGGGTGGAACAGAAATTTCCTAAGGAATTCTTTCTCCCTCCCTCCTTTGTCTTTTCTCCTTTTTCCACCTTCGATGTGCTTCATTTATTCACTTCATTTCTCCCCTTTTCTTATTTCTGCCTTCCTCCTGCTTACCGTGTTGGTGTCGAGGGAGAACCTAGGATATTGAGAGCAAAATTGACGTCCTCAATTATTGATTCATTCATTTAAAACTTGCATGAGGTTGTGCACTGTGCTAAGTACTTTATGTCATACAATGTACAGTTTTTATATAAGCAATAGTCGTTAGTGAGGAATAACTTAGTATAAGGGGAAAGAGTAGGAACTTTGCTATCATATCACCCTAGGCTTGAATTCCATCCTGCTACTGTCTCAGTGACCTTCGAGACCCCTTAACCTCTCTAGGGGCAACTTTCCTCATCAGCTAAATAAAGAGAATATATTTACCTTCCTGCTGTTGTGAGAATTTAAAAAAATATATGGTATATAATGTGGCCTAGTATAGTCTAGAGAAGCGGCCCAAAGTACAGTTCCTGTTGACGGAATTCAAACCAGAAAATTTACACTGTTAGTTGAGGAGAGAAGATGTAAAAAGTGTTAATAAAATAACACTTCGCTATCACTTCAGAACTATGTGTAAACTTTACACATAATACCTCACTTAATTCTCATAGGAAGCAGCACCAGAACCATTTTATACATTTGGAAAAACTGAGGAACAAAATAGATTACCTGAGTTCATAGGAGAACTTAGTGGCAAACCTCAAGTCTCAGTATTTCAAACCCAGTTGTCCTTGCATCCACAGCAGATCCGCTGAGAGATCCGTCCCACCAGTTAGCAAGCTGACTGAATAAGGCTTCAAGAATATAGCAGGGGGCCTGGGTGGCTCAGTTGGTTAAGTGGCCTACTCTTGGTTTCAGCTCAGGTCATTATTTCATGGTTTTGTTTGTGGGTTCGAGCCAGGTGTCGAACTCTGCACTGGCTGTGTGGAGACTGCTTGGGATTCTCTCTCTCCCTCTTTCTGTCCCTCCCCCATTTGTGCTCTCTCTCAAAATAAATGAATAAACTTAAAAAAAAAAAAGAACATAGAAAAGAAGAGGCTTACAAGCAGAGGGCAGACAGAAGATGTGATGTCAGATGGGCACCAGGGAAAGTGAAAAGAGTCCCCAGATACATTTCATTCCTTCTCTTTGTTCCCCTGACTTTTGTGCTGGCTAATGTCCAGACTTGCTCATTTAGATTCTGGTCTTCTGACGTGTGCCACCAAGCAAACTGAAGAAAACATAAATAAATAAATAAAGTCAGTGTTCTATGACTAGGAAAAAACAATAAAGTAAAACTTGGGGTTGCTCCTCTTCCCATATTGCTAAGGTGCAGGAGAAGTAGCAGAGATCGATATAATACTGTTGGTATTTGCTAATTCCTCTAATTATATTTCTAACATTTTTAAAAAATTTTTTTTAACATTTATTCATTTTGAGAGACAGAGAGAGAGAGAGAGTGTGAGCAGGGAAGGGGCAAAGAGAGGGGAAGACACAGAATCTGAAGCAGGCTCCAGGCCCTGAGCTGTCAGCACAGAGCCCTACGCAGGGCTCAAACTCATGAACCCCCAGATCGTGACCTGAGCCGAAGTCAGAAGCTTAACAGACTGAGTCACTCAGGCACTATTCTAATTTTTTAAGGGAAAATGGCACCCCAATTGGTTTAATTATTATTTTCCAATAATAAAGACAGGGGTAGAACTTTCACTTCAATTTCTAGAAATCTGGATAAATTCAAAGCATATTCATTCTTCAATCCATCATTTTGGAAGTCTGAATTCACCTTTCAGAGTGGAATGCATCTGTTAATTTATAATTGAAAGTTTTCTATATTCTTAATGTGAAAACATTTGAATTTGAATGAGAAACAGTAATATTAATTGAGATATAGCACTTTCATTTTTAATGAGCCCTGTAAATGTTATTGCATATTTCCGGGAATTCAACTCAAAAAAATTAATATAATTAAGCATCCATGGAGCATTTAAAAGTCTTATAAAAATACAGGAGGGAAATAAAGAATTCCAAAAATACCAAATTTTCCTTTGTAACAATTTTTCCTTAATAATAAATCAACTCAATTTGGAAAGGTTACATATACTTAAGCACATGATGCCATATATAATAAATCAAGATAAATGGAAAACATATAATTCCTTTTTACAGAGTATGATTTCAATACTTAATTCATCATCCACCCTTTTGACAGAGAGCTTCAATATGAATCTAAGCTCCAATACACAATGCATGAGCTCCAGCTATTTATTACAATGTTGTGTCATTTGTCACTTTTATGGAATTCAGTGTATTTTGCAGGCTGTAAAATGGGCTAGAGTGATTCAGAAATGATCTATGCCATCATTATTCCTCATTTCTAGTACTTGAATTGCATCTACTCTCCCCAATAGGCTTGATTTATTAGGTGAATAAATAACAATATGCTTCAATAATGTATATCTATTGAGACTTCATTAGCTGCCCAGGAGATGCTATCCTGATTTTAAATAATTGAAACACACATGTGATGGAGTCCAATGGACTTGAGATGATTGGGTATAAATATTTACTAAAACAGAGTGGTGGCAGGAAGATGCTTTCAGAATAGATGGGATTTGAAGGGAAACATTCAAGTGATTTCACAAAGTGTTCTTTGTGAAAGTATAGAAATTTAGAGGCTGCTTTCAAAACAAAAAAGGCAAGTTAAAGTGGGAGGTGAGATTTGTTTATTTTCTCTGAATCCCAAACAGACTGTCCTCTGACTTTAAGGTGACTAACTCTTAATCATGCACCTGTAACGCTAGTCAAGTCCATCAATGACTAAATTTCCAAGCCAACCCAGCACTGAGCCTCATAGTGCCATAAAGGAGGGCCCAAGGAGTGGGATAGATTTCTTTTCTCAAAGCTAAAACTCGATCTTCTGCTAGTTGAGATTATGCACTTGCTAGGTTAAACGAGTTTTGTGCTCTTAATTAAACAACTTCCAGCTCTCTGTCTGTAATGCACAGGTGATGAAATAAGTTAAAGTCAGTAGGCAGAAACTCTTCATTCGGTGTTGTCTCAGAAAATTCTAGAATAGGTTTATGTCAGAAGCCATTTATAATAGGTGAAGCTTTGATCATTTATAAAGACAAACCTAGTACAATTTCTAACTTTCCCCCAGCTGGCATATTTTGGCTGAAAAAGCATTTTGGGAAGAAGAGTATTTATTTCTCCTCTAAAATAGACTTAGAAGCTCCTTACTTCTAATTAGAAATAAAAACTGTCTCACAAGTGATGAATAGATGCTAAAGGAAGATATTTATTTCTTCTCTAAAAGCAAACTGGAAAGCTCCTTTTCTGTAAATGGAAGTGAGGAGGAGGAGTCTGAAATGTGAGAGATGGTTGCTAACGGAATGACATATCTACAGCAAAAAGGTGGGTGTATGTGTGCATGTGTTTCACTTTGGGGAAAAGACATCCACCCTTTGTCTCTTAAAAACAAAAACAAAATTCTCCTCCTCATTGTTCTAATGACATAAGGGCATCAAGTTAGCTGAGATTTCCTGTAGACATCTGAATATGGAATCTAATCAGACAGGCCTGGAATGTGGCTGGCGACTGGGCTTTAGGAGGCAGTAGGGAGATAGATCCCATAGGGCTGGTAAGGAACAACTTGAGAACCGGAAGAGCAGACAGAGCTGGGCTAGGTAGGTGGGAAACTCCAAGGCAGGAGAACAGTGGTACTGCAGAACTCCTTAGAGCATCCTTAGGATCTCTGCTGGACAGCTATGAGACCACAAACGTTCAGAAGAAAAGGGTGGGGCTACTGGTGACAGTACCATGACCTGAAGTGTGAGGCTCCTCACCAAAGAGTCCATGAGGATAAATGTGGTTAATCAAACACCTCCCAACACTAAACCATTTATTTGAAGCACCATAGAGGACCTGCATTAGCTATATTATTTTTCTTTTAGAAATCTTGGAAAATTTATGTATTCATTAATTACCTTGTGTCTCTGTAACCTAGTAAAATACAAAATACTCAGTAATACTTTGCTATCTGAAGACTGAGGCATGTTTGAGAAAGATGGTGGAGAGAAACAATAGGTGAGCAATTACATAAGCATCATCGCAGGGAGCCTTGCCCCACCCTGCCCCATCACTGGGCCCCACTCCCTCTCATCCTGGGTCAGTATTAAGCCTATGAAGATAAAGAGTGTGTACGCTCTACCAGTAAAGTTCTTCCTATCGGACACTAGTCTAAATCTACAACTTCCCCCCTTAAAACCTTTGGTTTCTGTTGGCCTGATAACTTATGTCCTGCTAATGAGGTCCTGGGCACATGCTATCCTGGGAAACTTGAATAGCATGAACCCTAGTCTAATCCTGCCTTAGATAAATCACTTAGACTGAAGAACCCACCTCCTTTTGATTTGGTCTGTTGCCTCTGAGAATATTATATCTGTGTCTATGTCTTCATACCCAAGATTTTTTTCTTGAGTTCCCTAAATTCAACAGCTACCTGGATGTTCTCAACATGTATATTGAAAAACCTAGTACCAGTTACTTTCAGCTCACTACATACCAAGAATTATGTTAAATGATTTATAGGTATATTATTTGTCATCTTCACAGCAGTCATATGCAGTAGATCACCATCTATTTGAGAAGAATCTATTGAATACCTACAAAGCACGAAGCACTGTGCTAGATACTAGAGTACAAGTGTAAAAAGATTGAGTCCTTGCCCTCATGGAACTCACATTTTGATGCAATTATTAATCTTATTTTATTAATGAAGAACTAAAGCTCAGAGGGACTGATGGGCCAACGAATGGTCCCAAACTTAGTAAATGGTACAGTTATGACGTGTTCTCATGTTCTTTACACTATACTGCACTGACAAACATGTATTACATTCTTATAGGTCAGGTGTTGGCAACGATTTCTGTAAAGGGACAGAAAGTAAAAATTTCAGGCACTAAGGACCACACAGTCTATCACAGCTGTCCAACTCTGCCATCAGAGAAGGAAAACAGTCATGGACAATATATAAATGAATACACAAGGCTGCATTTTCATAAAGCTTTACCAATAGCGGGAGGGCCATAGCTCATTGACACATGTTCTAGATGATTCCTTTTACTCTAAGGTTTGTGCTTCTTCTGTTAAAATTACTATATCCTCTAATTACATATGTGAAACCTTGAATTCATCTGCACATGCTCCTTATATTTCACTATCCCCCTCTTTCTCCCAACTTCCACAATATATTCGGTGTTCACCACCAACAGCTTTTTCATAATGCCAATCACAATATTGGTTGGATGATTTTTGAAGTCAATCGCATAGTATTCTAAATCATTGGGGGAAAAAAATTATCCTAAAAAGAAAACCCATGATAATAGAATCAAATAAGGTTAGCATTAAAAGAGAACTTAGAGGAAAACATCCTACAGCATTTACATATGGCACATGAATTAAGTACAGGCTTGGAGGGGACAAGAGTATCAGAGAAAGACATAGTATGGTCACAATTTACTCCTTCTTTCTTTCCTTCATATCCTCCTTCCTCCCTTCTTTCCTTCCACCTTTTGCTTTCTCTTTATAATCCATGACAGTGTCTGTGATTTTCCAGGAAGAGAAGTCTGCTTTCCAACAAATTGGGGGAGGAGTTCCATCCCACTTCCTACACCCTATCCCTTCTCATTACCAACTCCAATCACTGATGTTCTTCTACCAACCTCTTATCCTCTTCCTCATGAACCATGCAGATTAGTAAAATAGTCCCACTGTCTAGAACTCCCCTTCTTGACATGCCAACGAAGTCAATTAGGGAATTTCCCTAATAGGGAGTAGGGGATGAAGACAACTAAAGTAGGTTTGATGTGAGGAACTAAGTATACATTTCCTGTTCCTTCTGTAACAAATTACCACATACTTAGTGGCTTACAATAACACAAATTTATTATCTCACAGTTCTGGAGGTTATAAGTCCAAAATGGATTTTACTGGACCAACATCAAAGTGTTCGTAAATTATATTCCTTGTGGAAGCTTTAAGGGAGAATTCATTTCCTTGCCTTTCCAACTTCCAGAGGCTCTCACATTCCTTAGACAGTAGCTCCCAATGAGCAACTGGTTCTGGAGCATCAGTCCCTACCCGCGAGATGCTTATAGTATGGGAGGAAAGGGTGTTCAGGAAGTCAGCAAAAAAAATCTGAAATGTATCTTTGAGCATATTATATTCTCCACAGAACTCATATTTGCCATTTTGCTTAACAAATATTTATTGAGCATCAACTTGTGTCTGGCATTCTGTTGGGCACTCGGCATACAGCAGGAAGGATGAAAATTCCTACCTTGAAAGAGGTTATAGTCTGATGGAGGAGATAGAAAAATGAATAAGGAAGTAAAAATGTTGAAATAAATGTTATGAAGGAAATCAAAGTGACATAAATGGAATTGCTTTAAATTGATTGTCCAGAGGCAAACTCTCTGAGCAGAGACATTTAAATTGATGGCAGCAGATGAGAAATCACCAACAATGCATAGGGCTTGGGGAAGAGTGTTTGAGTAGTAGAAGCAGAAAGTGCAAAGGCCCTGAGGCCAAATAAAAGCTTCATGTGTCTGAAGCCAGAAAGAGGGTACACTTATCTGGAAGAAAGCCATGAAAGAGATAGTGATAAATTTTAAAAATTATTTTCGTTGACTTAAAGTGAATCTAAGCTTCCCAACCAATCACAAGGTGGGCTGAGGATGCGTGCTTTACATCGGCTACCAACTTTGGAAGTTAACAAATACTACGTGGAAGAGTTCACTGTTCTTGGAGCTTTTCCTGATCCGCAAGTGGTTCTCAAATATTTCATGACCATGTTCATGATTTTCTATTTCACCAACTGGAGTATGGAAGAGATTTCTAGGAGAGAGGCTCTGCACCTGTAATGAGATCAGGTGCTGAGGGATGGGCAGAGAAAGAAGAATGGACACTTGGAAAGAGAACTCAAGACTGTAATCAAGGTCAAAAGCACATCCCATGTGAAGAGCTCCCTGAGATTTGGCTCCGGGATGAAGCTCCAGTTAGGAGACTCTCATGATTATGATCTGAAGGAACCCCAAATAGATCAACCACTAGACAATTACCCACACTCTTTCCTTTCAGGTTTTCAGACAACATAGGACCAACCCTCTAGAAACAAGGCACTGTATACTTGCATGACAATGTATTGCATGACAATACATTTCTACTCATAGAAGGCTGACTGCAAGTTCCCTATCCCTAACTCCCTCCCAGGCAAAAGTATATGAAGAGAACACACATTGTGAATAGCTGAATATACCAAGGTGGATTCTGTTTGCAGACTTGTTACATAGGAGAAGAGGTAAGAATCTGATGGGCAGACTCTGGATCTTCAGGCTCTTGGAATCATTTTTATGGAGAGATGTCCACTCCTACTTTCAGTTTGCCTCTTTCAGGTCCAAAGTCACATTTAGGACACTTTATTAAATACTTGGTTTTTAATATGTGCCTGTCTATATTCTATTCTACAAGTTAGGAATGCCAGCTTTCTTTCTCTTGGGGACCAACCATTGTGCTCAATACCTCTGAGTAGAAGACAAGCCAGGAAAACTAAGCCCATCAGCATTCTGAAGGAACCTTCCCCACTCCTGCTAAAGAAATTGTGTTGCAGACTAATGAAGGGACCAGCTCTAGAGAGACAAAAAAAGCCTCAGAATTCAGCCCCCTTTGTTCACCATTACACATCCCTCACAGAGCCTATTCTAATTCTAGACCCTGAGTATAGATCCAATAAATAGCTCTTCTCTCTACCTCTCAGCAAAATTCTTTTTTAAAAAAGTGAAAAAAACCCTTTCTATACCATCTGTTGACACCCTCTTATTTCAATTTTTCCTTCTCAACTCACTCCAGTTGCTTTTTGTTCCCCTCACAGACTCTCTAGAGTCACCAATAACTATAAGTCTGCTCACAAAAACAAACAAAAAAACAAAACAAAACAAAACAAAACAAAACGCTTAATTCTCTGTCCTTTTACTTTTTAGCACCATTTACCACAGATCTAGAATGTCACTATACAACACTTGCTCAGTCTTCGTCCTATCTCAAACCCTACTTCTTCTCACTCTTCTTTGCTTGGACTCATGTATTTAACCTCCAGATCCTAAAATGTCTCAAAGCTGAGTCCTCAAATTCCGTCTCTTCTCTGCTTATACACTTTCTTTAGTTGGGCTCATCTCTTCCCTGGTGTTAAGCACCATCTTGACACCATGACTCCCAGATGCCAGCCCCACTCCCTGACGTTCTAGTCTTCTATGTCCTTCACACCCTCACCTGTATACATTTTACAAGTCAAACTTTGAAAGGCTGGTAACACTGAACTATTTACCTATCCCCACTAACTTTTCTCCTCACCACACAAATTCTCCCTCTCAGTAAATGGCACCAACATCTATTCAACTCTTTAGGCCAAATCTAGGGAACAACTTTAATTTCTTTCTTTCCTTCCCAGCCTGTGATGCTGTAAGGTCTACATTGTGTATATGTGCTACATAACCATTATACATACATTATACACAGACACGTATCTATTTCTCACCATTTATCTGCCAAACCCTAATCTAAGCCACCATCTCTCCCCTAGACCTCTGCAGCAGGCTTCTAAAGGACCTTAACTCCCTTCTTGCATCAAGGAAATGCAACAGCTACCAAAGAGAATTTTCTAAAACCTGAGTTGGTTCTCACCACTGCCCTCCTCCCCCTTCAATGTTTTCCATCTTTTCCTCTGGAATTGACCCAGTTTTTTTGTTTGTTTCCAAAACTTCATATTCCTTCCATGCTTCCCTGTGACACAATCACACAGGACATCTGTGTGCCTTAAAGATGATATCCTGTCTCAGAGCCTTGTGCTTTGACCCCTTCTTGGGACACACTGTTCCCAAATTCTTAGGTGACTCTGCTCTCCCAATATTAGAGTTACAACTGCGCTTATTCACAATGTTTACTGTATAATAAAACACTAAGAACAATTATAATGTACACGTATTTATCAGTTCTATAAATCATTAAACATTTATATACCTATTGGGTAATAATTATACTTTGAACTTAATTTTTTCTTTGTCTCCTCTTGGTAGAAGAATGCTCCCTGATGTGAGGCTGTTTAATTTATTCTCTGTTAAATCCTTTCATCCTACATAAAGTCCTGGAGCGTAGAAAGTATTTAATAATCTGTGTTGAATGAATGAACTCAAATAGTCTACCCCTCAGAGATCAAAAGGAACACAGATATCCATTATCTACAGCAGATCCTTCAGGGTACTCACCAATATATCTGAGACTGTCTATTTGTTTGTTTGTTTTTTACCTAGTTGCCTATCTATTTATTTCCTGTCTCTCCCTCTATAATTTAAGCCCTTTGTAGGCAGGGATTTTTGCTTGTCTTTTTCATTGCTGAGTCCCTTTTGCTAAGAATAGGGCTTGGTAAGTAGTAGCTACTCAATGGACACTTTCAGTCAGATCAATCTTGATTTCTGACATAACCAAGGGAAGCTGACATGTCTAGGGAGAGCCACTCTGGACAGCCCAGGGTGGTTTCTCTGCACATAGAAATACACTGCTACCATGCTTTAAGTGGATATACTATACTGTGTTCTAGATGAAGAAGAAAATTATCTAAGAGTTTCTTTTCTGCACCCAGGCCAATCCCAGGAAATATTGACAATGACTAAACTTGTCATTGGTACTTCTGCTTCCATTTTTCAGTACTTTCTCAGCCCTCATGGCCAGGTCCATCATGTTTATTGACTGCCTGGCTAGGGGCAGCAGTCCATGGACACTAGTTGTGCTCCTTGTACCTCATCTCCTCTCTTTATTAATACTAAACTCTTTGAGTCCTTTTTTTTCTACCTGTAATGCTTTCACCTGAGAGTGAAAGAAAAGAGCTAAATCAGAAAAGGAAAATTATGTGAATGCTCCAGTATGCAGGGGGGCATAGGGTGCCCAATTTATAAGGTAGATTTAAAATCTTCCAAGAGTCAAGGTAATGGCAGGGTGTGTGTATTAGGGGTGGGTGGGTTTTAAAGCCATGAGGTGGACAAGAATGGAGGTGATTTGAGGACATGTCATCATACTACCCATTTGAAGGAAGGTACTCTATTACAGGTGGCCCCAGTACCCACCATGTCAGATCTACTGTGGGGAAGCCAAAGGGACTGGGTAGCACTGACAGCCTGATTTTGATCCCTCATGTCAACTTTTGCTCTCTTTTTTCCTCTCACATAGACTATTTGTTTAAGATAGTATTTGACCTCCTCCATATGGGGCCACATACAGCATCTCACCTAAGTGACTCCATGAATGAGGACCTAAGCCCAGAAAGGGGACAAATATACCCAAGATGATTATATACCCTTGGTGGTGGGCCATATCAGAACCCAGTTCCCCTTGCAGCTCAGAGTTCAACTCTTAGTACCCCTTACATCTGGGGCAAGGCCTGGCACCTTCCACTAAGGCTACAATGGACGTTGTTGACATTTTAAGGAAAAGTTCTTTGGGGTTCCTAATCTCAGGATGGTTATTGGGAATTGAAGTGGGTCAGAGAGGAAAGTTTAGGATTTGTATAAAAGAAACAGGGGTATCTACACACTTGGTCCCAATTCAGGATCTATCAAATTACTTAAGTGTCCCTAAGAAATGGTAGATTCACAAACATCAACTCTCCTATAAGAATTTTTTTTTGGCCATATCCATCCAAGATGGCATTACATTTCTATTTTATGTTCTTCCTATTATATTGAAAATTCTCTGATTTCTGTGTTTTCTTGTTATTATAAGCCTTGTTTATTAGAAAGTCAGCACCATGAGGATGGGATCTTACATATTCTATTGACCCATTATTCCTAATCCTGGAATAGTGATACATACTTGAAAAATATTTGTTTAATTAATTAATGTTGAATAAATCAAAGGTATGTCACTGCCTTTGGTATCATGGAGTTCTTAAACAAATACATTTTGAATGAATGAACCTATTATTTGATCTCCCCTTACTTTTACTGACTGAATCTAAGAACTCAAATGTCTCTGCTCTAGGAAACTAATATTCCCTCTATCTGAAATAGCAGACAGCCTAGATGGCTGGCCAAACATTTATAACTCATTTGCTGTCCAGCCCACATTATCACTTTATCTAACTCATCTCTCATAAAATGGCAGAAAACTACTGAAAATCACTCCTCTCTCTTAAATCCCCCTGATACATGCCCAGAGTAAAAAGGTACAAATATTACTCTCCACAGGGGGAAGAAATCCCCACCCTAGTTACTATCAGTTGCAAGGCATTATAATTCCTAGGCACTGGAAATCTGTCATCTTCAACTTCTCCACCTACCCAGGAACAGACTGTGGTAATAACTCTAAGGAACTGTGTTTCAACTCCAGCTGTGGATCCAATTTCCACTTATAAGATTTAACCTGGAAATTATCAGTGACAACCACAGAGAGAGAAATGAACAGCTGATTTGGGAGGTACAGTGGGAGAAGCTGGCTCAGCCTGGCAAGAGGAAAAGGCAAATGATACACGAGGCAGACCAGAATGAAGGATGCCCTTGTGGGAATGAAATGTGATGTACAGTTATTCCGACTATGAAGCCACCAAACAGCCTATTCACAAATAAGTGGTTTGATGTGATTATAGATAAGACAAGTGAAATTAAAGAACATCACATGCAATGAAAGCTGCATCTGGGAGCTTTGACTGAGAGCTGCTGAGAGGTCTTAGCAGCAGGAGGAGATGGCAGCTGCATCCTGCTGTGAATGAGGAAAATCAAAGGAAAGGTGATACACAGGGAAAAGTCTATTTAATTGGGGTGCAGATGGAGGGGGCGATTAGTTGTCAATTCTAAAATTTTATTTTTTTATTTAAATTTTTTTAATGTTTATTTACTTTTGAGAGAAAGAGACAGAGTGCAAGGGGGAGAAGGACAGAGAGAGGGAGACACAGAATCGGAAGCAGGCTCCAGGCCGAGCTGTCAGCACAGAGCCCGACGCAGGGCTTGAACTCACGAACTGTGAGATCATAACCTGAGCGAAGTGGGGCACTCAACCAACTGAGCCACCCAGGCATCCCTAAAATTTTAAAGAGAATTATAAGAATTTATAGTGGAAAGTCAAAAAAAGTCAGCATCATTAGCTGTATGGATTTTATTTATTCAATAAACATTGTTAAACACCTAAGTGCCAGGCAGTGTGCTAATCCCTAGAAGAAGATTAAAGACATCATCTCTTCCTTCAAAGAGACTCAATTCTGGGGACAGACAAGGCAGCTGAAGAATACAGGAACAAGAACAAACTTTGTAAGGGGAATCAATGCATTCTCCCCTAAAAGCTACACTTTGCATTAAAGAACAAGAATGCCTTGATGCATTTTTACTTACTTTTGCATATATTTTGTCATTCAATTTTCACAACACCCTCTGAGTTATGCATCGCTGTCCCCTCTTCATAGTGGCAACAAAACTGAGGATCTGGGACATCACACATACACAGAGCTGAAGACTAAAGACGCTGTGATTTGAACCCAGGGTTTGCTCCAAAACCTGTGTTCTTTCCAGTTATCTCTGTGGATACTTAGCCAAAATGATGCTTGGCAAATCTATAAGCTACACATGTTCCCCCTTCCCTGGGCTTTATTTCCAAATGAAGCGTCCCCATCTTGCCTTCTCAAAGAGCAGGTGCCTTTCAAACCTCACTTTGCAGGATCAGAATTGTATTTATGATCTGGATAGCTGGGGATAGGGGAAACAGAGATTTTATTCTTCTCAACAGGATTTGAACGTTAGCATATGCTGCAGTGTAGCCTTAAGACTGAAGAATGAGTAAAAACCTCCAAATGGCAATCATGTCAGGGATTGGCTGAGAGGGAAGAAGGGAGGTATTCAAGGTAGGAAATGAAGTCTCTGAAAACTCCACAGAAGTCTCACAAATAGCACAGAGAAAAGCAAAGAGTCAGCCATAGGGACCCACTCCAGGACGCAGGATGGCAGAGCCCTCTTGGCAGTAGAGGAGTCATCTGAATGAAGCTGTCCCCAGGATCAGTAAGCTGTGTCAGTCTACTGTCCACATCAGTGTTCTTCAAACCAGAGGGTGCTGACCAAGCTGGAGCTCAGAGAAAACCTCTTAGCCTGGAGCCTGGCCACAACACTAGGAGGCAGCAAAACACCTGGGAAAGGAACTTTAGCTCTGGAAGTATTTACTCTAGTAAACTCGTGGCATTCTGCTGGAGTTGAATGTAGTAATGGACTAGAAATGATAGCCCTGACCATTTGAGGGTGTATAATCTCACTGAGGACATAAGATTAAAAAAATCCAGTCAATTTTTTAAGATGGGGGGGCCAAGTTGGGGAGTGTTGGGAGTGTCCCAGAGATGGTGACACTTGAGGGTATGTTTTAGCAGCTAGATAAAGAGAAACCAAAGTTACTTAGATGAGGAAAGCTTTGTGGAACAGGTGAACTTTGAGACATTTGTGAAATGGGAAAGGGGAAAATCTTTGATGGAGAACAAGAGTCCCGATGATAAATGAACCTAGAAAGGATGGAGGTGGGGTGCCACCAGGCTGAGTCAATAGAGGTACATCTATTATATGACATTCTGGGGCTATAGGTTTATAATCATTGTTTAATTTGACACACAGTAATTGTGTTACAGAAAGTACATTATTTAGCCCTATTATTAAGAGAATCTCAGAGAAAATGTAATTTCTCTAATATGCAAGAGACAGAGACAGAAATTGAAAGATCATTCACACCATCTTTCATTCAAGTGTCTAAATGCAAGTGAGACAAAGGTAATTCCTCTCCCTAACCTCAAGGACACACAACCTATTTTGGGGGGTGCAAAAAAAACTAATCAGGGATTGCAATCTGATATAATGTGTCATGGCAAACAATTCAGACAAAGTTTTGGTTTATAGAAGACCCTGTATGGTACTTGAAGTAAGCCTTGAAAAATAAACAGAAGACAAGCCACAGACCGGGAGAAAGTATTTAAAGATACATCTGGCAAGGAACTGTTACCCAAAGTATAAAAAAAGTTCTTAAATCTTAACAATAAAGCAAATAATCTGCATTAAAAACTGGGCCAAAGGCCATAACAGACCTCTCACTGAAGAAGACATAAAATGAGCACAGAAGATGCCCTGTATCATATTTCATCAGGGAAATACAAATTAAACCAATAATAACATACCAGTACACTTATTAGAATGGACAAAATCCAGAACGCTGACACAACCAAATGTTGGCTAGCATATTGAGAAACAGAAACTCCCATACATGCTGGTGTGAATGCAAAATGTTATGACCACTTTAGAGGACAGTTCGGCAGTTTCTTTCAAAACTTAACATACTCTTACCGTACGATCTAGCAAGCATCATTCTGGATTAAAAAAAAAATTCTAAAGCTTCTGTGCACACAAAAACCTGCATGTAGATGTATCTAGCAACTTTATTCAAAACTGCCAAAACTTGGAAGCAACCAAGATGGCTTTTAGTAAGTGAATGAAAAAATAAACTGAGGTACAGCCAACAACAGAATATTATTCAGCTCTAAAAATAAATAAATATTACTAGTTGAAAGAAGCAGATCTGAAATGACTACATCTGTATGATTGCAACTGTACTATATTATGGAAAAGGAAAAAAAACTGGAAACCATCAAAAGTCAGTATTTGCTAGGGGTTCATGGGGGAGGATGGCATAAACAGAGCACAGAGGACTTTTAGAGCAGTGAAGTTACTCTGTATACTTTGATGGAAACATGTTATCATATATTTGTCCAAACCCACAGAATGTACAACACCAAGAGCAAACCCTAACATAGACTTTGGATGGTAATGATGTGTTAAGGTTGATGACTCATCAACCTACATCTCCAGGCCTGTTCCAGGGAGAGGAGCATGTTTCTTGCTCTTTCACTGATCCCCACAGTTAGTGTGTTAGTAGTCATCAGTTGCAAGTTGATCAGTTCTAACAAATGCACCACTTTGGTGGGTGATGTTGATAATGGAGGAGGTTCTGCTGTGTAGGGGCAAGTGACATATGGGAATTCTCAGTGTTCTGCTCAGTTTTGCTATGGATCTAAAACCACTCTAAAAAATAAAATCTATTAAAAATAATAAGGTGATAATAATAAAATGATAAATGAAGATGTCCAGACAAAGGAAAGAGCAAGGATATCTTCAGGATGAAGGGCTAGCTCGCATATGATCCCAGAGGTGAAAAGGCCCTGCAGTTCCAAAAGGAAAGTGTATAGCAGCAGGCCCTAGAGGTCAAGGGCATGGACTCTAAAAAAGCAGACATCTAGCCAAAGTCTTGTTAGCTGTGAGCAAACATTCATTAACCTCTCTGTGCCTCAGTTTTCTCATCCATAAAATAGGGACAGAAATAACACACGTCTCATAGATTGTTATGAGGATTAAATGAGCTAATGTTTTTAGCTAACTTACAATGGTACCCGGTAAATACATAATGTGGTGTGACGGGTGTCTTAAAAACAAGTCTGGTCACATACGTCCTTCTCTATTATGCTAAGGAACTTGGATGGATCTCTGCCATTCCACATGAGTCCACCTACCACACTGGGAAATTTCCTTATGTGTGAAATGAGAGCATTCCAGGATATAATCTACAATTGGCCCTTCTAGCTCCAAGAGCCTTTGTGTATCATGTACAGGAATGAGTCCAGTTATCTCTGACGAGTAGCATGGTAGCCATCCTTGCCTTCTTTCTCCTATTTATACAGACACATTAATGGTCTGCTTAAAAATGAGGCTTTATTTTGTAGCAACGTGGATGGAACTGGAGAGTGTGATGCTAAGTGAAATAAGCCATACAGAGAAAGACAGATACCATATGGTTTCACTCTTATGTGGATCCTGAGAAACTTAACAGGAACCCATGGGGGAGGGGAAGAAAAAAAAAGAGAGGTTAGAGTGGGAGAGAGCCAAAGCATAAGAGACTGTTAAAAACTGAGAACAAACTGAGGGTTGATGGGGGGTGGGAGGGAGGGGAGGGTGGGTGATGGGTATTGAGGAGGGCACCTTTTGGGATGAGCACTGGGTGTTGTATGGAAACCAATTTGTCAATAAATTTCATAAAAAAAAAATGAGGCTTTAACGTGGCAGTCTCCTCTCAAACTAACACATGAAGTCCCCAGACATGGGACTTGATCATTGCAAATGGCTCTCCAAGTGGAGTTTCATTCTTCCTGCCACACGTCACTGATGAAGAAGTCACTGAGCAGATATGGGCCGCCAAGAGTGATTTGCTACTTCTGCCTTATCAACCCATGACTTTTATGCATGCGTACACCATTAAGTGAAAGTTCCCTGTAAGCCAAAACAGTGACCAAATGAAAATTCAAAGCATTCCCAACCCCTCTCCTTCACCATACGCACCTAACATAAAATGAATTTAGTAAGAAAATCATATATGGTACTTGCTTTGATTTGTATTTCTGTATTTTTATGTTCTTTTGCTTAACTGGTATTCTCCTGCCCCTCTTTTAAAGCCATGTCAGAGAATTTTAAAAACTAAACATGATGTTTCTTATTGCATTTCCTCTTTCTTAGAGTAAGCTTTTATATCTGTGCTACAAAAGAAAGGAGTTCAATTTCTCCTTCACTCATTATAAGCAACTGGTACCATAGAACATTCAAACATTGAGAAAACGGATGTCATTTCATTCTACCTGTTGGGGGTCACTTTCCCCACAGGTCCCAGAGTGAAAACACCCCACAGCCACCAATCGTGTATGTTTTCAACATCATTTGAAAAGCAGCTCAGAAGTGAAGTAGGAGATACTTAAAAACAATGTTATGCTTCAGAGATTCATCAGCCTAGATCTCCAGGCCTATTCCAGAGAGAGGAGCATGTGTATAAAATCAGTTTCTTGCTCTCTCACTGATCCCCACAGTTAGTGTGTTAGTAGTCATCAGATTTCAAAGATGAATAAGGGAAGGATTAGACAAAGTGAGTAACTTGCTCAACTGTTCTGCAGAAATATGTCAGGACGAGGATTAGAACCCAAGTGTCTCCATGCCCTTGATCTTTGTATTACTGATTTTGAGATTATGTCACTGGAATTTTGTTTTGTGCGTTAACATAACATCACCACTTCTAAGCAGTTGATGGTGTGAAGAATCAAGAAACAACAAGACTTTCCTCACTATCTGAAAGCAAATTTGCTACAACTTCTCCAAAGAGATAAATAATAAGAATACTAATAGCAAACATCTCTGCTTCTATTCAATAGTACTACTTTACAGCCATAAAATATTTTACAAATTTTATGCAATCCAGAAAGCAACCATATCAAGTCAATCTAGCCATTCTCCATCTGATGCCTACTGGCCTCCCTTGTCACCCTGCTCTGGCACTAGGAGGCTGATCTCTGTGGATCATATCAATGGTGCTCCCTGCAGTGAGGCTTCTGGTCCATTCCTCCTGGAAGACGACACCAGCAGGAGAGAGGACAGGAGAAGAGAGAGGTCAGTGGATGTGGTCACCAGCTCCCTTGCCCTGCTGGGTCAATGCATGATAATAGCTATGTTCCTTGAAAGAGGTGATGTCTCATGTCTAGTGGCCCATCTCTGCCCTCTTCTACAGATACAGCCTCAGAAAATTTAGCATTCTGATGACCATACCCTCCCCTGTTGGTAAAGGTGTACCACTACTGTAGGAAGAAGCCAAATAATATCTAAAGGTTCTTATCTTTGTTATTTATGGATGCATGACTCATACACACACACACACACATATATACACACACACACCTGTATATGTATATACATATAAGTTCATTATATAGCCATATATATGTATAAATATATACATATATATACATGTATATATCCATCCATATATATATCCATACATATATCTTTATATATATATATATATCCATCCATATATATATCCATCCATATATCTTCATATATATATATATCCATATTTATATCCATATATATCTCCATATATGTATCTCCATATATATCTATCTCCATATATATATCTCCATATATATATATATCTATCTCCATATATATATTTATATATCTCTCTCCATATATATCCATATTGATATATATATATCTCCATATATCCATATATATATAGCCATATATCCATATATATCTATATATATCTCCATATATATAGAGAGAGGTGGGTGATCCATATCCATATATATATATACTATATGTATATATATATATATATATATACACACACACACACACACACACACACCCATATATCCATATCCATATATATCCATATATCCATACCCATATATATATATCTATATATCCATATATATATATATATCCATATATATATATATATCCATATATATATATATATCCATATATATATATATATCCATATATATATATATCCATTTATATCCATATATCCATATATATGTATCCATATATAGGTATCCATATATCTATATCTATCTATAAACACACACATCCCAGTGCTTTTCTGATTGAACCCTGAATCTTACTGATATACAGAGGCTCAGATGGCTGAGGAACTTTTCCACAGTCACACAGCCAGAGCCAGCTACAAAATCTGCAGTGCCCAGTGAAAAATGAAAATGTAGATCTCTTAATCAAAAAGCAGGATAAAAAAAAAGCTCTTTCCTTTCTTTTGTGGTCTCTGTCTTGACCTGTTGCGGTATTTATTTTATTTGGTATTTAATGTGGTACTCCCTGGGAGCAAGTACAGACTCTCATGGAACCCAGCAGCCAGCTCTATAAGTCGGCATGTCAGACATGTGCTTTCAATCCCAGTCCCCCCCCCCATACCTGCCCCCAGGCCCCTAGAGCGGAGAGGACAGCAGTGGTCACTGGCCAAGAGTAAGGAGGTGGCAAGGTGGTACCCTTGGGAGGTGAGACATGATGGGAAGTGAGAAGGCCAAGGAGCAAAGGCATGTTCCAGTGATCTGTTAGACTTCACTTACAAAACACAAGTTTAAAGATAAAATTATTAAGAATTTCAAGATGGCAGCCATGCGGCATTAAACCCCCAGAGCAGGGCACCTTTTGCTGGGGCCCTGAGCTCCTACATGCCCAAGATGGTCACTGTACATTCAGAAAATCTGATGGTACCAGAACTTGGGGTGTTCCTCACTCTCAGACAAAGCCAGTAAAGAGATGCCTCTCAGATCTAGTGAGAAGCAGAAGGACCAGGAAAAGAACATACCTCAAGAGACAAATCACACCTTAAATTTCTCAATCCTATAACTCAACATTCTCCATTTTGTTAGCTGAGGCAGGGGTGGGGAGTGTTTAGCTTTCTTTTATAATTAATAAAACAAGGTTGAGCCAGACAATGTTTCTAGTGACTTTCCTACTTCTAATCTTGGTGGCAAATGCACGCTGAGCCTCCATTAAGTGCACACACCTAGCAGAGGTGGCAAATCACTAATTAGAACATTCTGCCTTAGGAGATATGGATGTCACCAACCACTTTAAAATTGAACACTGCGTTTCACCATTCTTGCTGGTGGCAGAAATCTCAGTTGAGGTGAAATATGGAATGTGGGTGCTGTTTAGCGTCGGTGGAAGCATAGGAAACAAACGTTGAACCCCTACGAAGGAAAGAAACAAAGGAAAGAAACCACCAAGATGAGTCAGCAAGCCAGGAATCCATTTCCAAGTGGAATTTGTTTGTGGATTTTTCATACATCATACAAGGCACAGGTGTCCCAGGTAACGAAGTGGAAGCATCAGAAACAAGATGCTCATTGAGAGTCTTGCATGTGAACGATTTGTGCCATAGGTTGATGTACAAAGAAATCCAAGACTGGACTGAGTTTTCTTGCAGTTGAGACCAGAACTACTTGACAAAAGTACTTTATAGCAGCTGTGCCATACAAAGCTGTTTATAGCAGCTGTGCTTAACATGTGTTGAATGAGAAATGAGCACTATGAGGGACTGGGGAAGAAAGGATGGACTTTATGGAGTAGGTAAAACCTGAACTACTTTTCTCAAGATGAGATGTCACACAAATTGATATACTCGCTAAGAGATCACAAAGAAGTCCAAAAAAAGTGTCCAAATCCCCTGCATGAGAAGTACTCAACAGGTTATTAAAAATAAAGTAAGGCATTTGTAGAAGATAGGTTGTTGACCTCAATAAACTCAGCTTTTTCTCCTCTATCATCTCCCTAAGTGTTGTGGGGAATAGCAGACAGAAGGAACATAGGGCTTTCTGGGAGGTGACTGCCTGCTATGACTGGGTTGCCCTGGGGCCTGAGGTTGAAGGTTCCCTGCTCTGGTTCTATGCTGGTGGTCTACCTAGGTCTGGTTCATACTGAGAGGTAAGGGGCTGAGAAACCAGACATCAAGCTTGGTGAATCTAGACCAGCGCTGTCTGACAGAAACATAATGTGAACCACGTGTGTAATTTAAAATTTTCTAGCAGCCATATTTTAAAAAAGTTAAAGAGTTGAAATTAATTTTAAAAATATATTTTAGGGGCGCCTGGGTGGCTCAGGCGGTTAAGCGGCCAACTTCGGCTCAGGTCATGATCTCACGGTCCGTGGGTTCAAGCCCCGCGTCGGGCTCTGTGCTGACAGCTCAGAGCCTGGAGCCTGCTTCCAATTCTGTGTCTCCCTCTCTCTCTGCCCCTCCCCCGTTCATGCTGTGTCTCTCTGTCTCAAAAATAAATAAACGTTAAAAAAAATAATTAAAAAAATATATTTTATTTAGCTTAGTATATCCAAAATATAATCATCTCATCATGTAATTAAAACTGGTGAATTGTTAATAGGTTCCATTATTTTTTATAGTCCTTAAAATCCAGTGTATAGTTTATATTAACAGTTTACACTGTCCACATTTAAGGGCTCAATAGCCACATTTGGTTGGTGGCAATCATATAGGACAATGCAGACCCAAACTTTTTCTTAAGCATTAAAGTCTGTTCCATCAGTCAATAAGAATTTAGGCAGCCTCTCCTCTGCTTAGTGCCCCTGCAAGACACCTTGAAACCAGTCATGGATGGATTTCTAAGACAGTTCTTTGTGACCAGAAGCTCCTGGAGAAGAAAGATTATGTGCCTTTTTTTTCTCCTGTGTGATCAGTGACCCGGCCAGTACCATGCATAAATAGTTCATGATGAATTAATGAATGGTGAATGAATGAATGAATGAATGAATGAATGAATAAGTGTCACTATGGACTACTAGTAGAATTAACAGGGAATAAAAAGGAAGGCAGTAGAGAGAACAAAGATATATTGCCACAACTTTAAACTGAACCTGGTATTCAAAGATTCTCCACATTTTATTTTTTATACCCACTTTTAATCCTATATGACATTCCCCATTTTAGGCTGTAATAAAACTAACTCCAGAATCTACTCTGCACAAATGAAAAAACAGCACTCTATCAACTGTCAGATCACACACACACACACACACACACACACACACACACACCACCCCTACTTGGAGATTCACAATACACACCAGTGCTGTGATAAATACAACCGAAAGAATTTATTTTTTAGCAGGACTTCTCAGAGCCTTTAACAGGCTGAAATTTAATAGTTCTCTTTCTACCACACCTCCCCACATAAATGGGGAGGCTGCTGAGGGCAGGGATCACATTCACTGTGCCTTTATAACCATCAAATGGCCTTTTATTCCTGCTTGCACTCTTGCCCCATTCTCCAAACACTGTTAAGTGTGGCCTTTTACAGCATAATCTAATCACATCGCTACACTGCCACAACACTCTGAAATCTCACCACACTTAGAATGAAACAGATACCCCCTCCCATGATCTACAAGGCTCTATGTAATGTGGTCCCAACCTATGACCTGAAACCTGATGGCTTGCCCCAGCAGTCTGCAAATAATGGCCCTGGTATCCAATGCAGGGTGTTTTTGTGAATAACATTTTATTGGAATGCAACCACACCCAATGTTAAGTTCTGTGTCTGCTTTAGACACAATGGCAGTCTAGTTACCATGCAGACAGTATTGCCTACAGAACCTAAATTACTGACCGGTCCTTTCTTTATAGAAACCAGACCCCTGACACACCCCTCACCTCTCCTCTCAGACTTGCAGCTATTTTCTTTCTGAACCTGACTCTTATCATACCCTTTTTGCCTCGGGAATTTTGATTCCATCATTTCCTCTGCCTGGAACATTGCTCCCACATTACTGCATGACTGGCTCCTTCTTACTGTTCAGATCTCAGCTCAAATGTTACCTCCTCAGCTATCTCTCCTAACTATCCAATGTAACATGGCTCTTCCTTCTACATCCAGTTACTCTCTCTCCCCTTACCAGGTGGTTTGCTGTCGATGTTTCTTCATAGTACCTATCACTCCCTGAAACTACATTATGTATGCGTGCTTACACATTATCTGTCTTCCCTGATAGATTGCATACTCCCAAAAGAGCATTCTTCACTCTCCATCCCTTTCACTGCTGTAATACCAGAATCTAGAACTGTGGGCATCACACAGTAGCTACTCAATAAATACATATAAAAAAAAGACTTTGGGATTAATTAATATATATTGCACCTTCCATATGGCCTCAAGGAAAAAGTTCAATGGCTTCATTCAGATCAGAACCATAAATGGCCTTTAAAGGCCATTTAGAACAAACTTTTCATGGGGACTCAAGAGAGGATGTGTTCAGTTTGAATTCAGGTTGACTTATCTCAGGCTCAGGATACCTTGACATCCAGACTATCACTGCCTCAACTGACTGTCTACAAGAAACTTGATTTAGAGCAGCCTTTTCCAAGGATTCCACTGATCAGTATGTTTTAGAAGTTCACAAAGTAAAATAATGTCTTTACTGAAAATGTCTCATGTCCTTTAATAAACTATTTGTTGCAGAGAATCTTTAAAAAGGGGATGTTTTATCTAGACCATCCTAAACAAATTTGAATCCATTTTCCCCACCGTAAAAATCTTACTGTCTCTGTAATTAGTTGTCTATACTCTATCCAATCATGTTTACCAAATGCTGCCAAAGAGAAATGACTAGCTGTGTTACTTTCCCCAAATCCATTTTATGCTCCTATAGCATTCTGAAAGCATCTTAATAAGGATTCCACACCATTCTTAGCATCACATAACATGCCTATCTCTGTTTTATCAATAATCACAGTAAACTGAAATTGCCTATTTTTGGTCTGTTTCCTATGCTAGACTATCAGCTCTTTGAAGGCAAAAAACATCCTTGATTCATCTCTGTATCTACAATGATTAATACCGCCAAAAATTAAAAAAAAAAAACATTCTAACAAATGTGTCCTGATATTTTCTACCACATGGCCTGGAACATTCTTTCCCCAGGTAGATTTTTGGTTCTCTCTCTCACCTCCTTCAACTTTTGACTCATACATCACTTCTTAATAGAAGCCATTGTTACTGCTTTATTTAAATTTTTAAACCTCTACACTTGAACTTTCTCACCTCCCTTACCATTTTCTATTTTTTCCCCAAAGCATATACCACATTCTAATATACTATACACAGAAATTTATAGGGGCATCTGGGTGGCTCAGTCGGTTGAGTGACCGACTTCGGCTCAGGTCATGATCTCACAGTCTGTGAATTCGAGCCCCACATCAGGCTCTGTGCTGACAGCTCGGAGCCTGGAGCCTGCTTCAGATTCTGTGTCTCCCTCTCTCTCTGCCCCTCCCCTGCTCATGCTCTGTCTCTGTCTCAAAAAATAAATAAAAACATTAAAAAAATTAAAAAAAAAAGAAATTTATACAGTTTACTTACTCTCCACCCCTCTTCCTTCTAGACAATAAGCTCCAGAAAGACGAAGATTTTTGTGTTGTTGTTGTTGTTGTTGTTGTTTTTAATCTGCTATATTCACTAATATGTCCCTTGCACCTAGAATGGTTGAATGCCAGGTGGTCAAGATAAATCTGCTGAATTAGAAAAATGAATTCATGAATTAATAAGTGAGGCCAAAAGAACCAACCTATATCCCCAGGCTCATCTGAGATAGGCCAGCAGACTAGCAGACTCTTCTGTAACAAAGCAGATGCTGGGTACTGTCTTCTCGATCCAGGAAGAAACAGGAGTTCAGACCAGCCATGTTTAAGAGCAGCACTGAACAAATAAAAGTTAATAGCCCATATGGGAGAGGAGTTTGCCTTGCTTAATGACTTGGCAGCACAGCAAGTATGGGGAGTGTTTGAAGAGATCTGAGACCTTATCTTTCGTCGACTCCCTGCTCCTACAGCCCCCAGGAGCCCTGAGCAATATTTCCAAAGGACAGCAAAAAAAAAAAACAAAAAAAAAAAAAAACAAAAAAAACTAGGCTTGTTCAACCACCAGGAGGCAGAGTGAAGCATTAGTATCAAAGATAAAAATAACCATTACCCTCAACTGATTTCCACAAAGGAATAAATCTACTCAGAAAGAAATGAAGTAGATTATACCTTTTACCTGTGGCTGTCTTCTGCTTATTTTTCAACTTTAGCTCCAGGGCTGAGAGAGATTGAGGGTGCTGTCAATATGGGGGTTGAGAATAATAGAAATTAGCAAGGTGGCAAGAGGCTTTAGGTGTGAGCTTAGGTTTACACTTGGCTGAGCACCGAAAACAAGATCACACCAATTCAGGGATGACAGAAAGCAGGAAACAGAAAGAGAAGTTAGATGAATTAAGTGACTTCTTTTTATAAAAGAAAAATGTTAATGGTAAAAAAAAATGAAATCTTTGTTTTTATAACAAATGAGTTTTAACGATTAATACTGTTATTAACATGCTGTGGTCTCCTCAGGTCTCATTAGGAAATGGAAAAAGCCTCTAGCAAAATTCACTTAGTCTTTGTGGATAAAACAGAGTGTAAGTTTTATTCTATTAACTTGGAAAATAAAACCCACTATTCTCTTGAGCAAAATCAGGGCTTATTTGAATGAAGACACAACTTCTGTTTTGTTTTGTTTTTCTAGATTTTTATTTATTGAGAGAGAGAGAGAGAGAGAGAACGTGAGCAGGTAGGTGCAGAGTGAGGGAGACAGAGAATCCCAAGCAGGCTCTGGCTGTCAGCAAAGAGCCCGATGTAGTGCTCCAACTAATGAACTGTGAGATCATGACCTGAACCAACATCAAGAGTCAGGCATTTAACCTACTCAGCCACCCAGACACCCCAGGACTTTGTGTATTCAAGATTTCAGGCATGTTTAAAGAACAAGATGTGAAGCCAAACAGACTTAAAAAAAAAAAAAAAAAAGGAAGAAGAAGAAAAAGCCCTCATCCTAAGAAATGACAGGCAGGGGCACCTGGGCAGCTCAGGCAGTTCTCCAACTCTTGGTTTCAGTTCAAGTCATGATCTCACGGTTCATGGGACTGAGCCCTCGAGTTAGGCTCGAGATTGAGATTCTCTCTCTTTCTGCCCCTCCCCCATTCTCTCTCGTGCACACATGCTCTCTCTAAATAAATAAATAAATAAACTTCAAAAAATAAAAAGAAAGAAATGACAGGCCGACTACACTCTTGATAAAACCTGTGCCACCAGAATGAAAGCATGAAATAATTATGAGTCAGAAGAAATAAAGTAACTATCCCTTTTTGAGGACTTAGACTAAGATTTTCTTTAACATGGATTTCCTCATTTTTTTCCTACTAGAATAAGGTAGCATTCATTACCCTTTACAGATGAGGAAGCTGTGGTTTACTGACCGAGGTAGAGAGCCCAGGGTCACACAGCCAGCAATCTGTGGAGTCAACCACAACTGAAGCTGATGTGATGCCAAAGCTCTTTTTCTGCTACACAAAGAGAAAAGAGGGCCAGAAACCATGTAGCTCAGCAACACAGAGGATGCTGGAGAGCAGAAATCCAAAGGTGTGGATGTATTAGGTAAGACTTACATAAATCCAGGTCTAAATCTCCCAGCGTCTCATCCAGAGACAGCCTTGTGGAAAGGCAGAGGCTTGTGAGACTTGCACACTGTTCCTGCCAAACAGCAGAGTAGATGGAAGTAGATAAAGATATCCAGAGAGGTACACACACACACACACACACACACACACACACACACACACACAAGCAGGAACTGCTTGTTGAAAGTTTCCCATTGGCAATTCATTCCTCTCTCCTGTGAATACCTACATTTTCTTTTCCTCACGGCAAAGATGACAGAGGGATGTTTCAATAATTAAAATAAAAACCATAATCCTGTGACACAAAGGCAACAATTTACTTTTTGTCTTTTTCTCTGATGTTTTAAATACTGTGCAACATCCTGTGCTTTTCATCAGACTGCTGCATTTGCTCAACACAGGACAAATGCCTATTTTTGTCTTAAAATCCTACAAGTTTAAAATGTTTAATAGTTTTGTATGGCAAAAAAAAAATCCAAACACTTTGCAAATGTGATTTTTATATCTAAGTAACATGCCATCATGTATAGTCACCTAATTCCCAAAATGCTAGTCATTTAAATTGTTTCCATTTATTTATTATGAGTGACAAAGATGAACTTTTAAACCTTAGCATTCTGCAATTTTTCAAATGCCTTAGGAAGTCTAGGATATAAAATCTGATGATCTGAGATCTGACGATAGTGAGAAGAATTTGCCAGGTGTTTTCTTAGAAGCAGGTTTTAAAGGGTGTGTGTGTGTGTGTGTGTGTGTGTGTGTGTGTGTGTGAGAGAGAGAGAGAGAGAGAGAGAGAGAGAGAGAGAACAAGAGGACATGGAGTGTCTGGCAGATGGAGAGAGAGAACCACCCCAGGGAAGCAGGTGGCACAGAAGGGAGAGATGGGGCTGACAAAGGCACCTTCACTGTGCTGACCACCCAACGTGTACCTTCACACAAACCACTAAATTCAGTATGAATGATTCAGTCCCCAAAACCCAGACCTCTGGAGCACATCTAGGGCGTGTCAGGCTAATCCTTAGTTCGAGGAGAGGCAACCAAGTAGATTCCTGTACATTAAAAAAAATAATAATAAAGTGGTTGAGAATAACTGTGACCCAGCCCCTATCAGAAGTCACATCATCCACCAGAGAAGCTATTTCCCAAATGGGCAAAGAACTCCATCAAGAAGTTTCTGAGTTCTAATTGGAAACATTCTCAAGATATGTACTCACTCCTCAGAGATGGAGAGGACACAAGGTATTTGTAAGTTCCAGGAGAATATTTCTGGGTGCAGCCCATGGTCTTTCTGAATGGATAATACTATTTCATGTCTGGTCTTAGGAGTGGGGAGGTGGGTAGGGACATACTCAGAGATAAGGGAAAAGATTGGATGACCTTCCACAGAGCTGTTATATAACAAAGTGTTTGCAAAGCTTCTCAATTTATACTCCTTTTTATTTAATCCACATAGTAATTAAATCAAAGTCAGCAATAACAAAATATCATAAACAATTTTAGTGTGTAATATGTGCTGACAAATGTCATTAAGGAGATGGCTATAGGAAAGAGGGGAATATTTAGTGTGACTCCATCTGAATGTTCTATTGTTAAGGAAACTCAGTATTAAGTTTTACTTTAATTATCTCCATGAAATGACTTCCTTAATAAATTTAAAACCATGACCAGTACTGCTTAAGAAATTTCCAAAGTGCCTTTAACGAGGATTTGCTAACTTTACCAACTTTACGTAAAATAGGCATACCCAACTTCCAATGACTTTTTTTTCTGTTGAGTTCTGACTAGATGAAAACCATCTGTCTCAGATTTTCCATGACAGTTATAATTACATATATTCCATGTCATTGTCCTTCCAAATCATCAAATTGCCCCAGATATGTCAATATAATGGTGTCAAAACTACTCTTATTAGATGGTTCTCCACACTTGTAAGTGGCACAAAAATCCTTTGTAAGACCATATTTGAATTTTTATTTGAAAAACATTGTCATTCAATCAGTTCTATGAAAAAAGCTGAATTGGTGGTATCTTGCTCTACAAAAATGTTCCACATTCCTTCTGTCACTCAAACCTTAGGTTTCTGCCCCTCTCATGTACTTTAACATTCAAAAAACTTATACATTGACAATGTTCAGTAGACAGGTAAGGAATGCTAAATACTTAGAATGAGTAACTAGAAAATGAGCATCATTATCATAATATTACTAGAAACTTCAAATACACAGTTACTCTTCTAAGTGAGTCATCTGCTCTGGCTACATCATTATGTTTTTGACGACTAAGTGTAGTATTGTTTAAGGGAGGATTCTGTTCATTCATTCCTACATGTAATCATTTCACAAATATTTATTATCTTCTTTGTGCCAGGCCCTGTAGAACGCACTGAATGTACAATGGAGAACAAAATAGCCACCATCTATACATGCATGGAACATGCAGTTGGTCAAAGATGACACTGAGGCTGAAACGTTCAGGATGCATAAGAATTAGTCAAGAAGAGAGAAAGCAGAGTGTAAGCAAGGAGAGGAAACAGCATGGGGAAGACTCTGAATAAAGAAAGCACTTGAAATATCCAAGAACTGAAAGAAAGCAAGTGTGATAAAGTGAAATGAGTTAAGGGGAGAGTGGCATGAGAGTAGAAAGGGCCAAATTATACAAAGCCTTATAGGCCTTATGAAACAGGTTGGGTTGTATTTTTTTAATGTTTATTTATTTTTGAGAGAGAAAGCATGCATGTACGAGATGGGGAGGGGCAGAGAGCAAGGGGGACAGTGGATCCAAAGTGGGCTCCATGCTGATAGCAGAGAGCCCAGTGCAGGTCCAAGAACTCATAAACCACAAGATCATGACCCAAGCCAAAGTTGGACACTTAACCAACTGAGCCACACAGCCACCCCTAAGTTAAGTTGTATTTTAAGGTGATGGGAAGGAAATATAGAGTTTCCATAAGAGCTGTGAAAAATAGAATTTATATTTTAAATGTATTTTCTTGGCTACTCTATAGAGATTTAAGGGGTTAGGTTGGTAATCATCTCTTGTGTTTGTAGGCATCTGTTTTCTTCTGAAGAACAAGGGAGACAGTTATTTCCCAGCATTTTTGCACTTCGATTGGTACAAGGGACCAAACTGGTCAATAGCCCTTGAACAAAACTGATGTGAAGCGCTTATAGACCCAAGCAGAGAGATCGATGTCAGTCTTCGGTGTGTAATCCCTTCTTGCCCCACCGAATGTGGAGGTATGTGCTCCATGTTGGAGGTCTACCAGAAGTTAGAGACCCTCTCAGTCTAGGTCTTTGATGACTTTAAGGAGAAGAATACCTCCTTACCCAACCCATCTGTTACCCACTAATACACACTAGATGGAGGCAGGAGAAAGAAATAAATCTGTGTTACATTAATTACCCTGAGATTTCATCATTGCTCTCTCATCAGGCTAGCCTAACTTATCCTAACTAATACATGTGGACAACAGCCCTCAATTTTGTAGATGTGAAAGGCAAAAGTAATAAACATGTAAGTATACATCACAGCAACAAAGGCATAGCAGATGCTAAGAAAATGGTAGATATCAACTATTATAATTGGCTCTTTTGATTCCAACCTCAGCTGTGTTGTTAACTAGCCCTGCGGACTTCTGGTAACCACTTCAGCTCTCTGAGTCTCAATTTCCTCTGTGTTGAATGAGGAGTTTGCAGTAGATATCCAAAACTCTGACAACTCTGGATTTTAAGCTGATGGGATAACAAATTCAGGGGAGTCCATGATAGCTGGAAGGTCTGGACAATACTATCCCTTCCTTTTCTTTTATCAAGAAGATTTCTTTGGATACCAGATCAATAGATGAATGGCCCAAAGAGCCAGGACACTAACACTCCTTTATGTTCTTCTTTGCATAAAGAAAAAAGTGAAACAATTCAGAATTCGTCAAAGACCACCAAACAAATCCTTAATTTCTCTCTGGGACTTTACAAGCCCAGCACCTAACCTGGGAGAAGAAATACACTAATTTTTCTGGCTAAGATGGTCATGGGAGTCAAGGAACTACTGCTAAGAAATCTGTCAGCTTGCATGCCTGCCTTCTTCCGAGAACTTCCAGGTGAATCTGAAAGTCTCCAGAGCCACTGGCCCAGACTTTCAAATGAGAGGGAGATTTGGGCTTCTTCCATATCCTAGGCATTTCTGTGTACACACAGTGCATATAATCCATTTATGTGACAACATTTCTCAAAAACTCTGGGCTCTGGATCCAATGTTGCCACTAACTAGCTCTGTGATTCTGGACAAATAACTACACCCTCTGTGGCTCAGGATCCTCATGTGTAAAATAGTAATAATAATACCTACCTTATGTACCTTCTGAGGTTGTCACAATGATCAAATGAGATGGAATAGAAGTGAATGTCCTTTGAAAAGCATACTCTGCCCCATGGATATATTTGAGAATCACTGATGCATTGTTGTTATTATTGCTATCATGGTCTTTCCTGCTCCAAGGAGATTCATCTCGAGGGAACTTCCTTGTGCACATCAGGGACCAAAAATAAATAAATAAATAAATACATACATAAATAAAAGCTTCCCTTTCCCCTTCTCTGTTTGACGCATGGTGTAGCTGTGAAGGGAGTTTGTGGAATTGAAAATGTAAACAACCTATTTCTACTGAGATGATTTTCCTTATACAGACAGGAACAACTGTGTTGTTGGTTTTTTTTGTTTTTTTTTTGTTTTTTTTTTATTTCTGAGTGAGTACCCATGAATTCCTGTCCTACTGAGATCCTAACCGCTTTATCTCTGTAATCAGTTTATCTGCCTATATGCTTGTTATTCTCTGAATAAAGTTACTAAAATAAATATCAATTCCTCAGAGCTCAAGGGAATCTAGCTCACTGTTTTCACCCAACTCTTATCCCCAGGGCCATTGTTTGAAATAACAAAAAGCCAAAGGAACTGGAGACAATGGTCTATAGCCATAGGAGTGACCTAATTGCTATAAGGTCAATTAGTTGGTAAGAGGAGAAGGGTCATTGTTATAGTGGCTTTGTCCAATAGTCTAATTAGCACTATAAAATTCCCCCTTCCTTAGGAAGTTTCAGTCTTTCAGGTTATAGGACTTTTTAGGCATCTAGAGTCCTGACTAGTGATGCAACTACTTTGGGGAATATATTTGAAATTATTAGCTAAAACCATGGATTGACTTATTGAGAGCTTGCTGATAATACACTTTAACTTGCAGATACCAGAACATGGGGGTGGGGAGAGACAGAAAAGGACAGAGGGAATATGACAAAGATAGAAAATTTAGATTTGAATTATAGAGATCTAAAACAAATAACTATCACAATGACATAATTGTGGACCAAAGAGGTTAAACAATTAATTAGGAAAAGAACAAAGTTACTTTAATCCCAGTCCAGTGAGTGAATTTTAAATCAAAATGGTTCAAGTAATGTGGAAGTGGATAAAATATCCCCGTAAGGGGGAAAACTCATCTGTTGGAAGCCCTCAATTTCAATATCATCATAGCAGGGAACATTCTACTATTTGTCAGACAGTATGTAACGCATGTGGGATACAAAAATAGGGCAGATTTAATGCAGCATGGAAGTTTGGGCAATTCTTGTCAGTATAGGTTACAACAATAGGATAGGGCAGAGTACTCTGGAAGCATGAAGAAAAAAGTTGGAGACCAGATTTGGCAGGGTTGGTGAGGGATTCCCAGAGGCACCCAAGCTTGTCTTGAAGGATGTGTCCAGAGGAGAAGGGGCAGAGCAGAGGAGCAGCATTTAGAAAGGCACAGCAGCACAAGGTTGCTTGGTGTGTGCCATGGAAATTCACGAATGCCTTTGGTCTTACTGAAGTTCCATATGCCAGGAAGGCCACAGTAAAAACTAACGACAGGAGACTTGCCCAGGGGGAGTATCCTTGAGCTCTCTCCATGCACTAAGTTTGGACTTCAATAAAGCAATGACTCATTTGGGAGTTTTAGAAAGGAAAGTGATGCAGTCATGTTTGTATTTCAGAAAATTAAGTCTGGTAGAAAAGAGGGGATGGATGTGAGTGATGTACAACAGGAAAAATACAGAAGAAACTGATCAAGTTAATTTGTACATGGGGACCCACAAAATGGGAGTCGGCTCAGTGACCTGGCCCAGCCACAAATCTAAATCTCAGTCAGCCTGTACTTACAGGAAATGCCTGTCAAGGAAACTTGACATACACCAGTGATAATCTTCCAATTCAACTTTAGCTAGTTCACCTTACCTGAAGTCATAGAATCTGCTAGGCTTATGAGAAGATCCCTGACCTCCTAACCAAGCATGCTTTGTTTTCCACAGTGCCTTCTCTAATGCTCTGAAACGTATACTCTTGACAAAATACCTGGGGAACAGTGTTTCGCTGTTTATGAGACACTACTTATGAGGCACTGTACTCCTTCACAAAGATTGTTTTCCCTTAAATAAAGGACAACAAACTCACTACAAAATTATTTTAGTTTTTTTGTTTGACAGAATAAGCACAGAAGATATTCATGAGCTAAAAATCATCCAAACTTAGTGGATGACTGAATGGGGGAGTGATGACATAGGGAGTCATTAAGAACAACCCCCTGCTTTATTAATTCTGTTAGTGTTAGAGGAAAAAATCAGAATATGGGTTGGGGTTGCACTAGAATTGATTAGCTTAGAGAATATTTTATTTTGTCTGTATCATATTATAACCTGAGGGGGAAACTAATGAGATATGAAAGAAATTAAGAAGAAGAGAGATGACCTAGTTTCCCCCAATTAACTAATTATCATTTTTGCCCAGTGGTTTTAGTGCTAGAAAGCTCAACTATCCTCAGTAAGGGAAGGGGATCTTAATGGTACAGAAAATAATTCTGTAGCATTTATGGAAACAAGATGGTGTTACCCTTCACTTAACAGGAATCAGAAAGTATTTGTATAATTAAAATTATACCAGCTGAGGGGTTCCTGGGTGGCTCAGTCATTTGAGCATTGGAGTCTTGATTCTGGCTCAGGTCACGATTCACAGGTCATGGAATTGAGCCCTGCTTTGGCCTCACATTGAGTGTGGAGCCTGCTTAAGACTCTCTCTCTCTCTCTCTCTCTCTCTCTCTCTCTCCCCCTAGTCGCTCTTCCCAGCTCCCTCTCTCACTCTCTTAAAAAAAAATTATACCAGCTGAGTCATGAGTTAACATGCATTAATGTTGTTCCCTCATGAAACTCACTAAGTTTCTAACAAATTATTTTTGTTTGTAGTCTCAAACCCACATAAATGGGGACAACAGGAAAGGAGATTAAAGAAACAAAATTTGGAAGCTGAAAACCAGATGAGGAAAAGTCAACTTAGCAGAATTGTAAAGTTGAACCCAAAGTCAGTATTGAGGAAAACTTAGAACCAACACAAGTTATATCATAGAATCCTCAAGGGGATTAAAAGAAAAATCCCAGTCCTAGGCGATTTTGGAACTGCATGGAGGTGGGGAGCGGGTAGGAAAAGGGTAAAGTAGAGGTTTGGGTAAAAATGTTTGAGAATGAAGTAGATCACTACCTGCCATTCTCCCCACCCCCACGATGCTGGCAGATTTCTGCTACAGCCTATAATTCTTGAGGCTTATTCCCTTAAAAAAAGAAAAAGTAAAAGTATTTAACAGTGGAAATACCCGGTACAGTTGAGGGAATAGATTCCCAACTAAAAACAAAGCATATCAGTGATTCTGAACAAGAATGCTGACTGATGAAACCCCACATCAGCTCTTTCCCCAAGAGCCCTACAGTCAGACTTTAGTATTACAGGAGCAAGATTGGGAATGTGTTTTCCAGGAAATGTGACCAGCAAAAGTAGGACGTCCCAAAGATGCTGTGTGTTCTATAGAGGAGCTAAAAGTTGACAACCTACCAGGTAACCAGAACTTCACATAACTTTTTAAGTATCCCATTCTTACTCATGAACAGGCTACTAAGCTGACCAGCCATCAGAGTTAAAGGAAAGCCTATAAATTAGAGAAGACACTTGAACGTGGAATACAGAGACCAAAGTGGCAAACAGAATAAAAGCAACTTGGAGGAAATACAGACCATACCAAAAGAAGAAAAAGAAAGAAAAGGAGGGGCGCCTGGGTGGCTCAGTAGGTTGAGCGTCTGACTTCGGCTCAAGTCATGATCTCACAGCTTGTGAGTTTGAGTCCATGTGGGGCTCTGTGCTGACAGCTCAGAGCCTGGAGCCTGCTTTGGATTCTGTGTCTCCCTCTCTCTCTGCCCCTCCCCCACTCATGCTCTGTCTCTCTCTTTGTCAAAAATAAATAAACATTAAAAAAAAAGTTTAGGGGCACCTGGGTGGCTCAGTCGGTTAAGCATCAGACTTCAGCTCAGGTCATGATCTCGCAGTTCGTGTGTTCGAGCCCCGCGTCGGGCTCTGTGCTGACAGCCCAGAGCCTAGAGCCTGTTTTGGATTCTGTGTCTCCCTCTCTCTCTGCCCCTCTCCTATTCATGCTCTGTCTCTCTCTGTCTCAAAAATAAATAACCGTTAAAAAAAATTTTTTTTTAAATAAAAAAAAAGAAAAGGAGGGGCGCCTGGGTGGCGCAGTCGGTTAAGCGTCCGACTTCAGCCAGGTCACGATCTCGCGCTCCGTGAGTTCGAGCCCCGCGTCAGGCTCTGGGCTGATGGCTCGGAGCCTGGAGCCTGCTTCCGATTCTGTGTCTCCCTCTCTCTCTGCCCCTCCCCCGTTCATGCTCTGTATCTCTCTGTCCCAAAAATAAATAAACGTTGAAAAAAAAAAAAAAAAAAAGAAAAGGAAATGATTATTTATTGTCTCAGAGAGATAAGATAATGCAAACATGAAACAAACACAAAGAAATATACTTTGAATAAGTTTTTGGAAATTCAAAACATTAACAGAGAAATAAGATGGAAATCTCAACACAAGAGTTATGAGAAAAGGGGGACATACTAGAAAGTAGAGCAAAAGACGAGATGGAAATAGAGAAGTAGAAAATAAGTTGATTATATCTAAATAATAGATGTTCTACAAAGAGAGATAAGAGAACAGAGAGGGAGAAAATTATCAATAAAATAATTCAAGAAAATTTCCTGGAAATGGAGAAGAATTTTTAGATTTAAACTGTCTTTTGAGTGCCTAGCAAAGTAGAATAATAAAACTACAGGCTTCAAAAGAGGGGGAAAGAATAGACTTACACAAAGAACACAGTACTGAGATGGCTTCAGGATTCTCCAAAGTAAATCTGGAAGCAAACAATCTTGGAAAAATGCCTTTAACTTTCTGAATAAAAATAATGTCTAACTATATCAAGGCAAAGTATCAATTAATATGATGTTATATTAAGATATTTTCAAATATGGAAGCTTAAAAAATGTCCTTCCCTCTCATCCTTTTTCCAGAAGTTACGGGAGTCTGAGTTCTCTCTCCAACCCACAAAAAGAGAGAATGAGAGAATAAATGAAAAAACAAAACAAGATGATGACATGGAAAATAGATAATCCAACAAAGGAGAAAGGAAAAGGGGATCCTTTAGGCAATCAAAAACTACTGTCTCAGTAAGACCGCTGTGCAGCAGATTTGGAGGGCTACCAGTATACTTTGGACCAGTACATCCCAAAGAGACAGACTCAGGGGAACTATCATTACTAAGATGCCATAAAATCTTACATACTTTTTAACCAGAGAATAAAATACCCTGGTAAGCCTGACCCTTATGCATACCTGGGCTTTATCTTGACGATGTGCTGAAAAATTTCCTGTTTTTCACCCTGCCCTGCTTCCTGAATCAATTGAAGACACTCATTTTGTTTCATAGAAATGTTTATCTTAGATGTCTTCTTGAGAGCTGTAGTGAGTTTAGAAGCAGAAGATACAGAGCTACTCATTTCCCTAGTCATGTTCCTACAGTCATACGATTATTCACCTTGTGTTCTGTTTATCTTCTCTCAGGAGCCTTCATTTAATAGTTGTAACATCACCCCTTCCTGACACCCAAATTTCAAAATTAATCTATGTATTATTTGTAGGTATATACACTGGTGATAATATCATAAATAAAAAATAATTAACCAAAAGTGAGTACTTAGGGAGGGTGGAAGAGAGATGCAATAAAAAGAGAGGCAAGCAGGAGGTTTCTAAAACACTGGCCCTATTCTAATTCTTAAGTTGTACAGTGAACGGATAAGTGATTGTGTTGGGAAAATAAGTAAAGTTCTGCACCATAAGATGGCCGAGGGGACTAAAACAAGCTCTAGTTTCTAGCTTAGAGACCCCTCTCCCAGGCTCTTCTTCCTGCCCTGCTTGCCGAGTCTGCTAAATTAATACTAATGTGGAATGCAAAAGTAACAGACTATAAATTGGCTCCCATGCTTGTGCTCAGGGCTCAGACCTTTGGAGAAACAGTCTCCACTGAGCCCGCCGGAGTTAAATAAGTCTCTAAATAAGATCTAAATAAGATCTAAATAAATAAGATCTCTAAATAAGATCTAAATAAGATCTCCAAGCGCCGCTTGGTTTTTCCACCAGCCTTCCAGCCTGGTCTCGTAACAAATGCTTTATTATTTATAAACTGAGTGTATATCTTATACACTCTTAGATATAATATACATTACCAAGTGTAAAAATAAAAATAAACACCATATACTTTTCAAAGCTCTTTGCTTTTTGATCCAGTTGATCCTCCATGAACCTCTATCTGTGTCTGTTTCACATAATGTATTAAATACCTATTTGGTCACCATCATCAAGAAAGAGGCTATGTGTGGCGTAAGCAGCCACTTTTAGAATTCTTCATAGAGATTTCTGCAGACAGGAACATTTAGGGAAGGCTTCCAAAAGTGAGTTGAGTCCAATTTGAAGGAAAGTAGAGTGTGGTTGTCCTCTCCATGCAAGTATCATAGTTGATTCATTCCTTTTTCTTTTCTTCACCAGTGACAATTACAGGGCTTAGGATAGAGTAGGAGCTCGACAAATATCAGATGACTGGATGTACGTTTGAATAAAAGGCATTCCAGTCTGGCACAAATGCAGTCTTCTTCAAAACTATAGCTGGTCTTTTTGCTTCCCCTGTGGGCCACCTTTATCCTCTGCTTCCCAGAATGATTGAGTCAAGAGAATTCCTATAGTGAGGTCTCAATTAAATAATTAAGTGTCTGTTTTCTATCAATTGACCTAAGTGATTCTGAAGAGATATTCACATGATGTAAAAATGAATAATACAGATTTCTCTGGTAGCTCTCACTAGCCATCAGTAGTTTCCTCACTATATATCTAAACCTGATGATTCAAAAGACTATTTTTCTTGTTTTGTTGAGTCCACACAACTTAAAAATTAATACTGTAATTACAGCCTTAATTTCTTTTTGACAATCTTATTCAAGGGCAAGAACTGCCACAGATGCTTCTGCTGTGATCATATGAAAGTGAGGATTTGAGGTCAGCAGATTGACTTGGAAGAAACTCTGGAGGGGATTTGAGCGGTTGAGTTATTGGCTTGTGCTCTGAGGTTTTATTGTGGATGCTCATGAAAAATGGAATTAAAGACCTGCCATTGACCTGAGAGCAGCTACATGTTTTTGAATGAGCCCGTTTTCTCTGACTATGGCCTATGTTTATTCCCAAACTCCTGCACTCAGTTTTTAGCTTAACTCACAACAGACTGTTTAGATAATAATCACAGAAGGCTGCTTTCACTGTTATTGCTTCTCATTCAACTGTTATTTGCTTTTCTTCTGTTTTTGTTAACTGAGTAGGCTTTAGATAGCGATACTTTTTTTTTTTAATTATTTGCCCAACTAGTATTTTTCAAACCACAATTATTTACCCTGACCTTTGCAAAGTGCTACAGTTAAAATGGCAGGAGGGGCACCTGGGTGGCTCAGTCGGTTGAGCATCTGACTTTGGCTCAGGTCATGATCTTGCTGTTTGTGAGTTTGAGCCCCGTGTCGGGCTCTGTGCTGACAGCTCGGAGCCTGGAGCCTGCTTCGCATTCTGTGTCACCTCCTCTCTCTGCCCCTCCCCTACTCATGCTCTCTCTGTCTCTCAATAATAAATAAACGTTAAAAAAATTAAAAATAAATAAATAAATAAATAAATAAATAAATAAATAAATACATTTAAAAAATGGCAGGGAACA
Organism: Lynx rufus; assembly: GCF_022079265.1. Classification (NCBI taxonomy): domain Eukaryota; kingdom Metazoa; phylum Chordata; class Mammalia; order Carnivora; family Felidae; genus Lynx; species Lynx rufus. Next base: position 98,932,580 of record NW_025814834.1, on the reverse strand, counting down.
ACACGCACCTCCTCACACACTTAAACTTATTTTATATCAATAAAAAATTACATAAATATTATGCAATTATTTTATATAAGATATGATGTATACTATATACATAGAATACATAATTATACTTCATAGTAAGTGCTTTGAAGCAAACATAAAGTCCTATGTTCTGAATGCATCCTGTATTAACTGGAGAAGCAAATTCATGTGGCAAGAGTGGAACGAAGTGTCAAGAACAGCTTCCCTTGAGAAGGAAACATTTAATGTAAAATTGCAGGTTAGGGATGCACTGAGGGGGCGAGGAAAAAGAAAACACTTTCCAAAGAGAGGAGAGAATTCAGGAAAATGCTTACAGTAGGAGACCAAGTGGCAATTTCAAGGAACTGAAGAAGAGCAACACAGTGGGTGCCCAGTGAGTGAGAGAAAGTAACAATGGAGACAGAGACACAGGGAGGGGCCAGAATGCTAGGCTGTGGGCCACAGTAGTTATTTTTCTTGATCTTAACAGCAACAAGAAGCCCTTGAAGAGTTTTAATCAAGAAAGTGACTCAGTCAACTTTGCACTTAAAAGATCATTCTACCTATGATATGGAGAAGGTCTGAAGTGGGCAAAAGTGAGGGAAATAGTGGATCATTCAGTGTTCTGTGAGAAAACTGGTGGCTTATTCAACCAAGTTTGCCTGAAGAAAATGTAGCAAAGGGATTGTTTACACTGATGGCAGCAAAATCAAGACGAAGAAAGGAATGGATAGCCATTGAGATCCCTCAGCTTGAAAGGACAAGGGGGGTTTGGGGGGGCAGAAGTTGACCAGAAGCTTGTAAGGGTAAGAACAAAAAAACAGGGCAGGGATAGAGAGAAACATTCTCATATTCCCTTCCTAAGACCTCTCTCTTGCCAGACCCAACTGGAGTACCTAAGTCATGATCAAGGCAAAGCATGAGAGATAAAGGCCAAGAGTGGATCTTAGGAGAGGAGCACAAACGAGAATAAGAAGTCCAAATGGTTACCAGTTTCCTAACCACATTTAAAGATGGACCAAGTGAATGATTTGGAAACCCTTAGGAGGTAAATTCAATATACTTTGATTATCAATTGTTTGCGGACATGAAGGAGGAGGAGGAAAGGATTTCTTCTCAGATTCCACCTACTGCATTGATGGTACAATGAGATAGATAATGATATTCTTCACAAAGATAACAAATCCTAGAGGAATAAGGGGAGGGCAAGCTGGTGTTAAGAGGTGAGTTTAGCTCTCAACATGCTGAATTTTAAGTGTATTTGAGATCATTTAGTGTAGATATGAATAACCTTTCACTAATCTCAAATCCAAGTGGACCATGAAACTACAGTGAGTTCCACAGGTGCAGCCCTTGACCATGGCTGATCATGCCACAAATCCAGAGCATCAGTGACTAGGGTGCTGGGAGAGAGAACACAGATATATTAGAACCTACCTCTCATCCTAGAGTTTGAGGTGAGTATCTAGCCAGGAGCAGGCAGCCCTATCCCTCACCTAGAATGAGGCAAAGAGTAGCTAAACCCTTTATGGGTAACGCTCATTCCTACAAAGTGATTGAAAGTTGATATTCTAGGGGCGCCTGGGTGGCGCAGTCGGTTAAGCGTCCGACTTCAGCCAGGTCACGATCTCGCGGTCCGTGAGTTCGAGCCCCGCGTCGGGCTCTGGGCTGATGGCTCAGAGCCTGGAGCCTGTTTCCGATTCTGTGTCTCCCTCTCTCTCTGCCCCTCGCCCGTTCATGCTCTGTCTCTCTCTGTCCCAAAAATAAATAAAGGTTGAAAAAAAAAATTAAAAAAAAAAAAAAGAAAGTTGATATTCTAAGTTTTTCTGCCTGAGAATTGAGTCTTAAGCACTTCTGACTGACTACTGAGCATTAAAAATAATCCTATCCCAATGCCTATGGAATCCACTGGCTTGCATTTCCATAAGATCACAGTGTACCCCTGATCCACTAGCCAGTGTCTCCTCCCTAGCCACTTCTCTGTAGTGCTGGTGCTTGTGGCCTATATGGGAGATGGCCATTCCGCTGCCCATTCCCTGGGATGAGGATGAGAGGGATGAGAGGGATGAGAGGGATGAGAGGGATGAGCGGGATGAGAGGAATGAGATGGATGATGCTTGATATGCCCCTCCTTTCTCAAGTTTATCATCAAACAAGCTCCTGATTTGATCCCACACTGCCTGCAATATTCCACTTTCTGTCTCTAAGCCTTTACTCTTCACTGTTTGAGATTAGTTTCTGATTGCTGGTCTTCAAACTAGGACACCCTGTGTATGTCCAGAATTTCTGCTAGTATCTTTCTAACTCCTCCTGGCCCAGAATCAAATGTTTCTCTTTGTGGCATGATGTCAGCACCATAAAGCCTGATACACTAATTTCTTCCTTATAATTCAGAAATGAAATTAATGCATAATTGCCATTACTGAGAAAAAAAATTACACTGGACAATAATCTCACCCTCCTACCTCCCCAATGAATTTATGCAGGACATTAGGGAATATTTTCATTTGTATTAGGATTTTCATAAAAGGCAGGTTGGTGGAACATAATAGGATATTTGTCTGCTGTAAACCCCAAGAATTCTGGGCTTTAGGAAACTTAGCTTTTAACATTTTTTAAAAATTTTTATCACTTTTGAGGAAAAAGAGAAATTATTGAAAAACTACCTAGGTGAAAAGAAATGCTTCCAGAATTTAGTGACACAAACTTTACACAGAGTTAGTCATAAAGTAGATGATCAATACACTTTTGTCTAAAGATTGATCTCATAACCATAACTATATCTCATTCCACATGGTAACAGCTATGACAAAGGTGATCACAGAGTACACAAGAAGCCTTGAAAAAGGGTCTTGAACTCAAACTAAGGAAAGAGGAGTATAGATTGTCTACCATTTCCCAGAGGAAACTTAAAAGGTAAGCAAATGATATGACATCAAAGGAGGAGTGTTACAGGAAAAGTGAAAAGCTACCAGCTATCTTACAAAAGATAATGGCCCCAATAGAGCTCAAGATAATACTGACCCATTTCTGAAACATAAAGGCACAAAGGTGTTTTCCATGGCATATCTTAGATTATCACCATACTTGTACCTTGAACTTACCCTTGTGGTAGCAGATTCCTAATGGTTTCTGATTTTTTGTCTTCTCCCCACTTTTAGAAATCCAGAGAATGTGAAATGGAAAAAGATCATTTAAAAGTACCCAGAGAATTTACCCTTTTGGATATCATTGTGTAACCTTTCCCCCAACTGTCAATGAAAATAGGAGAGAAGATAAGCAAAGAGCCCATAGTTTCTGCTTGACGAATATAAACTACATCTGCTTTGGTGATTTTCCACAATGTAACTGATTTTCAGGAATGTAACTTAAGGCATATTAGGTCAGCTGTCCCCTTGGCTGGCACACCAACCATTGCCCCAGAAATGATGAATAAGCATTGTTCACAATCAGATTACCATCACAGTTTGCCAAAGAGCATACCTCTCAGGCAATAAAATATGACTTTGTTTTCAGTGTCAGACACGATTAAGTTAAATGTGTGAAGATTCCTAACCTTATTGATTTCCTTGTATAATGTTCATATTTCTCATGTGTTTCAACACCTTATAATAGAGGTAGACTTTGAAAAAACAGCTTTAAGGTAGGCTTAAAATAGAGGTAGACTTTGAAAAAACAGCTACTATTTAGGAATCAAAGAGAATATTGGCAGGGAGATATGAAGCAATGCTTCATGGAAAAGGTATACACGTAGATACTGAAGAGTAATAGAAAGACTCATGATTTTGCCTTTTTCTTGGATTTAACTATTTGCTAAATAAATACAAACAGTTCCAAGGACATGAACAGAAAAATCATACAGGTAGACCAGACCTGAGAAGTTTAGCTAACTTAGCTTCATTTTACAGATGAGAGACTGAAGTTCAATACAATGTCATGCCTTGTTCAAAAATCACATGGTAAATGATAAAATCCAAACTGGAACTCAAGGTTCTTAATTCTGAAACTAGGTCTCTCACCTGGTCTTGTACAACTTTAATACCTCCATGCCTCAGTTTCCTCATCTGTAAAATAAAGATAATATCATATATCTTATAGGGATGTTTTGAAAATTGAAAAATCTTGATATATGTAAAGTTTCTTAACACAATGCTTTTCATGTAGTATCCAATAAGTATTAGCTTTTATTATAGTACACGTTGTTTTTTTAAGTTTACTCATTTATTTTGAGAGACAGAGAGAAAGAAAAAGATCACAGGGAAGGGGCAGAGAGAGAGGAGAGAGAAAATCCCGAGCAGGTTCTGCACTGTCAGCATGCAGCCCCATGCTGGGTTCCATCTCACAAATCACAAGATCATGACCTGCACCAAAATCAAATCAGACTCTCAACCCACTGAGCCACCCAGGCTCCTCTAGATTTATTTACATATTGTAGTATGCTCTTAACATGTGCTTTTCTTCAATATTTTTATTAGGAGCTGGCCTCATATGAAGTCAGCAATCATATGTATAGTGTGACACATACTAAAAAAGACCCCTTTATCAAATATGTATTTTTCACTAAGATGCCTAAAATTTTTCCCTTAAGGAATTTTTCTTTGGGTTAAGCATTACTGAATTTCCAAAATACACTTTTAGGTTCAGATCACATTTGGATTAATGCACTACTATGTGTGCATATGAGATTAACAGATTCTTTTTTTCCCCCAGTACAGTATGGAGCAAGACAGAATGGAGCTTCTAGAGGCCTAGAAAATGATATAAATAAATAAGGAGCAATTCAAAAAGGGGAAGATAGGATAGTGCTAATATACTGAGTTGGTATAAGGAAAGCAACAGGGACTTAACTTCTGTAAAGTCACTGGTCTGAGGCAAGGGTTAAAACTTTTCATACACTTAAGAGACAAATACCTCCTTCTGGAAAAGAGAACAAAGGAGAAATAACAGCCACCAGGGAGTAATGGTTGTCTGGACAAAATGTGAAGCACCAATTTAGAGCCTGCTTGCACAAGTATTTCTATTTTTTCAGGAACCCTGAAAGAATGTTGACCATAGAGAAAGGCATCCTGGGATTATCTTGTGTTCAGTGAAAAGTAACAACCAGTAGATAATGACCATGGGACTGAAGGATGCTTCCCCACTCCCAGATCCTCAGCCTCGGGAAAAGTGCCTTTATATGCCCTGGAAGATACCCTTCTGGGGAGCACATTCCTCTTTCCTGGGGCTCCCTTGTAAACAGGCTATCTCTAATAAGCCCCACTTGCTTGCTTTCTCTCAAGTTCAGTGCTCATTTCTATAATATTGAGACTCAGTGGGACTTGGGGTCCAGTAACAATTACCAGCAAACCTTCCCCACACATGCCAGGTACATTGCCCTCAAGCTTGGCCCAAATCATATCACAAGTGAGACAATTGTCAATTCTAGAAGGTCACCTTTGGAGAAAAAAAAATGTTGGAAAGCAACAAAATCTCCAGAGGAGGAAGGAATGAGATAGATTAAAAAACTTTATAAACCATATAGTAAGATAACAATTTGAAGAACTGATGTGTATTCCAGGGAGGGTAGGATTTGGGGGGATAAGCTGGAGAAGGGAAGCCAGGATGGATATGATTACCCCCTCATACGGAGGAAGGATTATTCCATAAAGCCACCATGAATTCTTTCAGAACACCAGGCAGTCATTCACTTCTTGCTCTAAATTCCCTGTAATTGTTCTTTGCTGATATTTATTATCATAAAAGCTGATTGTTTATGCCTTATTTTTCCTCATTAGATTTTAAGCTCCTTGAGAGCTGGAACCATGTCTTTCTTCCTGACCTTTGTATCCTCACTTTTAAAACAGCACTTGGCATATAAACCTCATTGTTGAGTAAAAAAGAAAAAAGAGAAAAAAAAAAATCCTGCCCTGCATAACATCAAAGAACAGAATTAACATCATGGGTACAATTCTCAGAGAGAGATTTCAACTGCATAGCAGGAAGATCTCCTTAATGCTTAGATTCATGTATCAGTTTATAGTAGCCGTTCATGGAAGAAGGAGCCTAAATGGCTCTCCCATAAGGAATGTGGGACCCTGCACTTGGCTGGGAGGTTGTATTAATGACCGTTAAGATTAGTTCAGGCTTTTAACATTTTTACTTAGAACAAATTAGACCTAACTGGCCTTCCTGACATTTTCTTCCCTCACTGATCTATCCTCCATATTTCTTGACAAATTATCTTGCTAAAGCAAAAATGTCATCACCTATACTTCTTCAAAAACCACTGGGTCTCATTGACAACACCAGCATTTGCTAAAGAAAATTTTTGTAGAATGCTACTCTCATGGTATGGTAAGCAAATAATGGGTCCCACTGTAAAATAAATTTGCAAAATGCCACATCTTAGTCTTCTTAGAGATTCACAGTGCTCCTAATACCTGTTAACAGAGACTTTGGTATGTCTCAGATGAAGGGCAATTTCCAACTAGCTCTCCCCAGTCTCGTCTTCATCTCAGACCATGTTTGCCTTTTTATTTCAACATCACTCATAAAGTGCCCTTGTTTCTCACCTACTGTTTTGGGGCTAAAATGTTTCCAGACTGTGTATTTGAGAGGCAGCATCTCAGATGAGCTTGATCCGTGAGGTGTGTGGGGATTGGGATTATGAGATGAGCTGGAAGAGACTGCGGCAGGCACCAGGCAACACTTGATGGCTGACTAGGCTGACCATCTGAGGTTGCTGTGACTTCACATCTGGCAACATGGATAAGAACCTGATGCTAGGACAACTCCCACAAAGCTCACGGGTATGCTCACTTCCAAAAAATCTAGTCTTCTCCACCCTCCCTCTTCTTTCCAGAGAAGACCTTTACTTTCCTCCTCATGGTGAAATGCATCTCCTTGACACCAAAGCTGGCATCTGTAAACCATAGTAAAAATAATAAAGGAACATTCACAACAGGGAAAGCCAACATAAGTAGAACTATCAACAAGTGATAGGTGACACTGTTGGGACCCTTCCCAGATGTCCTTTATCAATCAGGTGCACCCAACCCCCAGCTGCTCTGAGTATTGGCTGCCAATGGCCCACAGTTGTCCTCTTTTCTAGAGAATTACCTTCTGTGGAAGAGGAGCCACCTAGCTCCAGAGTTAGGCCCCTCTTTGTTCCTTCCTCCATGTAGCCAATGACTGACCAACACAAGAGGTATAAAAGACCAGGCCCTTGCCTCAAGGTGGGGCCAACTCTGGGGTTCAACTTATGCTCCAGGACTTTGTGTAGGACCAACTAAAGCTGAACTCATATTGGGACCACATCTTTGTTCAACTTCATCCCCATCTTGCTCTACCCACTCAACAAATCCAGCCCAAATCCCATTTCAGGCTCTGTTTCTAAAAAGTCCAACTGAGGACAGCTCCAAAAGACCAGTTAGAGGATCCAATTCTCCTCAAATTCTGGATCATTAAAAATAATTCCTCATGGTTCTCCCTTTTTCCATTTCTGTTATATATCTGCCTTTATCAACATCATATCTTATAGAGAAATGTTTATTGTATTTCTATATAGAAAAACTATGCCAACCTTCTCAAAATAGAACCATCTTGTTAGAGTATCTTCCCACCTCACTGCTTCTCCCAATTGCTGTTGAATATTAAAGTATTTGAAATTAAAATATCAATGTAGCAACATATTTATGATATCTTTATTTGCTCCTATAATCATAATTCCCAGGGATGTTTTTAGCCTTATGTATACATGTATAAATTTTTAGCTACCATGTATAAATAGATTCAATACTGATGCAATGAGCTCTCTAATCCAGAGTTCTTTATTTATCTTGTATGGCTCTGTCCTTTCATCAAACATTATTATGTGTTTTTTGTGTGTTTTTGTTTATTTGGTTTTTTTGAAGACAGGTCATGGGTGTTACATAATCTTTGCTTACTAGTCTATAGTCTATTTGGCTGGGTATAAAGACCTTGGATAATAATTTCTGTCATTACTCTATGCAATTTATCCACTGTGTTCTGGTATTGAATTCTGCCATAAAGAATTTTAGACCAACTTGCTTTTTCTGCCTCAACACCCATGGACACTTTGTTTTCACATCAATTTTTTCAGGAACACAAGAGACCTCCTCTTCTTAACATTGAGATTCTGGTATTAACTGATTTCAAAACATTCTTCTAATGGATATTTGAACTTTTTCCTATGTTATTCTCTTTTCAGGAATATCATTTATTATAATTTGTATTTCCCTTATCTGACTTCCATATCAATAATATTAACTATACATTTATAATCACTTTCACTTCTAATGGTTTTTGGTTTCCATTTTTTTTCTCTGTGATTATACCAAGCTCTCCTTCTGTATCATGAATGTTGTTTTCATCCTTGTTTAATTCTTTATATTATTAGTATGGTCACATTTTTTTTAATTTAAGTTCAAGTTAGTTAACATATACTGGAGTATTGGTTTCAGGAGTAGAACTTAGTGATTCATCAGTTACATGTAATACCCAGTGCTCATCACAATAAGTACCCTCTAGTTAAGAATTTCTTATGGTTCGCTTCCTTCTCTGTTTTTATCTTATTTTATTTTTCCTTCTTTCCCCCTGTGTTCATCTATTTTGTTTCTTAAATTTGACATATGAGTGAAATCATATGGCATTTGTCTTTCTCTGACTTGCTTTGCTTAGCATAATACATTAGAGTTCCATCCATTTGTTGCAAATGGAAAGATTTCATTCTGTTTGATCACTGAATAATATTCCATTGTATATAAATATACCACATCATTTTTATCCATTCATCAGTCGATGGACATTTGGGCTTTTTCCACAATTTGGCTATTGTTGATAGTGCTGCTATAAATATTGGGGTGCATGTGCCCCTTTGAATCAGCATTTTTCTAATATTCTTTGGATAAATACCTAGTAGTACAATTGCTGAGCTGTAGGGTAGTTCTGCTTTTACTTTTTGAGAAACCTCCATACTGTTTTCCAGAATGGCTGCACTAGTTTACATTCCCACCAACAATGCAAAAGGGGTTCCCTTTCTCCACATCCTCACCATCTGCTGTTTCCTGAGTTAATTTTAGCCATTCTGACAGGTGTGAGGTGGTATCGCATTGTAGCTTTGATTTGTATTTCCCTGATGATAAGTGATGTGGTCACATTTTGGGATAGATTTATTCTTGCATTCCATCTTTTCTTGAGACTGACTAGTTTCCCTCTCAATGTGATGTGTCGCTTTTATGTGATATCTTTTTTCTAATAATTTACATCTCCTTTATCTAAAGCATAAAGAATTTATTTTTTCTTTATTTTTCTTCTTCAATTCTTTTTCTGATACATTATCAGATTTGCCTTTTGTTTTCTGTATTCCTCTCCTCTATAGATCTTATGTTAGTTTCCTTCTGCTCATTGTGCTTCTTGGATTGAGGAAAGTTCTGTACAAACCAGGGATTTGTCCATAAACAGGAAGCAGTGTGGACAAAGTGTGGTCCAGAGAAGCCAGCAGTTTCCACCTGAGTATGTTGCCTCAGAACACTTCTGTACCAAATCAACTCCATTGTCTGTCGTGATGCCTGGGTACCCTAAGGTTTCAGCACTGCCCTTTGGCTCTGCTTGGTTGATGGCCAAACCCTCTTATCTCACAATCCCCTTTCATGATTTGCGGTTAGTTTTCACCTCTTCAAAGGACTCTAATAAGCAGGTTCAGAAAACTCATAATATTTCTCAAGGTGGAGAAAAGAATGGAATGGCTTTGGCATGCTTCTGTGAAGAAGACCAAGTTTCTTCTCTTTTTCTTCTTACTAGTGGATACTTTCATAAAGGGAAGCTAGTACTATATTTATCCAATCATCTCTCTTCCTAGAACTCCACTTTCTGTACAGTGGCCATACTTCACTTGCTATTCTTTTACCATCCTTTTCATTTTTTTTATTACCTAATGAAGATCTCTATTTACTTTTGGTCATTCTTAGCTACATTTAGCTATCAGTTTATGAAAATTTCTATAAACCAAAGCAGCCGGCATTCCTGAATTAAGTGTTTCGCCTTTAGGCAGTCTCTGTTGTGAAGCAGTCTCTAGCAATGCATTATGTACAAATTAGTAGCCATCTGTACTTTACTTTGTTCATTTACTCACCCCTTATGCTTTCACTAAATATCTATGGATTGCCTTTGATGTGTGTTGGCCCAAATAGAAATGCAGAAAAAAAAATACACTTACAGGACTTCATAAATCCTCTGGAGATAAACAGAAATGTTTTAAAGAATTTGATGATAGTTTTAGAGGCCAATTTTATTTAGTCTGCATTTCTATCACCCATAAATATTGTTAAGCAATGATTATCTGCTTTGTTCTTGACCAGGGAAATTGAATTTTATGAGCTACTGATGAGATTGATTTTCTAAGAAAAGAACATTGGTCAGTTGTTTGAGAAGATTTTTCTTTTCTCATGATGGTTACATTTTGAAAGGGGAATATATGTACTCCTGAGAAGATTTAAAGATTTTATTATTTTAATAATAATCCCACCACAATACATGAAAGAGAATGTAAAATGACTTTATGTAATCCCTTAGGTGAACTAGTAAGGATATATTTTGTAGGCTTCTAAAACAAATCCTTCAATTTCCTGAGTTCTTTGGAGAAAATATGCCATGTAAAGCCAATAAACATATAAATAAGTAATAGACTGATGTAGCTATCAGATGGAAAATATAAAAATGGGTGATGGCTCCACACTATGGATCTGGGAAGAACATTTGATGCTGCTTTGAGGAAAGAAGGAACCACATTTAGAATTGGGCTATTAAGGTGCCTTCTTTGCAGAATGCAGACAGATCTGAGCAGGGAACATGACTGCAACAATGACTGTTTCTGACTCAGGGACTGAGTTGCAAAAGGTGCCAAGTAAAAATGATCTGGGGAGTTTGGTCATCTTTAGCTCACCAGTGTATATAGGACTGGAAATTGCTTTGGCAGATGTACACTGAGTGTCTCAGACCTTTGAACTCTTTTAGATCATTCAAGCTAAGTAAATGGCACTTGCCAATGAACGCTTAAGGGCCAGACTGCACCCAAATAACTAATACTGATAAAATGATTAAATAAAAAATAGTTATTATGAAGTCCCATAAACAATTCTCCTGTAGGGTCAAAAAGGGTAAAGCCAGACAGTTATATGGCTAAGATTAGAAAAACAGTGGGGAATTCAGTGACAGGCAGGCTGAGCCTCTCTTTCCTGCTCATGGAAACTTCTAGAGGCAACTAAACAGTCAGTCTCAGTACTTGACATGGGAATATGAAAAATATTTTTCATATCAATGAGTGCTATTATAATTCGAGAAAATTTAGCCATCCAAATTACTTTAGAACTCCTCAGGGAAAGTCGGCCCCACATTTTCTTCATAGGCAAACCTTTTGTTCAAATGTCATCTCATGTTAAAGCCTAATGGATTAAATTAATAAAACTGGAGTTGCTCAGGGTTCAGGTAGAAGTTCTGACCTCATATTTGGCCTCTGAATAATCATAGCTGAGCTGAGAAAGCTCCGAGGAACACAGTTTGAAGAACTGAGTTGCCTGGTATAGGGCCATCTAGCTCGACAGAGGCAGTGCTGAAACTAGAAGTTAGGTAACCTGCTTTGATGCCCATACAATTTATCAATAATTTTCAAACTTTAATGAGCACATGTATCACTTAGAAATCTATTTAAAATGTAGATAATGATCCAGTGGGTCCTAGAGGGTCCTGAGATTCTTTCTTTCTTTCTTTCTTTCTTTCTTTCTTTCTTTCTTTCTTTCTACCTACCTACCTACCTACCTACCTACCTACCTACCTAATCTACCTATTTACATCTTAGAGAGAGAGAAAGCACAAGCGGGGGAGAGGGGCAAAGCAAGAGAAAGAGAACCCCAAGCAGACTCCATGCTCAGCACGGAGCCTGGCATGGGGCTCGATCTCACGACCCTGGGATTGTGACCTCATGCAAAATCAAGAGTTTGACGCTCAACCGAGTCACCCAGGTGCCACCTTAGGTTCTGCATTTCTAACAAGATCCTAGATGATGTCAACGCTGCTGGTCCAGGGAGCATTCTTGGAGAAGCAAGGCTTTCTACTATACCATGTTGTCATGAACTGAGAGAGGGAAATGGAGACAGAGAGAGATGGAGAGAGATGGAGAGAGACTGAGAAAAAGAAAGGATCTACAAATGAATGAGTGAAGAAATGAAAGGCTTAAAAGTGCCCCTAGAAGCCTTGACCAATGGATGAAGCTAACCTCAGAAGTCCTCCACATTCCCTTTGGCTCCCTCTTTCTAAGTACTCACCATCCCTGAGCCTCCCCCTTGCAGTCTGACACTCACCTCACCAAGTTGGGTTTGCCAAGCTTTCCTATCAAATGTCAACTGTTCCTGACCCCTGCAGTCAGACTTCACATATATGAGGCACCTGATCAAATAATTTGTGGGTTAAAAATAGTTTAATGCATTTTTATTTCAAGACAGTATTTGGATTCACCTAATGACCTTAAAAACTTTAATACGAATTAGTGACAAAAACATGAGTTTCACAGGTTTTCTTGTAGTCTTTACTATCATACCATGAGGACAGATACTGATTCCTTAGTGACAGTCTCTTACTCGTCCACGAAATGGAAAGACCCAAACCCTAAGAACTTAGATATTACTTGTGTTATCAAATCCACAATGGGAACTAAAGTGAATTGCCATGTAATAAAAATCGCATTAAATCAATGACAAAAATACAGAATGCCTTAAATTAGTTGGGAGAAGAGCCATATTTTGAGAAGTTGATGGAGAACTGATTGTATTGACTTTATTCACCAAAGTTGCTCTGAATACAGTAAGAGGAAGTCTTTTTGCACCCATTGACAATTATCTGTATGTAAATCCATCACACAGCTTTCAAACATTCCTAAAATACATTCTACCCAAAGACTTTTTTCCTTTTAGTGCTAATATCAGCAGTTCATGAAAACAGAACAAAATGTTTAAAAGTCCTATGATTTATCACAAAATCATTCTAGTCCATTTATATTTTTAAATGAGGCACTCTCTTCTGAGTTTAATGTGGTAATCCAGTTTAAACTATTTAGAAGTCAACATTGGTATTGCTTTTCTTGTAATTTGGTAAAGTACAAGCAAAACATTTGAATAATGAAATAAAGGCATTTTCTCCTCAATACATTAAGTAAAAGCAAATCACTAACTTATTATCCCGTTTCCATGAGAACCAAAGTATAGAGCCAGTCTTTTACAAGGCGTCTCTCCTGCTGTACACATTTTCCCCTTCTTTGAATCTACTTTAGATTGCTACCGAAAGGCTAAATAGTTAGCGTTGAGAACCAAATGATTATCTTTGCTCATCTTTCCCAGGCTGAGAGAGCTGAGGAAGTAGCTAAAACAGGATATAGTGGCACCTGATCACACTAGGACTGGAGGAAGGGCTGGCTGGAAAAAAGGGACTTCGAGAAAAGCCAATTGCCTTAATGAATCTGATTGGCTTGAGACTTGGATATTAAATTTCAACCTCTGAATTCCATCTCCAGTATTTCTTCACCTGTGCACAGAGCATTGCCTCTGTATGGTGTGTTGGGTAGCCTGGTACAAGGCAATGTCCTCCTCCACCTTTACCATCTTTAACCAGAGTAGAATCATTTAAGTGCCCCCCCCCCTGCTATGGAACAGCTGTTCTCCAAGTGTTGTTACTGGACCAGCAACATCAGCACCACACAGGGACATGTTAAAAATGCAAATTATTGGGCTTTGCCTCAAATCTAATGAATCAGAGTCTTCAAGAGGGGTCAGCAGCATGTTTTAACAAGCGCTCTGGGTGGTTTTAATATATGCAGCAGGATCACCAGTTACACAACTGTGAGGACACATGCACTTTAAGTTGAAGCTAAGTGACCCTCAGCTGCAGAGAAGAGTGGCTGGAATTCATGTCTCATCCACATCACCTACACTGATAGGTGTCTCTAAGGTAACTAAGTATCCTGGCAATATTTAATAGTTAACAATGGATAGGGGATGATGTGAGGGGTAGGGTTGTGTATTAAGGTTCAACAATGTAAAAAAAAAAGAAGAAGAAGGAGGAGGAGGAGGAGGAGGAGCAAACTATTTCTTACATTATTTTGGACTTTGTCTTTCAATGAAGTTGGGTTGGGGACAATCTCTGGCTCCAAATGATAACTAACTAAACAATCACTTGTGTATATAATATTTGAATTTAGACTTTCTAGGGTGCATGCTGTACTATTTTCTATCTATCTGTGGAAAAAAGACTCCTTGATTTGCATCTGAATCAGCATTTTATTTTCAGGAAAAAAATAGTATCAAAATGCATTGCTCTTTTTGTGGATTATGTATCTTTAATAAGCTGCCTACCTTTGTAAGATACCCTGGTTCTCTTGCCTGCTCTTGTTGGAACACCACACCAAAGCTCAATGTCCATTGCAGAGGTGCTAGAAAGGTGCTCTCCAGCAAACTACAAGCCTGGGCCTCACGACCTCACAGGCTCCTTCCAACACCCAAATCCTCCCCCTTTATGACAAAGTGGGCTGCAAAGGGACACAGGGCCTACCATTCTCAAATGTACTCTCGTCAAGAAAGGCTGTGGATATAGAATGTTGCAAAATAAAGCAGACCCTAGAATACAATTGGAAGTTGTCTTAGAGTTAAATCCTCACTTCATGCATATTTCTAATCTCTTGCCTCATTCTCTTCAACAAGCATGAAGAAAAAGATCTAATGATTTGAAATGCTTGCACCTAGAGTCCAGTTAATCAAACATGTGGATTATACTGTGGCATGCTGTATAATACTGCTTACGCACAGTTTGCTTTTCCTTATTACCAGCAATGAGTGAATGCTCTTGAGTATTGTTGGGGAGCCAGGCTGTGATACTTGGTAACTCCTTTTACTGTTACAGGGAATTAGGGCACATATTCTGATGATGACCTGGGCCTGTTTTTCCCCTACCTTCACTATGGAACATTTATATCTTCTATGGTGTAGGGACAAAGGGTAGGCGGCCCCAAGATGGGCCACTTTGGCATGAAGATTATTTTGAGCTAAAAAAGCAATCAAAACTCAGCAGATTACAGAAAAGCTAATTACAAGTCCTACAACCACCTGAAAAGAATTTAGATAAAGGAATTGCCCTAGGAAGGGAGCTATTACCATAAATGCCTACATTATACCATGAAGTACGTATGGCAGGCAGAGAAGGTCCCAGCAAGCCTTAGCTGATCAAAGTCCTATGTCCCATTGTTACTGATGGGGCCCAGCAAACATTTGTTTACCAAAAATTGACTCTTTTTCATCTTCCTGTGAATTACATTCCTTATCTTTGAAGTCCCAGATTCCTATAATTTTCTCTTCATTCAGAATCACATATATACCTCATTTTCCCTGTCTTTGGAAAATCTAGGTCTGTGTGTATTCCCCCTATGTACAAAATTAGATTTTTCCTAGTTAGTCTGTCTCATGTCAATTTGATTCTTGGTCTGGCTAGAGGGACCTTGAAGGGGATAGGAAATTCTTTCTCCCTGGCAATGGAGATAGAGAATACAAATGCACCATAGCTATTTTTTCTAAGACAAAGCCACTGCATTTTTTTTTTCATGTAAAGTATCTACATTTTTCAGAGTCCAGAGTGCTGACCATTACACTATGGGGCCAGGCATCTACATTTTTCACCTGAGGGACAAGTAACATGCAAACCCCAAGTCTTTGCCAGGGACCCTGAAACCTTGCCCCATGGAATGCAAGTACTCCTAATCTCTTTAGGGAAGGGTGTATCCTTTTATTTAAGGCTGTGCTGCTCTCCCTTGAGCAACTGATAAGAGCATTCAGACCTAGAGAGTCTCCAATATATGTCTTAATCCTACCTATTCTCTGTTCCCTCAATCTAGGGAAGGAGCAAGAACACCTCTACCAATGGTTGTAGCTGATGGCTTTGAAATTCCCTGAAGATGCTTGGCTCACAGCTGTGGGCACACCCTTCTGTCTACATTCCCATTAAAATGGGCCACATCAACTTGAGCCTCCCGACCATGCAGGAAACTCAAGTTCCCCATATTCAGGCAAATACCTGAAAGCAATGCAGACGATGCTGAACTCCTATTTGGGCATTGTATTTGAGAATTAACAACATTGTGTAACAGGTTTTTTTGTATTGGTGTCTGAAAATCCTCTCTCATGATGAAAAGGACCAAAGTCTTAGACTTACTTAAATCTAATCAGGTCAAAAGAATATTGCTTTCCTCCTCCTCCTGCTCTTCCTTCTTCCTTCTTTATAAGGCACCACAGACAGTGAAATGCAGCTCCTTGAACAGGCAAATATTCAATCAATGATTGGCCTTTTACATAACACCTGTCTCTCTAACCTTTCTGCACAATGACATTAGAGATTGGCCAGAGGTGCAGTTAATCCTCAGGGAAGAAGTACTACCTAGCCTCCGGTTTCCATGCTGAGGAAATGCCTGCACAGGTCTGCTGCTGGTAACTGGAAAGTTTGTATGTCTCTGAACGAACTCAAAACCCAGCTCTAAAAATGTTCATGCTTTGCTGGTGGTAAATTAATATTCTCAGCGTCATGTGTTAAGGAGAAAATCCTAGCTAACTTATGATATACAAAGGGAAAATAATACACTTGTTAATGTGCATAGCATTGTTTTGAGGGGGAAAAAAAAGGACTTTTTAAAAAATGTGTATTTATTATGAGAGTGAGCATGGAAAGGAGGGGCAGAGAAAGGAAAAGAGAGAATCCCAAGCAGACTCCATGTGGTCAGCACAGAGCCTGACTGACACAGGGCTCTATCTCACAAACCGTGAGATCATGACCTGGGCGGAAACTAAGAGTCAGATGCTTAACTGACTGAGCCACCCAGGTACCCCAGGAGAAAAAGTCGTTTATCTGTACCTATGACCCTCTAGGGATTGTGTTCATCACTTTTATAAAAGTAGCACAATTAATCCTTATAGAAATTCTCCCAATTTTACAGATGAGAAAACTGAGTCCACAGAGTTTGTGCATGCAATCAGGTTTGTCTAAAGTACACTGGGCTCTGCAAAGGATGAATAAAAGCATAAGGTGCAGGTTCTGGGTTACCACGTCAGTGAGACAAAATGACACCCTACTCATGCAATTGTTAAGTCCTAAGGTGTGTGGAGACAGTGGGTCTGGGGATATTTTAGAAGCAATCAGAAGTCAAAATGTAAAAGGAGATGGAAATGGGTGGGCCTGGCAGAGAAAGAAGCTTCCCTGTCCCAGGTTACTAAACTGACATCAGGGTTCACTTGTTCACAATAAGATCATCTGGATTATGTTTTACAAAAGATTGGAGCTTTAAAAAAGGCAAGAACAGCCTCTATGCTCTCTACTTATTTCTGTCCTGTTTCACACATAAAAATAACTCTATACCATTGATGAGTTGAAAGACCACAGTGTCTTCAGAGTAATTAGGAGTATCATCTCCACAGGTGCCTGGAGATCTTTAACACATAATCCTTCTTAATTGCTACCTTTAAAGTAGATGACAGAATATAACATTTTCTAGCAAGGGAGAAAATGTATGCAAAGCTTGTCATCTGGAAACAATGCAGAGCAAGAAGCAATTAGAAGCTCCCAGACCCTGTGCCTGGATGAAGTGTCATACCTGGCCTCCCCCTTGTTGGTTCAGGATCACCTTGTGGATTAAACTCACAGAACTTTGAATTATTGGGAATATTTTAATTATTATTAAATTAATTTAAATTGGGCACCAATGTGTGTTTTGAGCTGATGGAGGTGAATCCTCCTTTTTCTCTACTTACCACCGATCATTCTGCAGTATTTACACCAATAATTAAGTTTAATTTCACCTGGAGTGCTCCACAGGCTGCATTCAGTTCTGGGTAATGTCCATCCCTAAGATTTATTTGGGCTTCCATAACATCAGCTTCATTCATTTACATATGCTTTACTCCTGCTGTATTTCCAGAGGATTGTGCTCAAAAATAGCCAGTCATTTCCTTTCAACTGTTTTTAAATTGCTTGTTTTAGTGCAAGAATAAACAGACAAATGTCAAAGTCTGCTCTGACAGTTCTCTTGGTCTTTAGCATAAAAACGTTTTGGGGGCCGGGCACCTGGGAGGCTCAGTCGGTTAAGCATCTGACTCAATTTTGGCTGAGATCATGATCTCCCCATTGGTAAGATAGAACCAATGGGCTCGTCCCTGACAGCATGGAGCCTGCTTGGCATTCTCTCTCTCCCTCTTTCTCTGCCCCTCCCCTGCTCATGCATGCAGTCAAATGCTCTCCCTCTCTATCCAAATAAATAAATACGCTTAAAAAAAACATTTTGGGGGCGCCTGGGTGGCGCAGTCGGTTAAGCGTCCGACTTCAGCCAGGTCACGATCTCGCGGTCCGTGAGTTCGAGCCCCGCGTCGGGCTCTGGGCTGATGGCTCAGAGCCTGGAGCCTGTTTCCGATTCTGTGTCTCCCTCTCTCTCTGCCCCTCGCCCGTTCATGCTCTGTCTCTCTCTGTCCCAAAAATAAATAAATGTTGAAAAAAAAAAAAAAATTAAAAAAAAAAAAAAAAAAAAAAAAAAATAAAAAAAACATTTTGGGGGCCCAGTGATGGAACTTTTGACCGTGTTCCTTAAGCATATCTTCATCAACATATGGCTTTCTTGGACTCAGTGATTTTATGCAGTCTCTTTGCACAAAAGGACATTCAAGGCTAATTATAGAAAGCAGTTAACTAATATATATATATATATATATATATATATATATATATATATACATACATACACACACACACACACACACACACACACAAATCACTATGCATCACAAAAATATCTCTATATAAATATATCCATGACATAATTAAATATATATATTTATTACGTTTAGTATATAAGATAAAATGGAATCACTAGTCCCTACTCTCAGTCTCTATATTGTCTGCAGGAGGGACCATTCACTAAGCCTCATGATCCAGGCATAACTGCCATCCCTGAGCCACAAAAAGACCGAACACTCTTTGTATCTAACAATTTAAACCACATACTCAAGCGCTTTGGCACCTACACCTAAGAAGATGCTTTGATAAATTTAAATTAATAACCACCAAGAAACCTCTGGCCTATTTTTATCTAGTTCTGAGTATGAGAGCAAAAGGGTGACCCCATTACAAGCCATGACATAATATTCTCCACCGTGAACCTCTTTGATTTTCCTAACAATCCTAAAGATAGAGAAAATCATCAAGGTAAATAGCTGAAAAACTAATGAAAGTCTCCAACAGTAGGAAGCAGTAGTAAGAAACATACTCTTCACTGAGCACCTGCTATGTGGTGGCAGGCCTGGTGCTTTATTTGCCTCAACCCATTTCATTTTTACAGCAAGCCTGTGAAGTCTAACAATCTTCCTTTTCAGATGTTGCGACCACAGCTGAGAAAAGACCAGCAAATAGTCAAAGGCCACAGCAATTAGTGGCAAAGTCTGTATTTACATACAAGGAGCAAGGTTAAGACACATTCTTTCGCCATTCTGCCATCTGCTTCTGAAGTACACCGGGCCAAGGGAATAAATGTGGATGACTTGGGAGCGCTCCCTCACACATCCTGAAGCCCTTACCTCTCCATGGTCCCCTCCCTCCTTTCCTGTGGCTGACTGCACTTCCTTCATTCCATGCTTTTTTGCCAAGTCCTTACCCACCCACCCTTGTCACTTCCAAAAGGAACAGAAATAAAGTGTTTCAGCTTCTAAAAATCATACATGTCCCCCCCCCCATAAAATAAACAAAAGAACAAAGAAGCAACTATGCCTATCAGGGAATGTTTATACTTCCCTAAATTTTACACATGCGAAACACAGCCCTTGTGTAGTACACATGCTTATAACTTCTCTGCATTCCTAAATCAGCACTCTGTAGCTTTCCCAGTGTCTTTCTTCAAATATCCCATACTATATCTGCCCTCAGCAGGAGTAAATCATCTACATTCATAGAGAAAGTGGAATCCACAGACAGGAACTTCCTCTTAGCCTATTACTCCATTCACTCCCTCAGAAATGTCATTGGGAGATCCGGAAACCGGGGTATCTTTACAGAGCCTTAGGTCACCTCCTTCACTTCATTGCCAAGGGCCCAGTTGGGAGCTCAGGTACCAACAGGGACTTTAAAGAAAAGAAGGTAAGAATTTAGGCTGGGGGTCTGCTGTTCTCCAACTCCATGACCTCATACAAATTACTTAATTTCTTTCAATTTAGGTTGCTTCATTTGTGTAAAAGGAAATGCAGGGTTGCAGGGATGTTGTGGTAAAAATTAAGGGAGTAATAAAGACATTACTGTTATTAAAATATTTGGTTCATAGTTAGAACTCAGTAAATCATTCCAACAATTATGATTTGTCCAGTCAGGAACCATTTGGTTGATACGTTTGTCAAAACCAAAAGCCCTTTGAACCTAGTTCAGACTGAAGAGAGTTCACTAGAAGACTATCTGAGCATCTGGCAAAAAAAAAAAAAAATGCAGAAGGGATTGTTTGGCATCTTGGAACACTGGAATGTGGAGGAATGGATGAAGCTTATACCTCCATCAAGTCATTTATTATTTCCGTGTCTCCTTGCTTCTCTGTTGCCACACACACACATCATACACACACACAAACACACAGGGTTTCTGCTCTCTCAGTACTTAATGGAAACTGGCTTTTCCAGCCAAGTCCACCTTACCTCTAGTTCAAGCACACGTACTCAATTAAACCCAACAAAGCCCCTGTTTCTGAAAGCCCTTATTTCTGAATTTCACATTCTCAGAGGGGAATTAACCATTTGGCAAGTTTGAGATGTCTGCCCCAGTTCAGTGAGCACTGACTGGGCTGTGGGCAGGGTAATTGGCTCAGCGGAGGCTGTGGGAGCAGCTTCTCTGAGAAGGGGATTAGGCAGGCCAGACAAATAAAAAGGCATGCCTACTTCATTATTATTATTATCGCATCACTGGCAAAGACCAGAACAAAGCTGTTGTGATTCGGGCACAGTGTGCTATGCTCTCCCATACAATCCTGTATCCTCTTCCTGGACATCAGTTCACACAAAGCCTTGTATTCATATATTTATTGCAACATCATTCATGAAGCTAAAAGCTGAAATAACCTAATGCCTATCAGGTGGTGAATGGATAGACACATTTTGATATATTCATACCATGAAACACTACTCAGCAATAAAAGTAAATAAAATATCATTAAACGTAATAATATAGTATTACTAAATTAAGTAAATCTCCAAAACATCATGCTGAGGACAAGATATCAAATGTACAAGTCTACACACTGTAGGGTTCCATTAATATGGAATTTTAGAAATGGCAAAACCAAGGTGACAAAAAACAAATCAGTGGTTGCCTGGGAATAGGAATACAGGTAGAGTGTGTTTTGACGGCAAATGGACATGAAGCAGTATTTTAGGGTGATGGGACTCTGTTATATCTTCACTGCAGTGTTGCTAACCTGTCTGCATGCAATCACCAAAATCCATCAGTGAATTTTATTGTACATAAATTATACTTCAATAAAGCTCTTTTAAAAACTAAGAGGAAGGAAAAGAAAGGAGAGGAGAGGAGAGAGGAGAGGAGAGGAGAGGAGAGGAGAGGAGAGGAGAGGAGAGGAGAGGAGAGGAGAGGAAAAAAGAAGGAAGGGAGGGAGGGAAATCATCTACAAATTCTACATGTCATTTTTTTTTCAGTTGGGTCAGAATATATCAAATATTACCTTTAAGAAATATATCGCTGCAGGGTGCCTGGGTGGCTCAGTTAAGCATCTGACTTGACCTCAGATCATGATCTCAGGGTTCATAGCTTCAAGCCCCACGTTGGGCTCTGCGCTGACAGCTCATAGCCTGCAGCCTGCTTCAGATTCTGCATCTCCTTCTCTCTCTGACCCTCCCTCACTTGCTCGCACTGTCTCTCAAAAATAAATTTAAAAAACATTAAAAAAAGAAATATATTATTGCTACTAATAAAAACTTCTTATAAAGCAATTACCATATGGCAAAAAGTATGCCATGTAATTCCTTTATATGTATTACTGGATTTAATTCTCACAACAACCCGCAGGCACAAAGGAGTGACTTGCTCAAGTAACTGCAGAGTAGGTGTTATCATCCCCATTTTAGATATTAAGAAGTGGTTGTTCATATAAACGGCCTTTCTTGCTAAGATTGCCCCATGGTAGAGATGGGATTCAAATTCAGGGTCTGCCTGATTCCCGAGCTTCCGTTCCCAGTGGCCATATATTAAGATTGCAACCAAAAAAAAAAAAAAATTGCATCCAATATTAAAACCAGACATTTTCAAATTGTGATCATAATATTGGTTAAAAGAAAGGTAACTCAGCTAAAACACAGTGAAATTGAGTTTTTTAAAGCCAATATCCATGATTTCAGAAGCATGTACTGTCTAGTGCCCAGTAAGGAGAATCTAAGGTAGTTAAACAGTGTCTCCTAGAACATAGACTGTAACATCACAAATGGTGGGATTTTCTGATTTGTGTGATATGTTGTTTACATGGTAAGAATGTTTTAAAAAGTTGTGTCCAAAAAATGTTGAAATAAAAGCAAATAAGTCAGATCTATTAGAGCCCAACTCAGAAGCCAGTGAAGAATGCTAGTTAACTATCACCTGACCTGTGACCTACTTTTAGATCTCATACAGGAAATTTAAAACACTTTACAGTGTGTCACTAGATTTGAAGGTACTTAGTCAATATTGCCAGAGTGAAATACAAAATCAAGACAATTATTATATAACTGGAGGGGAGGAGCGTTGCCTTTGCATGATCTATCAACAACAAATGAGTATTTAATGCGTTTCTGCCATGAGCTGGGACAGTATGCTGTTTTGTAAGAAAGTAGAACAAGGTACAGAACTCATTTTAAGATATCCTGCTACATAACTGTTTAGAAAAAAAGAGCATGCATAAAATAGACACAAATAAATAATATACTTTAAAATTCTGAATAAAGGTACCATGTAAGCTCATAATGGAGAAAATCAGATGAGTTGGATGGCTCTGGGGACTGAGCAGGGTGGCCAAAGAGTGTGACAGTGGAGAGAACAGGAAGAAAAGTCAGGAGTCTGGTTGTGTATCCCAGTCAAGTGACTTAATAGGTGTGCTATCAGGCAGTTCCTCCTCTGTGCCTCAATTGTCTTGTTTGTAAAATGGGGATGCAGAATTACCTTATAAGATTGATTCGGAAACTAAACAATGCTGGGCACTGGGTGGTTCAGTTTAAATGCCTGACTTTTGGCTTCTGCTTAGGTCATGATCTCACAGTTTTGTGAGACTGAGCCCCAAGTTGGGCTCAGAGATGGCAGGGCGGAGCCTGCTTTGGGATTCTCTCTCTCTACCTGTCCCCTGCTTGTGTTCTCTCTCAAAATAAATAAATAAATTAAAAAAAAAAGAAAGAAATTAAACAATGCAATTATGACAGGTGCTTAGAACAGTGGCTGGCACATTGTCAGGGCTCAGTGTGAGTTAGCTGTTTTACTACTGTATGAGTGAGAATCAAAGTGAACTTAAAACTCAGTAAGATTTATGAGGGAAAAAGAAGGCAGAGTGAGTGCTCTAGGGAAAAGCAGTAGCATAGGGAATGGCATGAAAACTACAAAGGGCGGGGGGGATTAATTGGTGGGGGGAGGATACATTTCACGTAGAGGATGGGCAGGAAATTAAGGTGAGATCAAGTGGAACAAAAGTGAAGATGACCTTGAATTCTGGAAAGAGAAATACAGATTATACATCAGAGCACGAGAAAAATGGTTAGGTTCTTCAACAAGGAATGACTCAAAAAACAGTCATGTTTAAAGAAAATTTGTCTCATAGCAACACATGAGTTGGAAATAGGAAGTGGCAAAAGAAAGAATAAATAGAAGGCTATTGAAGAAACCTATGCAATTCGACAGAATTCTAAACTTTAGGCCTGAAATGAGAGAGTCAGAAATCCACAAAGTAAACAGCACCCACACCAATCCTAAATTAGAGGAAGACTCTACTTAATCCAACAGTGGGGAGGGCGTAGTGCCTGACTCTATAACAAAATGACAGAGAAAACAGGAGACTCACTTTACTACACTGGGTTAAACATATATGTTTCAACAATCAAAGTAAATTCCTCACTTCTTCTCATTGTTTCCCCCCTTAAAGCCATGCTAAGATATATTAGGAATATTCAACAGTCGCCCAAAGCTATACAAAAATAGAAAGGGATGAATAATTGCAAAGGAAAAAAAAACTTTCTAGTATTTTACATTTCATGATGCAAAATCTGGCAATATCCAGCATAAAAGAAAATAACAGAACAGGATAGCCCCACTGATCCCCTCAATGTTTACAATCACCTGCAGCATTTTGAGACTGTCCCAATCAAACTCATGTTTCTGTGTGATTCATTTGCCTTATCCTACACCTGCTTCTCTTCCTTTCTTACACTGATCTAAAACAATATATTACTTGGGCCTCCAGACCCTTCTCTCCCTTGCAAAATATGTTTTCTTCTCAATACCAGGGTATTTGCTCCAGTATCAATGTATATTCTGTAGTGAGTCGCAATTTAATATTCTAAAACCCAAAAAGTGCCCTTCCAAGGTATAATATATCAGTGTTAAGGTGTTTAAATTTCTCAACTTTTTTAAAGAAACCAAATAAATTATTATAGTTTATCAAATCTCCCCAAGACTAAACTGTGGCTATCTTGTATACAATTATATATTAACAATCAAATGAAGCCAGTTTTTCACAGTCCTTTTTAGGACAAACTCCTATGTAAAAGAAAGCCACTGTTGCAGTCATTTTTTTACCCCAAATCAAATGTCACCAGATGTAGTGACTTGCATATGTCCCTCCTTTTATAAAGTCAGACACGTCTAAGAGCATTGAGGACATCTGTGAGGCAGCATGTTATTGGTGTTTTTCCAGAGTCATGGCAAATGGTGCCTGCAGCCAACGGCATCTTAAACAGAAGGGCTGTGCCAATTAAATTTGTTGAGGCTTTTAGGCATCTATTTCTAGAGCTGAATTTGGTCTTTTTATACTACACACACACACACACACACACACACACACACACACAGACACACACACACACTCACACTTTCACATTGACTTTTGTCTTTCAGAAGCTCCACACTATGGCAAGAGCCGTGGGTTTACCATGTTCCATGCCCTCTTTCTTAAGCAGAATTCACATTTCTGTTTGATTTCAATTTGGAAAGAAAGGATGCATTTAACATTTTTAAAAATTCACACTAAACTACAGGACATCGGATGATGGGTTTAACCCTCCCAGTTATACTGAAATTCTAATGCAGGCTGCTATTAACCTGAATGACTTTCTACTTGGTAGAATGTGTGGGGAAGATATTTTAATTGCACTGTTTTTGTAGACTTCTCCACAAGAGAACCCACATGAAAAAAAGAGGGGGCAGTCAGTTGGCATTCCAATTCTGAAACAACTCAAAATATAGATTATTTAGCTAATTCAGTAGCTTTGTTGAGAATGATGACAACTGGTTTATTATTACTTACTCATGGCTACTTTGGAGTGTCTCCCTTCAGTTTTGCCATAATCTGTAACTGAATAGTTTAAAAAAACATTTTTAATGAAAACCAGCATATGTCTACATACTGGTACCTCTCTTTATGTAATAGATATATTAATGAAGTTTTATCTATATTAAAGTTTTATAAATAGCAATCTGGCTTAAGTGCTTAAAAAATACTTTTCAAAGAACTGTCTTGAATACAGAATACACACACACACACACACACTCTCTCTCTCTCTCTCATAGGGATTCACCAAAAAGTTTCATACAATGTTGGTCTTACTTTTTTCTCATATCAATCGTATCCTCACTTTAATGGTGTTTGACCAGATGGAAAGACACCTTCTTCATCAATTATTTCCCACTATGCTTTAGGAGTGAATATGTACTTCTGAGTAATATTTTATCATATGACACCTGAGCTATAGCTTCATGGGCATGAGAGTTGCAAAATGAAATTGAACCGCTCTAGCACCAAAGCCATAAGCAAGATGACAGATATTGATTGTGCCCTAAGATGTAATGTAGGCACCTAATGGGGCGTAGTAATGTACAATGAATCATTAGAATATTATTTTAAATTTTCCATTCACCTGGGGGATTGCTAACGGGGTATTTCACCTTCAAGTCACTCCCCTGCCTCCCCAGACTAGGACAGCACTTGATAAGGTCATTTAGAATATCGTAGATTTTTATCAGCTTTGGGAAAATTAGTGAGGATTTTCTCAGTCCCAGAGATCAGATGCCCATATTACTGAGGATTAGGAGTCTCTGAAAAGTTTTAAAAATGCATCCTTGTTAGTCAAAACACAAAGGTAGAACACCTACAGAACTGGACCCTAATTATAACAACGATGTGACAAACAATGAGCGTTTATTGAACACTTGCCATTATTACAGGGATGAGGGCTTCACATGAATTATTTCCCTCATGGTCCCTATAACACTCTGAGGGAAATGCTATTTACTTTACAGAAACTGAGGCAGATGGAAGTTAAAGAACTAGGCTGAGATGGTCACAGAGTTAGTAAATGGTAGAACCAAGATGAAAATCCAGATTTTTTTTTTTTTGTATACAGGCAGACCACCTACTCTTAACTACCATATAATCCTGCCTAAAGAAATGCTATGGAACCTGAAGTCATTCATCAGGTGGTTAAATGACTGCTCATCTTGTAACTATAGTTTTTACTCTAAAGCAAGTTGCCTAGGTCAATGTCCCAGTCATAGTTACCAGGTGCATGAAAAATCTTTCCAATGCCCTTTATTTGGCTCTCAATTCTGAGACATTCATTTTTGCTCTTTGCTGCCCTTACCCCACTGACAATCTCCTTTGGAGAACCTCATGCATCAGATGGATTCCTGCCTTGATATTCCTCCCCACCAAATGACTTGTCATGGAATCCTTTCTTTTATATACTCCAAAGACAAAAATGTTTCGGATTCAGAAGTTTTTTTTTCCAGTACATAAAATCTATTTTCTTTTCTGTCTTTCCCTCACCCTTTATTTTGTCTATTTTTCCTGGATGCTAGAGACCAATAAATACCTTACATTGTTTTTTAATAAATACCCTACTTTGTTATTTGAAAAAGGTAGTGTGACAGGGTGGATAGGTCATTACTTGTTGGCCTTAGGCTGACTAGGTCCAAATCTGGTTCGTGTGTCTATGTAGCAAAGAACTGGGGCTAATCTGACCAGATATATAGGTATGATACTTCCAAATTAACATTTTATCAGGGCTTTCAAAGACTTAGCCCAAATAATTAAGTGGTGGGGACTTGCGAAAATTGCCAGATAAATATCTTAATACCATGGAATCTTTGTTGTCATATTTAATCATGTGGTTAAAAGCATATTATACTCACACAAAATGTGAGTCTGACTGAACAATTTTCTCCTGGGATTTGTTCAATAGGTTAATTAAAAAGCTAGGGATTTCATCAGGGTTCCTTTTAGTCAGTCAGTGGAGTCAACAAATGTCAAGGCCTGCCTACTGCATGCCAAGCATCTGTTAGCTTCTAGAAATTCAGCACTGACCAAGGCACAGTTTCTGCTTCCAGGACCCCTCCATACTGTACAGAAATAGAATGGCTTACACTATAATATAAATGTAAAAAGATCTCTGAAACATAGATGAGGGTACAGTCTCAAAAGTTCAACAGAAAGCAAAGGGATGAACAAACTCCTCCCAGAGGAGGTTATAAGAGGTTAGTTATAAATTCAGATTCGGAGTTGGCTATTCAGAGAATATAGGATTATATGAACACTAACAGAATTTTGAATTGACAATCAGGAAGTTCTATAGGGATAGAGCATTGCTATACATCAGGCCTCATTTAAAGACATTCAGTTTGAATAATCCCCACAGGAACTGATCTGCAGGATGACAAACTTTCATTCCATAAAAGGCAGGGATGTCAGATCTATCCTTGTATCTCCCCTAGAACTTCTCTCCAGACCCTACTTAATCATGTTACAGGTAACACCAAAATACTTAAAATAATCAATATTGGGGATTACTTCCAGGCACAAAGAAAACTGTATCCCCAATGTCCTATCCTGGCACTTTTCCCCACAATCCAGCAACCTCCTTTCCCCTAAAATCGTCTTTGCAAAAACTTATTGTGCTGCCATGTTATTGGGGAATGCAATCCCATGGCAGCAAGAGTGATGGAAAAAAGAGTGTAAGGGGAGAAAATATAAGAATGTGTTACTGAGCTAGCCAGAATTTGTGACAAGTTGTCTGCTCAGCCTCGCAGGACATCTTCAGGGAGGCCACATGAAGTTGTAAATCTAAAGAATCCATTCAGATAGAGAAAGGGAGAAAATCTTATCTACCATGTTCTAATAACACTTCATATTCCTTGCTCAAAGGGTGTTAATCCCCCTGCATTTATGAGTCACACATGCATGGGGTTGGAGCATGTCCCTGGTGCCTCAAGTCACAGCAATACACCAAAGCCTCAGGGTGAGAGGCAAGAGGTGAAAGGTATGAAAGATATGAAAATGAGGTGGGCCACAGTTGGATGGCACCATTTGGTGGCAACAGAAACTTGACTTGAGGTCTATGAGAACAGCCCAAGTCCATCCCTGATAGAATTACCCCACCCAGAAAGCAAAGTAGAGTCAAGTACAGAGCACTGAAACTGAATCCAGTTCACCCTCCAAGACTGGGTGGGCATTTCCTTAGAATAAAAGTCACCACCCTCCTTGTTCTGTGCCCCTACTTCTTGGTTATCTGTGCTTTTAACTCTGTGGTTTTGCCTTATTCTACATTTCAGTGGATAAATAAAGCTCAGTATTTTGTTTGTTGTCACACAGGCCTTGACTGGAATTCTACCCTCTCTACTCACTGAACAAAATTACTTAAATCCCTTGAGAGTGATTTTTTTTTTCATTTGCATCATAGAGATAATGGCATTACCCAACAAGGCTGTTGGCATTATTAAATGAAATGTTATCTCTGAAAGACCTACTAAAGTTCTCAACCCATAATGGGCAAGAGAGATATTAGGGTTTTTTCCTGAATTATTCCCATCACCCTAGTTTATGTTCACCATTTACCCTGCTCTAAGACATGTTTGTGCATATGCCTATGCACGGTGAGAGAGTCTTTACAGTACTTCCACTAGGAATACTTTATAACGGTAAAACTTGGTAAAAAGATTTGTGCTGTCATTAACCTTATTTCTCTCAGTTCAACACCCACTCTGCCATCCCCTTCTTGGGGATTGCGAATCGGAGGCTGAGATTCAGCAACTATCTCTCTCCTTTGCCAGCAGTTTCCATATCAGATTCTGCCAAGGGGTACTAAGAGGCCAGTAGGCTGGAGGAAAACTAAGGGACTTACTTCTTCAGTTTTGTTTGCTATACCTGCTGGTGTTACTTTGCCTTGACAGTAGCAGTTGGTTCCCATTTGACCTCTTCTTTGAGTGTTCCCAAACCAGCCTCACTGTGTCCCCTCACAGATAATATAAATGATGGAAAAGCAACCTCTTAGAAAAGCAACCTCTAGGTCCCAGTTCTGAAATATTTTTTCTTTGGGTTTCAGATTTAGTACTGCCAACTGAACAGAACCCCTTTTATCCAAAGATCTGGATCCCACTTTCGTGGGCCCCACCTCCAAGTTTCTTGATTCTAATAGTCCCCAATTTTCCCCTCTCCCCAACCAGAGAGGTGGCAGCTGCTTTCCATAGGTACCACCTCTGTGGAATTTCAGAGGTTGTCTTTCAATACTTGTTTAACTAATGTGCTTATAATGATCTATCTCTGTTATAATATCTGGTATGGTTTCTATTTTCCTGAGTTGGCACTGATTGATACAAGGACTATCAAGGTAAATCCTGACCAAAAGGGGAAAAAGTTACCAAAGGGCAACATGAATGTTGCAAAAAGAGGGAAAGATGAAAAAACTGCACGCGCGCACACACACACACACACACACACACACACACACACACATACACACACTTGACCCATGAACAACATAGGTTTAAACTGCATGGGCCCATTTACATGAAGATTTTTTTTTGACAAATATAGTACAGTACTATAAATGTATTTTCTTCTCAGGATTTTCTTAAAAACATTTACTTTTCTCTAGCTTACTTTAAGAATACAGTATATAACACATATACAAAATTTGTGTTGACTGTTTATCTTATTGGTAAAGCTTCCAGGAAACAGTAGGCTTTTAGTAAACTTTTTGGGGAATCAAAAGTTACACACAGATTTTCAACTACATATGGGATCAGTGACCCTTACCCCCAACCCAAGCACATTGTCCAAGAGTCAACTATATATATATATGTGTGTGTGTGTGTGTGTGTGTGTGTGTCTATATATGTGTGTGTGCCAATGCATAGTTGGCATTTACTTCTCAGCTAATAGATAAATCAATAACCAAAGGGATGGTTTATCTACTGCATTCAACAACTTTTAGTGTGTCTGGACACCCAAGATTCTTACCTGATATTTATCCTGCAGTTGCCAATATACTCCATATTTTGGGGACATCAGTTTATGGCCTTAACCTTTAAGGCCCATGTCTGTTGACATCCAATGCCAATATCTGAGGGCAAGTGGATTTTGTGGGTATATTTTAGAGGATAAAATCTTTTAGAGCTTCTTATAAAAGAACATTCTCTCTAATAGTTATCAAATTGTGATATCCCAAATTCATTATTTTATCATAGCTTGAGTTTTCTGAGCAGTTAGTTTTTCCTGAATGATATTTCCTGAGTTGATGGGCAGTGAGTAAGGACAGGAATGTGATAATGGGGAAAGATTACATGTTTTAAAATGCTTACAAATGGTTTCCCAGAGTTAGAGCAGTATTTACAGAGTTCAATATTTGCTCCCTTTTGATATAAAAAGAAAACTTTAACCAACAGGGCTGGCAAATGCAAAGGTAGATAAAGTGAGTTGAATGTAGTTAAATTCTTATAGCCATTCCTGAAAGGGCTCAAAATCAATGGACCTACTGCAAAACAATGACGCAGTGCCTGCTCAAATGCCAGCACCACACAGGCTCAGGTGACATGACATGGGTGGGGATATCTCTTATAGCAAATAAAATTTATAACAAAAACATATGCATAATAATCCACCAAGAATTTTACACATGTATTTTTAAAACTTTTTTGACATTTATTTTTGAGAGAGAGATCAAGTAAGCACATGAGTGGGGAGGGCCAGAGAGAGAGGGGGACACAGAATCCGAAGCAGGCTCCAGGCTCTGAGCTGTCAGCACAGAGCCCAACACGGGGCTCGAACTCACAAACCGTGAGATCATGACCTGAGCTGATGTCAGACGCTTAACCGACTGAGCCACTCAGTCGTCCCTACATTTAAATGTTTCCATAGCTCCTATAAATAAAACTAAGAAGTTTTTAGTTTAATACTGATTGCTTGCTCCTCTCCCAAATTTCCTGACTACCATTTGAACTAGAGGACACGGATTTTTTAAAAGACCTAAAATACCTCATGAAGGCTCTGATAGGAAACATCCCCACAGAAAACAGATCATTTCAATATAAAACTCTTTCCAACGGGGCGGGGGGTGGGGGGCGCCTGGGTGGCTCAGTCGGTTGAGCTTCCAGCTTCAGCTCAGGTCATAGTCTCACGGTTTGAGTGAGTTCAAGACCCAACATGAGTTCAAGACCCATGTTGGCCTCTGTGCTGACAGCTCAGAGCCTGTTTCAGATTATGTGTCTCCCTCTCCCTCTGCTTCTCCCCTGCTTGTGCTTTGTGTGTGTCTCTCTCTCAAAATTAATAAACATTAAAATAATAATAATACAACTCTTTCCAAAGACCCCAGCACCGCCTACCTATGATTTACGTAGGAGGGCCCAAAGGGAAACTTTTCTTTTTCTTGTCCCAAACTCTGACCCATCTAACACTAGCACCGAGCCTTTTGGAGTACATTAGACCTACTATTATCTAAAAATACAATCTTTTACCATATTCTTACAGAGAACACTGACCAAATGGCACCAATAAATGAACATCCAACCAGAATACAGTTATCAGATCCAGCCTCCTCCAAAGCCATGTTTGTCATGTAATTCCCTTTTGAGAACCTCCAGCATTTTCCCATTATTTCACAGAGTGAAGTATAATGTGCTCAGTAGCTATGACAGAGCTCTCTAATCCTTCCAGTAGGAAACTCTATAGTAGAAATTAATGCCCTCCATTATTCAGTCCTGGTTTCTTTCTACTCTAGAAAATGGCGTGACTGTCTTCCATCCACAGCTGCCAAACTCATACTTCCTTCTTTCTTTCCTACTGTTTCCCTGGTCTGGAATCTCTTTCTAAATCTTTCTACCTTTAATATGTGACTCACATTATTTCCATCTCTAGTGAAGCTTGGTAGCAATTCCATACTCATGGGTAGGGCTTCATTATAAGCAACTCTACGCATATGGACTTATTTAATTAATTATTTAAAATTGCCATTTTAGTTATTTGCGATTTTATAGATGAGAAAGCCGAGGCACAAAAAGTTGAATAACTTGCCCAGGAAAGCTGGACAGAGCCAGGATTTGAACCCATGTAGACTGCCTCCAAATTTCAGCTCTCAATAACTATTTTTTACTGGTAGATTATGTTTTTGGCCTTATTTCTGACTACTTTAATCTACCACTGCTCTCAATTCTTGCTTTATACCTTCACTAAAATAGGCAGTTAAAGCAGTTAGCAATGTGAAATATCAGGTTACATTCTAGAGCCCATAGAAATATAAATGAGGGGGCACCTGGGTGGCTCAGTTAATTGAGTGTCTGACTCTTGATTTTGGCTCAAGCCCAGGATCATGGGATGGAACCCCACATTGGGCTGGGCTCTGCACTGACCATGAACCCTGCTTAAGATCCTCTCTTTCCCTCTGCCCCTCTCCCCCATTCATGCACTCGCTCTCTCTCTCATTCTCCCTCTCTCTCCCTAAAATAAATTTAAAAACAAAAGGAAATATATGGGGCACCTAGGTGGCTCAGTTGGTTAAGCATCAGACTTTGGCTCAGGTCATGATCTCGCAGTTCATGAGTTCGATTCCCACATTGGGCTCTCTGCACATCAGGCTCTCTGCTGTCAGTGCAAAGCCCACTTCAGATCCTCTGTTCCCCTCTCTCTCTGCCCCCTCCCCACCCTGTCTCTCAAAAGTAAATAAACATTTTTAAAAAGGAAATATAAATGAAACTATTTGTTTATATGCTATCCACAGATGAAGTAATTGAGGCCCAGAAAAAGCACGCTACTTCAAAAAATTCACCAGAATTTCACCAGAAGGCAGGTCTCCTGATCAGACCTCTATCTACCACAAGGTTTTTGCCCTCTTCCATGGCCAAAGTGGGAGAAGGTAGCTGCTTTTCCTTCTCAGGTGGAGAAGAACCTTTAATTTGTCCTCTCAGCAATTCTAATATGTAGCATTGTATCCTCAATTCAAACTAAAATTAAAGAACCATCTTTTTCACTGTAATTCATTTCCCATGTTCAATTTTTGTACAGTAATGAGTGAATCCTCTAATCTTTTTATGTCAGAATTACTAAGATGGTCTCCCGCTACTTTATTGCATTTCATTCCCCATTTTGATAAGTCCCATCTTGTCTGATTGAAATTTCCAAACTTGTTGGTTGAGAGATTTAGGCAAATTTCCTTTTCTTTAAGGGCTTCAATTTCCTCTTACTGGGTCCAGCACTAAAGTAAGCCCTTTTCTTCCATCCCTGCCCATGCTACACCCCCTTCTGGGCAAATCGCTATTCTGAATTCTGAATCTCTGTCCTTTGAATTACTGTAACTCCTTTGTCTTCAATATACTCCAGAAACCCTCACTTCCCACTATCTGTTACCCTTGTTCTCCTTGCCCTCAGACCCTTTCCTGGGTTCCACAGCAAAATCTGGCTTTTTCCATTTACCTCAGTGATTTCAGGCAAGCTGACACCACATGGTTCCCAACCCCCCACACAAGACCTTTCTAGTCAGTGTGTGCTATTCTGCTCTCACCTGTTTTAACTTTCCCTCTCAGCATCTGCTGCTGTACCCCACGATTGATGGTTTCTCCAGCTGTGATACTCTGCCTATGATAATACAATGCACAACAGCAAAGGCCTCCTTGAATTTCCAATTCCCTCTTAATACTTCCCTCATTGTTTTAAAGATTTATTTTATTTATTTATTTAGAGAAAGATACAGAGCTGCAAGAGCGGGGGAGGGACAGAGAGAGAATCTCAAGAACGCTCCGCACTGTCAGCGTGGAGCCTGAGACGGGGTTTGAACTCACGGATCCTTGAGATAATGACCTCAGCAGAAATTGAGTTGGATACTTAACTGACAAAACCACCTAGGCACCCCACTTCTCTCATTTTTCACAGGCAGGGAAAGATTCTGCCCCTACCATGCAGTGAGCATCTCACATACTCCAGAACAGTTACACAGAAATCTACACTCAAAATAACAGTAGCATCATCATCACATTGGCTAACTTTTGTTGAGCACCCACAATAGACCAGTCACTACGCCAATTCTCAGACAAATCCTCTCATTCAATCCCCCTGTCCCCAAGTGATTTTTCCTGTCATAGCCCCATTTTACTGCTGAGATACAGGCCTGACCATTAAATGATCTGCTAAAGAACAAAGGACTTGCAGGAACTGTGCATTATTTCTCATTTTACCAGTGTGGCTATGCTAGTATCCATGGGGACTCCATCTCTGGAGAACCAGCATCATGTATGTGTTACTCATGCCTGTAACCTCAGGGCTTAGCATGGCATCTGGGCACAAGGTAGATTCTCAGTAAACATTTGTTGAATGAAGATAGCACGCAGTAGTCTCTCCACTCTTATCTGCAGGAGATACATGCTAAGACCCCCCCAGTGGATGCCTGAAACCATGGATAGCACCAGACCCTATAAATTTTTTCTCCTATAGATACGTGCTTGTGATGAAGTTTAATGTATAAATTAAGCATAGTAGGAGACTAACAACAATAATGAAATACAACTATTATAACAACACAACACAACACAAGTAATAAAAAAAAATTAGTGGTAACTGAAACCACAGAAAACCAGGCTAAAGATCACAGGGAACTGCTTTATTTCCAAAGATAGGAAGCTACTTCTCCACTTCAAGTTGTGGCTAGTGGCTCAGCCCTAACACAGAGCCACACTCAAGTATGTTCACTGCTGCTACTATTGTGATTCAATGTGCTAGTTAATACTACACGATTAGATATTATTACTATAATTAATTGTCTTTGGAAAGCAACCCCTTGCTAGCTTATATTTAAGACAAATATTCTTTCATTTTATAGGAGGAAAGGAATATATATTGAAAAACAAAGTATTTGTTTCTAGAAGTTCTGGGGAATATATGTATACGCATATAAACCTTATTTATCTTATCCTTTGAAATCAAAAGGCATTTTCAATACTAAATGATGCTTGTTGCATGGTTATTATTTTGCAATTGCACGTGTGTGTGTGTGTGTGTGTGTGTGTGTGTGTGTCTACCATTGTGGTTACTATTATTCAGTTGAAAGAAAGTTAAGGTAGTTGGTTACGTGATCATTGATAACCTAACCTTACTGGCTTATTTTACAGTCCCACTAAAGGCTCTTAACATTTCATAAAGGTGCTTGAAAATGGCAAATTAGCTTTGGGGATAAAACTGTACAATATGTCACTTTGTCAGAAAGAAGAATTTCTCAAGTGATAGTTCCTATTAAAGAACCACTGAACAGGGGCGCCTGGGTGGCGCAGTCGGTTAAGTGTCCGACTTCAGCCAGGTCACGATCTCGCGGTCTGTGAGTTCGAGCCCCGCGTCAGGCTCTGGGCTGATGGCTCGGAGCCTGGAGCCTGTTTCCGATTCTGTGTCTCCCTCTCTCTCTGCCCCTCCCCCGTTCATGCTCTGTCTCTCTCTGTCCCAAAAATAAATAAAAAACGTTGAAAAAAAAAAATTAAAAAAAAAAAAAAAGAACCACTGAACAATTGATATATGAATTAGAGATTTTTAAATAATCTTTGGGCTAAGAATGCACAAGCAGTTACAACAAATTAACTGATGTCCCTTACCCAGAATAGATGTGAAAAATGTAAGACACTATATAACTTGTGTGATAAGAGAATTTGTAAAGGAATGTTAATCCTCCTTAATTCTTGATCAAAGGCTTATATTCCTTCTTCATTCTGTTTTCAAGGGGGTTTACAAGGGTTTTCCATCAACACTAGATTGCTCAGAAAAAAGAACAGAGTAAAAAACACAAGTATGCTCATCAGGTCTTAGGAAAACCCTTTTTGTTTCATGAATACTCAATCTGAGAACATTCATTAAATCCATCTTCAAGGTGATCTAATTAAGTTCTGGAATTACATATCTGAAAATTAATTCTCCCAGAACTTACCTGACATGAATTTATTTATCTTGAGATCATTTATTTTCCCTTCAGTCAATAAGATCTTCTCATCAAACTGAGTACAACTTTCCTAAGAAAATGCCATGTTTGGTGGAAGATGTCCCAGGTAAGTTGCCAGTGGAAATGAACCACTTCTGACAGTAAGCAAGGAAAACAGCACTTAGAGTGCTACAGAAAAAAGAAAAAAAAAACTGTACAACAAAATGAGGGTCAAGTTGGGTTTTTAAACCTATAAATGCAGGAGACATATTCTCCTTCCTTCCTGGAGATTTAAAGTAACAGAGTCACCATGGAGGCTGATTTTTTTTATACAAGTATTCCCACTGAAGGATTAATCATAACAGTGGAAACTTGGAATGGAAAGAATACCCACCAAAGAATGGTGACACAAATATATGTTACCCATACCTTTTTAATAATAAGAAGCCATTAACAATATTTTCAAATAATATGTGATGAAGGAAAATTTTAAGGAGGGATAAATTACTTGCTATGTTTCATTCCTTCATTATACTCTCTAATTTCAATTTTTTGAAAAAAAAAAAAAGTACCTTAAAAAATTTTAACAATCTCTTTGGTCCTCAGGAGAATGAAAATAATTTTAAATGGAAAGAATTACATATGCAGGACTCCATCAGGTAATAATTGGTTTCCTTGGTGAGACAAGTTTCTTAAAATTCCTTAAAGCATCCCTAGTATAAATTAGATGTAAGAAAAAGGACAAAATGCTGAGATATGAGCTTGCCAGGGCATAGTTAGGCACTTGAAAATACCTTAATGATAATTATCGTCCTGATTTGATGCTTGTTTTATATCAGGATTCTACTATATTTTCAAGCACCAACAGCTTTGCACCATTGATAATATCAAGATTTAAAACTTACATAACCAAATATGTCCAGGGAAGTCTTATCTATAAAATTCAACTGATTTTTATTAAACACCTCCTCAACATTTTCTGAGTCTGCATGACCAGCCCATATATACATCATGGATTAACCAAGGCTCAGAGTTCTTTTAATATCTTGCCCAAGATTACACAGTTAGAAAAGCAAAGCAATGAATCAAACATAGACCATGAAGTTCCAAATCTAAGACTTTGACCAATGCTCAGGAGAATTCTTTCTCCACATCTTCCTTCTCTTCTCTGCATTTGCTACTTCACTTAGGCATATTCCAACAATTCTTCAGATCTTGCCTCCTGCACAAAGCTTTGCAAGACAGGCAATTCACAGTGGTGGCCCTTTCTGAATACCTGTGCAGTCTCCTGGGACCAATTATGGATTTGAAGCTCTTTTGGGGTCCCTCTCAAGGATCCTTTTCCTCCCTCTCCATTCCCTCAAGCTGGCATTCCATGCAAGCTGGCACAACAGTGGAAAGAGCCTGTTCAGAGTAATGAAAACAGGAAGTGCAGGACAAAACCATCAAGAGGAGGATCATTTGATAGGGTTTGTGTGAATTGGGAGAGCAAGTGGGGAGAGCTCACCAAATGCAGAATGGGACCAAAAGGGCAGGAGGTACTCTGGGCAGAGAGTGGCCAGAGTTTGAGGAATTAACTCTTTAGAAAAACACATGTCCCAAAGTGTTATTGATGTAAAAGAGATCTAGTTAAAAGGCATTCATTGATAATCAATCTTTGGTGGAGAAACCATGCTGACCTGATTAAAAAGAAAAAAATCCCTGGAACAATAGGGGCATGTGGATAGCTCAGTTGGTTAAGCAACAGACTTCCGCTTAGGTCATGATCTCACCATTCTTGAGTTCAAGCCCCAAATCGGGCTCTGTGACTACACCTCAGAGCCTGGAGCCTGCTTCAGATCCTGTGTCTCCCTTTCTCTCTGGTCCTCCCTCACCCAGACCCTTAAAAACAAAAATAAACATTAAAAATTTTTAATTGTTTTAAATCCCTGGAACAAAAATAGAGTAACACTTCTCAAGATTTCACTATGTTCAGACATTTGTTAAGGATTTTATATATGTTATCTCTTGCAATCCTGACATCAGCCCATTTTGCAGGTGACAGAACCAAGTCTTTGAGGGATTAACAAAACTTGCTGAAGGACACAGCTAACAGATACTAGAGCTGCATTCAGACTCAGTTCCACATGACCTCTTACATAATCATAAGCCTCATATTTTACCACAGAGACTGCTGATCAAAAAATAAACACTTGTTGTCTACAGTCCAAGGTACTTTATCTCCAGGAGCTTCCAAGCAACCTCATGTGTGCCCAAATTCAGATACCCTATTCTCAAAGTCATGGTAGGGGATGAAAGACAATTCTCTGATCAGACCAATGGTTAAGTGAAAAACTAAAATGTAATATCCTTGAGTACTGTCGTAATGAGATCAAGGTTCAAAATAGGGGGGTCTGTGCTAATACCCCTCCTGGGAGTTGATGACAGTATTGACAATTTTTGTGAAAAAAGTATCGTTTCCCCATTGAGTGTGCTTGATACTTTTTTAATTAAGAATCACAAGGGTTGGATGCCAGGACTCTAGCTATAGCAAATGTAGCCCTTCCGGCTCATCTGGAAATGATTGGGAAGCTTCTGTCATTTGCCTCATGGGCCATGGCTGTTAGACACAGCAGAACTTGGCCCACGGGGTATGCATCTATTGGCAGCCCCTGAGGAAGACTGTCTCTGTGTTTAATATTGGTTGTACTCCTTCCTAAAGAAAAGAATGGGATGGATATCTAAAAAATAAAGATGCAGGAAAGAAAGATACAACAGAAACATTATAAATACGTGAGGGATTTGGACTTGAATGACATTTCACAAAGCCTTCCGAGGAGATTTGGACTCTGGTCAAACATTTAAAGCAGCTTCTGATCACGCTTTATTTTGAAAACAGATTCAAATAGGATGGAAATATTCACATGTAATCCAAAGGGTGTCTGAGGAACAAATGCTCCAAATGTTCTTTCTGGCAGAGGTCTTGAGAGAACCAAGAAAAATCTGGGACTGAGTTAATGTGTTAGATGGTGTAAAATTAGTTAGCATGATCAATAAGCGCTTATTATATTTCTACCATGTTTTACCATCTGCTAAATCAGCCTTGACAATGAACATGAAGATACGACTCCAGACATAAAGGACATAGGCCAGAGCTGACACTGAACCTCAGAAAAGACTTTTTCATTAAAAGGATGTGCAGAGTCCGGTTTAGTCCTGGGAATGTCAAGAGGCTAGTGTTTCTAAACTATATTCTGCAAATCAGTGTCCACATGACGTCCTTGGACCAAAATTAGCATCCTATGGCTATAAAAACTTAGGAAACACTTTACATCATGCACCCTTCTCCCTTAGACATTCACAATGCATATTAATGACTATTAGCATTCTGTAATTTAAAAAGCCACTTAATTCACCCTAATTTGAGACTTATCATTTGATCAGGGCCTCTTTTTTATGTACTACTATTCCTTCTGGTAGTAATAGTAAAAGTGAGTAACATTAATTTAGTACTTACTATGTGTTGGGCATTGGTCAGAAGTGAAATAGAGGTGTTAACTCACTCTTCACGTCAGTCTAAAATACA
Organism: Lynx rufus; assembly: GCF_022079265.1. Classification (NCBI taxonomy): domain Eukaryota; kingdom Metazoa; phylum Chordata; class Mammalia; order Carnivora; family Felidae; genus Lynx; species Lynx rufus. Next base: position 98,892,506 of record NW_025814834.1, on the reverse strand, counting down.
GTAGGCATTGCCACTATCGCCATTTTATAGATGAGGAATCTGAGGCACAGAATAACTTACCCAAGCTCATATATCAAGGGGCAGAGCCTAGCTTAAAATCGAGGTGATTCCACACCTCGCTCAGTCTCTTGACCATAAACCAAAGTCACTCAGCCAAGTCAACAAATGAGATACAGGTCAAGTGTGACGTACTGATGGCTAAATATGTAAGGTGATGGTAAAATTTGTGAAACATTCAACATTTAAAGCCACTTTTTTAACCATTTCAAAATTAGGATGCATGGAATTATGTCTGAACACTATTTGTACGTAACTTTGTTAAGTCAGCAATTACTACGTGAACAAATGAAGACTTGATGGGGATAATATGTACAGCATCTTCCTATTGAATCACCCCAATTTGTGATTCATTTCTCAAGAATAAAGCTTTTCTGGGGCACCTGGGTGGCTCAGTCAGTGAGCATCCGACTTCAGTTCAGGTCATGTTCTCGTGGTTTGTGAGTTAGAGCCCCGAGTCTGGCTCTGTGCTGAAAGTCTGCTTCAGATTCTGTGTCTCCCTCTCTCTCTGCCCCTCCCCGACTTGTGCTCTGTCTTTCTTGCTCTCAAAAAGAAAATTTTTAAAAATAAAGCTTTTCAGTTTGCCAGTGCATGCAAAACATTTCCTGTTCTTTGCCTTGAAAGTTATTTTCATGATTTATCTACTAATCTAGAAGTTACATATGATTATCATTTTTCTTATTAGATATTGATATTTAAAGAAAACTAATGTTGAGGCACCTGGGTGGCTCAGTTGGTTAAGTGTCTGTCTGACTCTTAGTTTCAGCTCAGCTCATGATCTCGATGTGTGTGAGTTTTTGCCCTGCACTGGGCTCCACGATGACAGTGCAGAGCCTGCTTGGGGATGGGGTTTCTCTCTCTCCCTCACTCTGCCCCTCCCCCTGCTTGTGCACTCGCTCTCTTTCTCTCTCTCTCAAAATAAATAAAGTTAAAAAACAAAATAAAACTAATATTAATTCTCTAGATTTTTATCTCTTGATTTACTTACATTTTATTAGCTTTTGATGTTTAAGATTAGTCAAAGTCTGTTGAAGGGAATTTGGTAGTAATTACTGTTTATACAAATTTTTATTTCTGATAAAAATAATTGAACATAATTTGTTTATAGGCCTTTACCATTTAAAAATCACATTTTATAAAGTTTAAAATTTTTTGCTATTAAATTAAATGAAACTTAATAGTCTAATAACCAGAAAATCAATTTTCTGAAGCTATAATCATCACCATTTCTCTGGAGAACTTTGTACTTAAATGGATTTAATTTTTACTTGACATTTATTTTCCCACCATAATTGGTATGTTTTTGATTAAAGCTGAAGTCATCAGATTTATAAGACAAACAACGAATTCACCACTAAAGAAGCTGACATGAACAATTAGGCAACATGACGGTTTTCTCAAATTTCTATTTGTGTGCCTAATACTTTTCTTCTTCAAAATTTATGACTCATTTGCATGGAAAGTTATTAAACAAATCACCACAAACAAATGGTTTTTGCTGGGGGTGGGGGAGAAACGGCAACATGTCAGTCAAAGGGTACAAACTTTCCGTTACAAGATGAATGAGTTGGAGAGATCTAATGTACTGCACGAAGCATGGTGACTATAGTTAATAATTCTGCACTGGCAGCTAGCTACAAAATGGGAAAATATATAAACTTTAACTGTGTGCAAGGGCAAACTATGAGACAAAGGTTTTCTATAAGATTTTTTTTTTACAAAAGTAGTAGCTGGAGCTGAAGAAATTATAAGAGCACACCATTATCACCAAATTCAAAGAACTTTCAAAGTATGGTTTCAAAAACTTAATCAAAAAGTAATACTAGAACTACCATATTATTCAGCAATCCCATTTCTGGGTATATATCTAGAGGAAATCACAGAGTACCTCAAAAACCTCAAAAAGATTTCTGCACTCCTCTGTTCGTGGCAGCGTAATTTACAGTAGCCAAAATATGGAAACAGCCTAAGTATCTGCTGATGGATGAATGGATGAAAAAATAATGGAGTATTATTCAGCCATAAAAAAGAAGATCTTGCTATTGTGACCATGGATGAACCTGCAGCACATTATGTTAAGTGAAATAAACCAGACAGAAAGACAAATATTGTATGATCTCATTTTTTTTTATTTTTTAAAGCTTATTTATTTACCTTGACAGACAGAAGGTAGGAGAGGAGAGGAGGAGAGGGAGAGATAATCCCAAGCAGACTCTGCTGAAAGCAAACCATGGGATGACGACCTGAGCCAAAATCAAAAGTCAGAAACTTAACCAACCGAGGCACCCAGGAGCCCCATTTATGATCTCATTTATATGTGGGATCTAAAAAAGTTAAACTCCTAGAACCAGAAAGTAAAAATGGTGGTTGCTAGGGGTTGGGGGGTAAAGGAGAGGGGAGTGGGGATGGAAGAATGTTGGTCAAAGCACACAACATTTCTGTTATAAGATGAATCACTTCTGGATATCTAATGTTACAGTATAGAGATTATAGTTAATAATAGTGTACCATATACTTGCAAGTTTCTAAGAGAGTAGATCTTAAGCATTCTCACCACACACACACGGAGTTGGTGGATGAGTTTTTTAACTTGATTGTGGTAATTATTTCATAACATTGTAGACCTCTAAAAATTACATTGTATAACCTCAATATACACAATGTTTACTTGTCAATCATAGGGGAAGTGGAGGGACATGATTTACTTCTCTTACATTTTTTGAGCACTGGGATGAACTTAGCCAAAACTACAAAGCAGATTTAAAATTATATTATTTACTGTGAAAACTTACAGATTCAAAAGACAATTCAACTTAGAAAAAGCGAGTTAAAATGGTTCACTAATAATGTTTAATCAGTATTTTGTTGGAATACTGAAGGCAAATTATTACTACTAATAGATCAGTATCTGCATGTGTTTGAGGAAATGCTTCATTATTATTATTCTAAAATACTTGATGTGAAAATATTGATAGGTAATCCACATGCATGCATTACCAAGTATTTTAAACATTATATTTTCTCTTGAAAGAGAAACACAAATCAAAATCATTCAAGTTAGATAGTTACAACTCCTTGGTAGCTAATTTAAGGAAACTAAATTTTGGTTGTTGGCAAGAAAAGTGTTGTAGACAAATGGGAGAAAAAAGTAATACATACACTCTGATATCTGATACTACCTGATGATAAAGAATTAGAAGAAATCCTCATTTAATTGTCTTCCTCAAAAAGCACTCGTAGCTATTTCAACGATAAGCACCTGAATTAAAACATTATATTCCTGGAAGGATGCCTATTCAAATGTTCAATGCATTTTATTTAGATGTTTATGCTAATTTGACATTTAATAGCATACCTAAAACTTTTTATTTTTCTTATAATTCACAAGGAAGAAAATGTAATTTTTTTTTCAATGAGCCCCATGTGGATGTCCTCAAATGTTAAGAAAAACATGTAATGTCATGTACAAGGGTACACTCTATCAACATCACACACAAAAAAAGAAATGTACCTTTGGAGACCCTGGTCTAGCCATTCTAATCTACTTGGGATGGTAGCACTATCGCCTGGGTTTCCATAATTCTTTAGCATGGATTATAACCAACAGATTAGTATCAACATCCTGTTGCTTCTATGCCTCACTTGGTGATTAAATGTGACCTTGGCGAATCCTCCAGGCACTTCAATGTTCTCTCAAATTGTATCAGAGAGTATAAGCAACTTATCAACTTGAGTGCCTGAGGAGGATAGAGTGGACAGGATGGACCCTAGGCCCAACCTTTCTTCTAGTACAAGGTGGCATTTAATTCTCATCTCAGGGATGTTTTCCACCTCTGATCCTGAAGTGTTCATTCTTTCCTTTGCTGGAAATCCAGATAATCTTGGATTATCAGAATCAACTCATCAGTCAGGCATGCAGGATTTTTGGAGTGCATTTGAGAAATAGACAACACATGTGTACACAAAAGAGAGAGAAGAAAAGGAGAAAATTGCGGATAGAGCTGAAGAGAGGAAGAGGAGGAGAGGAGCCTGGACAGTCCAGAAAAGAAAGATGTAACAACCACCACAATAATGCAAGCTGCTTAAAATTCAAGTTATAATTCTAATTAGTCACTGTGGTCAGCCTGCACTTCCCAACACCACCAAGCGATTCAATTTTCCAACCTACTCTATAGAGCTTTGTCTAGCAACCCTACCCCTATTCCTCTATTTCCTCTCCTCAGTTTGTGCTACAAAGCAGTCACTAGTTTTGTTTTGTTTTTGTTGTTTAAATCTTTGAAAATCTCTCTTTAAAAAAAAAAATCTTAGGAGAAGCCCAATAAATAAGGAGAAAAAATTACATAGGACTCTGTGTTGAAACCAGGAAGAAACTCCATTAAACTCCTATATAGAAGGCACCTAAATCGTTGGCTATGTTTTTCTGTGGTCTTCCTATATTATGTTACATATTTGAGTGTTCTCTGATTGTATAAATGTACCTTACTCATACTAATGAGCGCTATATGAATGACAGAGGGCTCTTGTTAAAATACAGCTTATGATTCAGGAGATCTGGGGTAGAAGCAGAGTGTCTATTTCTAACAAACTCGTACATGACAAGGCCGCTGCCAGACCTATGACCACATACCGACTCCCATGTTACTAGCTGTAGACCAAACTCTGTGTCAGGTAAAAGAAAGAATGGATTTTTACTTCCCCTCATTAAAGAACTTAAAAATAAAAAATAACCAAACAACAGGAAGTGATTAATGAGCAATAAAGCTTATTACCTAACTAGATGGTTCTTCCATTCAGAACTTGGTCATGTCAGGGGAGTCCTCAAACTCTCCAGCTCAAAGTTCTCCCTGTGTTCACATTCATTTGGATTTCATGATTCTAAAGGCAAGGTGATATAAATCTCACTGAAAGGGCACTGTGAGTTGAGAGATCCCAAGAAAGTCCAAGTAGTTGGGAACATCCCAAGTTATACCTGAGTTCCGAACTGGAGTGGGATACTGGGAAGGCCCACAGCCTCTCCATGGCATGATTAGAATCTATGGTATTTGATTTTGAAGTCATTCTCTGGATTTCTGCAACACTATGACCCTCACGCTACTAGCCTTGGTCAAAAGGAATGGAAAGAATGTCCAGTCTAACAGATTGATACAAACCACTCAGATCCAAAGTCTCCAGGGCCTAGGCAGCTAAAGCAAATCAATGACCCCAGGCCAAGAAAGCTGGTGAAGAGTGAGACAAAATGAAAGTGCTGCTACTTGGCTCCAGATAATTTTGCAACATAGAAATATAGGTGTGTCTACTTCACAGAAGCAGATACTTAGATTTTTCAGGTGAGGGACCAAAGGCAGGCCACCTCCAAATGTGCCATTTAGGCATATTAATTATTTTAAATTAAAGTAACTTAAGAGACAGCTTGTCCAAGAAGAGTATTCAGTTCCTCCTCTGTCCCCCTGAGCAGGAAATAAATCTCTCATGTGAATGGTACCCTCCCTGTACCAGGAGGTAAAGAGACATCGTCATTACCAAAGATGGGAAATTCAGGGGTGAGAAGGCTGTATTGTTACTTTTTTTTTTCTAACTTACTGCCCCAACCCAAATTTTCTTCAGAATTTCTAGTTGATACTGGTTCAATACTAGTTGAAGCTCTCAGAGCTTTCGTTGTCCTGTCAATTCTTCACAGATTTATTGTCTCTGTCTCAAGAGTATAAAATCTGCTTCCCTTGATCATTTCTTTAGGTCTCAATTTCATTATTAGGCCTCTGTGTGCACATAATAAAACTTTCAGTTTTTTCCTGCTGTTTACCTATCTCGTGTAAATTTAATTCTAAGTCCAGCTGGCTAGAGGAAGAATTTTCTTGCCCTGAACAGGTTTATAAGCCCTGGAAGAAGAACCAGCTTCTACATGCAGCCATGATGGCTTCTAATCAAATCTAAGTTTCCTCCCAAGTGGAGTATCCCCTTTTTCATGACCAAAATCCCGTAATATTTTCAGTCACCATTTCTTCTTTGTCTTTTTAAAGTACTTGCTTACAGCAAGATCCTCTGGTTGTTGACAGGCTGTGAATACTTGGAGTACGGACTGTTCTCTTCTGCTCCGTCAGAGGCTGCCTACTGTCTGAGAAGCACCTTAGGGCTTAATATGGTTACTGGTTAGCATCTTGTTCTTTTGGGGGAAAAGAAAAAGCTCAATAACTTTGTTATTGATAAAGGCTTCGTGGTACTCTTTTCAAAGTGGTAGCTGAACACTGGGTTACTGAATTTCTTCAAGTGTGTCCAAATGGCAGAAGAATACATACTTGAACAGAGGTGCACTGACATTTCTCTTTTTCACACCAACTTATCTCCACTTTATCTTCTGTTCTCCCACCAAATCCAACCACTCTGAAGAATGATTGAGAAAAAAAAAAAAAACAAGTAAGCCCATGCCTGTCCTATCAAAGTGTCTCACCATCATCTAGAGTTTTGGGTTTAGACAAGCTCTAGTGACAAGAAAATATTTGATCCATTTCATGAATACATCACTTAAATTATTTACCTCAATCTTGGGTATGATTACTAAGGAACTATTGGAAAAAATGAAAAAAATCTAGTATAATAAATTGTTACATTGATTCATAAGCATAATAATATGTTGGATTAACTTGTTTTCACTTGCCAAGTTGCCAGACTGACTTGAAAGAATAAACCTTATGTGGCCACAGATACAGTGTTGTGGGGTTTTGCTGCACTCAGGGAGGGAATCCCATCACCAAAGTTATGAGATCCAGGATTCAGTTTACTGAGCAGGAGGTATCTCTTCCCAGATCTTCAAACCAAAGTCAAAGGCACTTACTAGTAATTATTTGAAATAAAAAAAAAAAAAAGAATTGAACAATAGGCAATTTCTTACAAGATAGAGCTGAAATCTATTGGAGGCTCTCATTACACGTCAAGAAAAATATTAACACACAAGACTCCTACAAAAAAGAAATAGATGATTAATATCACCTTAGGCTGTTTTGCACTCCTTTCTTGGCATACTTTTACCTCCAGTCCACCCACCAATCTACCAATCTGTTTAGATATGACTACAGAAGCAAATGCACCCAGCGAAGAGGTGCCCATCCTGGCCCAGATTAGCAGAAGTGCTCAAGTGTCTCTAATTCTTGCAAAGCAATACATGATCATTGTTTTAAGCCAAGAGGATTTTTAGGTAGTTACTCAGAAATTGGTAAGTGATATGTTTGGCTTTCTACTAAATTTTTATTTAGTAAATTTTTATTTCTACTAAAAATGGAATTAACAGAGCTTATAAATCATAAGAACCTATCTCTACCATACTTTTCTAAGCAGGTAAAAATAGATTCAATTAAATCCATAGATTATGTGGGAATTCAAGCTGGTGCAGTCACTCTGAAAAACAGTATGGGGGTTCCTCAAAAAAACTAAAGATAGAACTACCCTACAACCTAGCAATTGCACTATTAGGCATTTATCCACGGGATACAGGTGTGCTGTTTCAAAGAGACACATGCACCCCCATGTTTATAGCAGCACTATCAACAATAGCCAAAGTATGGAAAGAGCCCAAATGCCCACCGATGGATGAATGGATAAAGAAGATGTGGTACACACACACACACACACACACACACACACACACAAAATGGAGTATTACTCGGCAATCGAAAAGAATGAAATCTTGCCATTTGCAACTACGTGGATGGAACTGGAGGGTATTATGCTAGGTGAAATTAGTCAGTCAAAGAAAGACAAATATCCTATGACTTCACTCATATGAAGACTTTAAGAAATAGAACAGATGAACATAAGGTAAGGGAAACAAAATAATATAAAAACAGGGAGGGGGACAAAACAGAAGACTCATAAACACAGAGAACAAACAGAGGGTTACTGAAGGGGGGGATGGGCTAAATGTGTAAGGGGCACTAAGGAATCCACTCCTGAAATCATTGTTGCACTATATGCTAACTAATTTGGATGTAAATTTAAAAAAATTAAAAATTAAATTAAAAAAATCCAAAGATTATAGTGAAAGACCTATATGGAAAGACCAATTTTTAAAAAGCATCTTCCTTTAAAGAAACAAAAAATTTAAACAAATTGAATTAAGAAGCATATTTGTGTTTAGATCCCAACAAGAAAAAGAGATACTTGTAATTTTCCATAACATATGATTCCCACTGCGCACGCTGCATGCGCGTTAAACCAATATTGTTCTAGTCATCAGCATTTGTTTATCAATTGTGCACAGTAGCTGCAATGGATTTCAACAATTACTCAAGGTGTACCATTTGGTTCCATGTATTTTTCATCAGTTTCCTCCTAAAGCATACATTATCCATGCTGCATACTGCCACTGCCTGAGTATTCAGCAGAGAAATACTGCCTCAGATAGACCTTGAATGTGGTTCTAAAAAGTTAGGTATGTTAGCAATTTGCTAATAAGTTTATTTGATAAGGCATGCTACAACTATTCTACCATTTGGCTTTGCTCTATCAAAGGGCATCATATCTAAATCATAAGAGTATTTTTAAAAAAACCTGTGTTTACTATGAAATTCTAGTTATATATTACATGATAGGGTTTTGCAACGCTTTAAGAAAGGGGGGAGCATGGGTCAGTGAAGCATCTGACTCTTGGTTTCCCCTCGGGTCATGATCTCACGGTTTCATGAGTTTAAGCCTCATGTCTGGCTCTGTGTTGGCAGCACTGAGCCTGCTTGGGATTCTCTGTCTCCCTCTCTCTCTGCCCCTCCCCCACTTGTGCTGTCTCTGTCTCAATCAAAATCAATAAATAATTAAAAAAAAAATGAGAGAAAAAGGGGGAGATAAACTTTTCCCGTAAAGGGTCAAATAGTAGATATTTTTGACTTTACTAGCCCTAAGGCTTCCTCCAGCACTCTCAGCTCTGTCACTGCAGTGTAAAATCAGTAACTGACAATATGTAAACAAATGGGTGTGGCTATGTTTCCACAAAGTTGGGTTTATAACAACAAGCCCAAGCTGGCCAAATCTGGCCTGCAGGCTTTAGTTTGGGGGCCCCAGGCTTAAGACACTGGCTTGCACTTCAATTTATTTTTTTTTAATTAAAAACATTTTTTTAATGTTTATTCATTTTTCAGAGAGGCAGACATAGAAATGTAAGTGGGGGAGGAGCAGATAGAGAGACAGAGAGACAGAGAGACAGAACTGGAAGCAGGCTCCAGGCTCCAGCCATCAGCACAGAGCCCAATGTGGGCTCGAACTCACGAACCCCGTGAGATCATAACCTGAGCTGAAGGGGGATGCTCAAGGGACTGAGCCACCCAGGCACCCCTATTCTTCAATTTATTATTTATTATGTCACAGAGGAGTGTGGAGGATTAAAAGAGGATGCAAATCATCCTTGAGGATAGAAGTAAGGGACAGCAGGAAATTAGCCAGCCTCTTGATAAAATTAAAACTGGCCAATGGAAAGGAAGAAGGGTAAGAAATATATAGAAAGCCAGTTCCAAGCAGTTGTTTATCTAAGACTGTTCCTTTCTCGTGTGTCAAACACTCGCTAGCCTTTGAATGTGATTTGGCAGAGTTGCTTTGCAAAACTGGTTGGCACTATCCACTGAAGTTGAATATATACATTCCATAACTCAGCAATTACACTCCTAGCTATGCAACCAACAGAAAAAAAAGACGTATGTTTACTTAAAGACATATATACTACACATTTATAGTGATACTACATTTAATTAAACTTCTTATTTTGAAATAATTGAAGATTCCCATGTATTTGTAAGAAACAGTACGGAAAGATCCTGTGCCCCTTCACATTGTAACATCTTGCAAAACTACAGCACAGTATTATAACTAGTATACTGATACTGTTAGAATCCACTAATCCCCAGTTTTACTGGTGCTTTGTGTGTGTGTGTGTGTGTGTGTGTGTGTGTGTGTGTGTGTGTATTTTGCTCTGTACAATGTCCTCCCATCTGTGGGACCTCACATTCACATAGAATACAGAATATAAACTACATCCATTGCCACATCAACACTTCAATTTACCCATTTATCACCACAGGTCCCTCCTTTTGTCCCCCCTAACTTGTACCAAGCACGCATCTGTTCTCTATTTCCATAATTTTGTCATTTAAAAAATGTTATGTAAATAGAATCATACAGTATGTAACTTTTTGGGATTGGCTTATTTTACTAATTCCCTGGAGATTCATCTCAGTTGCTGCATGTACTTTCCACATGACTGCCACATAGTGTTCTGTGGTATGGACATACCACAGTTGTTGAGCCACCCACCACTGAAGAACATCTGTGTTATTTCCCGTTTGGGGTTATAATGAGTAAAGCTGTTACAAATATTTACATACAGGTTTTTGTGTGAATATAAATTGTGATTTTTCTAGGATAAATGTCCAAGAGTAAAATCAGGAGTCATATAACAGTTGTTGATTAATTTTTTAAGGAAATCACCAGTATTTTCCAGAGTAGCTGTGCTTTTTAACATTCCCACCAGCAATATATGGCTGATATAGTTTCTCCATATCCTTACCAGCATGTAGTGTTAGCTCTATTTTTATTTTAGTCTTTATGATAGATGTATAGTGATATTTCATAGAAGTTTTAATTTGCATTTAGCTAATAATCTAATGATGTTGAACATTTTCTAGTGTGTTTATTTACTCTCTATGTATAGTCCTAGGAGAAATGTTTCTTCTTTTGCCCATGTGTATGGTTTTGACATGGTGGGGGTAGGGGTGTTGCATGTATACATATAGTAAACTAGATACCAGTCCTTTGTTGGAAATGTGGCTTGCAAAGTTTGTTTTTTCTAAGTCTACCACTTGTCTATTTATCTTCTAAACTAGGGTCTTTCTTAGATCGAATGTTTTTGTTTGTGTGCTTTAATTTTGATGAAGCCCAATTTATCACTTATCCTTGTTATGCAGCCTAATTTTTGGTACCTAATCTAAGAACTCTTTATCCTTAATCCTGAAGTTTTTCTCTTTTTTTTTCTTTTTCTTCCCTTAAATATATTTTATATTTAAGTTCATGATCCATTTTGAGTTAATTTTTATAAAAGGTGACAGGTTTGGGAAGAGGTTCATTTCCTTTTGCCCATACATGTCTCGTGGCCACAGCACCATTTGTTGAAAATGCTGTCTTTCCTCCACTGAAATCCCTTTGCGCTGTCGTCAAAAATCAGTTTGGCATATTAGAATGATTCCATTTCTAGCTTTTCTTTTCTAGTTTTTGTACTTTAAAAAAAAAAAGCCACCATCTATTTTTGTTTTGTTTTTTTGGTTTTTGGTTTTTGTTTTTTTTTTACGCCTTAGGGTTGAACAGCCTCATTGTTATCCAATATACAATCCAGCTGAAAAATCTGAGAGCCATTCATATTTCTAGCAGAGAGGATATGGATAAAATGAGTTCTGCAAACTATTTTTATTTGATATGCACTCTTTCACTCTTGCTTTATACTTGAAGATAGTGATATCACAGAGTATTCTTTATAATAATACTCCACTAATTAAAATAATTTAGCCTTATAGCATCTGTGATTGTAGATATCCATTCTTTAGTATTCTGTACTTAAGACTGATAAATGAATAGAGATTTATTAAATACATATTGGAAATGAAAGCTTTGATGAGTAAAGCCCATCAAAAGTCTGAGAAAATCCTGGCTTCAAAACAATAAGCAGAGATAGTAGATACGAGTAGTTAGTGGTACTGTCTTATATCAAAAGAACAAACAACTCACTGGAAACTACTTCCATCCAAGAGACTCAAAGTTCTTAAGCCTTCACATACTTAGAAAGACCCCTGGCCCTTCTAATGCCTCTGATGGTTTGTAAGCCATACAGTGCAAGAAGCCTGCAAAAACACTCAACCGACACTCTGAGGAACAGGAAAACTTCTTTGAACAAAATCAGTTCACTCCAACTGCAATGTATAGTCACTATCAAGTTACCCTTACAAGAAAGTTTCACCTCTGTAGATTAACTAGTAGTGGCTCTCACACTTTAACATCCATGAGAATCAGATGCAGTGGCATTAAAACATGCAGATGCTCAAATCCCAGATCCACAGACTATGATGGGGCCCTGGATTCTGCATTTTTAACAATCACCCCAGGTGATTCTGATACACAGAATTTGGGGTGGTTGGGAGGGAGAGAGTGTGAGAGGGTGAGAGAGAATGAGAAAGAGTAAGAGAAAGAAAGAATGAGGCTAAATAAATGAAAATTCCAAGACGGGAGTCTATCTCTGCAAGAAAATAGAGCATGTTGCTTTCAAATACAAACAGCAGTAACAACTGGATATAAATAGTGCTGCCATGTACCAGTGATATGAGTTCTGATTTACAAAGTTAAGATATAAGTAAATATCACAGATCACATATTGCCCTCATTCATTCATTAACTATTTATTAAACACCTTTGGGCCAAGACAGGAGGATGCAGTGATGAAATATACCTTAAGCAGACAGTGTAATAGGGAAAACAGAAAAATAAGTAGGCATATTTGTGGTGGAATTGTGCTATATTGCCCATCTTATTTATTTAAGCCTTGTTTCTTCAGGACAAACCAACCACTGAAAAGATCAAGAATCCAAGTCTCAGAGAGGCTTGAGTTCAAACACCATCCATACTACTGGGGACTCTGGCTCCACCTGTGTCCCTGGGAATGCTGACATGAATGTTCTAAGGACTTCTTTCTCCTTCCATGGAATTAAGACTCTTAAAGTTGACCAGGTATTTGGGGGCCAAAACAGCTACAACAAAAACCAAAACAACAGAAAACAGAAGCCCCTGTAAGAGTATGGTAAGTCTTCCAGGTCCCCCCAGGTGACCACAGTTTCCACTCACCTTCAAGGGTCAGAGGGTAAATGACTCATCTCTCAGGGTTTGTGGCCCTTCTGGAGCACAGCCTCTACCTCCACTCTTGAAGAATTTTTCCATGCTATCAGTCCCCCAGTTGGGTGCCTAGACAATGCCTTGTAAGTGGAAAGGAGAGCTACTCAGCTAAAAACTTCTCTTCCACCTACACCAAAGTTCAGTCCTAGAACCAAACATGGTACTTACCCATTGTCTTTCACCTTCCTCCTTTCTCAGGGCATGTTCTCACCACAAGACAGAGAGGCCAGTATTGACTATCTCTCTGAATATTGGAATGTGAGGTTCCTCCTTAAGAGTTAGTCTCTGTTCCCTAGAACCCTCGGTTTGCAGGGTTCCCTGAAGGACACCACGGTGAGCATGTGGCAACACGATCTTGTTCACACACTTTTTGTCATGATTGGATACAGGCATGATCTGACCCAGAAAGAGAAGAGGGACCAGCATATCTGACCAAGGTTTTGTTGACATAACGGGTAAGGAAATTATATTGTAATTTTATCTTCATTGTTCTTTTTCTTTTGGTGGTCACACCATCGGCATGGCATTTTAGTAGAAAAAATAATTATATAATAGCGAACTGCACACAAAATCACAAATCATTCTGCCAGGATCTTGTGTAGGCCAATGAATACATGTATGAGTATTCATCTGAATGTGCTTGTGCATGTATTTACGCATCTGCATGTGTTTTATTATATGTATATTTTAACTAAATTTCAATGTTCATATTAATTTGAAAACCGCTTATGTCACTTAACTATGTACCATGACACCTTTCCATTTCAAAAAAGTTACCAAGCTACCATCACTGGTAAGATTGCATTGTCTCCTTTGCACAGATTTATCATATTTTAACAAATTCTCCAATATTTAATATCTGGATCTGTTCACAATTTTTCTCTGGCATAAACAATCCTATATCTTTTAAATTTTTTATTTATTATTTTTTATTAAAATTTTGTTTAAGTTTATATATTTTTGGGACAGAGAGAGACAGAGCATGAATAGGGGAGGGTCAGAGAGAGAAGGAGACACAGAATCTGAAACAGGCTCCAGGCTCTGAGCTGTCAGCACAGAGCCTGACGAAGGGCTCGAACTCATGGACCGTGAGATCATGACCTGAGCCGAAGTCAGACGCTCAACCGACTGAGCCACCGAGGTGCCCCTCTTTTAAATTTTTTTAAATGTTAATTTACTTTTGAGAGAGAGAGAGAGAGAGAGAGTGCACACAAGCAAGCAAGGGGCAGAGATAGGGAGACGCAGAATCTGAAGCAGGTTCCAGGCTCTGAGCTGTCAGCACAGAGTCAGACACAGGGTTCGAACTCACAAACCATGCGATCATGACCTGAGACAAAGGTGAATGCTTAACTAACTGAATCATCCAGGTGCCCCACAATCCTATATCTTTTGAAGACCTTCTGAGTGCCTGTGATGAATTCACTTTTACCTACATCTCTGAATCTGTTCGATCATTTCATTAAGTTACTATAGTAAAAATGACAGCTTTTTACCTTAGTTAAAATAATTAAATGTTTACATTAACATTAAAGGAAAAGCCACTCCAGCAGAATAGACATGACCATAACTGGGGTCAAATAAGTATCTTGAAGCATCATATTAGTTTAATTCTTTTTTTTTTCTTTGTTAATGTTTCTTTACTTTTGAGAGAGAGCAAGCACAAGCCAGGAGGGGCAGAGAAAGAGGGAGACAGAGAATCCCAAGCAGGCTCCTCGCTGTCAGAACAGAGCCTGATATAGGTCTCGAACTCAGGAACTATGAGCTCATGACCTGAGCCAAATTCAAGAGTCAGACACTAAATCAACTGAGCCATCCAGGCACCCAAAAGCATAATATGAGCTTAAACGAAGTTTCCATATTAATGCCATTTATCCAAAAAGTAGGAATTGGTTCTTCTTGCAAATGTAAGCATTTTTTCCAGGGCAGCTATTATTATTGATAATTGCAATTTTATTAGTCATAGAAAAGCAAATAATTAGAATAACATTGACTGCTATCCACCTAACACTGCAATTATTTTATTAAATCCATATTCTTATATTGTTTTTATTGCTCACCACTACACATAAAAAGAAGAAAACTGGGGCTATACAATTGGGGCAAGTCTGTTTAGACTCAGAACAGAAGACTCTTAGATGAATAAAAAAGCCAAAGAAAGAAAAAGAATCAGTACAATTGGCAGAAAGTGTTCATGGATTGACATGGGTCTCAGCTAGTAGGACATACACCACCCAAAAATTTGGCCAGACTGCCTACATCAGTATCTTCCATCTTTTTTTGACCCACATGTGGAAAGGAGAGTGCTGAGTCATTCTGTGAGTTGGAATGGCATATTATGGGAAAGTGGTTTCTATGGTAACAGGAGGGCATCATTTAAGGCAGAAGAGTATTAAGAGCATTGTATTACTGTGATAAATCTGGACCGTATATAATTTTGCGCCAACTTATTTTTGTGAGTTGGTTTTGACATTTCCCTTTACTCCTTCCATAATGGTGGAACACATCACAAGGCTAATACAATATACCAAAGGTTCTGCCCCCTACAGGGACAGGAAATGACTAGAGGTTGGGGGGAGATAAAATCTGACAACCATTTTTTTCTCTTCCTGGCTAGGACTCTTCTGAAACAACATGAGGATGAATATTGGATGGGGAACCAGTTTTCTTTTTTTAAGTTTCTTTATTTTGAGAGGCAGAGAGAGAGGAGAAGGGGCAGAGAGAAAGGGGGAGAGAAGGACAGTGAGAATTTCAGGCAGGCTCTGTGCTTTCAGCGCAGAGCCTGATGTGAGGCTTGAACTCACGAGCCGTGAGATCATGACATGAGCTGAAACCAAGAGTCAGATGCTTACCTGACTGAGCCACCCAGGTGCCCCTGTGGAGAACCAGTTTAAATCCAATGTGGGAAGAGTAATAGGATGACAGGTTGTCCAGTCTCACTCACACCAATTATTTTACCCATCCCTCAACACTCCAGCATAAGCATACTCTTCCCTAGCCTCTTTAAGTATGACAGAGAAATCTGCCTCTGAGACGGGTTTCACCAAGATATACCAACAAAGACTCTATCTTTGACCCAACACAGGCTCCCCTGAGCCCTTCTTTTCAACTAGGTCTTGACCCTAACCTAAAGAAATGACTCTGTCAAAACTCCTTCCCTAAGAGACTTGACCCAACTTTAGCACTTCCTTCTAACAACTTAAAGCCCTGTACCTATGATGACCCCAGCTCCCCTTCAAATGTCTGCCAGAAAAGCACAATGCTGCCAGGAGAATTTATTGCTTATTGCATCCAAAACCTGGCAATAGGCCAATCAGCCCCTGAACCCCCTCTTAGAACAGTGACTATAGATATCTTGCAATTCTAAAACTTTTCTCTGTCCCTTTAAGGTATAATTCTTCTACCACCCAGAACTCTCTCTTCAAGGACCTGAGATCCACCTCTTTTAAATATAAACATTCAAGGAAATAGCCATTGCTCCCAGTTCCTGTAGGAGGGTTATGGCCTAAGTGAGTACTTTGCTCCAACCTCCACCACCAACTCTTTCATAGTGATATGATACATGTGTCTCTGTGTGGGTAAGTGCCAATTAGCAAACCTAGATGATCTAGTCATATGGACCAAATCCCCACCCCCCACCCCCACCATAACACCATTCAGTGCCTTTCATTTGAACAACCAGAATTTCAACAGTCCTACCTTTTCTTTCAGTGAAGATGAACTCAGGTCAGACTGAGGTCTCTCCTCTGTTGCAGCAGTTATGACTGAATGAAATCTGACTTTACCACCTTTAACAGGTATCTGACTTTGCTTCTTTTGATGCTACTGATTGTTTATGGTGTGCAAGTTTCAGAATTCACCAATCCTGATCTATACTATTGGATACTCTGTGATTCTATCTAACAGGATTCTTGTTCTCCTGATAGTTCTTATCTCCACTAATCACTTGATTTCTAGTGGTTTTTTACCTGCTGGATCCTCTAATTTCTTAGCCTTCCTGGTCTTGAAAGATGACCATTGCTTTTTTCTCTCTTTTTTTTTTTAAAGTTTATTTATTTTGAGAGAGACAGAGACAGCATGAGCAGGAGAGGGGCAGAGAGAGAGGGAGAGAGAGAATCCCAAGCATGCCCCACACTGCCATTGCAGAGCCTGATGTGCAGCTCAAACTCAAGAACTGTGAAGACATGACCTGAGCTGAAATCAAGAGTCAAATGCTTAATCCTCTGAGCCACCCAGGCACCCTGATATACTCTATTTCTTCTCATGGTCTGGCAATGCATAAGTTGTGTGTAGAACCATTTAAACTGACAACAGGGGACACCTAAGATACCAAAATAGGTAAGA
This sequence comes from Lynx rufus, assembly GCF_022079265.1. Lineage (NCBI taxonomy): Eukaryota > Metazoa > Chordata > Mammalia > Carnivora > Felidae > Lynx > Lynx rufus. The sequence continues at coordinate 98,875,202 of NW_025814834.1, read as the reverse complement.
ATTCATCTCTAATTCTTATGCCTAAAAGGATAAGAATAAAATGATATAGTTACATCCTATAAAAAAGGAACACATTTTTAATGAATATATTAGTCTTTCATTTATATCCATCCTTATCACATTCAAATTTTAAAAATTTATAGTATTTATCTTCCAGAGAATATTTTTCATCCCTGTTTATTTCTATTGGTTCTTGAAAATTTTTAAAATGGAGAGGTTATGAGTGTGAAATGAAGTGGAAACTGTGATGAAATAGGTTGTTCAATCTTGCCCCCAGCTTCAGCTGATTGTCTAGGAATCCACCTTATAGCATGGCAATGCTGGGATTTTCTCTGCTTTAAACCTTTAACACCTTTTAAGTGTCTCCTGCCTAAAGGAAACAAATATCTCTTGACTTAACCAGGATAATGATCAAAATCTCTCAAATTTAAACTAGTTCCCATTTTTAATTTATAGGAGGCAACAACAGAATGCTTGTATTGCCAACATCATATTTGTATTACTCATCACTTAAAAAGAGTATTGAGGAAGCATTATTTATCAAGTCAGTGATATGCTATGTGTTTAAAAGGACATATAATTAGCTGTGGAATAATGATATGGATTTTAGAGGTCATAGAGGTTAATCCAAAATCTCTTGCCTTTCCCTTTCCCTCTTAGTCTCATCCATATTTGACTAATTGACAACAATTTTTTGAGAAGATTCTCAGTCCCTATAATGGGCTAAACAGTAATAAGAGATCCAAACTGTCATACTATTACTGTAAAACAAGACCCCCAACAATGAGGTACTTAAAACCTAGATGATAAGATAAAACTTGCATGTGTAAAGCAATTAGCAAATAAAGCAGTGTATACTAAGTGAAAATTGTATGCAACGTTTTATACTCCAATTTTAAGTGTGTGGAAGTGAGATATCCTGGCTCCTGTAGATGTGGGAAAAGAAAAATATGAGAAATAGAACACATGTCCCTTAGTTAAAGGAGCTCAGAATTTAATTAGAGAAAGAAAAAGATAGTATATATACAGCCAGCATTTGTCAAGTAAATCATGAAATTTCTCAGGTCCCAACAGCTTTATGTGGAAATTCCATACAATAGAGATATATATTTAAAACTGTTTTACATGCCTGATAACAATAAAAGTTATGTATTTAACACTGTTTTAAATGCCTGATAAGTCTACATTGGTTGTTTACAACAAATGAAATTCTAGAGAAGAATCAACCAAACACCTTATCAGCTGGTGGGGGATTATTCTGCCTCAGGCCACTTGCTCTTTCCTAGACCTGTCCTACATAGATGATCCTTATACGAGTGCACCTAAAACAAGACATGATATCTGAGACTGACTTCTCTTTTGGTAACCTAAGCCTGTTTAGAGGAAGATGATTAAATAATTTGCAATCCCACAATAATGATCAGTGTGAAACCAGTAAGAATGGACTCAAGAGGTAAACGCCTTAGATTCTAGAAATTCTACCACTTGATGAGTCTACAATTCTTTAGACCAGGATAATTCGATATCTCAACCAAAACTACCACTAAGACAAAATTTCTCATATATGACAGAAATTCTTTCTATTATTAAAGGAATAAAAATCCTAATCTTTCAAATTTTTAATTCACATGATTTTAATTACCCAAATGCAAAGTGAATATATAAATGTCTTCTATAATTAAAGGAAAGAACCTTAATCTTGCCAGTTTTTAATTCACTTGATTTTAATTACCAAAATGCAAACAAATATATGTTTTAACTACCTTAAAAGGTTAAAGGGGGACTTAAATTTGTAACTTTAAATGAGACGTGAAAAAATGGATTTTAATTTCACTTGCCAAAAAGAACACAATCTTTCAGTTGATTGTGGATGGGAACTCTCAAAGGCAACAAACTTTTGGTTCTTTTTATCATTAATGATAATTTTAATAGCAAATCACAGTGGGAACCAGAATGTCAACTCCAAATGATTAAGAACAACAAAAAGATGAACTACTCACAGCTGGGTTAAAAATTCCCACTTAGGGGCGCCTGGGTGTCTCAGTGGGTTAAGAGTCCAACTCTGTCTCAGGTCATGATCTCCTGGTTCATGGGTTTGAGCCCTCCATCACACTCTGTGCTGACAGCTCAGAACTTGGAGCCTGCTTCAGATTCTGTATCTCCCTTTCTCTCTACCCCTCCCCTGCTTATGCTCTGTCTGTCTTTCAAAAATAAATGCTAAAAAAAAATTTTTTTAATTCTCACATAACAAAGCTGTGTCAACAACACTCTTCAGGTGTTGCAAGAACACAATAATGCTTTTGATGTTTATGTGTTTCTGTTAGTGCAGAATGGTGATCGAGGAGCAATTCAGTCACACTGGCCAGCTAACCCAGGAAGATGTATTGACAGGGAGGGTTGCAGGGTGGGGGGAAGAACTCCATCTGATTCTTGAAAGAACCAAAAAGGGAAATACCACATGCATGTCTACCCTTGTCACTACATGGTGCCCATTTGTCTGGTGCCATTTGTTTGGTCAGTTTCTTCACCCTGTTTTGTTTTTGTCCTAAGACCATGACCACTCCTCTCTTCTTGACTTCTAGGCAAAGCTGTGCTTTCCAGGAAGGGCCTGTGCTGTGTTGACATACTTTATACTGTTGTTTACATTGTTGTTCAGGTGACTGTTTAAATACACAATATGAAGTGTCACAACATGGTTCGTTCTTCCCATTCAACTTCCCATTTAACTATTTGACCATTTCAAAGATATAGAAAATCTCTGCCTTTCACTCTCCTGGCTAGAAGTTAAACAAAATGGAACATAAAACCTAAGCTGTAAAATATTAAATTGATTCTTATTCGATGTTCAAGCCCTCCCTTTTTAAATAAATATTCAGAATTCTAAATATTTAGTGCCTTTGAAAAGTGTTTTGTACTCTTGAACTCAACTGTGTACCAATCCTACATTTGCCATGGATTATCATCAAGATACCTGAGCTGATGGGCTAAGGACAGTAACAGCCTCTAGGATTTTTCAGAGAAAGATTTCATGAGGAATCAAGAATTATGTTTCTCCCTTTTCACTACTCATCATTTAGAGCTATTTCCACCTCTGTCATGGTTATGAAAACACAGAAATCAACTTTCTCAACTTTTGCATCACTAAAAAATCCACCTCCATTTACCTTTTTTCTACTCTCTTTCCTATCTTTCATCTTTATCTAAAATGGAGACTAGAAACAGCATTTAATCATGGGGAGAGTAATCATGGAGAATCCACAAGTCATGAAATGAAATCAGTTAAGTTAAGGACAAGTTTCCATTAATTTTTCAAGTGTTCTGACAGTGTCTAAAAACCCCCTTAAAATCCCAACAAAATTATTTTCCAAATTCTACATCCTCCTCTGGGTGAATTTTCCTTTCCTTTGCATCAGCATTCAGAATACGTTTTAAAGTTCTCATTCAATTTCACTTTTTTTTCTTTTATTTAATTACTAGAATTACAAGAGTTCTATTTTCTACACATTTCTCATGGCAAACGTACACTATTTCAGATACATTAAGGCTAAATAGTCTTTTGTGGACAAGCCTCAGGGGAAACATAACTGCCATTTGTAACTGTTTCTGCAGGGAAATGAATTCTGAGTTCCAAACAACTGATTTACAAATGAACATTTGGAAAGCTACCCATTCGTAAGTGGAAGACTTCTTTCATCCTGTATTTTCTGCATTCTAAGCGGGTAAGCTTGACAAGGTCATCCAATAGAATGATCTTAGGATAAGTTTTTCTAGATGAACAAGATGTGGTCAGCACCCTCAGTTAGCTGGTGCCCAGACAATGTTACACCCTGGGGACCTATGAACCTCTCATTACTTCTTTGGAACTCTAACTCCCTCAAAAGGGCAGACCTCAACAATGTGGTATCAAAGCCATCATGGCCACAGGTCTTAGACTTTACAAAAGTAAGTTAACTTTCTATTTTTTATCTACAAATTGACAAAAAAAAACCTGATGGAGTATTGTAACTATCAGAGGAGTATGTATGGAGGCCCTAACAGCACCCTAAATTTAAAATAAATGGCTAACAAATGGAGGTATTATTAATGATTCAAAGTATTGATCGGCATCAGAAAGACTCAGGAAGAAAATCAAATTGATTTACCAAAAGAACAAGTATTGAGCTGTTATGTAGACAGCACTGTGAGAGCTTCACTGGGGATACACAGGCTGGCAGACAGACAGGGTGGTGTAGACTAACGATTCTAAGTCTCAGATGGCAAACAAACAATATGAGCCAACTATGACCTGCAGACTCACGTTTGTTTGTTCCTCACAATGTTTGAAAATTTGAATTCAAATCAATATTTACAAACAGAAAATTTGCATGAAAATTTTACATGAAATTTCCAGATTTTCTTGAAAGATATGCACTCCCATTTCTGCCTGTCAATAATCAGGTGGAGTTGAAAAGCAGTTGTATGTGGGCTATGGGGTGTCCATCTCATCACATTCCTCACCTAGCTACTTCCATGAATTACTCACCGGCCTCACTAAGTAACTGAGTTTGCAACCCTTGTTGTGCATAATGTATTTAAAAAGGTATCTCTTGGGGCACCTGGGTGGCTCAGTCAGTTGGGCATCAGACTCTTGATTTTGGCTCATGTCTCGATCTCATGGTTTGTGAGGTCAAACCCCATATCAGACTCTGCACTGGCAGCGGGGAGCCCGCTTGGGATTCTTTCCCTCTCTCTACTCCTCCCTTGCGCATGTGCGCATGCACTTGCTCTCGCTCTGTCTCTCAAAATAAACAAAATTTAAAAAGATATCTCTTAAAGAATATCTTACCACTTACTACCTTCGTAAGAAAGTTTAAAATTATCTATTTATTTTAGAAAGTCAAAATGTATCTATATCATAAAAGTCAACAATTAGATGATGGGCACCTATCCATGTGGAACTCTAAATCAGGCAGTTAAAGGGTTGTTCTTCAAAATGGTTAAACAACTGTTTAAACTCTCTATTTCAATAGTAATAATAATAATAATAATAATAATAATTCACATTTACAAGTACTTAGGGCCAACATCTGTTCTAAGCTTTTATCTACATTAATTTATTTAACCCTCACAATTACTTTCTGATATAGGTACTAGGTTTTTTTTTTTCCTATTTAGCACAAAAGGAAACTGAAGTAATACCCCAAGATATTAAATGATCTGCCTAAGGTAACACAGTTGGCAAATGATAGAGCCAGAACTCAAACCAGGAAATCTGGTCCGAGGACTAACGCTCATAACTATCATGAAATACAGAATTTTGATGTGCTCCATTCTTTGCCTGATAATTTGATATACTACCATTATAATGTGCTTAAATTTACATATTTTATACACAAACACACAACGTACATAACACATATAAATGCATGATTATGCTATTATTTTCTATTGATAAAATACATATAGACAGTATCAGACTGCTTTAGTGATTGTGGCTTTATTGAATGTTTTGATACATTTTTTTGACTAATCCCAAACACGTTCTTCTCCAAATAAATTATAGAACAAATTTGTCAGAGCAAAAAAAAAAATCATACTGGGATTTTAATTGGGATTATATTAAATTTATAATTAATTTTGAGAGAATTATATCTTAATAATACTGTCTTTCTATCAAATCACAGGGTAGCCTGATTGAAAGATCTTTACACAATTGAACTGACAGGGTTTGGTGAAAAATTGGAAATGAGGGACAGAGAAAGGAGAGCTTGCAGCTGTGTTTCTTTTTAACAAATATTCCACTGATCTGTTCGTGAACTGTGATGTAGATATTAGGAAGCACTGGAATAGGGAAATCATCTTCATTGGGAGCCATTTGCAGTGTAGAATGGAATAGAAAAGCACCTCAAAGTGGCATACCCTGCACTCTAATAGAAATGGTGGGTGAAAGCTAGCAGTAGAGTAAGGAATTCTACCAGAGAAAATCAAGACAGGCTGAAAGAAAATGCGGAACACCGGACAGCAACATTGTGAACTACCATTTACTGAGTGCTTGCTCTGCGCCAGGTCCTGCACTAACATACAGGTGACCCTTGAGCAACATTGAGGTTAAGGGTGTCAACCTCCACATAGTCAAAAATCCATATATAACTTTTGACTTTCAAAAACTTAACTACTAAGAGCCTACTGTTGAACAGAGAGCTTACTGAAAACAAACGGTAGATTAACACAAACTTTACATGTTGTCAGTATTATATACTGCTTTTTTACCATGAGCTATGGAAAAGAAAATGTTACTGAGGAAATCATAAGAAAGAAAAAATACACTTACAGTACTGTAAGAAAATCCGCGTAGAAGTAGACCCACAAACTTCACACCCATACTGTTTAAGGGTCAAATGTATAGTCATCTAATAGCATCTAAAAACAGGTGAGTGATACTGTCCTCATTTTATAGATGAGAAGCCAAGTTCAGAAAAATTAAATAATTTCCTCACTTTCACATAACAAGAAAATGTTAAGAGTAGAATTTGAACAAAGGTCCCTGAATGCAATGTCCATGCTTGTTGTAGGAATGTAACAGGTTTCTTCCATTCCCGCGCCTTAGTCCCTGGTTTGTCAATGATGAGAGATGTCTTGTGTGGCAGCTCTTACAGACACAGCTGTCATTATATGCAAAATGGGAAACACTAAGATTACCAGTTGTACCTCTCCATAAAGAACAGCTCTCTTGAATACAATAGGCAATTATGCAGAATAACAAAAATTAATGTAATTTATTCTAAAAACACTTTGAGCAGTTCCATTAGTAGAGGATATAGTTATGAATAAAAATAAAATTGAAAACAAACTTTTGCTCTGAGAAGGAGCCAAGAAAAAGAAAATACAAGCCACAGAATGGAATATTTACCCATAACATATCTAATAAAGGTTTGTATCTAAAATATTCATAAAAATATTTATTAAATCTCACCAAGAAAACAACCCAATTAAAAATAGGTAAAATAACTGAACAGACACCTCACCAAAGAAAACATACAGATAACATATAAGTATATGAAAAAAATTTTCAATATCATTTATCAGGCAATTGCACATTAAAGAAACAAGATATGCCTACATGCATATTAGAATGACTAAAATCTAAAACAAACAAACAAAAAAGTGTCAATGCCGGTACTGCTGGTAAAGCATTCTCATTAATTGCTACTCAAAATTCCAAAAATGGTATAGGCACTTTGGGAGACAGTTTTTCAGTTTCTTATAAAGTTAGATATAGACTTACTGTATGTCCTACCAGAGCCATTCCTAGGAATTTTCCCAAGTAATTTCAATTTATGTCCACTTAAGAACTGTCATGTGAATATTTATAGCAGTTTTATTCAAAATCACCAAGATGCTCTCCAAAAGGTAAAGGGATAAACACACTGTGATATATCCACAGTGAATGTTATTCAGCAATAAATGGAATGAACTAGTAACTCATCCCACAACATGGATGGATTTTAAGTGCATATTACAAAGTAAAAGAAGCCTATCTGAAAAGACTATGTTCTAGAAAAGGCAAAAATAGAGATAAAAACTGATCTGCGACTGCAAGGCATTGGAGAGGAAGACCAGTGACTAGGTGACAGGGAATTTTTAAGGGTGGTGAAAATATTCTGTGTGGTTCCCAAGATGGAATGTGTATCATGACAAAAGAGTCTAAAAGTATTATAAAAATATAACCTCACAGAAGAGAATGGGTTTAAAAGGTACTGACTTAAGTAACTTTGGAAATGACTAGGAAGTATAAAACTAGAGATAAAAGCAACCATATATATACTACACTTTAATTGGTAGAGTATTCTAATTGACAAGAACATTTTTCAGAAGCATGCAAGGTAAAAATTCCGAAACCGCTGTACATGTAAACCTGGACTCAAAAAGTAAGTAAATGGATAACCAAGTGCAGAACTCAGGTTTTTCAATGTTGGAGTGAAAGATTATGGACAAGGAAAAAGGCTACAATAATCTAATCGGTATAGTATTAGGATTGGAAACATCAGTATAAATTCAAGTTTAATACAGATGCTTAGGGGCGCCTGGGTGGCTTAGTCAGTTAAGCATCCGACTTCAGCTCAGGTCATGATCTCACACTCTGTGAGTCTGAGCCCCGCGTCAGGCTCTGTGCTGACAGCTCAGAGCCTGGAGCCTGCTTCAGATTCTGTGTATCCCTCTCTCTCTGCCCCTCTCTTGCTCATGCTCTGTCTCTCTCTGTCTCAAAAATAAATAAAAACATTAAAAAAATACAGATGCATATAAGCAGAGAAGGAATTAGGACACACATGAGTATATACTACGCGCGCGCGCGCGCACACACACACACACACACACACACACACACCAATGTATATGAGTATATATACTATATGTGCATGTGTGTCCTAACTCCATCTGCCTAGCAGCAGAAAGACCCCAGTAACAACGAGCACGCTCGGCACCTAGATCTTGATTTTTTATACCATTCTCCAGTAAAAGGAACCAGGGCTCCTTGGAGAAATGGAAAGCTGGGGCCAGGGCAGGGAATAAACAAGATAAACCTGAAGCACCTTGCCTTGTCACAAAGTAAGAAAATGCTAAAGGAGCAAAAATGATAGGAGTATGTCAAAGGGACACAGGAGCTGACATGAAAGATGTCCCACTGTCAAAAACTAGAACAATTTGAGTCACAAAATCAGTTTTACTAGATTACAATCCAATGTATAAATCTTCAAGAGTGCATACAAATAGAGATAAATGATTGAATAAATATGTAAACAGGAAAAGAGACAAATCTCTGGAAAGAAGAAATTCACATAATTTATATGGATATTTCCCCCTCAAAGAGATGGAACACAACTGCCCTTTCCTTTTTTTTTTTTTTTAAGTTTATTTATTTTGAGATAGACAGAGACAGAGCGAGTGGGGGAGGCAGAGAGAGGGAGAGAAAATCCCAAGCACGCTCCACACTGTCAACCCAGAGCCCTATGTGGGGCTTGAACTCACCAGCCATGAGATCATGATCTGAGCTGAAACCAAGAGTTGGACGTTTAGCCACCCGAGCCACCCAGGAGCCCCACAACACCCATTTCTTAAATCTAGGTTGTGATTGGGGTGCCCAGGTGGCTCAGTTGGTTAAGTGTCCAACTTCAGCTCAGGTCATGATCTCACAGTTCATGAGTTTGAGCCCCGTGTGGGGCTCTGTGCTGACAGCTCGAAGCCTAAAGCCTGCTTCAGATTCTGTGTCTCCCTCTCTCTGTCCCTCTCCCACTCACACTGTCTGTCTCTCTCTCAAAAATAAACAAACATTAAAATAATAAATAAATAAATCTAGGCTGTGCTTAGTTACTTTGTGCCAAGAGTAAGACCTTGGAAGGGGATAGGTGGAGGGGAGCATTTTTTCCATGAAGAAAACTGAAGCACTACCTTTGCCAGGTAATCAAAATTAACATCATCAGTAATAAGACATGTTGACAGCATATGCCTTTGGTATAACATCAGTTGAATAGCAAATTACTTCTGAGGTTTTCTTCCCCAGATCCACAACTTCTATGAAAAAGACATTGGACAAACCCAACTTGACATTCTAGAAAATAACAGATTTCTCAAAATGCCAAAGTCATCAAAACCAAGAAAAGTCATCAGAGACCAGAGAAGACATGTGACTAAATTCTGGTCATGTGCTATCATTAGTGGGATCCTGGAACAGAAAATTAGGGGAAAAAACTAATGAAATTGGATGAAGTATGGAATTTAGTTAATAAAACATATCAGTGTTGATTCTGTGGTTGTGATAAAGGTACCAAATGTAAAATGTTAACAATGGGGGAAACTGAATAAAGGGAGCTCTCTGTACTATCTTTGCAACTTGTCTGTAAATATGAAAGTGTTCTAAAATAAATGTGTTTTTAAAAAAAGAAAATTACCTTGTAGTACATGATAATGTTGTGTTCTAGCAAAGCTCCACATGTATTTGCTTTGATCATTCTGTTCCTGCCTTTATTCTGACATCGGCTCAATCTGTTGCCATTATTTCTCAACTGTGCTGCATCTGAATGAATCCCACAGTTCCTCTCCCTTTCCATTCATGAGGAGGACCCCTGTGTCTTAGATGGTCCAAGTCTCATTATCTCCTAACCAGCTCCTCCAGCTTCGACGCACAGCTCCCATCTCTCTCCCTCTTTCTTCCCTCTTTCCATTCTTGATCTAAATGCTAAAGCTATCTTCTCTCATATTCAGTATATACCGGGTCCTGTTTCTAATCCTCTAATTTAGAGATGATGAAACTGAGTCCTGGAGTGTTTCAATAACTTGCCCAAGGCTAAGTGGCTTATAAGTGCAGGTATCTGACCCAATTAAAAAGCTACCATTTGTCACCCCATGCACAGGTCCCGTGTCAGCAAGACGCTGTGTGTCTTTCTTAAAGCATTTTAGATTCACTTGCTTCAAGCATGTAACATAACATGATAAAAACTTTGAAAAGGAACCTAATCATTATTGGCAGTGAGGGACTGTATGGGAGAGGGAGTGGGTGGGGGAGGCAAGTAATTAAATCCAAAGTAAAGGCAACCTTGAGAAAATGCAACCATAATAAAGAAAATTGCTCTCTCCTGGTGGCCCAAAGGGAGAAGGAAAGAGTAAGCCTGGCATTTCTAGTCATCCTCGCCTCCCACATAGAGCATTGTTTATGCTCTGCTCACTCAGAAACCCTACGGGCACTGTAGGTGCTTGCAGCCAGGGGTTCTCCTAAAAGAGGGAGCACTTCAGGTTCGTTAAGAGTCCTCCATTTACAGGATGTGCCAATCTGGGAGAGAACATACCTCCCAACTTCACCAGAGCTCACCTGCTGAAAATCTTAAACCCAAATGCTAACTAAGAACCAATTCAGATGAAGCTTTAAACTGATGCATTTAAAGACACTGAATAAACTCTTTATGTTACAATCTGGCATGAGCTTTTAATATTAACCACTACATATTTTATAGACTGTATTTGTTGCCAAACGCTAAAACAAACATTAAGATGCTTGTGCGTCGACGGGTATTATGAATGCTTCCAAAACAGTGGTATAAAAAGCCACATAAAACACACCATAATCATGGAAATCATCTGCATTAAACTCACATTTGCCATAAAAGTGGCAGTTATTTTTCATCTACAAACAATTATATCTCAATTACTTACTCTCTGTTAGGGAACATTTCATAAAAAAAAACTCTCATTTAATTGATGTAAGGATGTATTTTGTTTGGGGAGAAACATAATCTCTAATTTGGATTAATTAAAGGAATAGACACTCCAAATTATTAAAAGGTTGATGTCTACTAAAATATGAAACAGTGTTAGTTCCATGTACAAAAAGTAACACAAACCAAGCCATAAAACCTACAGTAGAAGGACCCAAAAGAGAATTAGTTTTTAATGAATAGACAAGAATACTCAGAGCTTTATATTTTCCATAAAATAAAGAGCTTGAAAAAGTTTGTTACACAAATAGTTTAAATGTACACTCTGTGTTATCCTGTACAAACTTTGAACTGGCTCAGCAGTACCTTTCTTTTTAACTATGCAATTATAATGGGCCCATCTAAACCATTATACTCAGAATTACTGCAGTTCAGAGTAATGAGGGTTTTTTTTTTTTTTTTTGGTAGGAAGTGTACGGCTTAATTAAATTTAGATATATAAAGTAATATTAAATTACACACAAAATGTCTATACGTTGTACAACATCAGTAGTATCCCAAAATATAAGAAAGGACTGAGGTTGACTACCATTGAACTTTTTGTTTGTATGTTTTCAAAAGGGTTGGGGGTGCCTGGATGGCTCAGTCTGTTAAGTGTCCGACTTCAGCTCAGGTCATGATCTCATGGCTCAGCTGGTGCCATCAGACTCTGTGCTGACATTGCAAAGCCATGAGCCTGCTTCAGATTCTGTGTCTCCCTCCCTGTCTTCCCCTCCCCTGCTCTCGCTCTCTCTCTCAAAATTAAATAAACATTTAAAAAAAAATTTTTTTTTATTTTTAAAAAAAAATTTTTTTCAACGTTTTTATTTATTTTTGGGACAGAGAGAGACAGAGCATGAACGGGGGAGGGGCAGAGAGAGAGGGAGACACAGAATCGGAAACAGGTTCCAGGCTCTGAGCCATCAGCCCAGAGCCTGATGCGGGGCTCGAACTCACGGACCGCGAGATCGTGACCTGGCTGAAGTCGGACGCTTAACCGACTGCGCCACCCAGGCGCCCCTAAAAAAAATTTTTAACAAGAGTTCAAAAAAATCAGCAGCAACAAAAATTTCAGTGCAACCATGTACTCTTAAAATTAACAAAAAAAAAATAAAAAGAATAATTTCAAATGTATTTGATTGCAATGTAATGATTTTCAGAAAATAAGATACTCCATTTTCATATCCAGCCCTATTATCATCCTATCATATTGCTACTTATCTTCAGCGGGAAGGAATCAGAGACATTTTCCTTGGTTTAACACATCTTGGTAGATGATTTGTAAGAGGATTTCAGGAGACTGAATGGCCTCTATCCATTGCACTTTAAGCCCACCAAAGAATAACCTGTCACTACACAGGCCATGACAGCCAAGCAGTTTTCTCAGGAATGAATGGGAACTGTGAACCATGATAACAGTAGGATGTAATTCTCCTTACAGAAGAAGGAGAAGAAAAAGGAGAAGGAGGAAGAAGAGAAGGAGGAGGACCCTGAAGGAGGAGGAAGGGGTAAGGCGGGGGAGAAGGAAAGGGAGGGGGAGGGAGGGGGAGAGGGAAGGGGGAAGGGAAGAAGTACAAGAAGAACAAAAAGAAAGAGAAGAGAAAGAAGAAAGAGACACAATTTCATTAAAGCAACAGTATGTTTTTGCACTGTGACATATAAAATGAGAAAATAACTATTAACATAAAGATTTTACAGTGAAAATGTAATGAGAAGGGCAATGCCTTACAATAAACTAAATGATTATCCATTGCTATTTAATTTAAATTGCTTTTATCCTTTTGGAGTAAAATATAGCTTATTTTGAGACCTGTTATAATATGGAAGAGATCATTTCCTTTGCAATCCCAAGCAGACTCTATTGGCTTTGCATGTATTAGTAAATGGGGGCAGGGGGAGTCCGGGTAAAAGTAAAGACTGTATAATTTCTCAAGTCTCAGAACTTTTTGACCAGTCTCTGCAAGCAGACTTTACAAAGATATGAGTCTTTCTAGTTCTGTGTAAGATCTACTCACAGAAATGAGTGGTTCTCACCCCTGACACAGTAGTGTGTAATAAATGTCACTGGGTAATAAAATCAGTGATATGGGTATTAACAATCTAGGTCCCTAGAACAAAATCCTGGCATAATAACCAGGTCACTAGTTACACCACCCAATGATACATGTTACATGCTGTGTAACAATGTGTAGTTGGCTGACAGAACCCAGTCATAGCAACAGTAAGACCATGTCTGGTATAGAGAATGGTAACCCTTAAGAACCAAATGTCTTCAACATTAATTCTGTAAACATTTACTTAGCTTCTACACTGTAAGTTCCTTAACATTTCTAGAATCTTACCCAATTAGTAAAGGTAGTAGCAACTTGACTATAGTATTCCCCTCTAAGCCCAGGATGAAGAATAATATTGGTGACAAGACACTTATTTAGGTAACTGTGCTACATACAAGTTTTTACAAAACTCTTTCTACGTCTGGAACAGCAAACATTTGATATTTTAACTTTCAGCCACATTAACACCTCTTTTTGAGACTTCTAATGCATAAGGCAAGTTTCACTTTTTGAGAAATCCTTGGTCCTCTGGAAATATCAGTCAACAAAGAGGATGGAAATTCCACTAGAAGCCTACAATTCCACTTAGCCCTGGATTTATAATAGAAAGACCAGTATATCACACTTTTTAATGTCTAATATATGGACTCTACTGGCTTATTACAGTAAGAATTTGATTCTTATCAGGATGATTTAGTATAACTCATTTAACATCCTTTTTCCTTGCTGTAGTTATATTTTTATTAATCTATTCATTATATCCCCATTTTCCAATAACACAGAAATGATTGTGAAATTGCCAAGATAATCTCCAATACTGCATTTATTTTTATCAATGATCTCTTTAATGTAAAATATGCATGCAGGATGGCCCTTAAGAATGAAGTACTAATAATATTGGACCTGGCTATTATTTATTGGGCATTTTTAAAACTGCTTTAAATGTATCATGTTATTTAATCCCCATGACTCTAATGGATAGCATTATCACCTCCATCCTGTAGATGAGGAAATGAGGTTCATAAAATTTTTAAAAAGTTGTCTGAGATAATATTGCTAAAAGTGGCAACCTGGAATAAGAACTGAGGAAGTTTTATTCAAAAGCACACATTCCAAAGCACACAATTAACAAGTATGCAATATTGCCTCCTGAAATAGATGGCTTGCCTTTGGCTGACAAAATATACATATGTCAAAATTTTAAGTTCATCTGCTTTTAAGAAAATGATAACTAAGGAAGTCAATCTCTTTATTTAACAAAGTCAATCTCAAAATGTAAAATTTCAGATTATCATAACAGGCAGAGAGGGGAGATGTGAATGGTCAAACTGTGTTTCTCCCACCCCAAGATAATCCCTATTTCATGAAAAATTGAAGAGTTATAAATTTGAAGATTGCCAAGCAAGATGCTACCAGAATGACAATGTAGGCTCTCAGGAATGGGGTACAACTTGTCAACGTTCTGCCAGAAGACAGCTCTGGCAGAACAACTCAGGGTACCTTGGAAGAGTGATATATGGAGACAAGATGACTCTTTCTGGAGAAAAGACCAGGAATGGATAACGAAATGGCCTTCTTGGGTCCCAGTTTCTGTAACTCTCTACCTTGCACATTAGCAAACTTAATGCCCCTGCAGCGTCAGCCTGTCTCATGCTTGAAACCAGATTTCCAACAGGAATATTGTTGAGCTTCTCTCGGAGTTAAGCCTGGTGCTGTTTTCTTCAAGTCTAAAGAGGCATAAACAGATAATGCAGAGGATTTTATCTGTTATTATTTTAATAGGAATAGTAACCATTATCAGCTTATGATGGGGATAGTGTTTCTCCTTTGGCCAAAGAGCAGGGATGGAGTGGAAATGTAGGAGGGCCGAAGTCCTACCTATTTGGTTTTCCCTCAATACTTAAGGCTTGGAATTCTGAAAATAAAAGGATAAAAAACATTTGTACAGAAAAGAGATGGAATATTGTGTGTTACCATTGGGGTTCAAGTATCAGTTCTATCATGTGATTTAGTGCCAGACCCCCAGCTCTCTGTCTGGATTCCTTCATCTATAAAACCTAGGTGATAATTGTTCAGTACTCTGAGTGCCATTAAGTGGCTCAACCTTCCTCAGTATCAGGAACGCCTAGGGACAAACTATCATGGTGACCCTCAATTCAAAAAAGCCACAAAATAAGAATGAACCACATTTATTCCCAGCCCCAGGCTTCACTCACCTGTAGCAATCACCACCAGCTAGGTCAGTGGTTCTCAACCAGGGGCCATTTTTCTTCCCAAAAAACATTTGGAAATGTCTGGAGACCAGACACAACTGGGCACAGAGTCTCTGACAGAGGCCTTGGATGGTACTAAACAACCTACAATGCACGGGACAGGTCTCATAACAAAGAACAATCTGGCCCAAAGTGTCCCTGTATGAAGGCTGAGAAATTCTGGGTTATACCAAGTGAGACCAAATGGATACAGGGAATTTTATTTATTTTTATTGACTGACAGTCTCAGTGGAAGATACAACAGACACATTGTATGTGGTATCATCTGAATATTATGTTTTTATTTCTTTACCCAAGACAACCCTCCTAGATCTTACTATTGGCCTATTCCATAAACTCATTTCAAATTCTTTCTCAGATCTTCCTCCAAGATAAAGCTAGTTAGGTATGTGCAGAGTTCCACTTACCTACTGTGTCTACATTCGTCCAGGGCTTTCTTAGTGTGTCATCAATAACAGAACTCAGACTCCATAATCATGCTGACCAGGTATAGAGTACACACACAGTGGTGTGATATGTATTGCTGTCTTTGCCTCACTTGGTCCCAGCTTTATATGGTCTCTTAGCCCATTGCACTTAAATGGTATCTAGAATGTAAGCTGTCTCCTTTGCCCTATTTTGCTGACCAGCAAAAATTCAACCCAGTACTTTAAATGTTTGAAATATTTGTCCAGATAATCACAATCACATTCTTTGGCAGTTGACTTTTCAAAACTGATTACAGTTTACAAAACTACATGATGTAAGCATACTTCCTCATAAACTGCTATTATTCTTATTCCAACCCCACACATTTCCTTCTTCATTTTGTCATATCCTATCAATAATAAGTATATACATTTCACAAGACTGTAGTTGACATTCAATAAGAAGCTATCTAAAATGGTCTTGCAAATACTTGGAACACAAACATGCTTCTGTTGTGGTTGCTATAAATATACTTACTCTAGCTCTAGCTAGTCCCAAATTGCTATAGATTCCTCTGCCTGGGCCTCTAACATTAAGAAGTCACTAGTCCAAATGGATTTAAAATTACTGTTCATACATACCTGTGTGAACTTGTTCTTACTCCTGAATTTTCATCTATCAGACCCTAAACTATCCTTTGAAATTAGCTTATAGTGTTATGTCCCACTGGGTATTCCTTTCAGATGTACTTTGTGGACTCTATTGTTTCTCCTGCCTCACCAAACCCTGGGTTTCTGGTCTGATATTTCTAGGCTGGCCCCATCAATTAGTAATACATGTGCAAATGTGAGAGTTTGCAAAGGCAAATCTGTCAGCATACAACAAATGCCAGGAGAATCAAATGCCTGAGTATTTTAGAAAGAAGTCCCCTTAAGTTGAATATTTTCCTTGTGGTATAATGGAAGGGACTTCAACTGTGGAGTCAACATAGGATGGGGTAGGAGACCCAGATGTTTCTCCTCTTTCCTCAAACCATTAGGCCCTTAATATTTTGTGGTCGAATGAGGATTGTGTCTACAATGTTAAAAGAGATACTAGGGGTGCCTGGGTGGCTCAGTTGGTTAAGCATCTGACTTTGGCTCAGGTCATGATTCACAGTTTGTGAGTTCAAGCCCCGCATCAAGCTCTGTGCTGATAGCTTCGAGCCTAGAGCCTGCTTCAGATTCTGTGTGTCTCTCCCTGCCCCTCTCCCCCACTCACACTCTGTCTTGCTCTCAAAAATAAATATTAAAAAAAAGAGAGATAGAGACACTAAATGCAGATAGCCTCACCAAGATTAGCTATTTAAAATGCCAGTTTCAACTTCTTTCCTTAGTAGGGAAATGGTAAATAAATAAATAAATAAATAAATAAATAAATAAATAAATAAATTTGTTGGTATAAGCATTTCTGGCACAGATATTTTCTTCTTATGTGAATTTTTCATTCTTAAAAATAATAAACTCTTCAGATTTGAAATTACTTCAATGCCTTTTCAGTTAAAATCTAATGAAAGAATTTAGCAATAAGTCAACTGCAGTTATATTTACATTTTTAAAACCCAACTTTCATATTGCGTATCACACACACACACACACACACACACACACACACAATGAGGGAAGAAAATACTTGGGGGGGGGAATAAGAACGTATCTGGCTTTCTTTCACATACATTCTGAAGAAAGAACATATTACTCCCCACATCGATGGCCTTCACTTACTTACTCATTTATTCAGCAAGCCCTTTGTAAGCATGCATTCCAGAGTAATGCCAGCACTACACACTAAAGCTGCAATGACAAGTGAGATACTGCCTGTGCCTCAAGGAGCCTATAGTCTAGCTATGGGTAGCATGTGCAGTGGAAAGTGGATAGGATATAGAAGAGGGTGGAGAAAGAGGATAAAAAGATACATGTATGTATATATGTGTGTGTGTGTGTGTGTGTGTGTGTATGTTGAAAGTATGTGTTGCAGGTCCAGTAAAGCACAAGACAAAGAGTCTTAATGGATCTGGAAAGAAGGGAATAACGAAGAGACACAGCTTCAGAGAAGAGGTAAATTCCTATGAAGTGAATCCAAAATGATGAGCACTATCAACCAGGAAGGCAAAAAGGAGGGACACGGGGCATTCCTGTGGGAGAAAACAGGGTTGCAGGCTCAAAACAGCAAAAGACCCTGTAACAACAATGAACGGTTCCTCAGAGCAGCTGGAAACATGAAAACAGGAGCCAGGAAATCCTAGCTATCATCTTGACGTTTTATAGCAAGTTGTCTAGGTTTAAGCATGAGCTCTGTCTCTTTCAGTCTGAGACCTTGGGCAAGTTAATATCCTTACCTAAAAAATAATAACTAGTTCTCTGATAAGCCTTTGTGGAAATTAGAGATATCCCACAAAATACCTAGAAATATGCATATTGTGATGTGGGCACTTAACAATGGTAATGAAGAGATAGTGATGATGATGGTGATGATGATGGTCGGGGTGGTGCTGCTGCCGCTGCTCTTTCTTACCTGGATACTTTTATGCATTCCATCGTCTGGAATGGCCTTTACCCCCAAATTCTCCACCAAGATTACTTTTGCTTGTCCATTAAGTCTCAGTTCAAATTTCACTCCTTTCTACAAATCGGAGTTAGGTACACCTTCATTGATTTCTCAGAGCACATTTACACTCTATTTTCACCAATGACTTAGTTTTCCATGTCTTCCTCCTTCATTCCAGGCAAAGGGAGAAAAGAAAAGAAGCCAGACTTTTTGCTTCTTAAAGAATGGCTCTGTGTGTCTTATGCCTTTTGGTATCCTCCTCCACGCAACCTAGCACTTATTGAATATTCAGTAAATATTTGTTGAAATAACATATTATCAAGAAAAGAATTAGAAACTAGAATACAGAATGATTTTATAAAATAAAGCCCTGAACAGTCAGGGTTCTGATAGGAAATATAACAAAGATTAAAGCCTCTAGGGAGGGAAGAGAGCCTCATGTATTTAAGATCTTGAAACTTTGAGAAGAGCACTATCCCCATAAAGCAAGGTAATTACCATGGCTGGATATCAGCCTCTGCAGCACTGACATACAGGTGACCACACCTACCTAGTTGAGCCAAGTTCATCACAAAGGCCTAGGTTGAAACTAAAAAGTGCTATGAGACATGACAGAAAAAAAGAGTACCCAGGCAATGGGAATATCAAGCACAGAGACTCTCGTCTGGCAAAGAACTTGGCTTGTTTCAGAGTCAGAAAGGGACCAGCCTGGTTGGAGAATGGTCATGAGGTGAAGCAGGAGGACAGACAATGGGAAACAATATGGTCAGAAGGAAGAACAGGTGCCAGATAATGCAGGGTGGTCAGGATAAAGTGAAGGCTCTGGGGTTGTTTTCTAAAAGAAATGCTAAAGTTTAAACCAGATGTACAAGGTGATTGGAGGAAAAATTTAAATACCCACTTGGTTATTAAGTAGGGAATTAATTGTGATAAAGTATTCTGGAAGCCAGGAGCCCACTGAAGTCATTGCCATAATTCAGGTAAATGTGCAAGGAGTTTGGTGATGGTGGTGGAGATGGACAGAGTGGCAAGACTGAAGATACATTTAGGAGGTAGAATAGGCAGAACTCTCTGATGGACTAGGTGATTAAGAGAACAAAGGTGAATCTTAGCAGAAACCAACTTCTAGTCTGAGTCTCTGAAAAGATGCTCTGACATGATGTGAGAAAGGGGTAGGCAGTAGCAATCAAAAGTCTTGATGGTTTATGGTTTATTAGTGATGGAAACATGAAAACAGGAAACATAAAAAAAGTTTATGGTTTCTATTAGACATCTAAGTGAGAATCCTGAGTACAGAGCAGCATCCAAGAATAGAGGAGAAGGGAGAGGTCTGGGTGGGAGACACACAGTCTGCTGGTGTTCAGCATTTGGTTATTAAATCCATGGGATTGGGGGGCACCTGAATGACAGAGTCAATTGACTCTTGATTTCGGCTCAGGTCATCATCCCAAGGTCATGGGTTGGAACCTCAGCATGGAGCCTGCTTAAGACTCTCTCTCCCTCTGTCCCTTTCTATACTTTCTCTCTCTCTCTCTCTTTCTCAGATAAAATAGTAATAATAATAATAATAATAATAATAATAAATAAACAAACCCATGGTATTTATAACACCACTCAGCTGGAAGTTACAAACCAGATGTCCCAACCCTCCCTGAAAATATTTTTGGTGATCCCATATAATCTATCATTTCCTCAAAAACACCCCTCCAAGATATTTCTTTGGAAAGGGGAGTGAGCCTTGTTCTGATATGCCTTTAGGTAAGGCATGCCCTCTCCAGTTACCATACTTCCAATATGCATCTAACCATAATATATATGTTACCTGTTAACCTTGGAGGCATTTAGTGTTTAAATAAATACTCCTGAGGACTTCAGAATACCAAGTCCCTAGAGAAACCAGAGAAGTCACTATAATAGGCCCTGAGCAACCTTATTTATTGGATGAAGAATATAATAATTTCCCCCTCATCATCCCAAACTCATCACCTGCAAAGAGAAAAGATCCCAAAGACATATAAAACAAACAAACAAACAAACAAACAAACAAACAAACATTTGACAATACAAAGCAAATTGATTGAACATGGAATCATCTAGTGTCAAAGGAGAAAAGGCTACCCAAATAAGATAATATTGTGATTCTCTCTTCCCATCCTTTTGTTCTAAAGTCACAGAGGAGGTCTCTGCTATGAAGCAATCAGAGACAATATGATATTTGAGTTTATTACATCATGTCAAGACAGTGCTTATATCATTGCATCACCTGTCTTTCACAGTATGGTATATATTACATATCCATCAAATTCTAAAATCTTTCTTGCTCATCACTGTGGTACATATTTTTGGCTTTTCTGTCCAAACCATCCAACCTTCTTCATTGTTTCTAAAGGAACCCATTTTTATTTGGATAACCCCCTCCTCATTCCTGTACTAAACCATGTGCATGTGTGTCTTCAAGTACACTGAAGACACAGTGTAAGATTTAATTCTAGGCAACAAGAGTTGAGGAGAAATCTGTGGGGAATTCTTTCTTTAAAAAAAAAACAAACTCAAGAAAGAAATTTCTCTTTGCCCACACAATATTTTCAGTTGCCATGTCTGCAGTCCAATTATCTAACTGGAACAGCCACGTACTGACCATGACAGAAGCTAGTCTGAGAAAGACAATGCAGAATGGTGCGAATTACCTGGGTCCTAGGTCATGTTATTTTGGCACTGAATTAACAGACTCCTCAAATGGTCTTTTCCTTTTGTGAACTTATTTTTTTTTTCTGATTCCTTTAACCATTTCATTTAGAGTTTTCTGTTATTTTGTGATGTTTGTGTGGTAGGGGGCAGGGTAGTTCTTGTTTAAAAGGATGCACCTCACCTACCTTCCCTTTTTAGTGTTTATTTATTTTGGGGCTCCTGGGTGGCTCAGTCAGCTGAGCATCCAACTTTGGCTCAGATCATGATCTCTCAGTTCGTGAGTTCTGGCCACACATTGGGCTCACTGCTGTCAGTCCAGGCCTGCTTTGGATCCTCCAGTCCCTTCTGTCTGCCCCAACCCACCTTGCGTTCTTTCTCTCTCTCTCTCTCTCTCTCTCTCTCTCTCTCTCTCTCTCTCAAAAATAAACAAACATTAAAAAAATAAATAAAAGGGTTTTTTTAGTAATCTCTACACCCAAAGTGGATCACAAACCCATAACCCTGAGATCAAGAGTCAAATGGCTCTTCTGACTGAGCCTGCCAGGCACCCCTACTTTCCTCCCCCTCCTTTGTTTAACAAGGCTTCACTCTGGTGTGGATCCCAATGCAGGACTTGAAGTCACAATCTTGAGATCAAGATCTGAGCTGAAATCAAGAGTTGGACACTTAAACTACTAAGCCACCCAGGCTCCCCCCCCCAACTTTCCCTTTTTAATCCTCAGCTTTCTCATCTGGTATCTCTAAGAAACACTTAAAATTTTATGGTTGTAGAACTGTTGCACATCAAGTGTACTTTAGTATTTTCTGTCTCCTCTGAAAAATGCTCTGAACTATTGAGGGAGACCATTGGAACTAATCCTTCAAGAAACCCAAGGTATCTGTATCAGACAACATATGGCTTATGTAATCAGGAGACTAAGAAAGAAAGAGCTTTCTCACCTCTGCATCTGAAATTCCAGGCATATTTTATGCTTAAATCCAATGCCACTAACAGAGGTCAGTAATGAGGCATTGGTACTGCTCAAAAGACCATTACTTACCAATATGCCAGGAAAATGGTTATATGTATGTTATCTCCAAATACTAAAGAGAAATATTTTGGTACAGTCCAATGATTGTCATTAGTCAGAAAAAATTCTTCTGGGTTAAAAAGGTACCACTAAATTAAAGCCTTTAAAAACCAGCTATTATTAGCATTCATGAAAGTGGGTGGTATAAAATCAAGGTGTTAAAAAACCTTTTGTTCTTATTAAGATATACCTTTAGTAACACCTGTCTGGCTAATAATATCTTAGTACCTGGATCATCCTGAAGATAGACCAGGAATGTGTGGACCATTTTCACTTTCTACCTAAAGACACAAACCTTAGGAGTGCTTCCCAAGGTCAGAAAACTGGGTCCCAAATTTAGATCTTGTCTTTGAAATATTTGGTTTTAAGCTTTTCCTTCAGAGTAGAGTCAAATTCTCAGAGATAACACAAAGTCCAGGCCCTTTCATGTATTTGAAACCTCATTCTTCACTGATCCTGATCACTTATATTATATAACATAGTCACACTCAACTAATAAATGCTTTCAGAAGTTACAGTGCCTTGTTTCTTCATGTTTTGCACAGGTTTGTCTGTGTCTGAAACATTTTCTTCCCCTCTTCTTAATTAAAAAAGAATTAATTTAACTCCTATATAGTATCGGGTTTGGGCTTTGTAAATGCCACTCAAACCTTATATTTACCCCTCCTAGCACTTATCATTTTATATTATTATAGTATTAGTTTGCATCCTGGGCTGTGCTCCTTAAAAACAAGCAGTGCTGTTCTATTTGAGTCTTTTTCCAGTAAATGTGAAATGACTAAAATAATGAAAAAGTAAGTCCAAGCTTCTATCCATTATACCTTTATACAATTTTACTACAGCTGCCCTTCCTTGGTCAAGAATACCTGCCTGGCATAGTTTCCCTACCCTAATTCCTTTATTGTCTGAAAAAAATTATTCAAGTAAAGGGCCCATATGCTAAATACAATAAGTACTTTTATGCAATTTATTTTCCATTAAAACAGAGTGGAGTCCATTTTTCTTAGGGGAAAATCCTAGAAACCAGAGTTGTGAGAAGTGGTGTTTTTAAACCCAGCAGCAGTGATTTATCTTGAAAATTAAGGTTTCTGATGAGAAAGAGTCTCACTACAGGGCCAAAGCTAATAGTTCCCCTACAAGGCCCCATCCATTAAAATCAACAGCAACTTGTATCTGCTATGCTAACTCAGGTTCCAAAACAGAGGGGCAAAGATTGCCTCTATTTGGACAGACTTTCCTCAACCCTAATGTAAAAGATACTTGTAATGTGAAACCTATTTTTGACTTACAGAAACCACTCTTTCTCAAGAGAATTAGCATATCTATTGTGACAATCCTTGAGGCCCCTTTGTCATCTCTCCAAATGTTGCCTACATACTTTAAAGTAAAATGTTCAGTTCAGCTTAGGTTAAGGAAGACTAATATGTTTCTGAACTCAAAAGTCAGACTGCATTTCTTAGGACGACAAATGAGTTCATAGCCCTCTTTGTTCCTTCATTCAAAGAATCTTAATTGAGGACCTGTTAATACCCTGGATATAGCACTAGGCACTAAAGTTGCCAAAAGTAAAGACAAAGACCCTTGAAGAGTAGTAGAGGGAAGAGAAGTAGTAGAAAGACTTACATGGAAACAAATAATTATACCTAAGAAGACTAACTGTTATGAAGCAGGCAATGAGAAGATTATGTGAGAACATAGGTGATTAGTTGAGACCATGACTACTGCCTAAGGGAATTAGAGAACTGGGAACATTCTGTTTGAGATTTGAAGTAAAAGTAGGGTTTATTAAAAGGACCATTTGGTGGAAGCGTAGAACAAGCAAAGGAAACAATGGGTGTAGAGATAGTAGGAAGGCTATATACACAGCATGATATATTTCTCCTCAACTCAATCACATGTACAATCCATGCAGCTAGGTATCTTTCATTTTTGTAGTTAAGCACCAGGATGAGTAGCTGCACTTTTTATTGAATTAATCAGTCCTTTAGATAGCATTTAAACTCAATATTCTTCTTTCCCTACCTTCCTGGTACGGATCCATGATGAGATCTTGCAGATGTTACTACAATATTAGAAGATACTTTTCAGCTCCCTGGTGACTTCAAAATGAGTTTTTATCATCATTATAGTTAATAATAATTGCAAATAAAATTCTTAGCTTTTATGTCATAAAAATTGATTCTTACTATACAGTTCTCTATGAAAATGTCATATCCCTTAAAAATTGCTACTAGAACAAATTATAATACAAAGCACTTACATAGCATTTTTGTTTGGGTAGATAATTTAAGTTTATTGCCCTTCTGCTAGTGAGAAGAAAAGCCTGAACAGGGTTAATAGCCTTCCCCCAAGGCTACATGATCCATTGTGATACAGAGAGAATGAGAATTCAAATTAAGGATGACCTTCTAAAGGAAAACCTATCCAATCTGCCCTACACTCCATTTGTACATATCAGGTAAGACTGCATGCAATGGATCTTTCTTCCCAATCCTAACTGTAAAAAAACAAACAAAAACCTGAGTCCTATAAAAATGTCCAAGAGATAAAGTTGTTCAGAATGTAAACTTCTTTTATTTCAAGGCTTATCACCTAAGTTAAATTGGTTCTGCTAATGTAATACCATGCTGGAGGAGGAGGTCCAGAGGAGGTCAGGTTTACAAATGATAAACCTGTTTGTTTCAGTTGTGGTATACTGCTTCCAGTGCTATCCTACCAACCTGGCACATATCCAATAGCTAAAGAACACTCGTAAATGAAAGGAGAAAGGTTATGGTGATATTCCTGTCTAAGACTCTTTTGCCAAGTTTCAGATGAAGCTGGCAAGAAGGGAGAAAACTGCCTAACATACTTTCTGCTTAGTGTGACTATCTCCATAGTTACCAAAAGGTGTTTATTACCAAATGCCCTCAAACCAAATCAGATAACAGAACCATTGAAAGCCAAACAAAATCTCAATACAGTTTTTTTTTTTTAAAGAAATGTGCTGTGAATTTAAAAGACAGAACAAGGTTTCCCACTAGGTTACCAATTAAACAAGGTCTTAAAATTTTATTTAGCTCATTTTAGAGATGATAGACCTTAACAGTCACTTAATAATCAACAAATATATATTCAAAGTCTATTGTGTCAAGTGCTTTGTATCAAGAAAGCCCTGTAAGGGATAAAAGAGATATATACCTGAAGAGATCTCAGCTCTCACACAATTCACATTATTACATAATCCTAAGTATCATTCTGAAATTGTTCAGACTCCACCTGTGATACTCAAACACAGACAATTCTTACAGGGGGACTATAGAACAAGTTTGTCTTATTTTGTAGTTCTTTAGCACAGGATTTCTGAAACTTTAATGTGCATTAAATCACCCAGAAGGTTTGTCAAAAACAGATTGCTGGTTCCTATCCCCAGAATTTCTAGTAGAATAGGTCTGGGTAGGGCCCAGGAATTTGCATTTCTAATAAGTTCATAGGGGATGCTGATGTTGTTGGCCCAGGGACCACATTTTGAGAAGCGCTACCTTAACTCACTTATTCCATGCTACATTTGTTGAACTATGTATTTTCAGTGAAAATTAGTGATTTGTCATCACAAATTTGTCACTAAAAATGTCTTTACTACCTGAGCAAAACATGAGTTTCTAGGAAATTATTAACACCTATTTTTCCAAGAAGCAAATGAAATACTACTAAATATTTTCTCAAAGTTCAAATTTAACTAAAAATATGTTATATTATAATACTTCTTCAAAGTAAAAGTTGCCAATTCAAACACTTTAAATGTTGAATAAGAAACTTTATATTTTATTAAGAAAAAATGAATAAAATAGAAAACTAGCCCATCTTCATAACACTGTCACTCTACTAAAAATATAAAAACATTTAATCCTTCCTTTAAAGAGTAGGATCTACAGTCATTATTCTAATGACTATAGAGTAAGTATTTAAATTTAAATACTTAGCATAAATGCAAACTATAAATGACTATAAATTGGTCATTAGCAGAATTTCTAACTTGTGATCCTATTCATGGTCATCACAGGCTGTGATTTTTGCCTTAAGCATATGAGGAAGTTGTTTCCGAATAATTAAAAAGATGTAGACCATTTCGAAGAGGGAGAAAAAATTTTTCTCACACACAATGTCTTTCATTCTAATTTTTTGTAAGTCTACTTTTTTGGCTTCAAATATCACCACTTAAGAGAATGGCCCATTCTCCTAATGCTGAAGAAAAATCTGTACCTTGCCAAATGGAACCATAGGGTTCACTGAATACTGATGATAACTCTTTCTTTAGTGCTTCTGAGTCTGTGTTGAGATCATAATGTAATAAAGTTTCTTTTTGTTTTTTTCCTTATGACTGAAGTCCTTAGGATAAAGACCAAGAAGAATCCCTAAGTCAAAATACACTATAGAAGCATATTATACTCTTCTAGAATTTCATGTAATAGTGATATTTGAGAGGTACATTTTGCATATTGCAATGACATAGAGGTGGAATTTTCTCTTATATACTCTTTATATTTCTAAATTTTTGTGGATGCAATTATGAAATACTCTTTAAGACAAAATGCAACACCAGCTGAAGTGCCATGTGAAATATGGATGTGGTATCCATCCTTTAAACTTGGAGTGCGCAATTACCAATCAGTAAAAAGTGGTGTCAATTGGTACATTTCCAAATTATTCTCACCATGCCAACTTATCACAATGTCACACTCCAAAATACCAATGGCTAAGACACAAATTATTTTCTAATGACCATGCCCTCAGGCACACAGATTTAATAAAAAATGTACATATGAGAAGATTTTCATCCTCTTTTACTACCTAATTTTATCTCCTGTTTCACACACAACAGTTTTGGATGGAGCTGTGGATTAGAGGTGGTAAAGAGAAAATGTCTGTATTTGCCTAACACTTCAATATTACAATATAAAGACAATCAAATTGTCATGAAAAGTATTTGTCTGCTCATAGATGTTCTACTCTGAAGAAAATGAAAATCCTAAATACACCTTTAAATACACTTTGTAAAAATGTGTAGCTATTTGTCCAGGAATTTGTATGTACATACATACATACCTACATACATACATAAATAATAAATTTTAAAAAAGAAGCTTTTGGGATCCATTTACACAGATCTGAGAACCTGGGAACCTGAGTGTGAAGGTAGTGATAGAATAAGCCATGTCTGTCTTAAAAAAAGAAAAGACATTGATATGAAAGAGTCACTAGATGAGAAAAGTAAAGAAATATTGTGCACTATATTTTGGAGTTCGATAATAAAATAAAATAGGTATGATTCCTGATTGAGGAATCACCCACCCTGAGGATTCACACACAACTTCTAACTTCAGAGAAAAGATGGATCATTCTTCTACTACCCTTAGAAATACATGGGTGAATGATTTCTATTAAAATATGAGAAAAGAAAAAAAACTCTCACTTTTTTTAAGGCAAAGCTCTAAATTTGAAATTCTGCTGAAAGAAAAAAGTAAACGAAGTTCAGAGATTTGACTGGAAGATTTAATTTGCTTTCAGTTTAACCAAGAGAAGCTAAGACAGGGAAGAAAAAACCAAGTTTGTTGCCTAAAGTGGGGACAATTTTTCAGAAATGAAGTTTATAATAAGCCAAGATTAGATCTGTATTTAGCATTCCCAGATTGTCCCTAAAACTTTCCATTACAGATCTCAAAGATTCTTTTTTTAGAGTGCTGCTACCTTGACGGTAAGATTTGTAATCATTTCAGGAAAAGCTTTATTGCTTTTCAAGCTCTAAAATGAGAGAGGGTTTTATGACTGCATTGCATTCAACATTTTGTCCAAAGAGATCTGACACCTTAATTTGACTTCCTCTGCTCTGTTCTCTTATCAGTTTTGACTACAGGAACATACCTGCTCAAGTACATCAGGACAAATGTGTCAGGGACTGGTAGAGCTGGAGAATGGCCAGAATGACAAAAACAAATGTCAAGCAACCTGAATAATGTTGACCATTTTATTCCATCATGACTCCTCCCAACGCCTCCTTCTTCAGCTCTGCCACCACTCTGACCACAAACAGCTTTCACTGGCAGCAGCCGCTAAATTTGACTCACTGCAGATATCATCACTTTTTAAACTTCAGCTGGAGAAACGACATATAAACACACCTGTTCTTTCTCCTCCCACACATTTTGGCCCTTAAAGCTATTTTTAGCCAAAGCAATTCATTTTTGTTCATTCCCATTGCATTCTTTTTTAGCAGTAGTTAAACTGTCAAGAGAAGGAACAGTCAGCATTTACTACATTGACAAAAGGGGGAACAATTCCCTAGAGGATTATTACTCTGAACTGTGAGGGGGTGGGGGGAGTCCCTAGAGGTTTTAGAATTTCCAAAATGGAGCAATTTACAAGTTATTAAGTATCTGGATATTTCTGGAGCCCCAAAGTGGGTCACTTATCATTACCTGCAGGCCAATCAGATTCCATAAGGGAGTTTTGCTTAAAGTTTTCAGATAGTAACTTTAAGAGTGAGGGGAAAATTAACTCTAAAAAAAAATCATGCTTGAAAAAAAAAGAAGATATATTCCAAAAATCCAAAATGTCTTTTGAGCTCCAGTATCTAATAGCTTTCCAAAAACCTCTCATCTCAGGGTTTTTCCTTAGGTTGTTGCCGCATTGTGTTCATAGGCTAATGCATTACCTAAATATAGATAGCCATTTTTAGTATAAATTCCAAAAGCCATAAATGTTTCATAATTGAGCACATAATTTGAAGTAAGAGAGCTTTTCCACTCATCCCCTTTTACTGTTGCAAATTGGAAAATACTCAAGTAATTACTCCCTTAATAGTTCAATGCTTGCAACTTTATATACTTTATGAACATCACAAGCATCTTTTGCTCCCCAGAGCAATATGGGGGGTGGGGACAACACAAAAGAACTTAACTTGTATAATTAACCAAATAATCCAGTGCTTTGATTCAAGATTTCTTCATTAAGCCATTAATGTAATACATTGCTAAGTGGTGGGTTGTCCAATTTTTATGATGCCTTTCATTTCAGTTCAATGGCTGCAGTTAGAATGAAAAAAAAAAAAGAGCATCTGCAAGATCAGCAAGATGATGCAAAACCCTTAGACTAGAAACGTTTTTTTTTTTTTTTTCTGCCTTCACAGTTTGTCTGAGGGCAGTCAATGCCAGAGGACCAATAAGGAAAGTAATTTTAAGTCCAGAAAGTAGCATTCATTTGTCCTTATCCAATAAATAAAAGGGCAAATAAAACACTTGATTCTTGTGACCTCAAACACTTAAACAGAAAGCTGCTGGTCATTTTATGGGTTTCCAAACATACTCAAAGGTAGATAGCCAGTTCATAATTCTATCCCACTTTAGGCTACAACACATATTTCCCACCAGAGTTTATATATCACAATGTGGAGTGTCATACGTACTGTTTAGTCATTGTTCAGTGATGGTATGCTTACATAAATGACATATATGGGAATGTGACATGCAGAGGAAAACTTATATACTAAAGCATAGTATTTTATTTCTAAACTTGGACACCATACAAAAAATTCAATGCTGAGAAAGGCACTGCTTTTGCCATTAGAGATGGTGAAAATTATCTGAATTTTAGTTCTTTATGGTTATAGTTAACTTTATATGTTTATATATGCTGAGAGTCTAACTATATACCATTTGATACATCCTGGAGACTTCGTTGCTTTTAAAAATAATTGCATATAAATGGAGTTCAGTGTATGGTATATTTATAACTCAAAGACTGACAAAGGGTAGGTAAGTTCACAAGAAAAAAACTTACTGCTGAAAATTATATTGTCTAATGACAGTCTATGCAGTATTTTCAAAGACCTGAGATACAAACCAAAAGTAACATAAGCACAAAAAGCCAGTCATGTCGAATTTTGGAATCTCAATAAAAGACATACAACTGTTTGTGAATTAGAGATTGTAGTTACTAAAAATTATCTATCAGGTTATCAGTTTTTTTTTTCCATGAAAGAGTTCCAAAGGAGCCCATCACTTTCTCCCAGGATGCAAAATATCCACACAGATAAATTGCAAGACAAAATAAATCCTTCCTTTGAAATCTGTTTTTAAGAAGTCTCCTTTTAAGTAAGAACACCAAAATAACAGCAAAGAGGATAGCATAAACATTACTTAAAACTAAAACAGAACAGTCAAATTCCAAGTTTGGTCCTTTTCTTTTAGCCATGTCAAATAAGCCTCAAATTTAAAACAAGCACTTGTATTAAAAGGCATCCCCAATCACCTCCCTTACATGATGGCTTAGATAATAGCATATGTTTGTATACTCCCTCTATAGACTTTCATACTCCATCACTATAGTGACTTTAGTATAACCAACAGTTCAACACTCACAATGATGAATATGTTTTTCTATGAAAAGGATAAGAAGTCCCAAATCCATATGACAATGAAATGTTATTAAAAATTTGTATTCAATTTAATATTATCTGTTTTCAGCAGTTTGCAAATTCTTCACCAGTTTCATCAAGAAAACGGACATGGAATAAAAACTCCTCTGGAAGCTCAAAGCTCACTAAACTTTCTTCCTAAAATATACCACTGATAGAGTCTCAATCAAAAAAGCAAAAGTCATCAAGGTAAATGAATTGTTAAGTGAAAACTACTCTCTCCAGTCTATACACACATACAAACAGAACTAAACTCTTTACTTAGATCCAATCTTTCATTTAAACTCAGAGCAACTAGCTGTCTTCACTGTCAGTGCCCTGCCATACCAACATTCATGTGTTCAGGAGATGAGTGAAGATACATATGCAGAAACAGAGGGAAGAAGGAAACCTGGGTTCCTACCTTGACAGTTTTCGAGGGTTGACACTTGATGTGATGGGACACGCTGGCCGTTTGGTTCATTTTTCAGGACCCTGGACAGCGCACGATCCCAGGTGGACTTCCAGGATGAATTGGTGATCAAGTCTCCTCTACTGGACTTGAGCAGGGGCTGCTGCTGTTGCTGTTGCTACTGCTGTTGCTTCTGCTTCTTCTGCTGCTGCTGCTTTCTCACTCCGGAGGCTGAAACGCTGTCAGATTGGAGGGATCTGTATCTCAGCCCTAAATAAAGCATTCATTTGGTTCATCAGTCTCAAAGCTCTTGACGATATGGAAAAGAAAGCTACAGACTGTTGCAATTCACTTGTACTGTACCTTTTCAGTACTGAGATGTGACAGCTTTAGAGTACAGCCAATGATCTTGGCTCTCATTCTCCTTTCAAAGAGACGAATACCAGAAAACATACAGAGATCAATTGCAGTACCACAGTTTAAAGGGATACTCTCAACTCCCCGGATTCTAACCACTTTATACTTTTTTTTTTCCCAGTGCAAAAGAAATCTGCCTCTCTCTCCCTCTCTGCTCACATTTTTTTTTACTATAATTCATTCTCATTCTGATACTAAATTTTTTTCTTCCTAGGTAGTTTTTGCAATCAAAACAGCAGTAAATGCTGGGAAAAGACCTGTTGCCTGATTTAACATTGTAGGTTTTAACATAAGTATGGTAAAGGATTTACATCTTCTATGGATATGTAAGAAATTCGACAGTGACAGCCGGCTAAGATACTGACTATTCTTATTCTGTAAGCTGTGAGAAAGCTTATGGTATATAAAAAAGTTTTCAAACATAATAGTTACTAGACGTTGCACCAAACATTTTTTTTTCAAATTTTAACCATCTCTTTCCTTGAGGTCATTTAAAAAAAAAAAATTCCCTGGGACAAACTAGTATCTAGCTCATGCCAATCCAACTTCCCACGTAGTTACCTCTCTGCCCCAAATGACATTCATTTTTGCAAAATAAGTCATAAATGGTTATGAATAAGGTTTCTACAGAGTAACCACTCCCTGTGGTCACATTAGCACCAACAAGTATGAAAATATCCTAGTTGGAAATAAGAGATCCAGTAGGCTTGACTTAATGTAGTATATTATTTCCCAATATTTGTTATAAAGTATTGAATGCGGCCTAAGCTGAGTGTATATGTCTCATGTATTTTTGAAGACTAACCCTTTTTACTCATCAGACATATATCTTGCTGGTGAAATGCCAAGTTTATAAGATTGAACTGCATGAAGCTCTCAGGAAGCTTTATGAGGGGCCAAAAACAATACTAATTAACATTAGTGTGAGAAGAAATAAACTAATAAGTTTGGTGACATGATTAAATTTATGTGTTATTCTTAAGAAATATTTCCTGTTCTGAAATAGGAAAAGGATCTAAACATTCTTCACCAAATGTTTGTGAATCGCTGAGTTTCCAAGGGTAATAGTTCTGGCAGCACAGTAGAGGTAAGGATTAGGCAGTAGCAAGATCAAGCATTCTGAAGCCAGAAAGGTTAACAGCAGAGTACTGGAGTAATCAAGGAAATCATGAGAACATGGAGCCAATAAAAAACAGGCAAAAGCTATTTCCAAGAATCTGGGTAGCAGCATCATAACAATATATTGAGTAAACCAGAGGACCAAGAAATCTGGTGACTCAAAGGTTAAGATTTTAAACCACAAATATGGTTGATACTGTGGCCTACATTATATTTTTATTGCATATGATAATTTGCATAATCCATAAAATGAAGAATATTTTATATTAGAAATTTAAAAACATGTATCTGAAAATCATGAAAATTGCATCTTATCTGAGATCCAGCTAAATCAGTATTTAGAGAAAATGTATGTATTTAAATATACATATTAGAAATGCAGAAAGGCATAAAATTAATAATTAATAAGCCAAATGTTGATCTCAAGAAGTAATAAAAAGAATGGTAAAACAAACTCAAGATACAAGGGAACAAATAATAACAAGAATGGAAAAAAATTAATAACGTAAAAAAAAATTCAAAGCATATGACCCAGTGAACAAGCCCATGAACCATACAACATATACTGAACAGCATGATATCTCTAAAGAAATAAATATCCTATACCAGTAGGGTTGACTCAGCTCCTCTTCCTTAGATACTTCTTAGTAGCAGATATCTGAGGAATCTCCAAACTAAATTATCTGGGTAGTCCAGGAATAATGGCAGGGGTTGGGGGTGTCCAGAGGGAAAGGGTACAAAACTTAAGATAGAATTTCTCACCCATATCATACAGTATGGAAGGTACAACTAGTATGAGAGCCAATATTTACATGCCTGACACAAAGAGGGCATGGGCAGCTAGATTGCAATCACGGTGGTCACATGAGAATTCATTCCTTTTCCAAAATTCTTCAAAACTCTCTTCTATCCCCACTTGGAAGGCAGAGAGGATGCCAAAACAAATGAACAAACAAACAAACAAACGAAGGAACAAACACCACTGGCATTACTATCTATAGGTAAATGACAAAAATCCACCTAAAATCCTTGCCCAATGTTGAATTTTACAAATAAAAAGGAGAGAATGTACATTAAGAGAAAAGGATGACTAGTCTACACCATATACTCTCTTTCCACATCCCATAGTCAAGAAAAATCAATTGTTCAAAATAAAATGTACCACCCAAATCTCATTTTTGAT
This sequence comes from Lynx rufus, assembly GCF_022079265.1. Classification (NCBI taxonomy): domain Eukaryota; kingdom Metazoa; phylum Chordata; class Mammalia; order Carnivora; family Felidae; genus Lynx; species Lynx rufus. The sequence goes on along the minus strand of NW_025814834.1, from coordinate 98,841,336 downwards.
ATTTTCCCTGCCACATTATCATCTCATGAATCAAGAAAATTAAAACCATAGCAATTTTAACATTTCTATTTCAAACATACAGATTTTTCATAATTTTTTGAAATCTGCTGTGTCTTAATATGTTCAATTGAATGTACAACCAGAAAAGATAGAGATCTAAAGACTTTAGTGAAATGCTAAAAAAATATAAATACTGTTTAAGAAGGATACATTCATATACAATTATTCTAATTGGGATATATTTGGTTCAGTATGTTTAGTGTGAAAACAGCTGCAAAATTCCATCATAGTTTTTCACATGGTAAGATTTTTTTAAATGTTTAGATCTACTCAGGAAACACTATACAGTGAATCATAGTGAACTAGAAATTTTAGACATTTATTTATTTATTTTTTCACAAAATGTATCTTTTTTTCAACATATGAAATTTATTGTCACATTGGTTTCCATACAACACCCAGTGCTCATTCCAAAAGGTGCCCGACATTTTTTTATTTAAAAAAATTATTTAATGTTTATTTATTTTTGAGAGAGAGAGAGAGCACAAGCTGGGAAGGGACAGAGAGAGAGAGAGAGACAGACAGACAGACAGACAGACAGACAGACAGAATCCTAAACAGGCTCCAGGCTCTGAGCTGTCAGCACAGAGCCCGATGTGAGGCTTGAACTCAGGAATGGTGAGATCATGACCTAAGCTGAAGTCAGACGCTTAACCGACTAAGCCACACGGGCACCCCAAAATTTTAGACAATTTAATACAAAGAACCAATTTTATATTTAACCAACAGTAGTAAAAGTCATATAAAAATGTTATTTTCAGGGGCCTCTGTTTGCAGAAAATTAGGAATGACCACTTCCAGCCTCCTCACAAAAAGATAAGGAAGGTGGTGCTAATTTTAGAAAATATAACTCAGAAGGTTAGTTGAACAACTATTGTTGGATCTGGGAAATAGAGAGCTAAAATTAGCTTAATGAAAATATTTCTTTAGAAAAAACATTGTCACATTGTCAGGTAGACTCTACTATAAATCGCTTTCTCTGTGATTCAGGCCCTGTATGCTCTAGCCCTAACCAGCTGGCCACAGTGGTGATCTACCGATTACAAGCTTAGGAAAGCCCTCTGCCTTAGTCAATTAGGATACTAGCTGCAAAGCCATTACACTTTTTCTTTGATATTTGGAGTCCATTATAGAGAATCCAAGTTCCACATAAGCATAGAGGAAACCACCTCCTCCTCTTAACACCCACTGGGTATGTCATGGTCTTCTGCTTGTCCTACCCACCAAGTCCTTTGCATTTCTCATTAAAACTTTTCATCCTAACCCCTGCCTTCTACCTCTTTCTCCATAAATGGCATCTGCTCTGGTAACTGCTCAGATTCAGACTGTTTCTGATTTAATCCAGGTGGATGTCACTGGCATAATTCTAATTGCTACACTCTCTTTAAGAATTTATCTTTCCTAGAAACAACATATGTCCATCAAAACATACACGGTTATGCTACAATAATAAATAACCTCAAAATCTCAGTGGCTTAAAATAATGAAGGTTTATTTCTTGTAATGCTATATGTCAGTACTAGGTTAGCAGAGAGATTCTTCCTACCTAAGAGAACTCAGACTGATGAACACTCCATCTTGATATAAACTTCCACAATCAGCATGGCAGAGGGAAGAAAACCATCCTCTCATTTAAAGTCTTCTGCTCAGTAATGGTATATCCCACCTCTATTTGCATTCCATTGGCCAAAGCCAGTTAATAGTCACAACCAAATTTAGGTAATAAGGAAGTGACTTCCATTTTGTGCCCAAAGAGGAAATGGAATCAGAATAGTATTAAACAGCCCTAATAACCACAACCCTGTTGTTCCTTTTTTTTTCTATACTGCAGATCCATATGCCTCTCTATTCCAGTCTGCCTCAAAATGCCAGCATGTTCAAATCTAAGCCTCTGCAGCCTATGACAAGTTCATTTAGAAGAGATTAGATAGATAGATAGATAGATAGAGGATAGGAAGGAAGGAAGGAAGGAAGGAAGGAAGGAAGGAAGGAAGGAAGGAAGGAAGACAGAACTTCCTTATCCTATGTGTCCTGTAATCAACAGGGTTTTCATAGTATATTTTCCTGGGATAATAAGGGGTAGGACATAGACCTGTAACAATTCTTGTTTGCAGGAAAATAACAGAGTTGAGTGTAAGCTAATGGTGTAGGTTTTCCCCCTGCTGGTATATATAACTCTACAAAGGCTGAGGACTTTGGCTGGTGGCAGAGAAGTCAGATATGACAACATCCGGGGTATATACTCTTAACCACTGTGCTATACCAGTGAAATATTCTTTTATCCTTCTAAGCATTTTAACTTCACTAACACAACAAAAGGTAGAAGTCACAATTTTCATTCTTTCAGTAGGAATCATTTCAACGAGTGCTTTAAAGATCCTAAAGACAGTACTATGAACTCTCAGGTAGCAACAAATGCAAGTTTATGAGGAAAAAATAAACATCTAAATTCACTTTTATTTTAGGTGGTCAACTTCTGTATGACTCACTGTCTACAACCCACCTCTGTACAATCCTGTCACATATATTGCAACTAAACAATATGTTTAAGGAATCATGAAGATGATGATTTATAAATATATGGATATAAGTCAATATCATCTGGGGAGAATTTGCTTTACATTTTCAATTTACCTTCCAATTTAAATAATAAGGCATTTTATTATCCTCACTCACAAGGTATTGCCAAAAGCCAAATACATACAAGGAGGGATTAGAATTGATATGGGAAATTGTTGTCTAGCTTGTGACAATTAAGCTCTCAAACTGACTCCCCATTTCCACATCCATTAAGAACCAATCCAACAGCCATTAATGAGTATGAGTTGTCCGTCTCTATATCTGTTTTTATTGGATTTGGCTTTCTGATTATATTTTCACCCTTCTTTCCTTGTTTCATCTCTTAGCCATTACCACAAACTCCTTAGGCTGGATGTTTGGCTGATCCCTGACTTCCCTTCATGATTATAATTTGCACCTATCCTGATGATTACTTTCTTCTAATTACTGGGTATATATTATATATGTATAATACAGGGTATATACAGGGTGCCTAGCCATCACAGATCAGTTGACTGACATTCCTGACAGGTTTCACTTTCCCCTGTTTTTCATCAACCAGAATCAAATATCAACACCTCAGAAATTATTTCTTACCCAAAGTGGCATTCCACACTAACAGAAAGACACCACATTATCTCTGCTAATGTCATTCAGTCTTATGCTTTCATTTTTAATGTGACATTTATGTTTTGTAGAATAGTTCTCTTTGCAAAACTGTCAACTGAAAATGTGATCAAAACCCTAAATTCATAGAACACCAAAATAGATAGCCATTATTCCATCACGAGAAATTTTTGGAGCTCTCCTAACCTGTAGTTCTCCAGTTGAAATAATTCAACAAACAGGACCCCCAAAAGTGCTATAGAAATGTCCAGTTCTACGTAGAGATGTGTCCATGAATACACAGAATACACAGAAATAAACATTGGTGGTAACTCCTCATGTAAGCAAAAACAATTTCTGCTATGCAACTGCTGACAAATGCCTTCAATAAATTCTCTCTATGGCCAAAGTAATAAATCACTGTGAAGACAGAAATGCACACATAAAATCCACTGCATTATAGTTCCCTCAACACCCAGGAACAGACTTTACTTCATCCAGTTCAGCTATTAGTGACAGTAGTCCCCCAAGCCACCTTACACAATTCTAAAGTTCCAGGATCCAACTATTAGGAACTTTGACTATAGGTCCCTGGTCACCCATTCCTCCTGGTCTCAATCCTTTCTGTTCTGAGGGCTATCCCAACATTTATGATCTGCATGAAGTTCACATTTAAGGTAGGTAATTAATAAACCCAAAAAAGCAATCATTATTGTCATTTGGAGAGCTTTGGCAGGCATTCAGACCTGGGTCCCACTGCACAATCCATACTTCCTAATCAGCAGCGGAATCATGTATTTCTAGAACCTAGTCCCCTCTATTTTACAATAAACAGATAGCAAGCATATATCCCCATCTTCAGATAGCGTCCAACTCAAAGGACTAACTTCTATGATTGTAGAAATAAAGAGGTATCACAGCAGGTGTGCTTTGTATTGTGTACTTTTTATAAGAGAATAAAATGTTTATTTGGAAATTTTCTATCTCAACAACATTAAAACCACACATCCAATCTTGTGGAATGAAAATTCAGGGAGAAATCTTGAAACAAATCAAACATTTATAACCTTTGTGAAGTGCAATTAAAGGACCCTGACTCAAACTATCCCCTCCTCTCACAGGCTAGCTATTGTGCCATTCCAGGAAGATCCTAAAACCAAAGTTAAAAGAATTACTTCTGAACTTGTGCAAAAAGACTGGAAAAGTGCTAATGTTATTCCCTCCCTTCCATGCCCAATCACTGCACATCTTTGCATGGTTGTTTAAAATCTAAGTTCTTCCATCAAATTTTCTTTTGTATTTCTCCAAATAAAACTAATTTCTTCCTTCTCATATTTTATCTTTGTCTCTTTTATGATATTAATCACATTCTGATTTTAGTAACTGGGTTTTGTATTACTGCTATATTTACTAAATTTCCCGTAAGTGTTTTGAGAGATAAAATTATGGGTCAAAATCCTTCATACACCATGAAATGGTTTAGTGCCTACTATGTACATAGATCAATGATTGCATGTATTATTAATTATCAAATAAAACCTGTTTATCAAGTCCAGCAAAAATAAGTCACATTTCGACAATGCAAAAGCACATCAACCTCGCAATAGCTGTGACTGTATGACCACCCAGTGGTGTGTGTGTGTGTGTGTGTGCGCGTGTGTGTGGCAGGGGTGGTTAAAAATGTAAATAAAGGGAGAAAGAATAAAAAAAATAAGTTATATTTCTCAGAGCATTTTTGATGGAATTATAAAAGAGACATCAGATTTCAATGGGTCAAAGGGTGAATAAAGGTGAGAAAATAAACATATTTGAGTTAGCACTGGCTTATGGGGATGAATGAGTGAGGACTGGGCTAGAGGAAAGTCATAAGAGGCATAAACACCTACTTACTGAGAAGAATTGTGCACAGTCAAATCAAATATAAACAAAAGGTGTGCTAGAGAAGTAAGAGTCTAGCTGAAAAGGCCACAGCTGTAATGACAAAGAGTGGTTTACAAGTATATCAGGGCAAGCTTGGTAGAGGACCAGCACCCTGCATTGCACAGGTTAAAAATCACCAGAGTCCCAAGTTCTTACTCCACTATTGCTGGTTTCCTGAACTGGCCACACTATTCACTGTGGTGGTTAAGTCATTTCAGTTCTACTTTAAAATATAAAAAAGGGCAAATGCAGAGAAGGATACCAAGTTGAATATATGCATCTAACTTTGCTCCCTCTAAAAAAACCACTGGATGAGTAAAGACATATTTTTACCTTTAAAGATATAAACTTACAAGGATGGCAAGCAAAAAAGAAGTTTCAATTACAACAAAATTTGGAAGGTTGAAAGATAAGCATTAAGTGATCTACCAGACTGAAAGCAGTGGAAGCCTAAAGCAGGTACCATGGAAGACTGAGAATCCTATTTGTACATCAGAACTATTGAAATGTCCAAGAAGGGACAGCCCCAGATACATTTAGAACTGGTAGGGAAGGGGAGTTTAGATGAAGAGCAAAATGATAATTGATTTAAAGTTGTTTGTTTGTTTTTTTTTTAGAAATTATTACATCTCCAGAACCCTTCCCTACTCTATGCCTCTAGGTGACTATCTGGAGGTTTATCTGTGAATTTCTGAAGAGTTCAACTCTGTGACTATAAACAGATGGTTTTAGCAATTGCTCCTCTGTCTTTTGGCTAAGTTCAAGCATAGAGTATTAGCACAAGGGAACACCAGATGCATTTGAAAAGCTAGATGCTCTCCAAAAATCAATAAGAGTGAATACCAAGCACATGTGGAGTGTTGACCAAACTCCTTTCCTCCTTTCTTCATGTCCAGACTCTGATAGGCAGGTCTATATTTTCCAGGTAAGAGATTGGGAAGCCCAAGGAAAAGCCAAAACACACTGACATTAAGAGCCCTAACAACCCACCCTGATCACCCTATAAAGAAGATCAAACTCTGTGAGCCCTGACCATGTGTTCAGAGGTTTAATCACATTTTGATCTCTTATTCTATATCATGAGTAGGAAACTAAGGATTATTAGACATTTCAGAAAATTCTCTATCTCTAAGAGACAAAATTAAATGAAATAAATAGGGGAAAAAGCAAGTTGGAAGAAATAAATTTGATGAAGAGAAAAAATATAAGTACAAAAGACACTATCATTAAGAGTGATAGAGAAGATATTATATCCATGAAACAAAACAGAAAACTCATTTAAAAAATTAGAGGAGCATTCAAGGGGAAAAAAACTCTTAAAAAATCAACAACATGATAATGATATTAGAATTTAAAATTAATGTAATGTAAACTTAGGGAAACACAGATAAACAGCATTTTTAGAGATAGGAAAGAAAAAATTAGAAGACCTCTTTGCAATGGTCTGATACATAAATTCTAGGAATTCTAGAAAGGGAACAGAACAGTAAGGAAGAAATGATCAACCAAATAATTTTGAAATATTCCAGAAATGGAAGGATCATATATTCATATTGAAAGTACCCACTGAGTGCCTAATTCAAAAAAAGAAAAAGAAAAAAGAAAAAACAAAATCAATGTGAAATTTTAGAATATATTGAACAAAGTTGCTAAGAGATTCCATGGAATAAAAATCAAAGTGTTTTACATAAATGATAAGGAATCAAAGATCAAAGTGTCCATGAGTTTCTCAACAGTAATTTTGGAAACTAGTAGGCCCAGTGGAACAACACACTTAAGGAAAATTATGTCTAACACAGAACTCTACAACTAGTCAATCTATTAATCAAGTAGGAAGATCGAACAAAGGTATCTTCAGATACATAAATCACAAAATATATACCTCTCACATATTCTTTCTTATAATGCTTTTGTATTATACATTCATCAAAAGACTTCTTAAAATTGCAAAAAGCACTACTATTAACCAAAGTACAATGATTATGCAATTAAGCTGTAAGTTGGCTGTTTTTCAGAGGAATAGAATTTTTACTTGAAAAAACAAATGATAGGGTCACCTGAGTGGTTCAATCAGTTAAGCTTCCGAGTTTGGCTCAGGTCATGATCTCACAGCTTGTGAGTTCGAGTCCCTCACGTGGCTCTGTGCTGACAGCTCAGTCTGGAGCCTGCTTCGAATTCTGTGCTTCCCTCTCTCTCTCTGCCCCTCCCCTGCTCATACTCTGTCTCTCTCTATCAAAATAAATAAACATTAAAAAATTATAAAGAAAATAAAAAGAAAAAAACAAATGACTGACAAACTATGGTTATTCACGGTTGGATATTTAGTAGATATTTTCTCTAAGATGAACAACCTAAGTCTATGACTAGGAAAACAATTGACGCTGTTACCAACAATAAAATCTGACCTATCAAGCCAAAATTAGAATTTAAGAAACCATGTCTGTCATGTGAGATTACCATCTTCCCAATATAAAGACTTTTCTGATGAGATTGGTGATGATATTAACAAATTTGATATTTTTAATATTACATAATGAAATTTGTCAACATTTGGAACAATTAAGTCAGTAAACCAATATTTTCTAAATGACCAAAGCATGATGTTAAAGAATCTCATATGGGTAAGATTCAAAGTACAAACAGTACAATAATCTTTCTACAGTGAAAACTTAGTTATGGTTTCAGATTCCACATTGCAACTAACCATTAAGAAACTACTATTAGTAGAGGTTTGGTGAGGTATCAAAGAAAAGACCCACAATTATCTGAAAAATCTATTAACATACTCCTCTATTTTCTAACCACATTTCTATGTGAACTCAATTGCCTGTATGTACGTTAACCAAAATAACAAATTGCAACACACTGAATGTAGACCTAGATATGAAAATCCATCTATTTTCTCTTAAGGCAGACATTAAAGACATTTTGTTTTGATTCAAAATTATAGTTACTTTTCATAAAAACATGTCACTTATGTTGTTATATAATAGGTATGTGATTGCGATTCTTAATTAATACTTTTAAAATTTCTCAGTTTAAATTTAAAATACAGTTAATATCAAGAGATATGACCCATATAAACAATAGCTCTTTGGGTTTCTCAATTGCTTAAAAAAAAAAATGTGAGAGTACCCAAAACCAAAATTTTTGAGAACCACTAGTTTAAGGTAAGGAGGAAATTGAATATGGAGGCCACAATGTTTTAATAGTTGGTTTTTTTATTATTATTATTAACAGTTGTTATGGAAGTGCATAGCCAATCACTAGTCCAGTCCTTTCCCTTACAGATGAGAAAAAAAAAAGTTCAGAGATAGTAAGGCAGCTGCCCAAGATGATGCCAGTTGAGGAGTCCATGTTTCTCTCCTCTCAGCTCATGGCTTTTTCTTGTGTTTTATGCTATCTTTACAATTTCAGTTTTCCAATCTATATATCATTTTTATGCATGGATATTGTATATGTACAAATATGTGTGTATGTGTGTATATAGAATTGTACTAGAGATGGCTAAGAAACAAACAAAGACAAACTTGTTCTCACAACCTCTAACAAGGAGTAAACAGACTCTAGGAACCCATTCCTCATGGTGACAGCTAAGAAGACTGACCAGATTATGACACACAAAATTTCCCTTCTGGGATTTGGAATTAAAAAAAAAAAATAGAAAAACCAGCCAGTGTCTACTGGGAATTTAAACCAGAAAAATTGAATTGTTGGAGTTGAGGCCAAGGCAACCACATCTGAGTTATACTTGCCAAACCCAAGAAAATGTGAACAGTAGCAGCAGAAAAGACAAGATACACAGAGAAACAGAGAAGTAGTCTGGCTTCCAACTCCCCAGTTCCTGGTTCCAGGACCCGGTGAGGCCCAATAATGTCTCTTTTGGTTCCCTAAGGTTCTCTTTGATTTGTTAATTTTACTTTTTATACTTTTTTTAAAAAATTCAAAATTGTTTTTTTTTTGAGAGAAAGAGAGGCAGAGTGTGATCGGGAGAGGAGCAGAGAGAGAGAGAGAGAGAGAGAGAGAGAGAGAGAGACGGAATTGGAAGCAGGTTGCACGTTCTAAGCTGTCAGCACAGAGCCTGATGCAGGGTTCAAACTCACAAACCATGAGATCACGACCTGAGTCGAAGTTCGACACTTAACCGATTGAGTCATCCAGGCATCCCTATCTACTTTTTAAAAATATTTGTTTATTGATTTTGAGAGGGAGTGTGTGTGCACATGAGTTAGGGAGGGATAGAAATAGAGGGAGAGAGAGAATCCCAAGCAGGCTCTGTGCTGTCAGCACAGAGCACAACATGGGGCTTGATCCCACAAACCATGAGATCATTACCTGAGCTGAAGTCAAGAGTTGGACTTAACCAACTGAGCCACCCAGGTGCCCCAACTTTATCTACTTTTAATGGGCTTTTATTACTTGCAATCCATGCGTGAGGACAAACATGCACACTTGAAGAGCCCCTTGGTTTGAAGGACAACCTCGGAGTGGGTGTCACCAGGAGACAGAACACATAGCCCTGACATTTGCCAGATGAAAGCAGCAGCTAAGGCACAGTGCACTGCACAAACCAATATGCATGCTTACAGGTGACAACTTGAGAGATTACATCAGACACTTGTAATCAGAAACAAAAATGAAGTTGTCACTGTCCCTGAAAAACTAGATATTGCAGAGTTATTCAGAGTTTTCTAACACAATAAAAAGTCTTCATAATTATTAAATTAAGAAATGAAAGCATGACCCCATTGTTGCCAAGACTAGCTAAATGTTAAAATCATCTGAGAAGCCACTTATCAAAAATATCTTAGTTGCTTGGTCTCAGGTGGGGCCCATGGAAAGGTATTATTTTTTCAGGTGCTCCCCCACCACCACCCACCTGGTGATTTTAGTAGGAGACAGTGAAAGTACACTAAGACCCCAGAGGAGAAACTCTATAGAAAAAAGAAAATTGCAGAAATGTTCTGCTAGCTCATTGTAATTTTAGAAAGAGAAGGTAAAAGCAGTATTTATACTAAAGAGGAAAGGAAAGGTTTTCCTAGAAAAACCCCACAGTGTTCTTTAGGAGTCAGAAAGAAAGGAGCAGTCAATTAGCAAAGAACTAAGAAAGAGTGTCAAATCAATAGAAATCGAAAAGAGAAAAACATGGTAAGGAATGGAAAAAGAAAGAGCTGTGTTAGCGACTCAGGTGACATAAGGTAGGAAATAATTTTGATTAGGATATGGCTGAAATGTCAGTAATGATGTAGTCCCCATTATATACTAATATTTACTATTTCTGAAAGTTCTTTCTGAAGCATTATGTTACATGTGGTAGAAAATGCCAAGGGAGTCAAATGGGATGTGGCTCTCTCATTCCTGGTTTATGGGGACTCAAACCCTTACAAATGTAAATGGTTCTGATATGGTAGACCCTTCTCAAACACAGGAGTCTTACACACACACAAAGTACCGTAAGACTGTAGACATATGTATACTGGTATCACCTAAAAGCTTTATCTTCGTCCACAAGGAGGCGTGGCACTTAACGGCCAATGATACACAGTAATTAAAATCTGTACCCAAGACCTATCCAGAGTTAAGAGAAGCCTGAGATTCAGGGACAATCTCTTCACTGTCTTTGGCTTGCAGGCCCCGGGACTGCAGAATTGAGGCAGACTCTGCAGTTCAGCTCTCCTATACGTAGAGACACAGAAGATGAACGAGGCTCCAAAGTAAATCTCCAAACACACTGATTCTTTATTTATGGGGCCTAGGAGATAGAGAACATTAAGTGAACTCAAAACGGCATGTTGCGATCAGATTTTCAGCTGTTCTGTGTCACTGGGAACTGCAAAGTAAAAAGAACAGCCCTAATATCAATAATAAATGCCTACCAGAGAACTCCAGTAATGCTACAATGATTAAATAACGCCAAGGAAGGGAGGCAAAGTCTAGAAGACACTTTTTCTCTCTCTCTTGCACTCTTTCTCTGGCAACATTCCCAGGCTATCAGTTTTTCTTTGCTCCTCCACTTGCCTGTTTGCCAGCCCACCCCTAACCCTGTGGAAATTTGTTCAAATGACAAGGTAATTGAGATCTTAAAGGAACTACAGAAATTATTTCAAATCTTTGAACTTCTCTCTGAGCAACACTAATAACTTTAAAGCTGGTGAGTCCATCCTTCACACTGTTTTAATATCCAGATGTGGAGTCCTGTATTGATTAGAAGACAGAAGGAAATGAAATAAACCTTTATGGTATCACTGCTATGAATGAGTCTCTCCTCCCACATGTTTTACATGTTACGTGTTGTCATAGTTAACCACACAAGATGTGTCAAGTTAAACTGCCCTTAGAGTACAAATAAAGAAATTGAGACTCAGGTTAATTTGCCTGAGGGTTAATAAACATCAGAGCTACTAAACACTGGAGTCAATACTGAAACCCAGGTCCACTTGAAACCAAAACCATCTCCATTACTCAGGCTCTTCTATCAGTGAATAGCAAATCAGAGTGAACCTCCCAGCATTACCTACGTTTCACCAGTGCCTGGTGGCTGACATTTAATAAAAGGCCAATGAATATTGATAGAATGAATGACTAGGTTAACATCCTGCAGAGGCCCTTGATGTTGAGAAGTGGCTCAGAACATAGAAGTAGCAGAAGAAAGTAACAATACCACTGAGTGAAAACTCTGAGTTTCCTGTGAATGGTTTAAGTTGAACACTAGTCCACCTGGTTAAGGCACTGAACCAGTCACCCTGGCAGGTATTCTGCACTTTGTCTTATATGTCTTTTTAAGGCAGCAGATAATGGTGCTTTTAACTTCATAATCTGCTACCAATAAATAAATATGAGCAATGTCATGGCTACTCAACCAGCATTGCTGATGGGTTGCAAAGTTTTAAAACAGATCTGGTTGTGGTGTTTGCAACTCATCTGACAAGTACAGACATAATGCAGAGTGAGCATGAGCTGAATGTTCCAAAGCACTTTAATCTACAAAACTTAATCCCTGCACTGTCTCCTAGCACAGAGAAGTCTCTGCAACCCTGACATTCACAGTAGCAATTTGTCCTGATCCGTCTATCAGTCTTTGGGATTTTCTCTTACTCTTCCTTTAAGTCCTCTTGCATCTATTGTCTCATCTCCTATGGTGGAATGTTTTTCCCCTTTCAAGTAGGAAACAGTCCAAATTTTTAATTATGGTTTTAAGGTCTCTTCCCTTTTGTCTACAGTACCAACCAGGTGCTATCTCTGCCATCCTAGGACCTCTTCCCATCCAGACATGTGTGATCACTGGGGGCAAATCCATGGGGAAATATCCTTCCGTTAGAGAAGTATTTCAGTATTAGAAAACTCAGGGGTGCTTGGGTGGCTCAGTCAGTTAAGTGTCCGACTGTCAGTTTCAGCTCAGGTTATGATCTCACAGTTTCGTGAGTTCCAGCCCTGCATCAGGCTCTGTGAGGACGGTGCGGAGCCTACTTGGGATTCTCTGTCTCCCTTGCTCTCTGCCCCTCCCCCATTCACGCTCTTTCTTTCTCAAAATAAATAACTTAAAAAATATTAGGAAACTCATATGGTGCACAATGGCTGAATATTAGTTCTACTCCCAAAATTGGATACAGAATGCTCCTATCCAGGTAATCTATTCTGTGCTTCCTTTTCCTTTTTTACTACTCCCCCTTTTTCCAAACCTGAGCTTCTTAAGAGTGTATCACTTATCCACTTTCTTTTAACAGAAGCTAAAGTGCTTTTTATACCATACAATCCCTAGACCAAGCAAGGTCCTCAGAATGGAATGAGGTTATGGGACTTCCAAAGACCTTAGGGAGTTAGGGACTCAGGTACATGATATCCTGGGTGGGCATGTCAGGGGGTTGGTCTTCATTTATTCTTTCCCTACCCATGCTAAGAATTGCCCTGTTTCCCAACCTTAATAAGAATTTCCATTTATAAAAAGTGGCAGAAATTTTGGTAGAAATAAGGAATGTGGAATGCACAGTGATAAGTTCAGAAGCAAAATCAGAACTTAGGAGACTCTGTGCCAGTTCTCAGTGCAAACAGCCTTGCAGAGGATCTCAGACCCCAAGATTTTATTAGGACATGGTTATGGTTTATAGAAACAACAATTAATGATATTAAAAAAATATATATCTTTTAAGGAATATGCAAGATGTACAGCTATATCCCAGGTCTCCATTTCCAATCTGAGTACCAGCAGCTAAGTGCTAAGGCCCACATGACCAAAAGCAAACAGAAGCAGAAGACAGAGGCACAAAATGTCATAATGAAAACTTAAAAAACAAACAAACAACCAAACAAACAAAAACACCTCCAGCTCCTGGTAATTCTGGAATATACACTTCTCAAAGTGGTAAGTTTTAGGCAAACCATAAGTACAGTTACACAAGCAATCCATCTACCTCTAAAAAAAAAAAAAGCAATGTGTTAAAATAATGAAACATAATTGGATTTTCATCCATTAAAGTCTACATTTTCTGAAATCATATCTCAGCTATTTCAGTAACTATGCCCAATGCCCGATCCAACGAGTACCCAACCCATCATATTGATCAGTTGAACAGTTTAATTATTTAATGTCAGACTTGGATTTAAAAAGGAGGAAGGAACCTCAACTAGCCCAATCGTTATCAAACCATCCCAGGATAGATGTAAAAAAGATTGTCTTCTATGAGATATAATTATAATGTGCCAAGAGAAGCCATTTTGGGCAAAAACTATTATTTACCACGTCCAATACTAGACACCTCTCAGGTTTCAAAGTATAGCAAATTGTACAAAGCAATGTCATTCTTTGGAGATTTTCTCTCTGTTCCTTTCTTTATAAACTATAGATGTACCTACTTTCTGGCATAATTCATTAAAAAGTACTCTATCCATCTATTCATTCATCTGAATATCTGAGACAGAGAGAGAGATCTGAAAAAAAAAATGCATCAAACCTTTGTCATCACTTATTCCTAAGAAGTAGTACATGAAGGAAGCTAAGGATGGGGAAAAGCAAGACTTTATTTAAAATATATATATTTTTTTCCCTAATTTCTAGTCCAGTATTTTTTTCTGCCAAATCACAGTGATCAGCTTATCAATGTGGCTTGTGTATGTTGTTGGTTTAAAATGTTTATTAAAGGGACGCTTGGGTGGCACAGTTGGTTAAGCGTCTGACTTAGGATCAGGTGTGTCTCCCTCTCTCTGCTCCTCCCCCACTTATGTGCTCTCTCTGTCAAAAATAAGTGAACTTAAAAAAATGTTTTATTAAGGGGCGCCTGGGTGGCGCAGTCGGTTAAGCGTCCGACTTCAGCCAGGTCACGATCTCGCGGTCCGGGAGTTCGAGCCCCGCGTCGGGCTCTGGGCTGATGGCTCAGAGCCTGGAGCCTGTTTCCGATTCTGTGTCTCCCTCTCTCTCTGCCCCTCCCCCGTTCATGCTCTGTCTGTCTCTGTCCCAAAAATAAATAAACGTTGAAAAAAAATTAAAAAAAAATGTTTTATTAAATAGCCCAGAACCATTTCCCTAATCAAGAGCTGATATACACTTGGCAAGCCCTATTACTTAAGTCATCTCTCATGGAAAGGAGGGGGAAAAAAGCTCATTAGAGAGAATTTTTCAATATTCTTTGATGTCTAATTAAAACAAGAATTAAAAATAATAAAACTGATTAAATTTTATGTGAAAGAAAATAACCTTGAAGAAAATAACTTAACCTTTGTACTGCTGGTGTTTATCATCTTTGGTGACCTCTCAGGCTGAATAATTCTAGCCAAAAATAGGACTGTAATGAAAAGCGTATTTGGGTTGCTTTTTATGCTTCCTAACAAATCTTCCTAAAGACCTTGAACATTCTGTAGATTGAGGCTATCATGACTTCTGATACACGTTAGAATAAAAAATAGTTTATTAAACCTAGAATGAAAAAACACATCTTCTGTTTTAGGATTAAAATTTCCTTATATTTATGTCTTATGGGGATGTTAAAGACTGAATTGTATTCTCCCTGAATTTGTATTTTGAAGCTCCAACTTCCTAATTTGGAGACAAGGCCTATAAAGAGTTACTTAAGGCTAAATGAGATTGTAAGGGTGGAGCTCTGATACTGTAAGATTAGTGTCCTTATAAGAAGAGACACCAGAAATCTTGTGCATGTGCTCTCTCTCTCTCTGTACATGAACACAGAGGTCATGTGGGCACACAGTAAGATGGATGCTGCCTGCAGGCTAAGAGAAAAGGACTCAGAATGAAATCTACTTTGCTAAGACCTTGATCTTGAACTTCCCAGCCTCCAAAACTATAAGAAAATAAATTTCTGGCATTGAAACTATACTAGTCTACGGCACTTTGTAATGGCAGCCTGAGTGAACTAATATAAGGGAATATGAGTGTTCATTTATATGAACAGAAAAAAAATTTTAATATTTTTTGTAATGTTTATTTTTTTTGAGAGAGAGAGAGAGAGAGAGAGAGAGAGAGAGAGAACAGAAAATTTTGAGAACTATCTTTGAGCAGAAAAATATAAAGATGCTATTCTGGGCATAAAGCATTGTTCCAAATGATAACTACTTACAAGGATGAGAGCATAAACTCCAACATAATTAATGTGGCACCTGTCACTCTTTTGCACATAACTTAGAATATGCAACTAATGGTGATATCCCAAAGACTAGTTGAATTCCTTAATTTTCAAAGAAACAAGTTTAGTTGACTGTATACCTGACTTTCCTTTCTATAAGAGCTTCTCAAATTAACTCATTTTTATTTAGCAAAGCCATCAGTTTTCCCTACTTAATACTTATTGTCAGTAAAGAGTTACACGGGGAGAGAGGAAAAATTAGTACAATTTCCATGAAGGGTTAATACTGTAGCTGAATTTTATAGAAAGGGAGAACAGATACTCAGCCCATGAGCAAATATTTTCTCCATTTCTCTCATGCAAATATCAAGGCCCACTTTCCTGCCACCCCTTAGGAAAACCTCAAAATCTATTTCTACCTGGAAGTCTTGGCAACCCTTCCAACTGGGAGGAGTTAGCATTACAACAGAGCTCAATTGCCATACCTGAGTATAATTCTGCCTTCCATTTTTTCACAGACCAATAGGCCCAGGTATAGTAGAAACTGGGATGAATCTAAGAAAAATTAGTCTAAAAACAAGTAAAACCACCAGCTCTCATATTACTGTATTAGGGAGATGATAAATATTAACAATTTAGAACATATTGTGTTATCTAATAATTGCTCATGTATTTATCTGTAAAAGGGCTGTAGGCCAACACTATGGGTTGACTAATGCAACCTGCACCTTCAATACTCTTTCCCCTGCCCTTGCTTAAGTATTATAAAGGTCTGTTCTACAGTGTGTAATGTAGTCATGAAGCCTGGAGCTCTCTTTTGCTCATGAAGCAATACGTGCAAACATAAATGCCAGTACACTAAGAACAGTGGAACAGAAACATGAGAGAAGCCTACGTCTCTAAGTCATTATTAAACCCACCTGCTCTGGACTATTAATGCCAGACTTTTCATGTTTGGCAAATATGTCTGTAGGTTGTTCAAATACAGCTAATCAGGTTTTTTGTATTTTGCAGTTGAACAGATTTCTGATTAATACAATGGCTTTAAGTTTAATAAAATAACAAAATTTTAAACCAAAGATTCCATGCTGTAAATATTTATTAATGAAAAACATAAAAAGCTAAGTATACAAAACCTAGTTATCATCCACAACTGAGGAAATTCTCACTTCCCTCTATCCTGGGAAAGGGTACCAATCCACTTATACTGATAAAGTAGACAATAAATTCAGGATAAATTTTATAATTCTATTTGCTTTTATAATTCTAGCTTCTTTGTCACTTTCTCACTCATTCTACATGTTTGTTTCAATTATTTTTTATGTCCAAAAGTCTCTCTCTTTCCAATCCTGACTGCCAGCACAAAGGAATGACATAAATAAGGTCATCTGTGTCCAGACCCTTTTCCAATCCAAGGTATGCTTGGCAATATGTAAAAACGCCAGGATGAACCAGTGTACAGACCATGAAATTAGTCTGGTTTCCTTAAGTCATTTATTTCTCTAAGTGTCTACCAACAAGAATTAACCTTCTTGCCCAACCTTATTTCCAAAAACCTGCTGACTGCGCAGTCTTCTCCCTTGATGTCCCACAAACAGGTCTACGTTAAGTTATCCATGCATCAGTCCATAATAAACTATGAAAAATATCTCCACCTCCCTTTCCCTACTCCCAAATTTAGCATATGAATACAAAACAGGGGCATCTGGGTGACTCAGTTGATTGAGTGCCAGACTCTTGATTTTGGATCAGGGCATGATATTGTTTGTGAGTTTGAGCCCTGTTTTCGGCTCAATGTTGACAGCATGGAGCCTGCTTGAGATTCTCAGTCTCCCTCTCTGTCTGCCCCTCCCCCCAACCCCTCTCAAAATAAATAAATAAACATTTTAAAAAAGAATGCAAAATACTATTGCATTTGAAACTATCCACATTTGTTCACATAACTGTGATTGGTATCAGCTATACAACATACATGCATATATATTTTTAGCTTCTTCTAGAGGAAGAAATTTTTTAGAAAAGAATCTGTTGAAGAGGGTATTATCAGATCTTTTGAGGAAAAAATATGTTTATGTACTAATAAATCATAACACAAAATCACTTTATGTCATGAGTGGTGTCATCAGCTTACATACCTATGATTTTTATCACTGAGAGGATATTTAGAACAATTGGATCATACTCCATGTCTAGCCAATCAGAACCCAACAATGTTTGATCATTTGCAGACTATATCCACAGAGGTGGTGACTTACTACAGCAAGTACATTTTCATCACTAAACTGAGAAATAGTTGACATGGCTCTTGATAAACAACATAAATCTGATGAAGAGGACGAGCTTCTAAAATCATAGCTATCTCAATCCAAAAAGATAATAAATCTACAGTTAAAAAAGACATATTTAAGATCAGAACATTGGAATAAGTTTGGAAAAAAAGAGTCTTGAAGACCATAACTTTCCTATATATAACTTTATCCCAGAACCTTAGATCTACTCTTTTCTTCCAGCAAATTCAGCCTCCTTCTCTGAGGCTCACCAGGTTTACAACCCTAACTCTTCTCATGCTCTCCCTGTTGTGGGTTGGTTTCTCTGAAGCAGATTATTAATCCAGCAGCTGAGCAAACTAAAGGGCATCTGAAACTGTATTACAGGTCTCCTTTGTGACTCATACCAGGAAGATGACCATGAAATTGTATAGTTATTTTGGGAGGGAATGCAAAATCCAGTCAATAAAGAAAGTATCTAAAAAAAAAAAAAACTCAAGCAGTGAAGTAAATTACTTTCAACCTCAGCACAAATGCTGGATTCTGACACTGGCAGCACTCTTGGGTAGAAAGTCTTTCAATTTGGCCTCAGCCAAGTTTCTTCCTGAGTATTTGTTCTGCTTGAGGAATCACATGCATCATTGCCTTGCCAAACTGTGGAAATACAGGCTTTCCCCTACTTCTGCCATCTCCCTGTATTCTGTCCTTATGGATTCCTGTAGCTTACCTCCATTCTTCAGAATTCCTCTAAATTTCTAAACACATACGTCAAGTTATCCTAAGAGCTCTTTCACCACATCTGACACAGTGGCTCTTTGCAGTTCAGCCAACTTCCAGTCCAGGAGTAAAATGTCAATGCCCCATTTTTTCAGGCAATTTTAATCTTCATGAGCATACTCTTTGAGATACCTTATATGGACAGATAAATAAGAGGGAAAATTCTAAAGGCTCTATACCCCTAGGAATTCCCTTCATTCTGTTTTTCAATAGTGCTTTTTCCTCTTTTAACATGGATGGAAGAAGACAATGGGAATGAGAATCCCAGGACCAGTTTTGCTATCTTTGCCATCTTAGATGACTTTAGCACTTCCTTATTACTCTGCAATCCAAGGTTTATGCTGGAATTCTTAAAGTATTCCACTCAGATTTTGTTAAATATTCAAAGAAATTAAGAAATTATATGTATACTCACAGTTTTTTAAATATAGGTTTGAATTTTATACCATTGATAATTTGAATACTAAATTGAAATCTATTAAATAGTCCTTTATCTCTGTAAAATCACCTTTCTATGGCATTAAAAATAAGTCAGATAGCCCTTGTGACAACTAGAAATTCCTGCCACAACACTCTACCCACCAGATCAGCTTGCCCAGTAGTCTGACTGATGTGAACCCAGAGTGATCCTGAGTTTTCTTAGACATTTAAACACTAAGTTGGATTGCTAATTACCCCTCACCATGCTTATGCAAGGGCTCAACACAAAGCACTGAAAATTCTCCCAGCCCATATGCTGCTGATGCCCACTCCACACCAGCCCATCACAAAGTCTCAGCTTGCCTTATGGTAGATCCACAGCAACAATTTATAGTTAATTCCTCAAGTAAGGGGAAAGATGCAATAGAGCAAATACAAAATATTTCATTCTAAGAGGTCTTTCTCAAAGGAAAGAATCAACCACCCAAATATGTCGTTCTTTGTGTCAGGCTCTCAGATCCTTCTTCCAAGAATCTTCCCAGTCAAAATAACACTGTTTAAAGATCTGTTTTATTATCCAGTATCTCCATAGAGGTGGAAAAATATAGAGTGGCCAGAAAAAGGAGCTTAATCTCCAAATTGTGGGTAATGGAAAAACATGGAAATAGAAAATGTTTTGTCTTAATATGTTTCTAAGTCAGAAGTAATGATGAATGTATTTATTCAACTACCATTTGTTGGACTTATTACCATGTGCCAAGAACTATGTGAGTCTGAGTGATGCAGAGCTAGAGAACATCCAGAACTGTAGAGTGACATAAACATGTAAATAATCATGCTAGTTTATTGTGATGCTAAATTCTTGCTGTTTTCTCATTGTGAAAATTAAGTTGAAATAATTTCCTCCATATTTCTGCCTTTCTAATCTTGAGAAAACATAAATCCTGGTGTGTGGGACAGAAGCAGAAGCTGCAGGGCAAGTGAACATCCTTTGGAGTGATTTTTCCTTGGGAGTCCAGAATCATTGAGAAAGTCAGAAATCAGAGTTTGGAAAGGAGGGACACCTGAAGACCTTAGAAATAAACAAGGATTTGGAAGCGGGAATTTTCTGTGAATGATACTCAATGTTCCTCTTACCAGAAGAGTAAACATTAGTGGAAAATGATAAAATCATAAATTGAGAGCCTTAATGAATGATTTACAGGTCTGCACAAGTCACCAAGAAAATGGGGTTCCCTTTCTGGGAATGAGATCACATGTCTTTGAAAGGGATTGGGAAATGAGCACATGGGTGACCAGTTGTCGGGACAGTTTTTCCACCTTTCTCAGCTAATCAATGTATTGCTGTATTATTGTAGGATACTTAGGATTGAAATTGTAGTTAGTTTATACTTATGCAAGAGCTTGGATCCAGATTGACTTGACTTAGAAAAATTAAGAATTTGCTATTTTTTGCTCCTGTCTCATATAGGAAGCTCACTTCTGCTGCTCAAATAAATACAATAAGGAATGTGCACTATAAAAGTAATATGCAGGGACAAAGAGGAAGAAATAGTCAATTTTACTAGGGAAAAAGGAAGGTGTAGTGACAGAAAATAAAGCCTTCATATCTTACACATTACCTAAATCTCTCTATTCCTTGTTCACATAAATAGTATTTTGGCAGGATTATACCAACAGACCAATATGAAGAGGTAATTCTGGGTAAAGACAGAGTGATTTATAATGCATTAAAGTAGTACCCTAACAATACTGAATAAACTAAACTACACCCTTGTTGGCTAAGTTAGTCACTACCTTCCCTGCTTCTATGTATAATAATAGCTAGGTAGACAGACAGGTGTGTGTATAGATAGACAGATATAGAGATATATGATAGAGACATGTATTTGACTAAAATTAAAGGAATAAAATGTACTATTATGAATATATACATATAATTATATATATGTGCATGTTTGCTTCTGAAAAAAAAGATTAGAAATAAAGAAAAGAAATTCATGCAAGTGTTGATAGTGACTCATTACACGAATGGGGATTCTATTGCTTTTCCCTTTGGCCTTATACTTTTCATTATATTTTCTTTAGCATTTTTTCAACATATTTTAGTATTTTCACCAAAGTTTTCACTCTTTGTTTAATTATGGTTTTCTTTGTCTTTCATGCTTCCAATATTTTCACAATAGATATACATTATTTGATGATCAGACAAAAATAAAAGTTGCATTTCTTTAACATCTAATTTTGAGAGCTGACAGGGGAAAAATTCCAGTTTCAGAGTCTATGGGCCGTGAGGATTCCAGAACTCTTCTTGCAGAATGAGAAGTTAAGTCAAGGTACGGAAGTTAGAAAAATCAAGAGTGGGAAGTCTGTAGACACTATAAAGAGCTGTTAAAATGAAGGCAGTTCTTAGCAGCAGAGATGTAAGTCTGACCAAGCGTCAAGCTTTTCCCCACCCCAAGACTTTGCACTTGCCGTTCCCTTTACTGAGAAGTTCTCACTTGGCTGCTCCTTCATGTCATAAAGGACTCAGCCTTGTTTCCAACTGTTCTGACTGCCCATGCTAAGGGAATTTCTCCATTCGCACCTAGTCATTCCTTACCATATTCCCTTGTATTATTTTCTTCATCATGAATACCATAATCATAAAAAATCTTATTTATTTACTTTTCTGTTATTGTCTAACTCTGCCCACTCAACAGGTGTCCCTGTGGACTGAGGTTTTCTCTGACGTATACTGCAGCACCACAAAACCCTGGGACAATTTCTATGTAGTGAACTTTCAAGATATTTATGGGGTAAACGCTAGAAGATTTTTACTATGTTAATTAGGCACTTATCAGATGTCAAAATGGCAGATTTAGACACCCCTTATTCCATGGAGCCAGTGGATTAATTAACTGACAATTCTTTATCTGTTTATGTAACTGAATCCTTCCCACTCTGCTAACTCAGGGTGTGGACACAACCAAATCTCTCATTTCCCTAATTAATCCACTGCCTCAGAGGAGAAAGGTTCAATATCCCACTCTCTGGTTGTTGGAAACAAATTACAAAAACCATGTGGCTAGCAAAAGGACTTGCTATCTACTCATTTTATTGATTATCCAATTCTACCAAGATTTGTTATTTATACCTTTTATTCTTTTACTTAGAGTCACCTGTATAACCTAACATTCTGAGAAAGGTTTGGGGAAGATGATTAGTTTCATTAATTATTTCAAACATTATTTTTGGCACAATATTTTATGTTTTCAGATGCCTTAAGAATATTTTGATCTAGGAGTGCCTGAGTGGCTTTGTTTGTTAAACTTCCGACTGGTAACTTCGGCTCAGGTCATTATCTCGCGGTGTGTGAGTTCAGGCTCCGAATCCGGTTCTGTGTTGATGGAGCAGAGGCTGTTTGGGATTCTCACTCTTCCCTCTCTCTCTACCCCTACCCTGCTTGCTCTCTCCCAAAAATACATAAATAAGCTTAAAACATTTTCAAATAAAATACATTTAAAAAAAAGAATATTTTCGGGGCGCCTGGGTGGCGCAGTCGGTTAAGCGTCCGACTTCAGCCAGGTCACGATCTCGCGGTCTGTGAGTTCGAGCCCCGCGTCAGGCTCTGGGCTGATGGCTCAGAGCCTGGAGCCTGTTTCCGATTCTGTGTCTCCTTCTCTCTCTGCCCCTCCCCCGTTCATGCTCTGTCTCTCTCTGTCCCAAAAAAAAAATAAATAAACGTTGAAAAAAAAAAATTTAAAAAAAAGAATATTTTCATCTAAATCGTGGCTCTGCTGATTCAGCTCAGCCATTGCATGGAAATAAATTAGTATGTCCTACCAATATTGAATAATATGTAACTGAGTTTCGCTAAGCTAGTTCTCATTTTCAAGCCAATCCACAAACCAGGCTAAAATTTTTAGTTCAAAAAATGTTTTGATTACTTGTTTTTTTTTTCCTTTTTTAATTTAAATT
Organism: Lynx rufus; assembly: GCF_022079265.1. NCBI lineage: Eukaryota > Metazoa > Chordata > Mammalia > Carnivora > Felidae > Lynx > Lynx rufus. Next base: position 98,818,196 of record NW_025814834.1, on the reverse strand, counting down.
TTAGTTTAAGTTGACTTGACTTAAGCCAGTACAATATTGGTTTCAGGAGAATTCAGTGATTTATCGTATAGAATACCCAGCGCTCATCCCAACAAGTGCCCTCCTTAGTACCTATCACCCATCTAGCTCAACTCCCACCTCTGTCCATCAACACAATTTGCTATCATTAAGAGTCTCTTGTGGTTTGTTTCCATCTCTTCTCTTCCCCCCTGCTTTCTATATGTTCATCTGTTTTGTTTCTTAAATTCCATATATAAGTGAATTAATATTGTATTGGTTTTTTTCTGATTGACTCATTTCACTTAGCACAATACATTCTAGCTCCATCTATGTCATTGCAAGTGGCAATATATCATTCTTTTTGATGGCTGATTAATATTCCATTGTGTGTATATGTGTTTGTATATATACATATACACACATACATATACATACATATACATACACACATATATATATACATATATATATATTAATTACATCTTTATTCATCCATCAGTTGATGGACATTTGAGCTTCCTCCATAGTTTGGCTATTGTTGGTAATGCTGCTATAAACATTGGGGTGCATGTACCCCTATGAATCTAGGTAATTTGGGGGTAAATACCTAACAGTACAATTCCTGGATCATAGGGTAGTTTTAATTTTATTTAAGGAACCTCCATACTGTTTTCCAGAGTGCCTGCACCAGTTTGCATTCCTACCAACAGTGAAAAAGGGTTCCCTTTTCTCTGCACCCTCACCAACACCTATTGTATCTTGTGTTCTTAATTTTAGCCATTCTGGCAGGTGTAAGGTGGTATCTCATCGTGGTTTTGATTTAAATTTCCCTCAAAATGAGTGGTGTTGAGCATCTTTTCATGTATCTGTTAGCAATTTGGATGTCTTCTTTGGAAAATTGTCTATTCATGTCTTCTGCCCATTAACTAGCTGGGTTATTTGTTTTTTGGGTGTTGAGTTTGATAAGTTCTTTACAGACTTTGGATACTAGCTCTTTATCAGATATGTCATTTGCAAATAACTTCTCCCATTCTGTAGGCTGCCTTTGTGTTTTGTTGATTGTTTCCTTCTCTGTGCATAAGATTTTATCTTGATGAAGTCCCAGTAGTTCATGTTTGCTTTTGTTTCTCTTGCCTTCAGCAATGTGTCTAATGAGAAGTTGCTCCAGCCAAGGTCAAAGAAGTTTGTCTTTGTTCTCTTATAGTATTTTGATGGTTTCCTATCTCACATTTAGGTCTTTCACCTATTTTGAACTTATTTTTATGTATGGTGCAAGATAGTGGTCCAGTTTCATTCTTCTGCATGTTGCCACCCAGTTAGTTTTCCCAACAATGCTGAAGAGACTGTTTCCCACCCCCCATTGGATATTTTTTCCTGATTTGTAGAATATGAGTTGACCATACAGTTGTGGATCCATATTTGGGTTTTATATTCTGTTCCATTGATCTGTGTGTCTGTTTTGTGCAAGTACCATACTGTCTTGTTGACTACCGCTTTATAATACAGCTTGAAATATGGATTGTGATGCCAGTTTTGTTTTGTTTTTCTTTTTCAGGATTGCTTTGGCTATTTGGGTTTTTTGTGGTTCCATACAAATTTTTTAATTGTTTGTTCTAGCTGTGCAAAAAGTGCCAGAGTTATTTTGGTAGGGATTGCATTAACAAATCAAAGACATCTGAATAGGCAAGGAAGAAGTCAAACTTTCACTATTTGCAGATGACATGATATGTAGAAAACTAGAATGACTCCACCAAAACATTGCTAGAACTAATACATGAATTCAGCAAAGTTGCAAGATATAAAGCCAACATGTAGAAATCTATTGCATTTCTATACACCAATAATGAAGCAACAGAAAAAGAAATCAAAGAATGGATCCCATTTGCAATTGCACCAAAAACAATAAGATACCTAGGAATAAACCTAGTGAAAGAGGAAAAAGATCTATACCCTGAAAACTATACAACAACTATGAAAAAATTGAAAAGGACACAAACAAATGGAAAAGTAGTCCATGCTCATGGATTTGAAGAACAAACGTTATTAAAATGTCTACACTACCCAATTCAATCTACACATTTAATCCAATCCCTACCAAAATAGCAAAAATGTTATAATAGTTGAAAGAAACATCATAAAAACTACTGAGATAAATTGCAGATCACATTATGAAATATAAACAAAATGAATCTGATTAAAATTATGTAAATCTAAAATACTTTATATTTAACTCTATTGCACGGATTTAAAAAAAAATAAATATAGGGGTGCCTGGGTGGCTCAGTCAGTTAAGCATCAGACTAGCTCAGGTCACGATCTCACAGTTAGTTCATGAGTTCAAGCCCTGCATTGGGGTCTCTGCCATCAGTATGGAGCCTGCTTCGGATCCTCTACTTCCTCTCTCTCTTCCCCTCTCCCACTAATGCCCTTTTTCTTTCAAAAATAAATAGACATTTAAAAATAATAATAATTAAATATAAATACTATGTGGCATCTATAAACCAGAAATAACTCAATCTGTTTTTAAGATTCTTAAATCTAAGTTTTGGGACATAGTTTATAATAAACTATATGCCATTAAAAACTACTAAAGCCTAATCTAAAATCTATAAAGAGCTCACCAAACTCCACACCCAAAAAACAAATAACCCAGTGAAGAAATGGGCAGAAAACATGAATAGACACTTCTCTAAAGAAGACATCCAGATGGCCAACAGGCACATGAAAAGATGTTCAGCGTCGCTCCTTATCAGGGAAATACAAATCAAAACCACACTCAGGTATCACCTCACGCCAGTCAGAGTGGCCAAAATGAACAAATCAGGAGACTATAGATGCTGGAGAGGATGTGGAGAAACGGGAACCCTCTTGCACTGTTGGTGGGAATGCAAATTGGTGCAGCCGCTCTGGAAAGCAGTGTGGAGGTTCCTCAGAAAATTAAAAATAGACCTACCCTATGACCCAGCAATAGCACTGCTAGGAATCTACCCAAGGGATACAGGAGTACTGATGCATAGGGGCACTTGTACCCCAATGTTCATAGCAGCACTCTCAACAATAGCCAAATTATGGAAAGAGCCTAAATGTCCATCAACTGATGAATGGATAAAGAAATTGTGGTATATATATACAATGGAATACTATGTGGCAATGAGAAAAAATGAAATATGGCCTTTTGTAGCAACGTGGATGGAACTGGAGAGTGTAATGCTAAGTGAAATAAGCCATACAGAGAAAGACAGATACCATATGGTTTCACTCTTATGTGGATCCTGAGAAACTTAACAGGAACCCATGGGGGAGGGGAAGGAAAAAAAAAAAAAGAGGTTAGAGTGGGAGAGAGCCAAAGCATAAGAGACTGTTAAAAACTGAGAACAAACTGAGGGTTGATGGGGGGTGGGAGGGAGGGGAGGGTGGGTGATGGGTATTGAGGAGGGCACCTTTTGGGATGAGCACTGGGTGTTGTATGGAAACCAATTTGTCAATAAATTTCATATATATTAAAAAAAAAAACTACTAAAGCCTAGTACATATTTATATCTTGATAATAGGACATAGAAAATTTAAATATAATCAAGAATGCCTGCAATTAAAAGAAATATCAATGTTGTAATTTGATTTAAAAAACTACATGAAAGAAATCATGTTATTTCTTTTTAGTTGGTTGATTTTATTGAATATAACCTGAATTTTTTGCAATTCTTGAACATATTTCAAATCATTTAAAATAATCTCTAGTTCTTTGGCTGTTTAAAGGTGTTTTTCTTTCTACACATTGCAGATCATAACAATAAGTGTTGATAAGAGCTGAAAAGAAATGCTTGCTTCTAAAAACATGGGAAGAAAAGCCAGTTTTCGTGTTCAGTGCTTCATAGTGATAGTTTCTTTTCTTTGCTGCTTTAAGACAAATGCATTCTTTGACAATATGTAAAGGGTACACAAGGTAAAGTCACTATATGAATATTGTAATTAGTCCCACTATCCTGCTTTACCATGTACCTGAAATCAGAAACCGCAATACAGCCCCAAATATTTTCTATCTAACAAGTCTATCAACCTAACATTTTTTTAAGTGCATGTATTTATTGAGGGAGGGAGGGAGGGAGAGAGAGAGATTAAGAATCTCAAGAAGGCTCTATGCCATCAGCACACAGCCCATCTCAGGGCTCTTCACAAACTGCAAGATTATGACCTGGGCCGAAATCAAGAGCTGGATGCTTATCCTCCCAGGGGCCCCAGGGATAGGCCTTTTTAAAATAAAGTGAAAGCAGCATTATTTTAAGCATAGGCAAGTTCTTCAGGCAGATAAGCTTTAGGAAAAATGTACATACACATCTAGAAATTAAGAATCTGGAAATTGATATCCTTAAAGCCATGTTCGTAAGTAGCTCTAAGCAAGTTTAAAAAGTGCGTTATTTGAGTACTCATCACTTGACAGACCCAGAATAACCCCTCAAGATCCTTCCCTGGGGTACAACTTCTTTTTGAACTCCTTAATTCAAGGGTCTTATGACATTGCCTTTTTTTTTTTTTTTTTTTTGACAATGGAGCTACTCACTAATCCTGCCAAGGGGAGCTGTCATCAAAGACTCGAGGAGGCTTATCCCTACTCTTTTTAGGGAAGTCATCCTTGTAACTCAAAGTGATTTATCTTTCTAAGGGAGGCAGCCCAAGTCATTCCAAGTTGTCTACACTTAATCTTTGGGACTGAAAGCTGGTGAAAGGACATGGGCTATCTTTATTGATTTCAAATTAAGGTTTCTGGCATATATCTCACTAGAAAAGAAATGAAAACATATTTTTTTTCTAGTATAGTATCTTATTCTAATTTTACTAACATGAGGAATGTTATACTTGAATAAAGCAATATTGATAAAGAGAAGTAAGAAGTATTGCTTAAACTTAAGAGTTTGATATGAAAATGATTCCCTGTGAGAACATCCCAAATATTCAGATTTTATTGTGAGATGGGCAGAAGAGCTCTACTTGTAGCCTACCATGGCTATTTCCATTAGTTAGCTCATTAAATAATGCAAAAGTGAGTCAGCACAATAGAAGAATGAGTAAGGGTTTTAGAGTTGTAATGATCCTATTGCTTATTTCTGGTCTTGATCTTGCCAGATGCATGATGTAGGGCAATCAAGTTTTAGTGTTTCCAGCTACAAAATGAAATTAACTTGCCAACTTCATAGCATTTGTGAAAATTAATTGAATTAATGTCTGTAAAGCACACGGAACAGTCACATGCTTGGCATAGTAGCTAAATAATAGAATGTTAGTTCTTCTTTACACATCATTTGTTATGTGCAAAATTATTCAAAGAAGAATGAGAAATGAATACTTTTTTAAAGAATACAAAATGAAGAGATAGCCAGATGTTAAAATAAAAAGTTAAAGGAGGGTTGATTAGAGGCTATAAAACAAGCATGTACAAACTTACCATGGAAGTACAGAGCCAGAAGCCAGGAAGGCAGCCTTTCATAGTCCATCTGATTAATTCAACCCAGTATAACAAATTGTCAAGATCCTGCTGTCCCCTCTGCATTATTGGGTACAGTGGACCATTCAGAGTATAAACTGTGAACTCTGTCCTTTGGCAGTTTATAATTCAGTTCAGAAGACTTACAGGAAATACAATATTTAACAAATATGTATTGAATGCCTATTATGTGCCAAGAACTATACAAGGTGGAGGGTATACATGGTTCCTTCCAGAGCTAACATCTAGTGGTGGATGTTAATAAGAAACTAATCAATTAAAAAATTAATGCTATGAATTGATGAGGTGCCAAGAGGTAATAGAGAGGATGAGTGCTGTGGGAGGTCATAGAGGGAAGAGGAGAGCATTCATCATTGTCAGGTTGCCCTTAAGTTCATCCTGAAGACACAGACAACCTTTCTGATTGTGTTGAGTGGAAACTCCTAATTTGCAAATTTAGTTTCCTAGATGAAAGAGATCCTTTTGGGTTTTGTACATCATAGAGTTTAATATCTATACTTTCCCCCTAAACTGTAAATAAGGAAATGGCCCCAATCTACCAGAATCATGTATCCCATTTATGATATACAAACCATTAAATCTTATGAGATTTTATATATGTAAATATGAGCTTTGTCATAGCTATTCTGAACTCTGCTCATAGATGCTCACCACTTTGCCATTTGACTGAAGGTGCCTGCTTGTGTCAGGAATAGAATCACACAAATTGATTAGGCATAAGGAATATTTTAAATACCAACCCCAAAGGAGAGTTTATTACAACAGATATCAAATATTACAGCTATTAAATGTGACTCAAGATAATGGAGCTGACATGGGAATATGGATTTGATATAATATCTTTAATTTTCCTAAACAGGAGACATTTTTTATGGTAACATGATAGAGCAAAGTACATTATGCCAGGCCGCTAGAATTCCAAGAAACTGTCAACCTGAAAAGAAATCTTCCAAAGAGCATAGAGCTAAGAAATATTCTCCAATTTCACTAGCATTATTTACTTTCGACTTCAGGATTCTTGGAAGTACAATTTTCTTTGCATATCTAGTAACAGAATTCAGAAGGCAAATCATCTTTCTTTTCCTTCCCATTCACCAAACTGACCACACCTCACATTGCTCCATGTCTGCCACATCCCCAGACTCTCCACAGCTAGGAGAAGACAGTATGGCAGGGGATAAAGAGAGGAGACCCTGGAAACAGGTAGACCTATATACATCACATCTCCACTATTCGTCTATGACCCTGAGAATTATTAACCCCTCTTAATCTCAACTTTTTGATCAATGAAATAAGGATGACAGTATGTCCCATAAAGGATTATTGTGAAAGTGCAATTAAAAAGGTAATAATCACAAAGTGTCTGGAAACCAATAAACAAAGTTATACAATTATTTTACCAAGAAGTAATAGGCAACCCTTTAAGGAAAAAAAATCATAAAATTTTGACAGAATGATAATCACCAATGTTACTCAATTTTAAAGGCAATAATTTTATATTCTCAAAAATAAATCAAGTAAATATATTAAGAACCCAGGGAGGAAGACCCAAATCTATAGGTACATATATATCATTTCCCTCTGAAAAGATTTTAAAACTAGATGAACTGCTTTCCATAACAAAGGATAAAAGGGCCATATCAAGGCAAGGAAGGGGTATAGACATAGTCTTGCAGAAAACTCAAACCTGGCCTGGTGATACACAACATGGAGGTATCTCAACAGAAAGACATGTCTCCTAGAGGAGAAAAGGGTTGATACCCCACAAAGGGGACCCCAACCTCTTTGGGATCTACACCTTAAGAATAGGCCTCCCAGAACATCTGGCTTGCAAAGTCAATGGGGCTGACATCCAGGGATCCCACAGTACTATATAAGAAACTGAGATTTCCCTGTGAGAGGGCTCACATGTGGTCCTACTTGTCCTGAGACCTGGGGTGGAGGAGGGAGCAGTTTGAAAAGTACCTAGATTTTTTGTGAGGAAGATTCATTTGTTCATCTGGGTGCATTGGCTGGAGGGGTGGGAGACATTTGAGATGTTCTCTGGAGACAAAGCCCTGGAAGACACAATTCTTGTATTCTCTACAAAGCCTGCTAGCACATATGGGTTAGCTCAGATCTGGCATCCTCCCACCACCTTATGGCAGCAGCACTTGCTGAAACTGGAGAGAATGGGTGATTGCAGTGCTCCCCCACTCCCTGGCTTGTGTGGGTGAATGTAAATAGTCCTAGAGTTCTGTTCCCTAGCTAAAATCTGTGGGTGTGGGTAACTGTACCCTCCTCTGTCCCCTGGTTGTGGCTGCCACTTGCAGCCTAAATCAAGTGTGCATGCACTGACAAGGCTATCTGTTGCTGTAGTACTGAAGCTCACAGGTGTCCATTCACAAGGCATTTTCGTGCTGCCTTTCTGAAGCCAATGAGATGCCCAACCCACTACACTGTCCATTGCCTTGCTAAAGCCAGAAGGCATGTGAAATCTACATAGAGAACACCCCTTAACTGCATGGTTGTGGCAGCCAAGAGGACTCGAGTTCCAGAGCTCTATGGGACTGTAACAATTAGAAAGACAGATCTGGGCGTGCCATCACCCCTCAAGCACTACACAAATAGCAGACTTAAACATCAACCTAGTCTTCCTGTGAAAAGTGCCTATTTCCTTAGCCTGAAACTTCAGCCTGAAGGACAGGCTTCAGGTTTCCCCCACATCCCGAGGCTAAGGAGGCATATTCAGGGAAAATAATTGAAAAGACATATCCTTGCACACCCCCTTGACATCACTACAGCTTAACCAGACTTTTCAGGAAGGAGTTTATATACTGCTCTAGAGCCCTGATGTTTTTAACTGTTGACCAGGCACTATCTCCAATCCCCTTGGTTCAAAGGCCCACAGGGATTATGACTGCAAACCCACAGTACTGTATATATTTATAACTTTAAAAGCTTCTACCTGAGGGTCTGTCTTCCAATCAGCCTAAAACTAGGTATTAAATGAGATTCCTCCCCTTTGATCATTGAAAGACCTTGGCACACCCCTAACAATGAGAACATAATCAAGAATAAATCAGGTGGTTCACATAATCACAAATGTTTGAGAGACAAGCAAGCACTAGGGAAAGGTTGAACAAGAAGGATTATCACCTACACAAGGCCATGTCTTCAAGACTGAAAGAGGTAGCTGTTTCACCTCATACATAAAAACAAAGAGATTCAAGCCAAATAAAGAAACAGAGAAGTATATTCCAAATGAAAGAATAAGACAAAAACCTCAGAAAAATATCTTAATGATACAAAGTTAAGTAATCTGTCTGACAAAGAATTCAAAGTAATGGCCATAAAGATGCTCACCAACTTGGGATAAGAATGGATAAAAACAATAAGAACTTCAACAAGGAGATAGAAAATGTAAGAAAGTAGCAAACAGTAGGCACAGAGAAAAAGAATACAATAACTCAACTGAAAAATACACTAGAGGGTTTCAACATCAGACTAGATGAAGTATAGATCAATGACTGGGAAGTTAAAGCAATGGAACTCACCCAGACAGAGCAGCAAAAGAAAAAAAAAACCCAAAAAATTAGTTTTTAAAAATTAAGATAACTTAAAGGACATCTGGGAAAACATCAAGTGGAGTAACATTTGCATTATAGGGGTACTAGAAGGAGAAAAGAGAGAGAGAAAGGGGAAGAAGGCTCATGTGAAGAAATAATGGGTGAAAAGTTCCCTAACCTGGGGAAATAAACAGACATCCAGATCCAGGAACCTCAGAGAGTTCCACATAAAATGAACTCAAAGAGAGTCACACCAAGATATATTATAATTAAAATTTCAGAAGTTAAAAATAAAAAGAGAACATTAGAAGCAACAAGAAAAAAAAAAAAAAACAAATTGTTACATACAAGGGAAACCCCTTAAGACTATCAGCATAATTTTCAGTAGAAAGTTTGCAAGCCAGAAGTGAATGGCATGACACATTAAAAGTGCTAAAAGAAAACAAACACAAACAAAAACAAACAAAAACTTCTAACTAAAAATACTCTATTTAGTAAGGTTATCATTTAGATTTGAAAGAAATAAAGAGTTTTCCAGACAAGCAAAAACTAAAGAAGTTCATCATTACCAAACCAGATTTACAAAAAATATTAAAGGGACTTCTTTAAGCTGAAAAGAAATGGCACTAAGTAATAACAAGAAAGCATACAAACATAAAAATCTCACTGGAAAAGGCAAACACATAGTAAAGGTGGTGAATTAATCACTTATAAAGCTACTAAGAGGCTTAAAAGATAAATGTAAAAAAATTAAAAGTACAATGAGTCAAAGGATACATAAAATAAAAAGATGTAAGATATAATATCACAAGCGTAAAATGTGTAGTAAAAAGTTAGGTCTTGGTGTGTGTTCAAATTAATTTGCTATCAACTTAAAAATACGCTGTTACTCGGGGCGCCTGGGTGGCGCAGTCGGTTAAGCGTCCGACTTCAGCCAGGTCACGATCTCGCGGTCCGTGAGTTCGAGCCCCGCGTCGGGCTCTGGGCTGATGGCTCAGAGCCTGGAGCCTGTTTCCGATTCTGTGTCTCCCTCTCTCTCTGCCCCTCCCCCGTTCATGCTCTGTCTCTCTCTGTCCCAAAAATAAATAAACGTTGAAAAAAAAAATTTAAAAAAAAAAAAACGCTGTTACATACATAAGATACTACGTGTAAACTTTACAGTAACCACAAAGCAAAAACTTATAGTAAATGTACAAAAGATGGAAAAGAAATCTAAATATAACACTAAATAAAACCATCAAACCACAAGGGAAGAGAGAAAGAAAGGAACAAAGAGAAATTTTAAAATCAGACACAAGACAATTAACAAAATGGCAATAAGTACATACCTATCAACTGTTACTTTAAATGGACTAAATTCTCTAATCAAAAGATGTAGAGTAGCTCAGTGGATAAATACATACATACATACATACATACCCATCTATATTCTGCCTACAAGAGATTCAGTTCAAAAGTAAGGACACATGCAGACTGAAAGTAAAGGGATAGAAATAGATACTCCATGCAAATGGGAATGAAAACTGTAATAGCAATACACATACAAGACAAAGTAGACTTTAAAACAAAGAGTAAAATAAAAGACAAAGAGGGCACAAAATAATGATAAAGGGGTCAATCCAGCAAGACACATTTGTATACGTATATGGACACAACGTAGAACACCAAAATATATAAAGCAAATATTAACAGAGTAAGGGAGAAATTGACAGCAATACAATAATAGTAGGAGTCTTTAACACCCCACTTACATCAATGAATAGATAGATCATCCAGACAGAAAATCAACAAGGAAACATCTGCCTTAAATGACACATTAGACCAGTTGCACTTAATAGGCATACACAGAACATTTCATCCAAAATCAGCAGAATACACATTCTTCTCAAGTGCATGGAAACATTCCCCAGCATAGATCATGTGAGGCCACAAAATGAGTCTCAATAAATCAAAAAGACTGAAATTATGTCAAGGATTTCTTCTGACCACAATAAGAGGCAAGTTCATAGTAATACAGGTCTTTTCCCAAGAAAGAAGAAAAAGATCAAATAAACAATTTAACTTTATACCTGAAGGGACAAGAAAAAGAAAAACACAGCCCAAAGTTAGCATAAGAAAGAGAATAGTAAAGATTAGTGTGGAGATAAATGAAATAGAGACGAAAAAGAAAATAGAAAATATCAAAATAGCTAAGAGCAAGTTCTCAAAAAGATAAACTAAAATAACCCTTTAGTCAGACTCACCAAGAAAAAAAAGGAGGGCTCCAATAATTAAAATCAGATATGCAAAAGGAGAAATTACAACTGATACCACAAAAATACAAAGGGATCATAAGACATAGGGATATCAAAATACAAAGGATCATGAGACTACTATGAATAATTGTAACCAACAAATTGCACAACCTAGAAAAATGGAATAATGTCTTAAAATTTACCATCTTCCAGGACTTAATCAGGAAGAAATGGAAAATCTGAATATACCAATTACCAGTAAGGAGATTGAATCAGGAATCAAATACCTTTCAACACACAAAATTCCCTGAGGAGACAGTTTCAGTGGTGAATTCTAGTGAATATTCAAAGATTTAACACATCCTTTTCAAATTCTTGCAAAAATCTGAAGAGAAGGGAAGTCTTCCAAACTCATTTACAAAGCCAGAATTACCCTGATACCAGACAAACCAGACGAAAATGCAGACCACACACACTACATGCGTGTGCGTGTGTGTGCGCATGCGCGCGCGCGCGCGCACACACACACACACACACACACACACACACACACACACACACACACACATTACAGGCCAATATCCCCAATGAACATAGATGCAAAAATGCTCAAAAAAAATTTAGTAAATTGAATTCAACAATACATTTAAAGGATCATACACAGTGATTAAGTGGGATTTATTCCAGAGATGCAACAAGGTTGAACATCTGCAAATCCATCCATGTGATACACATTAACAAAAATAGAAGATTAAAAATCACATGATCACCAGGACACCTGAGTAGCTCAGTCAGTTAAGCTTCTAACTCTTGGTTTCAGCTCAGGTCATGATCTCATGGTTGTGAGATTTACGCCCCACTGCCTCCCTCCCCCTTTTCTACCCTCGTCTTCCCCGCCCCCCCACCCCACCCTGTGCGTGCTCTCTCTCTAAAACACAAAAACAAAAATAAAAAAAAAAAAAGATGATCACCTCAATAATTGCAAAAAAAGCATTTGACAAAATTGAACATTCATTTGGGATAAAAACTCTGAACAAAGTAGATTTAGAGAGAACATACCTCAGCATAATAAAGGCCACATACGACAAACACACAACTAACATCCAACTCGATGGTGAAAAGCTGAATGCTTTTCCTCTAAGGAGCTAGACAAGGATGTCCACTATTCCCACTATTGTTCAACGTATTTATTGAAAGTCCTAGCCATAGCAGTTAGGGAAGAAAAAATGGTTTAAAAAACATAAAAATTGGAAAGGAAAAAGTAAAACTAACATTATTTGAAGATGAGATGATACTATATATAGAAAACCCTTAAGATTCCACCAGAAAACTGTTAGAAGTAATAATCTGTTTAGTAAAGTTGCAGAATACAAAATTAATATTCAATAATCTGTTTTTCTATACTCTATTAGTAAACTACCAAAAAGAGAAATCAAGAAAACAGTCCCATTTACAAGTGCATCAAAAGAATAAAATGGCCAAGGAGGACAAATATCTATACTCTGAAAACTAGAAAACACTGATGAAATAAATCAAAGACAATACAAACAAATGAAAAGATAATTCACATTCATGAACTGGAAAAGTTAATATTGTTAAAATGTCTATACTACCCAAAGCAATGTACAGATTTAAAGAAATTCCTTTTAAAATTCTAATAACATTTTTCATAAAACTAGAATAATTTTAAAATGTTTATGAAACCAAAAAAGCCTCCACATAACAAAACAATTTTGAAAAGGAACACAGCTAGAGGTATCATACTCCCTCATTTCAGAATATGCTACAAAGCTATAGTAATCAAAACAATATAATATTGGCATTATAACAGATGCATTCATCAGTGGAACATAATACAGAGCCCAGAAAGAAACCCACATATATGTGATCAACTAATTTACAAAAAAACAAGTAAGAATATTCAATAGAGAAAGGACAATCTCTCCAACAACTGGTGGTGAGAAAACTGGATAACCATCTGCAAAAGAATAAAACTGGACCACTATCTTATAACATATACAAAAATCAACTCAAAACTGATTAAAATGTAGGACTTAATGTAGAACCTGAAACCATAAAAATCCCAAAAGAAAATACAAGCAATAAACTCCTTGACACTGGTCTTAGTGATTTTTTTAAGGGGGGGGGGGGGGCGGGAATCTGACTCCACTGGCAAGTGAAACAAAAACAAACAAATGGAACTACATCAAACTAAAAAGCTTCTGCACAGTGAAGGAAACCATCAACAAAATCAAAAGGCAACCTACTGAATGAGAGAAGATTTTTTCAAATTATATGTCTGTTAAAGGATTAATACCCAAAATATATAAATGAAGAAGATGTGGTATATAGATACAACACAATGGAATATTATTTGGTGATCAGACAGAATGAAATCTTGCCATTTGCGACAACATGTATGAAACTAGAACGTATTATGCTAAGTGAAATAAGTCAGTCAGAGAAAGACAAATATCATATTATTTCACTCATATGTGGAATTTAAGAAATTTAAGAAACACAGCAGATAAACATAGGGGAAGGGATGGAAAAATAAGATAAAAACAGAAACAGAGGCAAACCATAAGAGACTCTTAAATACAGACAACAAACTGAAGCTTTCTAGGGGAGGTAGGTGGGGAGATAGGCTAAATGGGCAATGGGCATTAAGGAGGGCATTTGTTGGGATGAGTACTGGGTGCTATATATAAGTGATGAATCACTGGGTGCTACTTCTGAAACCAATATTAGACTAACTTAAATTTTTGAATGAATTAATTAATCACATACCTCATTAACAAAAAACAATTTGATTGAAAAATGGACAGAGGATCTGAATAGATATTATTCCAAAGAAGATATACAGATGGCCAATGGACACATAAAAAAATGATAAACATCAGTAATCATTAGTGAAATACAAGTCAAAAACACAATGAAATAATTACTTCATACCTGTCAGAATGGATATTATACACAAATATGAAGTAATAGCTGTTGATGAGGCTGTAGAGGAAAAGGAACCCTTGTGCACTGCTGGTGGGAATGTAATTTAATGTAGCCACTATGGAACACAGTATGAAGGTTCCTCAACAAATGAAAAATAGAGCTACCATATTATCCAGCAATTCCACTAGGGGGTACTTATTCTAAGAAAATAAAAACACCAATTTGAAAAAATATATGCATCCCTATGTTTATTTAAGTATCATTTACAATAGCCAAGATATAGAAGCAAGCTAAATGTCCATTAACACATGAATGAGATTCTTACCATTTGTGACAACATGGATGGGTATTATACTGAGTGAAATAAATCAGAGTAAGACAAGTATTTCACTTATATGTGGAATCTAAAAAAACAAAACTAACAAACATAAAAAAGCAAAACTCAGATTCATAGATACAGAGAACAGACTGGTGGTTTCCAGAGAGGTTGGGGAGGGCGTAAAATGGGTGAAGGAGATTAAGAAGTGCATAATTCTAGCTAGTGTATAGGGATATCAAGTACAGCATAGGGAATATAGCCAATTATATTGTAGTAACTTTATAAGGTGACAGATAGACTTATTGTGACAACCATTTCACAATGTACACAAATACTGAATCACTATGTTGCATACCTGAAACTAATATAATATTGTATGTCAAACAGGTGACAACATTTCACAAACAAATCCAGTCAATTAGAAGATGATTTAAAGAGCCTCAGTCTAGTTTAATAGTCCATATGGAAGTCCATGGAGCAGTGTGTGAGAGAAAGATAGAGTGATCTAAAAACAACCTCCCCAACATGTTTTGTCTTTAAGCACAAAGGCAACAGAGAGATGTTAAGCATGCAACAACACAGGGAACCTAACTCCAAGAAGGCATCTTCATACCAAAATCCATCCAACTGTTGGATAAAGAATGAGTAGAAAAAAAAAAAAAAAAAAGAATGAGTAGAGAAGGCATTGCAAAATAATGGTTATGAACACTGAATCCAATTAAATATAAAAGGAAGGTTGCATAACCTTGGGAATTATAGTTACTGAACAGACTACAATAGTTATCAACCTTGAAACTGTAAAAAAAAAATAATAACAATGAAAACAGAGAAGAAAAAAGTGAAAAAAATATGAGAGTACTAATTTCCACATCTTTCACAGTAGAGTTAATTGGTGTAGTATACAATTTAAGCATGGAATTTTAAAAAATATAATCACTGCAAATTCTTACTGAGTTTCACATTCTTTTGTTTTTTTATATAGATTTTACAATATTTAAGATAAATATATTTCTTGTGTTTAAAAATACTTATCTGAGTATTTTTGTGCAATCTTTATATTTACTTGTAATTCCTTCCATTGGATTTTTGTCTTTTTCTTCTGTGAAAATAAAGATAATTAACCTGATAAAAAATGAGAAGCCTTATCACATTTAATAAATGAAACTGTATCTATCACTTATAGATCTATTTATCAACCTATCTCCACCTTTATATTTACAGTGTTGTTTAAAAATCTATACATCCGTTACTAATGATTATTTGTCAGTGGCAGGATTTTAAAAAGTGTTTTAGCTTTCTTTGTTATACTTTTTGTTTGAATTTTAAACAATGGCAGTATGCCATTTTTAAAAGAAAATTAGTAGACTACTTTTTCCTTAAAAAAATTTAAAAGTGGTTTCTTTTGGGAGTAAAACTTAGCCAGAGGGGGAATGATTATTTTACACATAACCCATTTGGTGCCATTCAGGAATGTGTGTGTATGATAAAGAAGGGTGGGGGGAGTGGAACACAGACATGGGTTCTGTTATACAATGAAAAAAAGGAAGGGGAAAGGGAAGGAAGAAAGGAAGGAAGAAAATAGATTACACATGGTGCAGTAATAAATTGATTTCTAATTTGTCTCCTGTCCAAGGAGATATGACTTGAGAAGCAGGGGAAATCAAGAGATTGTATCAGATACCTCTTGTGGACTGCTTTAGATTTCCCTTGCTTCATTGATATCTGGGTTCCACTACTTCACATAGGCACAGCCTAAATGCCTTGCCTCTTGCCCACACAGTGCCTCTCTTACCTCTCCTCCCATGTTTCCCTATTGAAATCATCACAGAACCTTACCTAGTGTTCACACATGTGCAATCTAAGCGTCTGGAAACTAACTCCCTATGGCATAAACTTTGACAAGTGGGATATAGGACTACCGAATACAATTTTTCCTTCTTTCACCCCAATGGATAATCCCAAGACACAGTTTTTTCTTGCAGAATTTGAACAATTAGTTACACTTAACAATTGCTGTCTCTCCAAGGCATTCTAGAAAGTGCTGACTTCCCGGCCCTATTTCACTTTTTTGTCTCTCACACCCATCCCATAGTATTAAACTCTAATAAAATGATAGTACTATACTCATTGTATTTTTGGCTGAGGCTCTGCTTTCTAGATAAACCAGGTAGGACAGAATCTGCTATTTCTCTACCTAATAATATTAAAATCTAACTCCACTAAAAAGAGGTGGCATTGCAAATTACAGGGGATTTAATGATTATTTCTTTTTCTCTTTGGGTGTTTAGAAAAACCAGATTATATTATAACAAATCCCAAATTATGAATAGTTAAATTAAGAGTTAAGAGTTAAATTAATATTTATAAACTATATCTTCAAAGAAAGTATTCTTTTCTTTGCAGAAGAATTCACATAGAGCTGCCACATATATTTGTATAGGCTGTGCATTGCAGAGTACATAACAACCTATGTAAATGGTGTCCCCATGAGTTGTACATGGACAATCCCTACACTATATGTAGCTTCCCTGAACTTAAAATTGATGTACTTCTAACATTTGGTATTTTTTTCCTATTTATCTCAAAGCATTTGAGTTAGGAATGTCTTTTAGACAGTTTTCTAATGGAGCTATTCTAATAGTAATAGACACTGTTCAGGGGAATCACCTCTATCCTAAGGGTCATTTTTATGGCATTCTTCCCTGATCCCACTTGAAATTCTTGACCTCTGCATTGATTTTACATTTGTAGGATGTGGTTCCTGGGGGGACTTACCATCAGACTAGTAAACAGAGTATAGTTTATAATCCCTGTTCCTTAAAGATAGATTCTAGATATGATCCATAGTTCCATATTCTAATTGCCTGTGCACAGTAATTACTCAGGGGTTATTAATTGAATGAGTGGTGAGAAGAACTAAATCTATTATTTCTCTTGTATCTTATCACAGCAACTGAGAAGGGATAACAGCCAAAGGCAGCATATGAAGATCAACTAACAAATTTCCTAAATAATAGAGTTTCTTTAAGAAATAATGCTTAAAGCAGCTGAGTAACTAAATGAGGTTTCTGTAATGAAGCTGAAAAGAAAATCTGGCAAAAGCAGTCTCTTCTTTCCTAATCAGCAAACCATGGTCCCATGGGTTGCTGCTACCCTTCAGGCCAGTCAATTTTCTGATTGCATGTGTGGGAAAAGTTGGTGACTATGGGCATGAAGAAGGTCGTGAGAGAGACTTTTGTAGAGTGTCTTAGCCTGATAGCTAGCAGATGCCTCAAGGGATGGGAACTACTTCTAGAGAGCTGTTTTTCCTCATACACCTCCACTTTGAATTGTGATAGATGTCTGTTATTTAACTCTGGAAATGTGAGGAGAAAGTATCTAAAGTAAGCATGATGAAATGGAACATTATTCAATTAGAAAGATGAGGTGTGATTTTGAGAGGCAGAATATAATTACAAGGTTGGAGCATTTCCAGGAGGTGTGGATGGCACTCCAGCTGACTATAGATGAAATACTCAGACTGAGCCCGTGCACATGGTGTCTGCCATCTTGCTCCTCACAGGTGTTGTGGATCCTGATGTTGGAACATAGCACCCCGCAGTCTCAAATGATGCCCAAATGCTGATGGTCTCAACTTGGCACACTTATAATGCCATATCCTCCAATTCCTGGAGAATGCTCAACTCATACTCCTTTTGATCTGCTATGGTAGGAATCAGATTCAATGAATAAATGTGAACACATATTGGAGTCTGCAAAAAAGTTGTATAAAATATAGGTGTTGTTACTAAAATTGAAAGCATGTTCATGTTACAATTTCTCTTACATAGGTCAAATACATTCAGAATCCTCATTGGAAATATAAAAAAGGGACCATATGCAAAACTTGTCATCATTACACAGCAATTACTCTCCTTTAGGGATGAGCTATGTCATAATTCTCTCAATATAAATTAATTTACATTATTTTAAATAGGTTATTTATAAATGTAATTTATTATAAAAGTTTATGTTTAAATTTCAAATACTTCAAATTTAAATCTAAAAATTATTTATTTATGGGGAAAAAGATTCCAGAAGACTTGACTTGAGAGTAATTAGAAATGAAGATATGAAAGGGGAGTAACTCAGGCATCTGCTGAGGAGCAACCAAAGGGTATACGGTCCTCACAGGTTGACCAGTAATTCCAGGTAACTGTTCTACCAAGGACATGCAACTATGTGCTTAGAATCCCACTATGCTCCATTTAGGGTAGGTTTTACATGGTCTTCCTTGCTCATCAACTATTCTTTCTCCCTCTGGAAATTAGACTTCAAATTTTGGCTTCTTGTGTTTATTTTATGTTTCAAATCCTGGCTCCATTTTCTTTAACAATCACTTTTTGAAGGCCTGCCTATACCAGTAATTCTCAAAGTTTAGCTTGTATCAGAATTAACTGGAGACCTTGTTAAACCAGATTGCTGGGCCATGGAGTATTTCTTTCAGTAGGTTTGGGGAGAGAGTAAGGAAAAGTGAAAAAACAAAATTATTTTCTAGCAAGCTCCCAGTGATACTGATGCTACTGGTACAGGGCCCACATACTTTGAGAACCATTGGCTCCCACAATGCACAAATCATCAGAATAAATACAGTGTGGTAATTTAGGTTAGCACTAATTATAACAACCTTATAAGGTTAGGTATTTCCACCCCCATTTTATTAATGGAGAAACTAAGACTCGGAAAAGTTTAATAACTTGTAGAAGGACACACAGCTAACAGGGATAAGCTAGGATTCTCACCCAGGACTCTCTTACACTGAAATCTATGTCCTTTTAAATATATATTATTCTTATTTTCATTTTATTCACAAACTTAAGCCAGACCTCAACTAACATTCTTAGAACTATTTATAAGAGAGGAATCATTAACATTTTTGTCTCCCAATTTCTTAGTCCAAGAATCTGCTTCAGTTCGTGAGTGAGAAAACTGCCAGCTGCTTCTGCTTAAAACACATCTCCCTGGCACTGATGTCCCCCTCATCAGATTAGCTGTGTGACAAGCAATTAAGGAGAGCCATGCCAATCTCTTTCAACACCTGCAATTTATTATGGAACCAAACAGTTCAAGTCCAAGGGTTCCATTCAGAAGAATGGTTTAAATAGATGATGCCTGATTTGTCAGGGATCTCCAAGGCTGATATTCAACCCCTTTAAGAAAAATAAAGATTTATGCAAGAGCTATCTAATGTTCTACATACAGGAGACCACAGGGGAAAAAAGTCAGCTGCATTTAGTAATAAAGTAGCCTTGCCTTACCAGGCTATACAGCCTTTTGAGGAGAACATGAACTATTTTTCCAAATAGAGGAAGATTCATAAAAGTTGTATTGCAAAGGCTTGGGCCAAAAATCTACCTCAAGTTCTAGGAAATGTTCTAAATTATTCATAACCAAATACAATCTTTATAACCCATAGCTATATATACTACATTAATCTAGCTGACCATTTGATTGATGGCTGTTGTTAGCAATGTTAATATTGCCTGCCATCCCTAGCTGGCCTCTAGCAACTGCAAGCTTCATTCTGTTTCAGCTGGAGCAAGTAAATCCCAGTGAAGATACTTAAAAAATTCCAGATCCCTTTGCTGGAGTCCAGTGAGTATGATTGGTAGAACTTTTCCAGTGAAGGAAACATCCAATCGGCATGTGTCAATGATGGAACATAGTGTTTGGTGTCATCTGAATGCTCTTCAATAGTGTAAAGAATGTTTGTGTTGGATGTTGAGTTTACCATTCCTACTCATATGGAAACTGTGCAGCAGTTAACTTTTCAAAGAACTATCAAGCTTGTTATTACAAGAAGGGAGATGCAAAAGGACAAAAAGTTAGACATCTTCTAAAGATACCTTGCATAAGAAGGAATGGATCATGCTCTTAGATGTGGGTAGACCTAATCCTTCCCATGTCAGCCACCCTGGAGGAAACCTAAACAGAAAAGCTCAAGTGATTCCCCTTATTTGGCGGGAGAGAGGATCGCCTGCCCTCACTTATACCTGGAGAAGCTCAGTGGAAAGAAGTCTGACTGCTCTTAATGGAAGACTACCCTCAATGGATAGAACCCAGTCTGCCAGCTCATTTGACACCTGACTAGTGGGAAAGAAAGTCCTTCTAAACTTAATACCTTCCGTCACACTTGTCAATTGCCAAATGATCTGCAAAGATGCTAGGGGAAGTCATACTTCCTGAAGGGTCTGGAGTCTGGAGACATTAGATTAATGAGTAGGCAAATAAAGATTATAAAAATTGTAATTAAATTCCCTCTTTAAGGATGGAGACCCAGACAAATCATCAGAATAAATACAGCTGACCATATTATTAGGTCTGAGGGAGCTCAAACTGCTGCAGCCTCTGAGTGCCCCTTTGCGTGGGTATGAGTTAGTAAATACTTGTATGTCTCAGATCAGCCAAGTTGAGCATTATGTCTCATATTTCCCTCTGTTTGAGAAAGGGAAGTATCAGAATATCACCTTGAAGTCATAGGGAACTCACTCTAAGGTAAGCTATCATATTCTAATTTAGACTTTAAATAAAGCTCCTCTCTAGAGGAGGATGTGGAGAGTTTTAAAATCATCATATGCCCCTACCAGTATGAGGAATTACTCTCATTGTTCAGAAATTAAAACAAAATCAGGTATTCTGTGTTTTAAGTGTCAAAAAGTTGAAACTTCCAGACTCATGAAAGAAGACTGGAGAAAAAGCTGTTCAAGGATTCAGACTTTAAGATGGGGGGGGGCGGGGAGTCAGAATTCTATAGCTGGTTTGGAACCAGAGTTTAGTGGCTGAGAACATGACCAGGAGTATCAAGGCAGTGGTTATAGCTGATCCAGGCACAATTACACAAACCATCTATTCTTCTGCTGTCATTTCTGTCCTTCATGGCTGCTCCTAAAAATAACATTCTGAAATGTCCTGTTCACTGATTAAAGTACATCCCAGCTATGTCAGGCCCTAGCCAAGGCTCTGGCCAAGGTGGTTTTTACCAGGCCAATAAGTAAAACATGAGTATTCTGGAGCATTAGAGAGCACAGGCAAAGGTATCCAACAAGTGTCAAAAAGATGTTTGTTAGATGAATTTTACTGAAATTCAGAAGTACATGTAAAGGAACAAAACAGATGCTCAATGAATATTTCTTGGTAAAATGGGGCTGCTCCACAATTAGTGGAACACGCAGACAGTGGGTGGTGGAAATAACAAGAGTTGTTGCTAAGTAGGTAGCTAGTCATGGAAAGCACTGATAAAGGATTTAGACTTTATGCTGAAGACAGAGGGGCCATTGAATGGTATTAAGATGCAGCATGAAATAATCTTATGTACAGTTTAGAAAGGCCACTCTGGCTACTATGCAATGAATGAGCATGGAGGTGGGGAGAAATGCTGTGAAACTAATACAGTGATCAAATGGGGACTTGAGAAAAAGGAAGTTCAAGTAGGAATAGGTCTTCTGTGATCACACAGCATGTGTACTACACTAACCTTGGGTTCTTACTTAAAAGATTCTATGTTCTGAAGGTTCTGTCTCTTCTTTAGCAAATGCAGGGGTATCTGATTAGCAGCCTCCACCACAGTGCCACAAGCCTGCATCAAGTTGTTTATCACACATGTCCCACTGATCACAGATTTGTTGAAGATGAAAATGGATGATAATCTATTAGGTGACTGTTCTGGAAATTTGGGGAAAGAAATGGGAACCAAAAAGTGTCAATGTTTAGACTTCTCTTGGAGTCCTTGGTTAAGGACAAACTTTCCCTGACTCTGCCTTTCCCCACCTCACCACTCCCCTGTGAAATAGTGGACTCATAAAGGCTCAGTTGTTGAGTCAGAGAATGCTTCATTCCCTAGCATGTCCCCTAACCCCAACAGTATCGAGGCTCAATCAGCCATGAAAAAGAAATAGAAAAGTAATTGTAAATGTCATTTACATCCTACAGCATTGCTCCTTTAGTGAAGACTCTGCTTCATAGGAAAATAAGTTTCTCTCACCACTCTGCTAATAATTCTATACACATGCCTTTTATATTCCTTCTGCACTATTTCTCCCTCTGTCCTCCCTCCTTAGATAATCCACACACATATTCTTATAACTTTTGTTCTTCAAGGCTCAAATGAAGCCTCATTCCCTTGAAGAAGCCTTATTCCAGACAACACATATTGTGAAGGATGGATTCCCTCTTCTGAATGTCTGAGCCAATTTCTTGATACCTACTGAGAGAGAGACCCAGTGTGTGCTGGTGAAGCAGGGAAATCACAGCCCTCAGTCTGTTTCTAAAGGAGAGATACATAAGTAATCATATGTGGTAGACAGAAAAGTGCTCCCACACTAAACCTGTGCACATTTTAATGCCCCAGAACTGATGAACATAGTATGCTACATGACAAGAGGGAACTGAGGTTGCAGGTGGAGTAAGGATTACTAATTAACCAAACCTAAAATAAAGATATTATCTTGGATTATTTGGATGGCCCAATGTAACTACAGATATTCTTTAAAGTGGAAGAGAAGGTCAGAATAGTAAGAGTCAAAGAGAGAGGTGAAGATTCTGTGCTTCTATATCTGAAGAATGGGCCATGAGCTAATGAATGAAAGCAGCATCTGGAACCTGAAAAAGCCAATCAAGGAAACGGAACTCCTCCCCCCAAGAGCCTCCAAAGAATGCAATCCTGCTACCATCTTAGTTTTTGTCAGCTGAGACCTATTTTGGATTTCTGCTCCCTAGAACTGAAAGAGAATAAATTTGTGTTGTTTTCCACTACTAAATTTGTCACAATTTGTTATAACAGCAATAGAAAACTAATATGCCAGATATATAGCCTAATGCCTACCACCATTTAACTCAATTTTTTAAGTAAAAATTATATATTAATGTTATAACACATAAGTATTACTGAATATTCCCAGCCAATGAGAACTGGAGAGACAGAATGAACTGCATAATTTAGACCAACGAACATTAACAAACCATACTATCTCTGTTCTTAGCCAAAGAGAACTCTACTTTGCTATCCCCAGTAAGTTTATTTTACATTGTGCTGTTCACATCCCTGAGACTTATTTTCATCATTTACTCTTTGCAACATAGAATAGTTTTGACCCATAATGGTTGAATAATTGTTATACAAGAAATAGCACTAAGCCAGCCACACCTACACACACACACACACACACACACACACACACACACAGAGAGAGAGAGAGAGAGAGAGAGAGAGAGAGAGAGAGAGAGAGAAATGTCCCACTGAAATCTTCAAGGAAGTGCTTTCTAGGAATTAGTCCAAATAACTGACACTAAAGAGTAGCAGGCAGAGGGGGGTTGTTAATACATTGATATGATGAGATCTATCAAAGATGCATCCATGACCTGGAGGGATTGACCTCACATTTAGTAAGTGGAAGAAAACACGTCTAAGACACCTGAAGTTATGACCTCAGGGAATTTGAAGAGAACAAAAAACAAAAAGAAATAATTTCCCTCACAAAATACTGAAAATGTAGTCTTTAGAGATTATGCTCTAAGAACCCTTATGGCGGAAGCAGTGAAGTGACTGTTTCAGGAAGACATCTCCAGGGTTGCACAGGGTGTACATGAAAATGAGTAAAGCTCAAGGAATGTCATGGTAAATAGAGAGGGACAAGACACTATTGGAGTATATATGGGTTATTTAGCCAATGTATACAGTGGCAGGTGACTTCCCATAGGAGAAAAGAGACCGAGTCTTGAAAAAAAGTAGAATAAGCCAGGCAGAGAAATATGAGTAAACAGAGGGAACAGAGTATGCACAGATGTGGAGAAAAGACCCTCTGACACGTGGAACATGCTAATTGGTATTATTTATATTTTTTAGCTTCATCTCAGGTCTCCCCAATTAAACTGTTGTTGCAAAATTCATGACTTATGCCTCTTTATGACTATAATACTTGCACAACACTTTTCAAGGAAAAGAAATTGGAAAATTATTAGCTGATTCTGTGACTTGCTCCTTCATCATCTGACCTGGTCTTTGTTGCTGGCATTTGCAGCCATTTCCCACTCGGACTCTGGCAATACCACATGGCAATGGTAGCTCTCTGGAAATGTCTTGTTCTTTTGTGTTTCTGTTTTCACCCTTGCTGTTTCCTTTCTTGGCATTTTTTTTTCTTCTTTCCTCTCTCTTGTCTGCTAAATGAGCCATGGGCCTTCCTTCAAAGTGAAGTTCACACCTTGTCTACCCTCTCTGCACTGCACTTTCTTTGCTTTTTTAATATGCTCTTCTGTTTTTCTTGTTTACTACAAAGTAGTGTATTTCCTTTCATGTGTGCCTCCCACTTCTGACTAGATTGGGGTCCCTTTATTTCAAGAAATGTTTTATTCATCATTGTACCCCTCAATACTTGTCACGGTCCTTATCATTTAATGTATTTGTTAAGTATTATTATTTATTTATATTGTTATTTGTATTTATATTATTACCTATTAGTTATTCAATAAATATTTTTGGATGCCTTACTAGATCCTAGGCACTAATCTAAGATCATGTGAAGAAGAGAAATGAGACTAGAGCTTAGATATTAGTAGAGAAAGCCAAACCACCAAGTAAATAACCATTATAAATAATAACTTCAGATACTGATACACAATATAAAGAACAAAATACGATAATATGACAGGACATGTGTTTGTTGAACTGTATTATTAAATTCATGAGAAATTTCAACATGTGATTTGGCACTGAATTTCAAAAAAAGCCAAGTTCCAAATACGTATCAACAATCCTTATTCAACTCAAATTATTTAAATTTCAAAAAGAAACAGAAAGGGACAAGAACTTCAAGCTAGAAAGAGTCACAAATCATTCTTCCTTATCTGGTTACCTAGAGTAAAGAAATGTGAAAAGTTAAGACAAAAATGACACCAAAATATTAAATTACACAAACTAAATAGGCAATCAAGCAAAGAAAAGCTCAGGAATTACTGGGTGAAGAGAAGGTACTTATCTAGTGAGAAACTTAACTAGCTTTTAAAAAAATTACCTTGAAAAAGATCTTGATTTAACAGTGTCAAGGGAAATCTAGTCCTACTTCAAAGGCTCTTCTAAAGCACTCTCATAGGTGAGTAGAAAAAAAAATTGAAGATTTAAAAGGAAACAGAGGAATTCACTGAGGGCTGGTATTTTCAATGTAGCCGTTATTTGTATCTACAGGAGCCATGCAGTGAACAGGGAGATACCTCCCCAACATCTTCCATGGTGGTCTCATAAAGGATGTACTCTGATTCTATTTCACCCAAGAAAGAGGTAGAACGGAAGTCAAGAGATCCTCGTTTTTTCAAACCCTCTGTCACTAACCAGCTATGTGGGCTCAGGTAAGTCACAGCACTTAAAACCTGTGTGACCCTCAGTTTCACCATCTGTAAGCTGCAACCATATAATATCCTTTTCCTGTCTTAATGTTTGTGATTCCAAGGCATTAAGAACTTGGTTAAAGGCAGGATATTATTTCTGTTGGTTCAGAGCAGAGTTAAATTTCAGAACTCTAATTTATATCCTGTTGATTTCTGCAAGCCAAGTCCAAGGACCCAAAGCACATTCCACAGGACCAGCCAAGAGGATCCTTGGCTTTGCACAGGATAGAAATCAAATGTGAGTCAGCAGGAAGTGAAATAAGAAGAGTTTACTCAAAGTATAAAGAGAGTGCAGCTAAATAGTATCTGGCAGACCCAGAGGAAAGGAGAGAGTTTCATCCTTGTTCAGCACCTGGGGAGGGGGGTTCCGGGGAGGAGTTTATTGAGGAGGCTGGTCTGGTGCATTTGTCCTCTTGGGCATCTAGGAACTTGTTAGCTCAAAGACAAGGGGCCAGATGTTATTCCTTGGATCCAGAGGGTCTTGGTACCAATATGTCTAGTGCCCATGGTCTGAAATATGGATAGGATAGTTTCATCTGGTCATTCTCACCTGGTCATTCTTTAGATGTTATCTATTCTAAATAAATCATTAACCCATTGTCCTTTATAAGGAGGACATTGTGAGGCATGTGTAAAGTAGGGTGGGGGTGCAGGTCTTAACAAGAATAGAAGCAGGAAAAGGAGCAAAAAGCAGATTTTTATGGAGTCCTTCAATTGCCCTATCTCGCTGTATGCAAAGGTTCCCAGCTACTCAATCAAATTATCCTGGACCAATATTACCATTTCATTTGTGCACAGGAAAAGATATGACTCAACATCTCTTTTTCTTTTTTTTTTTTTTTTTTTTTTTTTTTTTTTTTTTTATTTTGTTCTCTATTACAGTCCATTCTTTTTTTTTTTTTTTTTTTTTTTTTTTTTTTTTTTTTTTTTTATGAAGTTTATTGACAAATTGGTTTCCATACAACACCCAGTGCTCATCCCAAAAGGTGCCCTCCTCAATACCCATCACCCACCCGCCCCTCCCTCCCACCCCCCATCAACCCTCAGTTTGTTCTCAGTTTTTAACAGTCTCTTATGCTTTGGCTCTCTCCCACTCTAACGTCTTTTTTTTTTCTCCCTTCCCCTCCCCCATGGGTTCCTGTTGAGTTTCTCAGGATCCACATAAGAGTGAAACCATATGGTATCTGTCTTTCTCTGTATGGCTTATTTCACTTAGCATCACACTCTCCAGTTCCATCCACGTTGCTACAAAAGGCCATATTTCATTTTTTCTCATTGCCACGTAGTATTCCATTGTGTATATAAACCACAATTTCTTTATCCATTCATCAGTTGATGGACATTTAGGCTCTTTCCATAATTTGGCTATTGTTGAGAGTGCTGCTATGAACATTGGGGTACAAGTGCCCCTATGCATCAGTACTCCTGTATCCCTTGGGTAGATTCCTAGCAGTGCTATTGCTGGGTCATAGGGTAGGTCTATTTTTAATTTTCTGAGGAACCTCCACACTGTTTTCCAGAGCGGCTGCACCAATTTGCATTCCCACCAACAGTGCAAGAGGGTTCCCGTTTCTCCACATCCTCTCCAGCATCTATAGTCTCCTGATTTGTTCATTTTGGCCACTCTGACTGGCGTGAGGTGATACCTGAGTGTGGTTTTGATTTGTATTTCCCTGATGAGGAGCGACGCTGAACATCTTTTCATGTGCCTGTTGGCCATCTGGATGTCTTCTTTAGAGAAGTGTCTATTCATGTTTTCTGCCCATTTCTTCACTGGGTTATTTGTTTTTTGGGTGTGGAGTTTGGTGAGCTCTTTATAGATTTTAGATACTAGCCCTTTGTCCGATATGTCATTTGCAAATATCTTTTCCCATTCCGTTGGTTGTCTTTTAGTTTTGTTGGTTGTTTCCTTTGCTGTGCAGAAGCTTTTTATCTTCATAAGGTCCCAGTAATTCACTTTTGCTTTTAATTCCCTTGCCTTTGGGGATGTGTCGAGTAAGAGATTGCTACGGCTGAGGTCAGAGAGGTCTTTTCCTGCTTTCTCCTCTAAGGTTCTGATGGTTTCCTGTCTCACATTTAGGTCCTTTATCCATTTTGAGTTTATTTTTGTAAATGGTGTGAGAAAGTGGTCTAGTTTCAACCTTCTGCATGTTGCTGTCCAGTTCTCCCAGCACCATTTGTTAAAGAGGCCGTCTTTTTTCCATTGGATGTTCTTTCCTGCTTTGTCAAAGATGAGTTGGCCATATGTTTGTGGGTCTAGATCTGGGGTTTCTATTCTATTCCATTGGTCTGTGTGTCTGTTTTTGTGCCAATACCATGCTGTCTTGATGATGACAGCTTTGTAGTAGAGGCTGAAGTCTGGGATTGTGATGCCTCCTGCTTTGGTCTTCTTCTTCAAAATTCCTTTGGCTATTCGGGGCCTTTTGTGGTTCCATATGAATTTTAGGATTGCTTGTTCTAGTTTCGAGAAGAATGCTGGTGCAATTTTGATTGGGATTGCATTGAATGTGTAGATAGCTTTGGGTAGTATTGACATTTTGACAATATTTATTTTTCCAATCCATGAGCAGGGAATGTCTTTCCATTTCTTTAAATCTTCTTCAATTGCCTTCATAAGCTTTCTATAGTTTTCAGCATACAGATCCTTTACATCTTTGGTTAGATTGATTCCTAGGTATTTTATGCTTCTTGGTGCAATTGTGAATGGGATCAGTTTCTTTATTTGTCTTTCTGTGGCTTCATTGTTAGTGTATAAGAATGCAACTGATTTCTGTACATTGATTTTGTATCCTGCAACTTTGCTGAATTCATGTATCAGTTCTAGCAGACTTTTGGTGGAGTCTATCGGATTTTCCATGTATAATATCATGTCATCTGCAAAAAGCGAAAGCTTGACTTCATCTTTGCCAATTTGGATGCCTTTGATTTCCTTTTGTTGTCTGATTGTTGATGCTAGAACTTCCAGCACTATGTTAAACAACAGCGGTGAGAGTGGGCATCCCTGTCGTGTTCCTGATCTCAGGGAAAAAGCTCTCAGTTTTTCCCCGTTGAGGATGATGTTAGCTGTGGGCTTTTCATAAATGGCTTTTATGATCTTTAAGTATGTTCCTTCTATCCCGACTTTCTCAAGGGTTTTTATTAAGAAACGGTGCTGGATTTTGTCAAAGGCCTTTTCTGCATCGATTGACAGGATCATATGGTTCTTCTCTTTTTTTTTGTTAATGTGATGTATCACGTTGATTGATTTGCGAATGTTGAACCAGCCCTGCATCCCAGGAATGAATCCCACTTGATCATGGTGAATAATTCTTTTTATATGCTGTTGAATTCGATTTGCTAGTATCTTATTGAGAATTTTGGCATCCATATTCATCAGGGATATTGGCCTGTAGTTCTCTTTTTTTACTGGGTCTCTGTCTGGTTTAGGAATCAAAGTAATACTGGCTTCATAGAATGAGTCTGGAAGTTTTCCTTCCCTTTCTATTTCTTGGAATAGCTTGAGAAGGATAGGTATTCCTGCTTTAAACATCTGGTAGAACTCCCCTGGGAAGCCATCTGGTCCTGGACTCTTATTTGTTGGGAGATTTTTGATAACCGATTCAATTTCTTCGCTGGTTATGGGTCTGTTCAAGCTTTCTATTTCCTCCTGATTGAGTTTTGGAAGAGTGTGGGTGTTCAGGAATTTGTCCATTTCTTCCAGGTTGTCCAATTTGTTGGCATATAATTTTTCATAGTATTCCCTGATAATTGTTTGTATCTCTGAGGGATTGGTTGTAATCATTCCATTTTCATTCATGATTTTATCTATTTGGGTCATCTCCCTTTTCTTTTTGAGAAGCCTGGCTAGAGGTTTGTCAATTTTGTTTATTTTTTCAAAAAACCAACTCTTGGTTTCGTTGATCTGCTCTACAGTTTTTTTAGATTCTATATTGTTTATTTCTGCTCTGATCTTTATTATTTCTCTTCTTCTGCTGGGTTTAGGCTGCCTTTGCTGTTCTGCTTCTATTTCCTTTAGGTGTGCTGTTAGATTTTGTATTTGGGATTTTTCTTGTTTCTTGAGATAGGCCTGGATTGCAATGTATTTTCCTCTCAGGACTGCCTTCGCTGCGTCCCAGAGCGTTTGGATTGTTGTATTTTCATTTTCGTTTGTTTCCATATATTTTTTGATTTCTTCTCTAATTGCCTGGTTGACCCACTCATTCGTGAGTAGGGTGTTCTTTAACCTCCATGCTTTTGGAGGTTTTCCAGACTTTTTCCTGTGGTTGATTTCAAGCTTCATAGCATTGTGGTCTGAAAGTATGCATGGTATGATTTCAATTCTTGTAAACTTATGAAGGGCTGTTTTGTGACCCAGTATATGATCTATCTTGGAGAATGTTCCATGTGCACTCGAGAAGAAAGTATATTCTGTTGCTTTGGGATGCAGAGTTCTAAATATATCTGTCAAGTCCATCTGATCCAGTGTCTCATTCAGGGCCCTTGTTTCTTTATTGACCGTGTGTCTAGATGATCTATCCATTTCTGTAAGTGGGGTGTTAAAGTCCCCAGCAATTACCACATTCTTATCAATAAGGTTGCTTCTGTTTATGAGTAATTGTTTTATATATTTGGGGGCTCCGGTATTCGGCACATAGACATTTATAATTGTTAGCTCTTCCTGATGGATAGACCCTGTAACTATTATATAATGTCCTTCTTCATCTCTTGTTACAGCCTTTAATTTAAAGTCTAGTTTGTCTGATATAAGTATGGCTACTCCAGCTTTCTTCTGGCTTCCAGTAGCATGATAAATAGTTCTCCATCCCCTCACTCTCAATCTAAAGGTGTCCTCAGGTCTAAAATGAGTCTCTTGTAGACAGCAAATAGATGGGTCTTGTTTTTTTATCCATTCTGATACCCTATGTCTTTTGGTTGGCGCATTTAATCCATTTACATTCAGTGTTATTATAGAAAGATACGGGTTTAGAGTCATTGTGATGTCTGTATGTTTTATGCTTGTAGTGATGTCTCTGGTACTTTGTCTCACAGGGTCCCCCTTAGGATCTCTTGTAGGGCTGGTTTAGTGGTGACAAATTCCTTCAGTTTTTGTTTGTTTGGGAAGACCTTTATCTCTCCTTCTATTCTAAATGACAGACTTGCTGGATAAAGGATTCTCGGCTGCATATTTTTGCTGTCTAGCACCCTGAAAATCTCGTGCCAATTCTTTCTGGCCTGCCAAGTTTCAAAAGAGAGATCAGTCACGAGTCTTATAGGTCTCCCTTTATATGTGAGGGCACGTTTACCCCTTGCTGCTTTCAGAATTTTCTCTTTATCCTTGTATTTTGCCAGTTTCACTATGATATGTCGTGCAGAAGATCGATTCAAGTTACGTCTGAAGGGAGTTCTCTGTGCCTCTTGGATTTCAATGCCTTTTTCCTTCCCCAGTTCAGGGAAGTTCTCAGCTATTATTTCTTCAAGTACCCCTTCAGCACCTTTCCCTCTCTCTTCCTCCTCTGGGATACCAATTATGCGTATATTATTTCTTTTTAGTGTATCACTTAGTTCTCTAATTTTCCCCTCATACTCCTGGATTTTTTTATCTCTCTTTTTCTCAGCTTCCTCTTTTTCCATAACTTTATCTTCTAGTTCACCTATTCTCTCCTCTGCCTCTTCCATCCGAGCCGTGGTGGTTTGCATTTTGTTTTCCATTTCCTTTAAAGCGTTTTTCAGCTCCTCGTGACTGTTCCTTAGTCCCCTGATGTCTGTAGCAAGAGATTCTCTGCTGTCCTGTATGCTGTTTTCCAGCCCAGCGATTAATTTTATGACTATTATTCTAAATTCACCTTCTGTTATATTATTTAAATCCTTTTTGATCAGCTCATTAGCTGTTGTTATTTCCTGGAGATTCTTCTGAGGGGAATTCTTCCACTTGGTCATTTTGGATAGTCCCTGGTGTGATGAGGGCCTGCAGGGCACTTCCCCTGTGCTGTGGTGTATAACTGGAGTTGGTGGGCGGGGCCGCAGTCCGACCTGATGTCTGCCCCCAGCCCACCGCTGGGGCCACAGTCAGACTGGTGTGTGCCTTCTCTTCCCCTCTCCTAGGGGCGGGATTCACTGTGGGGTGGCGTGGCCCGTCTGGGCTACTTGCACACTGCCAGGCTTGTGATGCTGGGGATCTGGCGTATTAGCTGGGGTGGGAAGGCAAGGTGCACGGCGGCAGGGGGGGCAGGCTTAGCTCGCTTCTCCTTAGGTGATCCACTTCAGGAGGGGCCCTGTGGCAGCCGGAGGGAGTCAGATCGCTGCCGGAGGTTTGGCTCCACAGAAGCACAGAGTTGGGTGTTCGCGCGGAGCGAGCAATTTCTCTGGCCGGAGCCGGTTCCCTTTGGGATTTTGGCTGGGGGATGGGCGGGGGAGATGGCGCTGGTGAGCGCCTTTGTTCCCCGCCAAACTGAGCTCTGTCGTCCGGGGGCTCCGCAGCTCACCCTCCCTTTGTCCTCCAGCCTTCCCGCTTTCCGAGCAGAGCTGTTAACTTATGACCTCCCAGACACTAAGTCGCGCTTGCTGTCGGAACACAGTCCGTCAGGCCCCTCCGCTTTTGCAAGCCGGACTCGGGGGCTCTGCTTGGCCGGCGAGCCGCCCCTCCGCCCCGGCTCCCTCCCGCCAGTCCGTGGAGCGCGCACCGCCTCGCCGCCCTTCCTACCCTCTTCTGTGGGCCTCTCGTCTGCACTTGGGTCCGGTGACTCTGTTCTGCTAATCCTCTGGCGGTTTTCTGGGTTATTTAGGCAGGTGTAGGTGGAATCTAAGTGATCAGCAGGACGCGCGGTGAGCCCAGCGTCCTCCTACGCTGCCATCTTCCCAGAATTCCGGAGGCCTTCTTTAAAATCACAATAAAAAGAGGGTATTTTCCCACAGCACCAATATATATATTTCTCTAAGATACAAAGGAGATCACATTTATTTTTACTGTTTAAGTTTTAATTTTCACCTTTTTATTTTTTAAATATTTTTCCCATCTCTCTCACTGAGATTTAGCTAGTTTGTTCATCCCTGCATACATAATCTCCTCTCCCAACTTTTGGAAAACAATCCATACAGGGAAGAGTCATTAAAAAGGATTTCAGAAGTCCCTGCGTGTCTTAGTCCATTTAGTGTCTGAGTCTTGGTTTTGACTCAGGTCATGATCTCACAGGGGTTCGAGCCCTGCATGGGGCTCTGCACTGGCTGCACAGAGCCTGCTTGGGATTCTGTCTCCCTCTCTCTGTCACCTCCCCCACTCACACTGTCATGGTTTCTCTCAGAATAAACTTTAAAAAAAAAAAGCTTTCAGAATACTCATGGATCACTTCTGATTTTTATTAAAAGCAAACATTTTTGGTGTGTGATTTTCATTGACAGAGGTGTTCCATGAAAATAATTGTCTCAGTTGCCCATTTTCTGGTAGCTGAAATATGAATTTGAGTGATAGTGATTTCCGAAGGCACCACAGCCAAGGCATCTGAATGTAATTTCCAATTGGCTAATAGAGGTTAGGATTTGAGAAGATACCCAGCAAGATTCCCAGACCTTCAACTTTCTGAATCACTGAGTGCCAGGCAACCTCATAATAATTCCAACCTACCTGCATGATGACGGAGAAAGAGAGAAGCCCCAAACCATCACAAATCTGGAAAAATCCAAGAGAATAAAAGTAGTCTGAATCACTAATTTGAGAAGAAGAAAAAAAGTCATAGTTGGTTATGGGTAGAGAGGAGATAGTTCTGGCTACGTGGAATATATGAGTTACAATGAAGCTGAGGAAGAGGAGTTTAATGAATATTAGTGGGATCTCTCTGGTAGGCATGGCCCATTGTTAAGACAAAACCGTATCAGTTTCATAGCCTAGCATACAGGTAGACACTAGAAACCAGAATGTCAAAGCACCACCAGAATAAGCAAAACTGAATTCTTTCCTTTTTTCTTTTTTTTTTATTTTGAGAGAGAGCGAATGAGTGGAGGAGAGGCAGAGAGAGGGGGAGAGAGAGAATGCTAAGCAGGTTCTGTACTGTCAGCACAGACCCCAATGCGATGACTCAGTTTCACAAACCATGAGATCACGACTTGAGCCAAAATCGAGAGTCGGACACTTAACTGGCTGAGCTACCCAGGTGCCTCCCAAATTGAATTTTAATGCTGAGATTATGTGGTTATTACCTTTTCAACCTTATCTGTCAGGTTTAGTCTTGGGGGACGCAGGGTCAGGATGTGATCCGATCAGAGTCTATAGGTAAATACCAGCATGACTAAAACAGAAACAGACATCAGAGATTCCCTACTATTGCACAAAGGAAGAAACGTGCTTTGCACTGCTGTAGGTCCCTGTATCTGAGCTATGGGCCCATTCTCCCCTCACTTTTCAACCATGCCCACTCTAGACTGGAACCAGCCCAACTCCTCAAAGTACTACTGAATTCTTAGCCAACATCCAATGATCTAGCTAAAGTCTTATCCAAGTATACTTATCTCCTTCTCTAAGATTGCTAGTATGCTCACAAAAGGTTTCAAATTTGTACTTTATTTTTTTCTTGAATTATTCATTACCTTTTTCTAGTGTAGGTAGACTGTGTATAACACATTAGAATTATATCTTGAATCCGTTCCCCTTATTTCCCATTTCCTCCAGGGAAGGGTGTTTCTCTTTAGCCTCTGAGAATACCTGTCAAAGGACAGGCTTCAGTGATAAGAATAATCGTTTAATATGCTCTTCTAGAGAGTCGG
The DNA here is from genome assembly GCF_022079265.1 of Lynx rufus. Lineage (NCBI taxonomy): Eukaryota > Metazoa > Chordata > Mammalia > Carnivora > Felidae > Lynx > Lynx rufus. Next base: position 98,783,498 of record NW_025814834.1, on the reverse strand, counting down.
CAATTCCCCAGAAAGTAAAATTCTACATCATAAGAAGCTACAGAGGACACAGTGAAATAAGTTTGAACCAAGGCCTAAAGCAAGGGGGGAAAAATGCCTTTACTAACTTTTGTCTCCTTTTTGTTAAAAAAAATATTCATTACCAGATGTTAGTTTGGGTCACTCACTTCCCATCTGGCAGTCAGTGTGTGAAGCTAGGGCATCTGATGCAGTGAGAACATCCATACTCTTCTAACTATGATATTTGTTTTTGTAATTCATGACATGCCTACTAGCAAGGGCAATGGTCACACTCATAAAATACTAAGAATGACCTTAAGTTTTTCCCCTCAAAACTGTGTGTGTGTGTGTGTGTGTATACTTATATATTATACCATATGTATAAGTATGTGTAATACACACTCTGTGTCTTCCAAAAGTACCACTCGTCCCCTGTACCTGTTTAACCACTGTGGTATGTCTAATACTCTACTGCATATAAGAAGTATAAAAGAAGGAGAAGTGGTTCTTCTCTGCATAGAGCTTCTAACCTAAATGAGGAGGCAAGTGGGGTGACTGGGTGGCTTAGTTGGTTAAATGTCCAACTGATTTTGGCTCAGGTCACAATCTCATGGTTCATGAGATTGAGACCCGCATCAGGCTCTGGGATGACAGTGTGGAGCCTGCTTTGGACTCTGTGTCTCCCTCTCTCTCTTCCCCTCCCCAGCTCGCTTGCTCACTCTCTCTCTCTCTCTTTCTGTCAAAAATTAAGTAAACATAAAAAAATCAGGAGGCAAGTAATATTTATGTGTTTAAGACAACAAAACATGCCACCACATATTAATGATAAATTTGTCCAGGACTTAAGAAATTTATCTGCTACGTTTAGAAGAAAGGCAGAACATGAAATGTTCCTCTGTTTGCCCTGTCAAGAAGAAAATGTGCTAGGAAAGCCTGTTCCCCATAAGACCACTTTGTCCAAAATGCATGAATATCAAATCTTATTTGTTTCTTGTTTCACAGTACCCTGACACTCAAAGAATTGTTAGCTTAAGGATTTTTTTTTAGTTTGTTTATTTTTGAGACAGAGACAGAGAGAGAGAGAGAGAGACAGAGAAGGGGTGGGTTGGAAGTACAGAGAGAGAGAGAATCCCAAGCAGGCTCCACAGGGTCAGCATAGAACCCAGCTCACAAACCGTGAGATCATGACCTGAGCCCAAATCAAGAGTAGGACGCTTAACCAACTGACCCACCCATGCACCCCAGCTTAAAGTTTTAAAGCTGTAAGCTGGCCAAATAAAAGACAATTGTTAGTTTGAAACTCCCGAGGTTTTTTTTGTTTATATTTATAGCACATGAAGAAATGACTTGAATGATTTGAATTCCAAGTCTCATTTACCAAGGTTAGGGAATTCGGCCAGACTTATTGTAGTTTACAGTACATGGGGCCACAGTTGAAAGCCACTTGGAGCCTTTACGTGTCATGTGTTAGCCTCTGTCTAATTCACCTGTATAGGCCATGGGTGTATATGAACCCTTTAGAACCTGAAGGTACAAGGAAAATCTATGGGGCTCAAAATTTACCTTAGAGCTGATTCTCAACTGTCTATTTGCTCTATGTTTTCAGGGTCTATTTTATGATCAGTAGCTTCCATCTCCCCCCCGCACCAAAACTGCATCTCTATGCTTAGTCCATGAATGCTTATGGGATTAGTTTGAACGCAAACAAATTTTATTATTTATTTATGCAAAGTTCATCCAGATGACATTTTTAAAGATTTAATAAAGCAATCAATAAAACACACATGTGACTTTTGGATAATCTGTGCTACTGCTCTGAAAATGAAATAGAGGAAGAGTTATTCTTTAACAAGTAGGAGGTGGAAGGGGCATCCTTTTATTCCAAATAAGCCCAGTATTTTTTTCTTTGGGAACCAGAAAATAATGACTAGGAAATTCTAAGACAATAGTGCTCATCCAGGGCTGTCCATAAAATCACCTGAAAAGCTTTAAAGAAAAAAAAAAAATAGCTACACATCAGCTACATTATCAGCAGAGAGTTTTATTTACATGATCTTGGGTGGGGTCCAGTTATCACCAATTATTCAAAGTTCTCCAAATGATTCCAGTGCACAGCCTAGGCTGACAACCACTGCTAATCTAAGAGGACACCCTTAGGAGATCATTCCTTTTCTCAACATGACCCTTGAACACCTTTAAGGTTGTCTTGCTAAGGCCCTTCCATTCCTGGAGCTAGCTAAGAATTCATAATACGGTTGATTTCCTCCAAGAAAAAGATGCTTCCTACTCTGGAGTACTTTAACAATCTCTTAGATGTATCCCTCCATGGCTCAAGTCTCAGTAAAGGCCGCAGGGTTTGCAGAACCTGCTTATCACTCCCCAAGTAAGACAACACATTTCTTATGCAAGTGAGTTAACCTAATTAACAATTATTAGCCACAAATGTGACAACTACTGTAAATAGTGCACTTCCTTTTATCTGGGTGTTTCAAAGAGATCTTCAGGGAAGAAAAACTACACTCTTGATTTTGCATTACTCGGCAACTAGCAATCTGTGGCCTGAAACTCCAAACAACAGCCTTTTGGGGTCTCTGTTAACTTTGTTCTAAACTTTACACAGCTAATTAGAAGTGCTTCAAAGGCCCTCATTTTAAACCACTTAGTTGATGAGAAATGCATGCTTAATGGGCATCAAGACAATTTAATGAATCTAGAAGGAAAGCAAACCAAATTGATTATTATGCAATGACTTGGGAGAGCTTCTTGTAAACAGCTTGTAAATAGCAGAGCACAGAGGTAAAAGTAACCAGGACATGGATGTTGACAACTCAGATTATTAATGAGGACACCAATTGTGCTAATGATCAAGCCACATCTTTAAAAATTAAATCTTGGGGGGGGGTGCTCACAGAAAATATTCCAAGTTAATATCATTCAAATAATAATTTGAAAAATCTTAACCCCTATAAACTATTTAAACAGCTTCAGAAGGGTGAGGATGCAAAAGTTGGAAGCTATTAGGGTTCTTTGGCTGAGAATATTTGAAAGGTGCCCCTCACTCCCTTCAGAGTCCTATGGCCTCCACATCCAAGGTGATTATACTTACTAATCATTAGTGGTTGAGGTGCAACTAAATCAATGTAGCAGGCTTTTTGTTTAATTAATTATGGTTAGAATTAGAAATGTGGGAGGAAAGTAACACAATAGATACCATCTTGATTTCTTAAGGAAAGCAATCCATTACATTACTTTATCAACCTTGACATTGTTAGGCTAGGTAGGATTCCTACTATATTCTCTTCCACTCTCCATGGATTCAGGAGAAGGGAAGGGAATGTCACTTACACCTAAAAGAGACAAAACTCAACTTTTCCCAGCCCATACCTTCCTCTGTCCCTTTCAACACCTCCTATGTGCACTCATTTCTATACTATCTTAGGTTGGGAGATTTTATTACAACACATTTTTAGATCCCATCCCCTAGTTTCTGACTCAGTAGACGTGGGAAAAGTTCCAATAATTTGCATTTCTAACATGTTTCCAGGTGATGCGGATGCTGCTGGTCCAGAGAATACACTTAGAAAATCATTACCAAAGATGTGTATTTCTGACAAACATGGCAAATTGCTACTGCAGTCTGAGCATGCCCTATGCCTTTAGACAGCCAGTCCACCCCTCTCCACAAACCCAACATTAACAAGAAAAGGCACCTCATGTATAGGCCCCATCCAAAAACATTCCCTTCAACTCATCTAATGTTCCCTTTCTAAAGCGCATGTTACTAATTTGCTGTCTCCTGTTGCTTGGCACTGACACAGTTCTCAGGTCTAAGCTCTGGGCTTCTCTCCTTTATGAACATATCCGATGACATGGCTTGCAGCACCTGTGGGCAATAGTTCACCTGGCCCATGTAAGGACCTGGCATCTTATATGTGTGTATGTAAAATGATATGCCCTTTTATAGAATACTCAATACCCTAGAAAACAGAATAGAATATCAGCATGGAGAAAGATACTAAATTATAAAGATACTATTACAAATTATAAAGATGATAGATAGATAAACAAACAAATAAATAAATAAAATTTATGTACCTTCCATATTTTTAGTTTTCTGGAATAGGAATTTTGGGTTTTTTTTTTAATTGTTTAAAATATAATTTATTGTCAAATTGGCTAACAGTGTGTACAGTGTGCTCTTGGTTTTGGGGGGTAGATTCCTATGATTTATCACTTACATACAACATCCAGTGCTCATCCCAACAAGTGACTTCCTCAATGCCCATCACCCATTTTCCCCTCTCCCCCAAACACCCCCCCATGAACCCTCAGTTTGTTCTCTGTATTTAAGAGTCTCTTATGGTTTGCTTCACTCTAACTATTTTTCCCCCTTCCCTTCTCTCATGGTCTTCTGTTAAGTTTTCAAGTTCCACATAGGAGTTAAAACATATGTATCTTGTCTTTCTCTGACTTATTTCACTTAGCATGACAACCTCCAGTTCCATCCACGTTGCTGCAAATGGCATGATTTTATTCTTCCTCATTGCCAAGTAGTATTCCATTGAACATATAAACCACATCTTTATCCATCCTCAGTTTATGGACATTTAGGCTCTTTCCATAACTTGGCTATTGTTGAAAGTGCTGCTATCCAAAGGATACAGGAATACTGATTCATAGGGGCACATGTACCCCAATGTTTATGGAATAGGAATTTTGAAAGTAGGTTCTGTTTATGGACTTTAAAAAGGTCCCTACTCCTCCTTTCCTAGGAATGGTCTGGCTGCTGAGGGAGTATGTCCTGATCTTAGTCTGACCCTTATGCTCCTCTCACCTTCTATGGATTCCCTTCACTCCTTTCGGGTGAAATGAGAGGTTAAAGCAGGATTATATGCCTATTACCGGTCTCTTCAAGAAGAGATTTTGTTGGGGCGCCTGGGTGGCTCAGTTGGTTAAGCGTCCGACTTCAGCTCAGGTCACAATCTCACAGTCCGTGAGTTTGAGCCCCGTGTCGGGCTCTGGGCTGATGGCTGAGAGCCCAGAGCCTGCTTCAGATTCTGTGTCTCCCTCTCTCTCTGCCCCTCCCCTGTTCATGCTCTGTCACTCTCTGTCTCAAAAATAAATAAACGTTAAAACAAAAATTTGTTTTTAAAAAATAAAAAAAAAAGAAGAGATTTTGTTGTTTTAACTAAAAGGCACCTGTTCCTTTTGCTGGCACTACTGCATCAGTCAAGGAAGTCAGGATTCTGCCTTTTCATGGTCTCAGTGTGTTTCCAACACTTACCAACTGCCCTCTTCTTATGTCTTTACAGCTTTTAACCACTCAGTCTCAGACTGTCTCAGGAGAGCCCTCACCAGGAATTCAGCACTGAGTGTTCTGAGAGTAAGGTGATTTACTGAGCCTGGGCATGTTTATACTCACTTTGTTGGGGTCACTTATTATTCGGCAGTAATAAGACTACCATTCAATATCATCTCTGGCAATTTATTTACAATGCCCCAGTCCAGGCATGTGATGTGATTATGCTCTAACTTGTGACCGTGGATGGGAAGATTGCCAGTGTTAGGTGGACTTCTGCACTCAAGTACTTCTGCACTTAAGTGGTGTCAACTGTCACAACAGCCCCATTGACCTCCATTGTAAATGGGCATAGAAATTTGAGGAGGAAAACTAAACCATCCAAATAAAAGAAGGAATTTAGGAGAACAATATACTCCTGTCCTTTTTTTTTTTTTTTTCTGTGACTTATTTCTACTCTTGTAGGCTAAATGCTACAGCTATTTTCCTTGGCTACCTAGAACTTTCCAGAGCCCCACAAGGGTAGGTTCCCCTCATTTCTCCAAGGTGGGTCAGGCTCCTACCCTCCTTCCTCTGCACACTTATAGTAATGAACATTACTGACCTTGGCATTCTCCCACCTTCAGCTTCTTCATGCTACTACTCTCAGGATGATCATTCTAAAAAAATGTTGTGTCTTGGAGCATAATGCTTATAAAGACTTTTAGACAAAATCTAAATCCATTGGCATTTTACACACAGTCCTTCAGAACCCAGCAGAATCCTTGCTTTCCAGCCCCTTATTCTTCCATTATCTCTTCCATGAACACCTCATCAGTCACACCACTGTATTCTTCTCTCTATACCAGCCCTGTTAGGCTTCAAATGCCTCCAATGAAAAATAGCACTACTACCTAAGACTTCATATGGGTCATATATGTGATTTCACCTGCCTGAAATGGCCTTCTCCAACTTTCCACTTGGTTCAATTATATCTCAATTATTTCTCAGGCAATTTGGCCTAAGAACAGATATAGAGGGGAGAAAACATGATAAATCTTTTTTTAGCTAGAGCTCCTCAACCTTTTCCCTTCATTACCACAAATGCTTCTGCTAAGGTAAAACAAGTTTTTTAGTTATGTGCATTTCCCTTACTCAGTGCTAGTTGTAAATCTATTCTCCCAGACCTTAACTCCTGAATCAAGAAAGCTTATAGATGGTTTCACAAGCAATAATTATTATTGTAGTAAATCTGATGCATCTCCTTTGGGAGGAAACTCCTTGAGACTTGGGAGTCATGGTCAAAAGATAATGAAGGTGCATCAAGTTTGGTTTTAAGTGTTGGGAGGTCTCCAGGCCCAGATTAAGGATTTTGAATTAGAGGGCAAATTTTGGTAAATTTAACTGGAATAAAAGTATGTAGTTGTTTTAAAAGAATTCAAGAGTGCAAGTCCACAATAATTATATCCAGGACACTAAAATAACACAGGAAACTGATCATAAAACAAATATTAGTAATCTTTCAGAACTGATGGAATAATGAGAAGTGACAATATGTGGGTAATTGTGGTCAAGGTTTTCCTAGCTGGGGAAAAAAAGGCACTTCAGGGGTTAATGAGACAGTTTCATATAATGTCTAATAATGCCTGCCAGATTTCTGCCTCCCCACCAAAACAAAAACAAAAACAAAAAACAACAAACAAACAAACAAAAAACCTCCAGTGATCAATAGACACAAAGAACAAGCTATGCTGAAATAACCTAATTTACCTTTTAGAAGAGGTCAATACATCTGGAGAAATACCATATATCTAATACAAATGGGTGCAGATTGATACTGCTTGCTTGCTTTTGATATCCTCAGGCATGGATTAGTAGTCTTTTTCTCCTTAACTCTAATACAGCTTTCAGTAATTAACATTGGTATTCTTAAAAGTTCAACAATAATTCATCCCTTATAAATATATGCCATATTAACTCATTATCAATTAATAATTTACACAATTACTTTATAATTGTTTATAAGACATCTATTTATAAAATGAATTCATTGGCATGGGAACATGCTTTGTTGCATTTGGGTTTTAAATGCATTGGGATTCATTCGTCTAAAACCACATTTTTACGTGCATAAAATATTCCAACAAGCTATTGAGGGGGTATGGAATAATTATATTTCTTTGAAATATTGCAAAATTAAGACTGTAAATATGTTCTCAGTAAGAAAGGTCCTTATCAAATCTGGATATTGGTGACGTTTGTCTTCTGTTACGGCTATATCCCTTCCATGCATAATTTTTCTCCCTCCTTTCATTTCCACCAGCCACTAATCACATCCTCTCAAATGTCCTCATGATTTCTCCATCCTCTTCTAACTTTACAGCTATCTAAATCAGCCCATAGCAAAAACTTCTAAATTGGCTATTTATACCCGATGAACCTGGAGTTTTGCCAGTTTCTTTGAATATAGTTTCTGCCTTCAAAGACCTTTTCTCCCCCCACGCTACAACATCTATAATATCTACACACATTTCACAATAAGTAACATTTTATTTTCCATAAATTATAGTGACTGTAAGTAATGTGTACAAACTACATAGAATTGACTTGTAAGTTTGTCTGGAAGCTGTATGGGAGAAATGGTGGAATACCAAATGAAATGCTAAATGGTGAAGAGGAAAGAGCAAAGAAATATTTCCAGGAAGAATGTAGTATCTAAGCCTTGTCTTTAATTTGGGGGTGGAGAGAGGAGATCATTGCCCTTGGGAAAGTATTTCAAACTCCAAGATAGGATTTGACAATTGATGAGATTTTTCCAAGACTCCTGAAATCCATTCACACAAAATCACAAAAGCAGCACTACATTAACCTTAGTATAAACAAGGCAGGGTGGCTACCATAGCCTACCTGAACTGATGATTGTTAAGGGAGCCAAAGATGCTAGAACATGAGGCAGAAATTATCAAGAATAATAAAAATAGCAGCAAAGAAAGAGTTGCAAGATAACCTGCATATCCCTTTACATAATTGTGCACATTTATTGCCACCATCAATTCATTAATATTTATGACTGTGAAGGCCTACTATGTACCAAGTATTTTATAAACATTGTTTTAATACTCAAAACAGTCTTGTAGATATTTTTATCCCCATATTAAAAATAAGTAAATATCCCAGAGAGGCTAAGTCATTTACCCTATATCACAGAGCTATGGAATAAAGAAACTAATATTTAGTAGCTTTATTCAGAAGTCTACTTGTTTTGCTATACCATGATGCTTACTTTCTTACCCTGACTTAAAATATTTTTCAAGGTCCTTCTGTTGGAAGTTCAACAAGGTGCTCTGTCCTTAAAGAAAAATTCTCAAGGATATTGCTCTGTCTCAGTAGGGCCATGGTAACTGATAGTACCATCATCATAACCTGAAGTAATGGCCATCTATGATCATTACTCCGTGGAGTGTAATACGGCCAGTTTCAACAAAGTAGTTCTTTTTGTTCCAGGCTATTTTTTCCAACTCATTAGTTTCAATGGAATATGCCTGTTGATTCACAAATTCACCTTCCCTGCATTGTAGAAGTTGGATGAGATCTCAGACAACTAAATAACCAGATTTCTACTTCTCACTTTCACCTGCCCAAGATCACTTCCAGAAGCCAAAATCTTGGGTCAATCCTACAAGCTCATAATCTAAGATGCTTTTTAGAAGACCTGTATTCAAAAGCATCTTTCTGTTCCATACCACCAGTCCCAAGCATTTATCAGTGACATCTCAGAGTGCTTTCCACAAGTACTTCCATTACATCTTTGCTTAACTTTTTCCCATTAGCCCCATTAGTACAGAGATGGAGTCTGGTTTATGTTTGTAATCCCAAAACCTAGCACAATGTCTGACCCACAATGGATACTCATTCAACATGCGTGGAATGAAAGAATGAGTGAGTGAATGATTGAATTCATTCAGGCATTCAATACTTAATGAGCACCCCCAACATGCTGCACAACTGGTCTGATAATGGAAGACAGTGAGGAATATGACAATTTGAGCTCCTGCCCTCTTAGGGCCTCCACATTTTAGTGGAGTCAATAAATAATAAGTGAATGAGTAACCACATATATTCAGATAATAATGGTAGCTTATCTTAATAGACCACTCACTATGTTCCAACTAAAAACTATGTCCGAACTAAATTGGAGGCAAAACCTAGCTAATGGGAATTCTGAAGAAGGTTGGAACGTAGGCAGAAGAAAAATGATCACAGATTGAAAACTTGAAATACAAGGAATGAAGAGCAAAGTGATAAAAACATAGATAAATCTAAATGAATGTTGACATAAATCAATGATAATATTCTGTGGTATTCCAAGTCAGATTAAAAATAAAGTATACAACGACAACCAAAAATAATTAAACGTCTCTGGAAAGCAGCACATGAAGTCCTACTTACTAGATCCATTTTTTCCAACATGAAAGGGCAAGATATCAGAGAAGTTCTGGAGGCAAAGAGAAGTGAAAAAATAGGGGCAATAAAACACACACACACACACACACACACACACACACACACAAATTGAGAAATTTCACAAAAGGCACCCTAAAAGTCATCTACTCCACCACCTTCATTGACATGTTAAGAAAGTGAGGGTCAGAGACCAAAAAGGAAGTTAGCTTCTGTGGAATGGGTTAACCAGTGGGGACAGAACGTGGTCTACCTTCCATCTCATCACATTTACAATACCTGTGACCAAGAATCAAAGACCCTTAAGTCAATTTGACAACAACACACATCTCATCACATTTACAATACCTGTGACCAAGAATCAAAGACCCTTAAGTCAATTTGACAACATTACTTCAATCAAACTCATCATTTATTGCTAAAATGCAAGAGCAGTACTCTCACTTAATCTCCTTTGTCCTTCTAGCTTTCAGCTCTCATTTGTACAAGCAAAAGGTGTAAATTCCTGATAAAACTGTGGCTTAGAGCATACTTTTTTTACCTTTTTATTTTACATCTCCTGAGTGGCAAACAAGATATCAGTCCCACAGAAAGAGAGTCACAAGAGAAATGACTTTCCAGGCAACTCCCATCTTCACCCTCCACCTCCCCTAAAATTGCTTCAACTTCCCCCAAACAATAGCAGTTCTTCATATTATACTTTATGCAAAAACTGAACTATGCTCCTTCACTGATTCCAGCTTTCTAACCATGTTAAAGAGTATTAAACATTAAGCAGCCATTTCTGAGGAAGAAACTCCTTTAACTTTAGAAGAAGAAATACACTGAACATTTTCTTAACCTTTAAAACATGTCAAGGACATAAATCAAAATACACCAAATTGCCTCCTGGTGAAAAACACACTTCTTTAACACAAATGCCTTGGCAATTCTGTAGGCAAGAGGTCATTTTCTTCAAGAAATGCTCAGAATGGGTATATTTCCTTTAGTGTTTTACAAAAAATAACTTACATTTCATGCTGAGTGGCTGACAATTCAAGGTCTGAGGAAAACAAAATAAAAACGAAACCAGGAAAAGGTCATTTTAGAGATTCCCAACAAGGGTTGCTGAACTGTTACAGAATAAGAGTAGCAATGTACCGCCAGCAGCATGAGGACGTTAAACATTGCCTTGCTCTTAGAAAGTAGTTAGATTTTCTTTTTCATCTCCTGAACTTTTAGGCACTTTTGACAGTAGCACTGCTGATACTCATGAAGACCATCTGTCTCTTTGAACACATATTGCATAAGCCCCCTGTTTAGACCAAACAGTTCCTCTTCCTAAAGTGATTTCTTTAGAATCATAGGTCACAAATGAAAACTAAGATAACTATATACTGATCTAACAGCTTCAATTTATAGATAAGGAACCTGAAAGGTGAAAAGATTTGTCCCTGGTTGTGCTCTCAGCTAGTGAAGCAAGAACCCGAGCTTCTGAGACTCAGTGTGATGGTCTTTTTACCATTATCATTTGGGCTACAGTTTTTAAAACATTATACGTAAACACCAGAGCAAACCCTTTCTCTTTTTTAGACACAACATTCTTGTCTATATTTCTTTCTTTTTATACCTCCCCCTGCCTTTTTTTTTCTTTTTGGGCTAATTTAGAAAGTTGTTTGTAAAATCTCCGTTCTCTTGACATCCAGGGATTCTTGAATAGATTTTGCTACAACTTATTTTAAGGAGCAAAGAAAAATAAAATTATCTCTGGGCAACAACAACAACGACAACAACAACAACAAAACATCTAAACCAAGAGAATAGGAGAATGGGATAGGAACGATGGAAAATAAAGTTAATATATGCAGCTATTTTTTTTTGCTGCAATAAAACATTCTATGAGCCAAATGGCAGCTTCTCCATGGCAGGTTTATTATAAGGACCCAATCTCATCACAAATAGCTTTCAGATTCAGCGGTGGAGCAGAGACTGTCTGCCTTAATAAAGGACAGTTAAGGTTGAATGTAGTTAAGTAGCAGTTACCTCAGAACACAGAAAGTGGTGCATTAGGCTCATTAGCTCATAGGGGGGTGAAGTGGCTAAGGCAGTTCCATTAAACAAGACAATCCAAAGTGAGATAAAAGTGATTAAATGGTATCTCCAAGATAGACACTAAAATATGATACTGCTGTATTACTTTTAGCAGTTGGCAGTGATGTGTGATAACTCAAGACTGTTCCATGAAATAATTTTTTTGTGGCTCTGGACCCTTGTAAGAGGATTTCTAGTTAATTTAGTCAAGATTTTATTGTTTCCAGTTCTCAAGTAGGAAAAGAAAGAGGCCATTTTTATCTAGTGTTCCATTCCAAGAGTTATACTTCAAACTGGTTTTACTGGAAATCTGGAAATTTTAACATTGCCTCTACATCTAAGTAAGCCTAAAACCAAAGAGAGTAAAAAATGAATAAATTCTAAGTATCTTTTCATTTAAATATATACATAACTGAAGCAAGCAATATCAGAACTTAGGCAACTGCTCCCATTTCCTAGTTAAGTTGGCTGAATAGATGTGTCCTAAGTATAGTTTGATGAACAGTGCAAATATCATAATATCCTAATACTCATGTATGTTCTAACAGCATTTTAAAAATTGTGACCACCTTTGACACTCTTAACTCATGAAAAGAGTTAAGATGCCATGAAAAGACTCCTCTAAGTGGGCATCAATAGTCCTTGTTCTGCTTTTGGCTCTGATGTAGAAGATCAACCTGTTTTTATTATATTATGCTTCAGTAGGCTATAACCTCCAAATCTCAGTGGCTTACAACAAACATGCTTCTTGCTTGTGTTTTATGTCGGATTAGTGTAGATGGCACCTGTTCTATGTCTTCTTCATTCTGAGACCCAGGCTTAATCAGCAGTTCCTACTGGGCACAGAATTCTTGTGGCAGCAGGGTAAAAAAAGCAAGTCACATGACAAAGCCTGACTTGAAAGAAGCATAAAGTGTTTATTGTCATGGTAGAACAGCAGAAAATTGAGAAAAATATACAATCTACTGCAGATTATTCTCTTATTCAAACATACACTTCCTTCTTTTATGTCCCCCCAAATATATTCATCCTCCCTTGAAAAAAAGTCATAAAAGTCTCACATAATTAGAGTATAAGACCCATATTCTGAGACTTCTTGAAAGTACCTAAAGTCTAATCTAGATGTGGCACCTCTTGATCAAGAAACCTATGAACTAAGAAAACTAGTTATATGTCCCTCATATATCCAACAGATAGTCAAAGAGGGATAATAATAATACACAGTTCCATCCAGAAAGGAGAACTGGAGGCCCAAAGGATTACCAGACTATACCAATTCTAAAATCCTGTTTGCAACAGCCCACTTATCGAGGACTGGGGGATTATCTCTCTTTAGATCCCAATTTTAGTTCTTGGCTCTGTCCTCTAGGAATCCTTAATTTCCCATTATCCTTCTTGAACCCATATGAAGACAACATTGGAGCTCCTTTAAAAGGTTGCAAAGCTTTCTCTGCTATTTGCAGAAGTTTGAGACCCTAAAAATCATAATAAATCTCAAATATTCACAGATTATTTTAATCCACACTGAGGATTCTTTGGGCTACATAACCTTCTCAAAATTCAGCTTGGCTTTTTATCAGTTTGATTCCATTCAACTCCAGTGCAAATAGCCACATTCATGATTATTTTTCAGAGTGACCTCTGTCTTTCTCACTACTTAATTTCAAACATGAGTTTATCCAGCTCCTATGAGACAGCATATCCTAAGTCTGTTTTCCATAAGCTCTTTTGCCCAAATGAAAATATTTACTAGGCATCACATTGATAAACAAACAGATCAATGGCCTCATCCTTGATTTGTTCTCTGCCTCTAGTCTGGGTATTATCTAGCTCTTGTGCTCAAAGTATTTCTCAAAATCATCCTTCACCAGTTGATGATGGGAAACAGTGCCACCTTTCAACATTAATAATGAAGGAAAACCAATTAGGAATAGTTTTCAAATGCAATGGTTATGTTTTAATCTTATAATTTATAAAATATACAATTATAAGATACTATTGTGAATTAAACATATTAATTTATACTTCATTCATCATCATGGGATACATGATGCAATACATGTGCAATATATAATTTTTTCTTACTGCAGAATATGCTTGGTAAGAAAATGAACTAAAGAACATACCTCATTAATTCCACAACCTCATAGAGGCCAAGGTACCTATTTTAGGAAACACAAATCCATTAATGTTTTCTCCACATGCAAGAGCAAAGTCTAGCCAAGGAGAAGTAATTTACCCAATATTCTACTGTTAGATGGTAGAGCCTACAGCTGGATCTTGACTCACAGTTTGTTCATCTTTCCACCCAACAGGACCACACTCCATCATGGTTATACACAAATAAGTTCATCACTATTACTAGGTATGACTTTGAAACATCTTAAATTGCCAATACCTGACCACTTTTGACTTTCAAGAACCTCACTTGTTTATAGTTTACCTAATACTATAGTCATTTTTCCCATGTGTTTTGGAGTCTAGACCTCTTTTCCTTGAGGCATGCATTCCAACACATAAGGTGTATTTCACTTGATTTGGGTGATCCATGTGATTATTTGTACAGTACCCATAAATAGGATTAAATACCACTGAATTATGTCAGCATGTTGGGATACATCTCTGAAAGTGGGAGTGCCAAGAGAATCCATGAAATAGATGTAATTTATACCAATTTCCCTGTGAAGGGTACTCCTGATTATAATTTCTTACCTAAACATGGAATCAAAGATTTGTTATCCGTGTTGATTTTCCTATAATTATTTTGAAGTGTTGTGTTGGCAGACTGACTGGGCCTAGATCACTCACCCACCCAACATTTACTCATAGCTAGCCATGTAAAATGTAATACCTAACCCTTCCTCTATTCAATCCCACGTCTGTTCATTCCTTAGAAAATCAAACTAGCTGCTACAAAGTTGAAGAAAGCATAGGTCTATCCACCCAGGAAGACACACCAATGTGGATTTTTTTATTATTATTATTGCTGTGAGAGACTTAGTAAAAAGCAAGATGGCTGAAGATGTATGAAGTTACATTAACTCACAACCCATGTAACAACTGGTGACAAATAGTCCTGGAATGGGAATTATTACAATTATTTTCCAAACTTTTTGATTATGTTAATGTGTTTCAGTTTGATGCTCTTCTGATTTTCACATCAATCTAGTATGACTAACACTAATCGAAAGAAAGCAAGTTTTATCCTAAAGTTCTGTGGTCCATAGTTCTTTGTTGGAATATTTGTTTGTATAATTACTTTCTATCTATGCCAAATAAGACAGATTTTCTATTTACATAAGTAATATTTTTTTCTTAAAATACATTTATTTAAATTAAAAAGGCAAGTCAAAAGAAAAATAATAAGTAATAGTTTGGGTGGTATGGAAATTACTGTGAAACCTTGTTTTAGAATACATCTCGAACCAGCATGGTTCTCAGGAAGTTTGCCTTCTAGGAGACAATTTGAAATTCTGTGTGAATATTGTAATGTAATACCATAGAAGTTTAGTAGGCAGGAACCAAGGGTGCTAGAAGCCCTACAATCCATTGTGAGACATCCACCCCAAAACAATATTCCAATAGACATTTATATAAATGAATCTTCTGTTTTGTCATTGTAAATGTTTTGAAATAAAATTTATATGCTGTAATTACGCAGCCTAATACACTTTTACAAATAAATACACCTGTGTAACCACTACCTAGAACAATATACAGAGCATGACTACTATCTCAGTAA
The DNA here is from genome assembly GCF_022079265.1 of Lynx rufus. NCBI lineage: Eukaryota > Metazoa > Chordata > Mammalia > Carnivora > Felidae > Lynx > Lynx rufus. The sequence goes on along the minus strand of NW_025814834.1, from coordinate 98,767,947 downwards.
TTTTCTTCATGTTCCCCAAGCTCCTCTCCACTACCAAGTTAACTATTCTGACCACATATTAGTTTTTGCCTCTTTTGAATTTCATATAAATCAAGTAATTCTTTACACACTATTTTTTTGTAGTGATATTTTATTTTTTAATTTTTTATTATGAAATTTATTGTCAAATTGGTTTCCATACAACACCCAGTGCTCATCCTAACAGGTGCCCTCAATGCCCATCACCCACTTTCCCCTCCCTCCCATCCCCCCATCAACCCTCAGTTTATTCTCAGTTTTTAAGAGTTTCTTATGGTTTGCCTCCCTTTTTTTTTCTTTTCACTTTTCTGTGGATCCTGAGAAACTTTACACACTCTTTAATTATTGGCTTCTTTTGTTTATTGTTGTGTTTGCAAGATTCACCCATGTTACTGTAGGTAGTGGTGGTTTGTTCACTCTCATTGCCACTTTCTGTTGAATATATATACCTGTGGTTAGTACTGTTGGGTCATAGAGTAGGCATATGCTCATCTTGAGTAACCCTTCCCACAGTTTCCAAAAATGATTTTACTAATTTATAATTCCTTCAGCATTGTATGAGAATTCAATTGCACTACATCTTTATTTGTTATTGTCAGGCTTGGGTCTTTTTATAAACCATGTTTTGAGTGGATGAATTTAATTTTAAGCATCTGAGCCTAGATTCTATTTGTTTATGAACAGTAGTATTTTTGTAAGGTTTTAATATTAACTGGTTTTCTGATATTCAACTATTACATAAAAGTAGGGAAGACTGTATCCTATTTTATTATAAACTTTAACAAAAGATGTTCATTCTATCCAAAAATCATGTCATTGATGGAAATATGATTTGTGCTCCTTGAGTCTGAAATAAAACCAACATAGCCATATTCATTTATATTTCTAGGTGCCACATTCACAATGCTTCCATGTAGAAAAAAGAAATATAGAGGACTACATATTATGTGTTCTAGTGTTTATTCCTGTGCATGTCTGAACATTTCTATATTTAAATACATATTATTTAATCAAATTATTTCCCTTAATGTTCTTTATAATTAGGACATTATAATGATACTTTTAATTAGTGTGTAGTTAGGTTATTAAGTACATATATTTACATTTCAGGATAGTAAAAAGGAGTTTGTAAAGTATGTCTTATAAAAATGGTGTATTGGTTTGATAAGGACTGGGAACTACTCCAACCAATAAAACTGTGTCTTTGAACTGTAAATCATTTTAGGGTAAATAAATGTGGGAAACAACCTGAGATGTCCAAGGGAATCCTGTGAATAAGGTCTTTCATCCATTTTCAGTCCTCAGTATTCTCTGCCACATTTAACATCCTTCCCTATCCATCACAGAATGCATGACACTGTATGGTCAGGAGCTTTAGTAGCTCCTCTATAATAGGAGTAATGGTCATACTTACCCACTCAGAAATATGACTTGAAACACCTCTTTTTTAACATTTTAACCTTTTCTTTCATTCCACAAAAATGGCATTTTTTAGAAACAGCATTTTGTAAAAGCAGAAACTTGCTTTATTATAATCTCAGGATTTGTTCCAAGAGATCAAAGATAGGGGTGATACATGGCCTTTCAAACTTCTACATGACTCTCCACCAGTAACAACTTTGCCAAAACACTTTTACTTCCTTAAAAATGCATGTTAAATAATCTTAACCTGCTTTAAATAGCTATGCCCACGGAAAGTCTGCTTACTGTAATGTAGACAATATAGGCTGCAAATAAATCCATTAGTTCTAGAAAATGACCAATAAGAACAGCCTTGGTAAAGACTTCAGCAATTTAGTTACCAGTGCTGGGTGATGCTCATGCAGGTGTTTATCTACGTCTAAGTAAATAGTGGAAAGATGGAAACCTAGCTTGGAAATTCTCACAAGAGAAAGAGTTCAAGAGGGATCAGTGTAAGCAAAACTGATGTAACAGTTACAGAATTAAAATTTATCACCTGGGGTCATGTTATTTCCTTAATAGATGAAACCCCAGTTATACAGAATGAAATTAAACCAAAAACCTTCAATTTATCAGGAAGTGTTCTATATTTGAGTTTTGAGAAAAAGAGTTGAATATCTCACAAAGTAAAAACAAAAAGGAAAAATAAGCAAAGATTGTCTGCCAGTGACAAGAATAAAGAAATCAGAAGGCATGTTTGTTAAATTTATGTATAATCCAAAAGTAGGAATAAGGGCTAAAATTTTAGGTAACAGAATTGGTATCCAAAGCGGCCCTGACAAGCTGAAACTGCACCAGTGGTTCTCAACCCTGGCTGCATGTTAGCAGCAGCTGGGGAGCTTTAAAAGACCAGCCAGGCCTGGGATCCACTCACAGAGATTCTAATTCAATTAGCCTGGGTCAAGGCCCAGGCATCAATAGTTTTTAAGTGGTCCCTAGGCAATTCTAAAACATACTCAGGGTTGAGACCACTGCCTTAGATCATGCCAAAGTTCACTCTAATAAGAGGTCAGATGCCATGACTGTCAGCAATGGTGGGCAGGTGATTGAGAGAAAAATGATACGGTACAGACCTAGCTGCTGTCTTGGAATGGAAAAAAGATTCAGAGAGAAACATTAAAATCTACAAGTAACAGTAATGGATACCATCATCAGGTATTTTCTATATGCCAGGCACTGAGCTGAGGTGCAGAAACATGAAATTAGTAAATTCACCGTATATTAAAAAATGAGTCGAGAGGTAAATGCATAAAGATGCATGGAAAATTTGGTGAAAGATAGCCAAAAAAAGTAGTTGATGGTTGCCTTTGGAATATGGGGTTAAAGGAAGACTTATTTTTATTATGTAATTATATACTCATTTGGACTTTTTTTTTTCATTTTCAATAAGTGAATTATAATCATACTGATTTTTAAAACATTTAGATAATTTCTTATCTTAGTGAAGACTATTATTTCCAGCTATGACCCCCAATTCAAGCCATTTGTTGGTTCTGTCTCTGATAAAAATAATCAGGATTTTAGGATAATCCCCTCTGTTCATCGCTGATTCATTACACATACCTTCAATGAGCTCCCTAATTAGCAATAGACCCCAATACTTTTACCTGACACTAGATCGGAACTTGCTGAAGGTCAGACTAGTCCAAATCAGTTAATACTGTGCCAGAGAAAACTGCAGTTTGGAGTACACTGCCAGTGGTAGAGTAACAGAAACACTTAGGGCTTTACAGTTCTGTGCCTATGTGTGGGGTTAGCAGATGGGCTAGGAGTAAGCCTGCTACTGCTGTGAGGGAAGATGATAGGGATAAAATAGAATTTGCATTAGCTTACAAACCTTTTTGTCACTCCCTCAGGTTGCCAAAGCTCTATAGAACTTTCAGCTCTCCATTCTATTGATCAGGTTCACCTCTGATGTTATCTTTAAGCATGCATCCCCAGAGCAGGAACTTGGGGGTTATTAAGGATGGGAAAAGAGGAAATTGCCTGATCTCTCCTCTTACCCCCTACACACTTACTCCTCCACTCAAAAGCATCCCTTGCTCCAACCATCTGCCAGCAAGAAAGCACTTTCCTTTCATATAAAGAGCACCAGCCCAGACAATAAGGACACCTGGGATCTATTGCTAATTTTAGTGCATGGTCGTCCACTCCATCTGTGAAAGTAGGAAGTTTGAAAGGATACATTCCAACTTTTTTTTGCTATGTTTTCCATATTTGGATGGTGCTTATATTTAGCAAAATATTAGCCTTTATGATACTAATGTATCCCAACTTCAGCTTACTTGAAAACAGTGGCTTATAAAATTTAGACCCAAAAGATAGATATAATGTAGATTGCCATGTCATCCAAACACCAAATTTCATCACAAAATGGCTTTTTGTACACATCACCCAGACAATCCATTCCCATTCTCAATGGTCCACGTGGCCTGTAGAATTAGAGACCCAGATCATTACAGTGTCCTCATTGCCACAATAAACTCTGGTGTTGTATTTCAAATACTGAATGTTCTTCTTATACATAACTGGAGAGTTTTAGAGTTGCATGCTTAGATTTATCTGAGTGCAGCAAGTGTAATAAGTAATACCGTGTAAATATGAAAGAAGCCTTAGGACCCTTATAGAAGCTATATTCTACTAGTATAGTATAAAGGAGACATCACGTCCTTGTTTTCAAACAATTTTTTAAAATTTTTTTAAATGTTTTTATTTATTTTTGAGACAGAGACAGAGCATGAGCAGGGGAGCAGCAGAGAGAGAGGGAGACACAGAATCCGAAGCAGGGTCCAGGTTCTGAGCTATCAGCACAAAGCCGGACACGGGGCTCGAACTCACGGACAGTGAGATCATGACCTGAGCTGAAGTCGCACGCTTAACCAACTGAGCCACCCAGGCGCCCCTCAAACAAATTTTAATCTATTCGAAGTTTTCTTCCTAAAATTACGTTAATAATTTAGATTAAAAAGTGAGATGGCATCATTTTAATGACTTAACCAGAAGAGTGACAGTTTATTGAAGAGATGATTAATATGGGAAACTCAATTCTATTCTTGAGAAAACAAGTATCAATGAATCCCTGTTCATGCATTTTAACAAAAAATTGTATGTTAAGCATTTCTACAAGAGAAATAATTATCAATCAAATTGATTTTCATTTCCAAACTTTTGTCATAAGTTATCACCATTCTTTATTCATCCTCTGACCCAGAGGAAAAAGAAAAAGCTAAAATGGGATCAAAGGGGAAAAAATCACATCTTGATTTATAGCTCATATTTTCTGATCAGATTTACAAATCCAGCCAAAGTGTTTAATCAATACAAAGCACTTAAAAATGATGTCAGTTATAGAATGTGTTCACCTGAAAATAGTTGCCTAAGCTAACTTTTTGTTTAAAAAAAGAAAACTTAAAAAAAAAACTTGTTTCTCTTTAGCACTTATTTCTCTAAATTAAATCTAAGCCCCAAGACATGACATCAAATTTAACCTGCTTCTCTAGCTTTTATTGAAGAGGTTGTATTAAATAAAAGAATAAATATTCAAAAATAGCTGCCTAAGTATTAACAGAAAGAATTATGGGACTGTGAACAGACAGGTCAAGGGCCTTTTTCCTTGCACAGAGAAGCCTGTATTTCACTTAGACTTATCGGAGTTAACCAACAGCTGCTGGGAATACCCCAGTCAGTTTCCAGGTATAAAGCACTGAATCAGAAGCATCCAGTTTCCTCCAGGCTAATGTTTAGAAATTAGGCCTCTTTAGTTCAGAAACAGAAAAATAAGAAAGTATTTGGTCTAAGGCAATAAGATCATGAAGGGTACAAGTGGAGTAAAAATGAACCAGATCATTAAACCTTAAACTATCAGCTGTAAGTTAACTCCTTTAACTTGAATGATGTCAGTTAGGATGGCCAAAGGGAAGCACAACTTTGAATAGTCAGTAGCAAGTATAACAAGCTGATGAGTCATAATAAGAAAACAATATATAAGTAATTTCTATAAGCATTTAGATTAATTTATGGTGATTCAGCCTCAAGTAATTTTGGGGAGGAATTTAGTGATATTTTTATATCAACAGCAATAGTTGTGCCAGGTGCTTTATAGGTGAGTTTTTCACTTAATTCTCACAGAAACTCTGTGAGCAGGTATTCCTATCTTTAATTTACAACTTATGAAGAGAAGCTCAAAAAGTTAAGTAAATTGCACTAGGTCACACCATAAGTGATGGAACTGGGATTTAAACCAAATTTGATCTGATTCCAGAGCCCATGAGCTTTCTTTTAAGCTGGGCTGTCTCTCAAAGATAAAAGACAACTCTGATATACAAAATACTTCTTAGAGTCACTGTCAGATGCATAATCATCTATTGCCACCATAATCGTGCAATCACTAAAACTTTAAAACCTGATGGCATAAAAAATAAACATTTACTGTTGTCCACTAATCTATGGATAAGCTGAGAAGCTCTGATTATCTTGGCAGAATTTGGCCAATCTAACCTAGTCTTGCTTATAGGTCTTGCGGTCAATTAGTAGGTCAGCTGGGAACTGCTGATATAGAGTGTTCTCTGCTAGGATGATTTTTCTCTCTTTCACTTTGCCCTCCAGTAAGTTAGCCTGGGCTTGCTTCCATGACAAAAACTGTTCTAAGAAAGAGAATGGAAGCAAGCAAGCTTCCTCTGGAGACAGAGGTCCAGAGCTGGCATGCTTACACTTCCACTATATTTTGTTAGCCAAGGCAAGTCCAAAAGCCAATCCAGATTCGACAGATGAGGAAATAGATTTCACCTTTTGACAGGAAAAGCAGGAAAATCATATTGCAAAGAGGAGTGAAGAGTTAGAACAATGTTTGCAACCAATCTGCCACAATAATGCACAGATGAAAAGAATAACAGTGTAGAACAAGAGTGATTACTCACCATTTATTTATTCATTCAACAAATATTACTTGGTCCTGAATGGTTCAGTGGGGAAATGGTTCACAAGGCATAAGTCTCCAAGAGTTCCCTTGAGTAGAAATACACAGGACAGGCTTAATTTCTCCAGAAACAAATAGTAGCAACATATGCAAAATGTTGTATACAAGGAAAACTCATTAGAGACTCAGTGCCCAACATTTGTACTAAAGGCTGTTAATAAAGGCATTTTCTGCCTAGCATTCACCTAAATTCCAGACTTCCAGAAGAAAAGCACATATTCAGCATAAACCACATTGTTTGCATTGCTTGGACACAGTGAGGCACTCTTATTAGTTAAGAGTGGAAATACTGGAAATATTGACTACAAATATTCCATGGGTCAAATTCTCAGATGCCAGCCACTGGCCAACCTTGTAGGCAAACTTTTCTAACAACAACAGCAGTATCAGCCTTGCTGTTAACTCAATTGTCAGACCTCTTTTATGTGCAATGCCCTTTGGATATCTTGGTATGGATGTCAAGTAAGCCGAAGTCTATATAGATCTTGAGTTCAGAGAAAAACTCTGGCCTGAAGGTAAAAATTTGGCAATCATCAATATAAATATGATATTTAAAATAATGACACTGGACAAGTTCCCCTAGGGAGTAAAACAAAGGTCCACAAACTGAGCTCTAGAACTTTCTAACATTTAGAGGTCAGAGAGACCAGAAGGAGTAAGAAGGGAGAAAAGGTGAGGAGGGAAAGGGAGAGAAGAAAAAAAAAGTGGCAAAACACTGAGAAGGATAGGTAAAACTAGAAAGATAAGAGGGCCCTATACAAACCCTGGAAGGTGATAGATTGTCCATGAATATAAATAAAGCAAGCACAATCTGGTTGCACTCACTGTGTCCCCATCACCAGCCTTCCCTGAGCACTTAGCAAAGACAGTTATAAAGCAGCAAATCCTGGAAGCATGCAGGACCAATGGGAGGAGAACTATCGGCATGTGAGGGAAGAACAGTCCAGCAATATGGGGAAGAATCAAGATACAAGCTATTAAATGACCTAATACATGTAAATCTCTTAGTCTGGTGCCTGAGACTGTAAATGCTACCACATTTATCATCATCTTCATCAACAACAAAAACATGAGCATTATCCAGGACTGACCTAGTTACAACAAATCTCATAAAAACAGAAATGAACCACAATATGACTTAGATTTTCAAGATTTCCAAGAACCAGATAGGTCTTTCTTATCCCAGACCAAATCCTAGTATAATATTCTCCCTCTAAACACCCTACACTTACTCTAATACCTCTGAAATATACTGTATCCTTTTACAGAAATAAAATTGCATCTTTTTGCCCTGATTTTTGTCTGAAGTCTCAGCTCTATTTATATGTTGGACTGATTAGAACAGATTCTTTGAACAATCTAAAATAACACAAGTGTTTTTCTTAAATATTGCACCCTAGGCTCCACACATTAACTCCATTCTAACTCCAACCTGAATTGGGACTCAAAGATTGCTCAATTAGTGCTCAAGTAATGGTAGGTATTAGGATAATAAATGAAAAGCTAAAGAATGGGACCATCCTTTGGAATTTTCTTTTACTCCCTTCTCCGTCTCCCTCTCTTTTTCCATCTCTCTCTCCTTTCTCTCCCCAACCTTTTTTTTTATCATCATTGTTTTTATAAGAATTTATACGTTGACCTTGGGCAGTCATGCTGACCAAGAATCACTATAAATATGGACGTATTTTAGAGCAATTATTTTGAGACTGTGGGTATAACTCATTAGTGGACTGTAACATCTTTTTCATGATTTATTAATGTAATACAATGGAATAGTTTATACTTGGCTAGTCTAAAAGAGAAATAAAAAGATAAAAAACAAAAACACCACAGTACATTTTATGTAGTAAGGATCAAAATAATTTCTTCAAGTTATGTGTTTGTGTGTGTGTGTGTGTGTGTGTGTGTGCACGCGCACGCACGTGCACACGCACATACTACGTAGCAAGGAAAAGCATATTTCAGACTTGGTCATGATCCAAACATTCAAGAAACATACTCTAGAGAAATTACAACCAATTATTATTTTGTAATGCAGAAGACCATGGTCTTTATAATCAGTATCAACTGAAGTCACAAACACATAATAAACATACAGAATAAATGCACCTTCTGTGATTTCCACACATGCTCCAGAAGCTGCAAAATGCCCATTGTATGAGGTCTCATCCAGCTGATTCTACAATGCAGTACTGTGCAGGCATTTTCAAAATGCCTAACTGTTTCATTTTATTATCTGGATCAGAGGTAGTGAATATTTCCAATCCATAAAAATAGGCTTAACATTTTTATTCAAACATCAGTGGATTCTTGCAGTTTTTAGCAGCATTTGGGGACATCTTCGGCATGATTATTATATTGTCTGGCTGGAAACACAATTTGAGGTTTGCAAGGAGACATATGCCAAATCAAATTCCCTAACAGGAAGCTCAATGGACATAAATTTTGCAAATCAGACTTGGTACAGTATTGAGCAGACATAGAGCTCTTAGGGAGTCAGGGACTGGTTATAATATCTGGGAAAGATCACAGAATCCCAAACCAAATGTCCAGGTATTCCTCCAAAGACTTGCTTCCTGAAAGTGCCTGACATTCATCTAGCTTCCAAGTTTACAAATTTAAGTCTAGGTCCAAATGAAGGCTGCTGTCATGTTTGTATGACTGAGATGTTTTATAAATTCTAGACGTATTTAAAAATTAGGGGATTTCACACAGAATCCATATACCTAGTTTCTCTTGAAAAAATCAGACTACATGGCAACTGGGCTGACATTCCATTACAGCAGTAAGTAGCTGGGTTTCTATAGCAGCTGCCTTCTTAGAAAAGGCAAACTTCCAGCTGCTCAGTGTAAGCATATGTACCTACACCTGCTTCAGTCACTTGTTTTACCTGCCCAGTCCCGTGAACATTTTAATTTGCTATCTCTAATCTAGCAACGTGTATCTAATTAGAACAGAACATTTGGAAACAAAGATGGGTACTGTCAGAGCATTGACGCCTGGGAGCTAATTCAGTCAACAGTTTTTACATTTTCCCTGTTTCTTGTCCTAAGCACAACCTCTCCTGTTTATTATAGTTGCTCAGTAAATGACTGACGATGACTGTTTCACAGATAAACACACCAGGTAGTGCACAGGAGCAAAAATCAGAAAGACACATGTTTTGGCAAAAAGGAACCTTGGCAAATGTCATAATATCAAATATTATAAACTCCTTCCAAAACAAACACTTCCATTACCTATGAACTTCAATTTTCAAACTCCTCTCCAAGTTTTTTGAACTTCTCTCCAAGTTCAAAAAACCCAGATGTGTAGTATTTTTAGATGCTACAGTTCACAGACACCCAAAGAGATCAAGTTTCAATGATACAAGAATCATGCCTTTATCTCAAATTCCCCTTAATGTCTCATTGGTCCTTCCCAACTGGAAGCATTTATTCATTCTTTGCAGCCTAGAATAGAAGTCATTTTCCTTACTACCACAGTCACTTCAAATTCCACCTCATCCACATTGCTTTCTACTCCTAAAGCTTCTGCTGACTCTCTTTTCTCTGGATTATGACAGCTCTTCCTGCCTTTTCCACTCTTTGGAAGGGAAGGGCAACTTACTATAAACTCTCTTTCTTGATTGTTCTTTCTTCATTGATTCATCAAATAAATATTAATTTGACATTTGTAAGACAGTTACTTTTGATCCATGATTATTGGGCTTCACTCCCCACCCCCAGAGTTTTTAATTCAGTGTTTCTGGGGTGGGACTTGATGACTGTATTTACAAGTTCCCAGGTGAGGTTCATGCTAGTGGCCATAGGACCACATTTGACAACTGCTTTTCTGTAATATAATGCTTCCCTTGATGGCTATTTTTTAGTGACCCAAAAAAAAAAGTCAGGACCTGTCAGGAAAAATTACCAAGTTAAATTGTAGTTCAATGTAACTACGAGATTTCTTAGAATTTAACTTGTCCAATAGGAAGGTCTAGCTTTTATTTGGTGGCAGCCTCCCAGCACCTAGTGGCAAGATGGCCACCACTTAGAAGCCCTAAAAATAGAAAGTCAAATTAAAAGGCCTCTAAAGTTTTTACGTCTCTAAGCAGCTACAAAATTTTGAATAAATGAATGACAATCAGAAAAAGTGTATTTTATGTGCTTTATGCAGCAAGTTTATACTCTAGTCCATACTTCTCCTTAATTAACTTAACT